>NC_092724.1:115477116-116184075 GCF_047496885.1 Scyliorhinus torazame | reverse complement strand
TGACATTCTCCGCGGCAGCGGCGCCATTAACACCCCGCCGACTTTTCTCCCTTCGGAGACTTCGGCAACCGGCGGGGGCGGGATTCACGGCGGCCAAAGGCCATTCTCCGACCCTCTGGGGGGTCGGAGAATGACGCCCATATTCTCTCAACAACATACTCACCTGATGAAGGAGCTACGCTCCAAAAGCTAGTGATTCCAAATAAACCTGTTGGACTTTAACCCGGTGTTGTAAGACTTCTTACTGTGCTCACCCCACTTACTGTGCTCACCCCAGTCCAACGCCGGCATCTTCACATCATATATTCTGAGCAAGAAAGTGATAGGTCCAGTTGGGGTGCCAATCGATCAATGCTGGTGGGAAAGGTTGTAGCCTGGTGGCACTGACCCACATTATTCTTATGGAATTGGTGGAAAATAGTTTCAATTCTTGCCTTTATGGTCTGCTTCTGCCTCTGCAGCAAGTGTTACTGAACAGAGCACCCACAGCAGACGTTCTGGCAAGTAGGTAGTTATAATGACATTTTAACACCAGTTTTTGCTCGTTAAAGGGAGTTAAAATCTCTCCCCACTGTACTGGAGAATGAATCAGTTATGAGAGAGTAAAAGGTCATCGATCTGAACGTTGGGCTGGATTTTGTCACAGGCGCGAAAGTCCTGCCACTGGCTCAAAAGCGGAAGGTGACCCTTCTTCAACCAGTGGTTAGCCCATGGAGGAGGCAAGAGCCCTTAATTGGCCATGCAAATAGCTCAGCTGAGCTCATGGTGTATGGCACGTCTGCCAGCTTTCCTGCCACAGGCAGAATAGCATGTATCGCTCCCCCCCCCCCCGCCCCCCCCATTTTGACAATCTTTCCAGCTTGTCGGCAAGGGGCCGCTTAAATTCTGCCCATGAACTCTCAGTGTCTGTCTACACTGTTTGTGCCTGACCTGCTGAGTATTTCATCCTTTCTATTTCTATAATAGATGATAGCTTTGCATATTTACTTTAGGCTTAGAATTAGAAAATCCTCCATAGTCGCAACGCAATTCAGAATAAAAGGGTAAAAATGATCATCTTGAAATAGAGACCAGTGTTACGACATGATCGAGCTGGGGTCTAGACATTCTACTCTGTTTACTGTGTGATGTATAATATTGACTGTTGAAATTCATTCTGTGTCACTGTGGCAGGATTGATGTGGTTGTACTATTCAATTGATGAATTCCCTTCTTTGATTATTCAGGTTCTGATTGGTCATATAAGCTCAATCACATGTCTGTCTGTTGATCAATGGCATTTGATCAGTGGAAGCAAAGATAGATGTGTTAAGGCCTGGAGTATGATTGGAAAATTTAGTGAATGTTTAATGACTTTCAACCATCCACAGTAAGTAACTTAATAGTAAATAAGGCATCAATGATGCATAATTATTCCAAACTCGAACATTAAAAATAACCTTTGTCAAAATGGATGAAAAACATTCTTGCCAATTTTTCTCCACGTGTAATAGATTAGGTTTAATTTCTATATTTTTGTCTCTTTAAGCTTCAACACAACATGACAACTTTTTCCATCTTTAATTATAGCAGCAGGAGGTTTTGCTTCTTGGATTAAAGTTTTTAATGGACCCACTGGTTTCAGAGCATGTGTGTTCCGTAGTATGAACAAACCATTTTCGTGTCTGTTGTTTCCTCCCACAAGTCCCGAAAGACGTGCTTGTGAGGTGAATTGGACATACTGAATTCTCCCTTTGTGTACCCGAACAGGCACCATTCGTGTGGCGACTAGGGGATTTTCACAGGAACTTTATTGCAGTGTTAATGTAAACCTACTTGTGACACTAATAAAGATTATACTAATCCCATAACCTAACCTGCACATCCCTAGACACTAAGGGGCAATTTAGCATGGTCAATCCACCTAACTTGCATATCTTTGGTCTGTGGGAGGAAACCGGAGCACCCGGAGGAAACCCACTCAGATACGGGGAGAACGTGCAGACTCCACACAGTCAGTCACCCAAGACTGGAATTGAACCCGAGTCCCTGGTGCTGTGAGGCAGCAGGGCTAACCATTGTGCTGCCCTGCCACCCTAAAACACCGTGCCACCCTTCCAAGACTTTGCATTAATAAAAACTCATTTAACAGAGAAACCTATGGATCCCATTACAGCCTAAATGAGCGCCTTGAGAACAAAGAGAATAACACTTTGGGGTGGGTTGAAACAATAAATTAGAAAGGTACAAATGACATTGAAGATATTTCTCATGTTGTACGAATTGGTTTTGGACGTCTTGTGGCAGTGGGTGGTGTCCCTGCATCTGATCCTGAAGCCCTGGATTTGAGTCCCCCCCCCACCAGAGGGCTTGATGGCCAAGGAAGATGCGTTTGTTACACGGGCAAACAAGTAAGCAAATCTTTCCAATCTGCTTTTGGTGGCTGATCTCCTGGTCAGCTGTGCCTGATGTGGAGTGTCGCCCTTCAAGCTACAGCTGGTTTCAGGCTATCGGCCTGTGCCAGGAAAAATAAGCTACAGAAAACAGATATAACCTAGTGCTTTGCCTGTCTCACTCCTACGTCTAAGTAATTTGCTGTTGTATAACGCAAACAATTTGTTTCCAGAAGTGTCTCTATGTGACTGGTTTTATTTCTCTTCCCTGTCCTGATCTTTCTGTTTCACTCAGCCCTTTTCCCCCCAAGTCTCTCACATTCTTCCTTTCATTGTTGGCTTGTTACCATCTCAATCTTGCCCTTTCCATCACCATCCATACAGTGAGATGACAGTCAACACACAGCTGGGTATTGGGTAGACAAAATTATCTTCCTTCTCTTTCCTATATATGAGCAACATGGGCTGGATTTTCCTCCCAACCCTCCATGTTTTCTGACGGTGGAGATGGCTCTGTATTGGCCTTCACGACCTGTTGAAGTCTACAACGTTCTGTATGTCTTGCTTACCGAGAGTTGTCTTCGGCCGGACCCGAAGATCGCACTGGTGGGAAGGGCCAAAAAAAACCCTCCCAAGGTCTCCCTCTTATATACCTAATGTGCAGCCTCTCTCTTTACCTTCTCCTGAACGATGTTTCTCTTTACTCCCCTCAATAAGATCTCACTTGCTGTCTTCCTCCTCTTGTCCTTATTCCACATGCTCTCATTCCTTCTCTGTTTCGCTGATTGGGTAACTCTCGATTTCCTGATTAAGAGTTCTGTGTTTATCTAGTCCTCTGTGGCTTCCCATCTTATCATTTAGATGTCCCCCCCCCGCCCCCCCCCCGCCCCCCCCCGCCCCCCCCGCCCCCCCCACCCCCCCCCCCCCCCCGCCACACCCCCCCCCCCCCCCCAACCCCCCCCCCCCCCCCCCCCAACCCCCCCCCCCCCCCCCCCCCCCAACCCCCCCCCCCCCCCCCCCCCCAACCCCCATGTTCCTTCCTTGGGCAGAGCCTTGTTTGTTTTCTCTCACCTCAAGCTCAGCAGGATTGCCTTTCATGCTGTCCCTCTGTCTCAGGTGTATGTCCTCCTGTAACAGAGCCCTGTTTCAATTCTGCATCAGGGTCTCAGTCATAACTGCAAATTCATTCAACTAAACATTGCAGAGAAATAACATTGAATACACTCAACAGTGAGGAAGAAAGTAAAAGCTTGGAACTTTCAACATTTACCCTCACAGATTGGAACTGTAACCCAATTTTGATTTATTTCATATATTATCGATTTCACTGATAGACCAATCTTAGAAAAACTTAGAAGGGCTTAGAAAGACTGACAAATCAGGTGCAGAAAAATGACAATCGCAAGAATTCTAATTATTTCCATTAAATAGATTTTGCGGTGAATACAGCAAGCCCTTTGAAGACCTGAATGTGTTGTAATATTTTAGTCCTGATATTTACAAGGCCGCTTGTTTGGAGGGGTTGCTTTATGCATGGAAACTCAGTATGAAATGTCCTTATGTCCTGTAATTATTAACTGCAGTCACCTGCAGCAAGAGGACTTGTTATAACCTGCCTACTGACGATTGGCTGGGGACTAATGACTATCCCACAATCCTATGGGAGTATGAACTTCCCCAATGAGGGGGGCGGAGGAACTCCTACTATAAATAAGCTGGCCAGTCCAGGAACCAGGAGGAAGGAGAAGGTAGCAAGGGCAGTTACTGCTACTGTTATGTATATATTGTTATAGTAAATAAACGTTATTATTTTGTATCCTTAAAACTCGTGCTGGATTCTTCGGGGCCCTTACAAAAGGACTCTATGGCGGAGCAGCTAGGGAGGTCGAAAGAGATTGTACCCCTGCACCTCCAGAAACAGTGCTGTAGAAGCGGTTTCCCACTTATCTGAAGGATTATCATAGAATTTACAGTGCAGAAGGAGGCCATTCGGCCCATCGAGTCTGCACCGGCTCTTGGAAAGAGCACCCTACCCAAGGTCAACACCTCCACCCTATCCCCATAACCCAGTAACCCCACCCAACACGAAGGGCTCTTCACATCATCTCTTGTTGGGTTTCCTGAGGCATAGAAACATGACCACATTGGTTAAAAGTAGAAGCACTGTTAAAATGAAGGACAGTCTCCTTAAAGTGTTCCAATGACTGTCTCACCTCCAGCGGTGGGGGGGTGCGTGGAGTTGCTCGCCTGGCCCTCACGAAACAGGCAGGGTTAAGTTGGGTTGGATTTCTGTTTCAAATGTTAGCATTTTAACATCTAACTCAAACTACTGGCCTTTGGGGTTAAAATTATCCACTTTATTTTGATGTACTCTCAATTTTATGTCAATGATCAAATCCAATTTCTAGCGATGTTTTTCTCCAGGGAAGTGCTGTGTGTGAAATTTCTTTATCTGCGTGTGATCAGTGGATGTGGCGATGGAAAGATCCGGATTTTCGACGTATGCAATGGCAGCTGCCTAAGAGTAATGCGAGCAAACGGCCGTGGTGATCCTGTGCTATCCTTACATCCTACTGGAAACACGTACGTATGTGGTAAACTGTTAGAAACTGCACTCATTACTTTGCGGGTTCTTATTTGTTCTTGCCTCCCAGATCATTAAAAATAGCTGCCTTAGAAAACCTTAAAAGAAAAACTAGTTTTTATATAGCACCATTCATGACCACAGGACATGCCAAAGCACTTAAATCAAGTAAAGTGGGAAACATGGCAGGATATTTGCACACAACCGATTCCCACAAGCAGCAATGTAATAAAGACCAGATAATGTCAGTGTCATGTTGATTGAGGGACAAGTACTGACCAGGATCTCTTCTATATGGTCCCATGGGATCCATCAAGCTCATTTGAGAGGGCAGACCGGACTTTGGTTTAACATCACATCAAAAAGGTGGCACTTAGGCTCAGCCTGATACAATTTAGGGTAGGCTCAGCCTGATATAATTTAAGGTGGTCCACAGAGCGCACTTGACGGGGGCGAGGTTGAGTAGGTTCTTTGGGGTAGAGGACAGATGTGGAAGGTGCTCAGGGAGCCCGGCGAACCATGCCCATATGTTTTGGTCATGCCCGGCACTGGAGGGGTTCTGGAGAGGAGTGGCGGGAGCAATATCTCAGGTGGTGAAAGTCCAGGTCAAGCCAAGCTGGGGGCTAGCAATATTTGGAGTAGTGGACGAACCGGGAGTGCAGGAGGCGAAAGGGGCCGGCATTCTGGCCTTTGCGTCCCTAGTAGCCCAGCGAAGGATCTTGCTAATGTGGAAGGAGGCGAAGCCCCCCAGCCTGGAGGCCTGGATAAATGATATGGCTGGGTTCATAAAGTTGGAGAGGATTAAGTTTGCCTTGAGAGGATCTGCGCAGGGGTTCTACAGGAGGTGGCAACCGTTCCTAGACTATCTAGCGGAGCGTTAGAGGAAGGTCGGTCAGCAGCAGCAGCAACCTTGGGGGGGGAGGGGGGGGGGGGTGGAGGGGACGTCCTGGGAGGGGGGGGGGTGGAGGGGACGTCCTGGGAGGGGTGGGGGGGTGGAGGGGACGTCCTGGGAGGGGGGGGGTGGAGGGGACGTCCTGGGAGGGGGGGGGGGGAAGGGGGGACTGCCTGGGAGGGTGGATGAGCAAGAGATAACATGAAGGGTTGGGGAAACTGGCACGTACGGGTGAGGGCCAGTGAACAAAGCTGTGTAAATATATCATTTTGCCATGTATATATCTTGCTCTGCGCGATTTCTAATTTTTTTTTTTTGTTACGTGTTAATTTTCCAAACAATAGGAATATTCAAGCATATAATTAGTGTAGCTGTACAGTAAATAATATTATCCTTTAAAAACAGCGATTGATTATATATATATATATATATATATATATACTACAAATAACACAAAATACTGTATACACTTCCATATACAACTTCCACATACAATTCCTCCTCATTTACATCCAAGGATCATGAAAAATGTCATTCAGCAACTTAGAACCATAGAATTCCTACAGTGCAGAAGGAGGCCATTCGGCACATTAAGTCTGTACTGACCCTCTGAAAGAGCACCCTACCTAGGCCCATTCTTGCTCCCTATCCCCATAACCCCATCTAACCTGCACATCTTTGGACACTAAGAGGCAATTTATCATGGCCAATCCACATAACCTGCTCATCTTTGGACTGTGGGATGAAACCAGAGCACCCAGACGAAACCCATGCAAAGAAGGGGAGAAAGTGTAAAGTCTACACAGACAGTCACCCAAAACCTGAATTGAACCCAGGTCCCTGGTGCTGTGAGGCAGCATTGCTAACCACCGTGCCACCATGCTGTCATGGAAAGACTTAGAAAAAAGAATTCCTATACCAATTCTGATACCACAGTTCTCCAGGAAGTAAGGAATTTGCTACTGATTTAATGTGATTTGCCCATGTTTCTCCCAGTGACCAAAAATCGCACATGTTTTCATGTTTTTAACACTTTTACTGTAAGAAACAAACTAATATCAATCTCGAATAAACATTACTTCGTAGGCACCTAATATATAAATGTACAGAAAAGGCATTTTCCCCATTAACTGATCAACAACCAAAAACCCTTTAATAATAATAATTGTTATTGTCACAAGTAGGCTTACATTAACACTGCAATGAAGTTACTGTGAAAAGCCCCTAGTCGCCACATTCCGGCACCTGTTCGGGTATACAGAGGGAGAATTCAGAATGTCCAAATTACCTAACAGCACATCTTTTGGGACTTGTGGGAGGAAACTGGAGCACCTGGAGGAAACTCCCGCAGACACAGGGAGAACATGCAGACTCCACACAGACAGTGACCCAAGCCGGAAATCGAATCTGGGACCCTGGGGCTGTGAAGCAACAGTGTTGACCACTGTGGTACCATGCTGCCCTTATATGTTATGCCTCACTCTCAGGAGCTTTGAAGTTATAGTCCCAAACTCCTCTCAGCTTTGAGCAGGATCTCTTATTCTTGTCAACCAAGGTGAGTTTTCCAGTATTGTCAAAAAAGCCCTTCACTTTGTTTCACCTTAAATTAATTAAGACAATTTAAAACATAACTGCTTTAAAATGTCTTGCATTTGTAACAAGTCAGAAGCCTGAGAAAAGTGAAGGTGGTAATTTTAACCTATAATGGGTGAGGAAGGGCAGGTTAAGAGTTCGGGTGGCACACTGGTTAGCACTGCTGCCTCACAGCGCCATGGACACCTTGACCTTGGATGACTGTGGAGTTTGCATGTTTTCCGGATTCCTCTCACAATCCAACGATGTGAAGGTTAGGTGGCTTGGCCATGCTAAATTGTCCCTTATTGTCCAAATGGTAGGTGGGATTATGGGGATAGCGTGAATGGACCTAGGTAGGGTGCTCTTTCAGAGGTTTGATGTAGACTCAATAAGCCGAATGGACTCGTTCTGCACTGTAGAGATTCTATGATTTTAAAAACTGGAAATCTGACTGACAATCTGCCTCCAACACAACCACTTCCAGTTTTAATGGGGACAGGTTGGGAGCTGAGTGACTAACCTACTCTCCAGGTGTAGACAGTCCTCCCCAAAATCCACAAACAGGACTGTCCCATTAGGCCCATCGTATCAGCCTGTTCCTGTCCTACCAAACTAATTTCTTCCTATCTTGACTCCATATTCTCTCCTCTTGTCCAGTCCTTCCAACCTCACATTCGTGATTCCTCTGATGCTTTACATCATATCAACAACTTCCAGTTCCCCGGCCCTAACCGCCCCCTCTTTACCATGGATGTCCAATCCCTCTAAACCTCCTTTCCCCACCGGGATGATCTGAGGGCTCGCCGCTTCTTCCTCAAACAGAGGCCCGAACAATCCCCATCCACCAGCACTCTCCTCCAGCTGGCAGAACTTGTCATCTCACTCAACAATTTCTCCTTCAACATAGGGCAGCACGGTAGCATAGTGGTTAGCAGTTGCTTCACAGCTCCAGGGTCCCAGGTTCGATTCCCGGCTGGGTCATTGCCTTTGCGGAGTCTGCACGTTCTCCCCATGTTTGCGTGGGTTTCCTCCGGGTGCTCCGGTTTCCTCCCACAGTCCAAAGATGTGCGGGTTAGGTGGATTAGCCATGCTAAATTGCCCTTAGTGTCCAAATAATGTTAAGTAGGGGTTACGGGGATAGGGTAGATATGTGGGCTTCAGTAGGGTGCTCTTTGTAAGGGCTGGTGCAGACTCAATGGGCCGAATGGCCTCCTTCTGCACTAAATTCTATGAATGCCTCATTTCCTCCAAAGCAAAGGGTCCCAGCATGGATCCCAGTTTTGCCTGTCTCTTTGTGAGGTATGTGGAACATTCCTTGTTCCAGTCCTACTTCAGCCCTATCCCACAACTCTTTAATCGGTACATCGACATCTGTTCCAGTGCCGCTTCATGTTCCCGTTTGGTCCTGGAAAAAATTATTAATTTTGCTTCCAATTACCACCCCTCTATCACCTTCACATGGTCCATCTCCGACACTTCTCTTCCCTTCCTTGACCTTTCTACTTCAAAATTCTGGGATAGACTGTACACTAATTCCACTTCACCCCATTTTTATTTCAATCCATTAATTTTCATTTCTTCCATTAATCTGTTTTTCCCTCACCATCGTTCCCCCCTCCCCCGCCAGTCCACTTGAACCAACTGTTCCTAGTTGCCCTTTCATTCATTGTTCATCTTTGTGCTGCCATTCTCACATTCTAACCTCTTTATGTGCCACTATCAGCACCCTTATTAGCCTTAATTACCTCCATTTACATTCCTTTTGTCTTCTATCCTTGACATCTTTGTCAATCTCCACCTATCGCTGGCCCCCTATCCAGCCCCACCGCTCCCTCCCCCCCCCAACAGTATAAATCTGACCCCATTTCCAGTTCTCTCTAGCTTTGACAAAGAGTCACCCAGACTCGAAACGTTAGCTCACTTCTCTCTCCTGCTGAGATTGTCCAGTATTTTCTGTTTTTGTCTCCAGATATAGGTTTGTGATTGAAATATTTTAATGAGGCTGTCAGCCAGTTTTAAAACAAAGGGCTAGATTTCCCAAGGCTCAGGAAACCCTGGAGCTAAAGGGAAGTGTGAAAGGCCCGATCTAGCAGCTAAGTGCCTTTGAGTACTGCCTGTGAGCCAGGCAGAGCAGGGGTTGGTTCCCTAATCTCTTCCAGTTCCCAAGCTCACCACATTTCCTTTCTATAATCAGAATCTTTCCTGCAATAGGAACCATGAACCTTTTGAGTCTTCATTCTGCACATCCATCCTCAACCTCCATCCAGGACTTTGCAACTTTACCTGCAATCTCTTCAATCTTGCCCTCTCTCATTTCGTCCTCTCCACCAATACAGATTAGAAGGACAAACATCGCAAGGGAATACACAATGAACAGTAGGAAGTACAATACATCTCCCTTGATTCCTGAAGACCGCAGGACAGGCACATATGACCAAAAGTAGGCCATTCAGCCCCTCAAGCCTGCCCTGCCATTTAATGAGATCATGACTGATCTGTGACCTAACTCCATATACCTGCCTTTGGCTCATATCTTTGCTTAACAAAAATCTATGTCTCAGATTTAAAATCAACAACTGATCCAGCTTAAACTGCTGTTTGTGGGAGAGTTCCAAACCTTTACCATTCTTTGAGTGAAGAAATGCTTCCCAACATCTCCCCTGAATAGTCTAGTCCTAATTTTTAGACTGTGCCCCCTAGTTTTAGAATCTCCAGCCAGTAGAAGTAGTTTATCTTTATGTACCCTGTCTTTCCCTGTTAATATCTTGAATACTTCAATTAGATCACCCCTTAACCTTCTAAATTCTATGGAAAACAGTTCTAATTTGAGTAACCTCTCCTCATAATTCAACCTCTGTAGTCCAGGTATCATTTTTGTAAACCTACATTGCACTCGCTCCAAGGCCAAAATATCCTTCCTAAGGTTTGGTGCCCATAACTACTCCAAGTGGTTTTGTATAGCTGCAGCACAACCTCTATGTCTTTATACTCCAATCCTCTAAATATAAAGGCTAGCATTCCATTAGCCTTTTAAAAAAAATTGAATTTAATTTGATTTATTGTTATATGTACCGAGGTAGTGAGAAGTATTGTTCTGCATACAGTCCCGACAGATCGTTCCATAAATGGAAAAACAGAGGACATGCATAAATATACAATGTAAATACATAAGCACAGGCATCGGGTGAGCATACAGAGTGTAGTACTATTCAGTGGAGAAGATGTGTGAAGAGATCAGTTTAGTCCATAAGAGGGTCATTCAGGAGTCTAGTAACAGCGGGGAACAAGCTGTTTTTGAATCTGTTAGTGCGTGTTCTCAGACTTTTGTATCTCATGCTTGATGGAAGAAGTTGGAAGAGAAGAATAACCCGGATTGGGGGGGGGGGGGGGGGGGGGGGAGTGGGCTTTTGATTATGCTGCCCGCTTTCCCAAGGCAGCAGTGTAGACATAGTCAATGGATGGGTGACAGGTTCACGTGATGGACTGGGCTGTGTTCACGATTCTGTAGTTTCTTACGGTCTTGGGCTGAACAGTTGCCATACTAGCTGTGATGCAGCCAGATAAGATGTTTTCTATGGTGCATCTGTAAAAATTGATGAGTCAATGTGGACATGACGAATCTCCTTAGTTTCCTGAGGAGTTATAGGCGCTCTTGTGCTTTCTTGGTCGCAGCGTCGACGTGGGTGGACCAGGACAGATTGTTGAGGATGTGCACACCGAGGAATTTGAAGCTGTCAACCATCTCCACCTCAGCACCATTGATTCAGACAGGGTTGTGTATGATACTTTGCTTCCTGAAGCCAATGACCAGCTCTTTAGTTTTGCTGATGTTGAGGGAGAGATTTCTGCACTTGTTCATGGCATTTTAAGGATCTATGCGCCTGAACTCCCAGGTCTCTTTGGACATCCACTGTACTGAACCTCTTTCCATTTAGAAAGTATTCTACTCTATCCTTTTTTGATCCAAAATGGATAACCCCACACTTGCTTACATTGAATTTCATCTGCCACGATTTTGCCCATTCACCTAGTCTGTCAATATCTCCTTGCAATGTTATGCTATAATCTCAGTTGCCTACAATGCCGCCTAACTTTGTATCATCAGCGAATTTGGATAGAGGGCGATTCTCCAATATTGGGCCCAAGCGTTTGCGCCGTCATGAAAGCCGTCGCGTTTCATGACGGCGCGAACCAGGCCCGGTTACGTACGATTCTGGCCCCCACAGGGGGCCAGCACGGCGCTGGAGCGGTTCACGTCGCTCCAGTCTCCTTTCGCCAAATGGGCGCCACGCCAACCCGCGCATGCGCAGTTGGGCCAGCTCAATCCTGCGCATGCGCAGTTGGCCCGCGCCATCTTGCACATGCGCGGGGGACTTCTTTAGCGCGCCGGCCCCGACTCAAGATGGAGTCAGTGTTCAGGGGCCGGCCGCACCAGAAAGTAGGCCCGGGGTGGGGTGGGGAGAGGACGGCCAGCCGATCGGTGGGCCCCGATCGTGGGCCAGACCCCATTGGAGTTCCCCCCGGTGAAGGAGCCCCCACCCCCCACCCCAGGCTGCCCCCCGACCGTTCTTGCAGAGTTCCCACCGGCAACGACCAGGGGTGAACAACGCCGGCGGGACTCTGTCGTATCGGCGCGGCCGCTCGGCATCCGGGCCAGAGAATCGGCAGCCCCGCCGATTCCCGTGGCCGCGCCGCGCCAAACGTGCCGGCGCAAATGCCGCCGATTCTCCGCACCTCAAAGAATCACGCACCGGGGCATCGTGGCGCGGTTGCGGCGATTCTCCGGCCCGGCACGGGGCTCGGAGAATCGCCCCATAGCTTTCTATGCCATCATCAGAGTCATTCATGAATATTCTGAATAATTGAGGGGCCAATACAGATCCCTGTGGTACACCACTGGTCATCTGCCAATTAGAGTAATTACCCATTATCCCCACTCTTTGTTGCCTGCCACTCAACCAAGTTCCTAACCATGTCAATAATTTGCCCCCAATTCCATGGGCTTCCACCCTGGTTAACAATCTCTTATGTGAAACTTTATCAAATGTCATCTGAAAGTCCATATAAATAACATCTATAGATAGTCCCCTGTCCACTACCTTAGTCGCCTCTTCAAAAAATTTAATAAGATTAGTCAGACATGACATTTCCATCACAAATCCATTCTAGCTTTCCCTGATCGACCAAAAGTTTTCACTGTGTTCAGTTACTCCATTCAATTCGGTAGATAAGGTGCTTAAAAAGCCATATGGGATACTTGCCTTTATTAACCGAGGCATAGAATATGAGAAACAGGAAGGTTATGATGGAGCTGTATAAAACATTTGTTAGGTCACAGCTAAAGTACTGTGTGCAGTTCTGGTCGCCATACTATTAGTAGAATGTGATTGCACCAGAAAGAGTGCAGAGGGGATTCACTAGGATGTTGCCTAGGCTGTAGTTTTCCAGCTATGAAGAGATGCTGGTTAAGTGGAGGTTGTTTTCCTTTGAGCAGGGAAGGCTGAGGGGGGACCTGATTGAGGTGTATTATTGAAATTATAAGGGACATAGATAGGGTAGATAGGAATGAACATTTCCCCTTAGTAGAGGGGTCAGTAACCATGGGGCAGGATTTAAGCTAAGGGCAGGAGATTTAGAAGGGATTTGAGGAAAAGCTTTTTCACCCAGAGGGTGGTGGGAATTTGGAACTCGCTGCCTGAAAGGATGGTAGAGCAGGAACACTCACAACATTTAAGAAGCATTTAAATGAGCACTTGAAATGCCAGAGCATGCAATGCTATGGACTAAGTGCTGGAAAATGTAGATTAGAATGGATAGGTGTTTGATGGCCGGTGCAGATACAATGGCCGAAGGGGCTCTTCCTGTGCTGTAAAACACTATAACACCCAAAGACCTTCCCACATGACCATCCAGCTGCCAGTTGTGAAATGTAGAAAAAAGTTGCAAATGAGGTCCTGCCGTTTAATTAGATGATCCTCATTTTCAGCTTTCTCAGCCACTTTCTGCCCTCTCCCCGTAGGTATCTGGGCCAGAGCCTCAAAATAAAACCCAGTCACATTGGAGGTTAGGAACTGGACCAGAAACAGATGAAAGTGGTTTTTTATTCAATCGTGGGATGTGGGTGTCGCTGGCTGGGCCAGTGTTTATTGCACCTCCCTGATTGCCTTTGAATTGAGTGGCATGGTCGACCATGCAAGAGGATTGGATTGGATTGGATTTGTTTATTGTCACATGTACCGAGATACAGTGAAAAGTATTTTTCTGCGAGCAGCTCAACAGATCATTAAATACATGAAAAGGGAATAAAAGAAAATACATAATAGGGCAACACAACATATACAATGTAACTACATAAGCACTGGCATCGGATGAAGCATACAGGTAGTGTTAATGAGGTCAGTCCATAAGAGGATCATTTAGGAGTCTGGTGACAGTGGGGAAGAAGCTGTTTTTGAGTCTGTTCGTGCGTGTTCTCAGACTTCTGTATCTCCTGCCCGATGGAAGAAGTTGGAAGAGTGAGTAGGCCGGGTGGGAGGGATCTTTGATTATGCTGCCCGCTTTCCCCAGGCAGCGGGAGGTGTAGATGGAGTCAATGGATGGGAGGCAGGCTCGTGTGATGGACTGGGCGGTGTTCACGACTCTCTGAAGTTTCTTGCGGTCCTGGGCCGAGCAGTTGCCATACCAGTCTGTGATGCAGCCTGATAGGATGCTTTCTATGGTGCATCTGTAAAAGTTGGTAAGGGTTAATGTGGACATGCTGAATTTCCTTAGTTTCCTGAGGAAGTATAGGCGCTGTTGTGCTTTCTTGGTGGTAGCGTCGACGTGGGTGGACCAGGACAGGTTTTTGGAGATGTGCACCCCTAGGAATTTGAAACTGCTAACCATCTCCACCTCAGCCCCGTTAATGCTGACAGGGGTGTGTACAGTACAGGATATTTAAGAGTCAACCACATTGCTATGTGTCTGGAGTCACAGGTAGGCCTGACCAGGTGAGGATGGCAGATTTCCTTCCTTAAAGGACAGTAGTGAACCAGATGGGTTTGTACGAAAGTCAACAATGGTTTCATGGTCAGCATTAGATTGTTAATCGGATTCAAATGTCACCATTTGGATGGTGGGATTCGAACCAGAGTCCCAGAGCATTACCTTGAATTACTAATCCTGTGACAATACCACCACACCGCCATCTCCCTCAAAGTGAGCCACCAAAAAATACCTCCTATTGTTAACACCCAAATGGTGACCTAGATTTCTGGATTTACGTGCAAGTATACAGTTTAATAAAGGCACACATTACAGTTACTGACCCATGGCATTTCTGAAGCTAGATTACCATTACTCTGATTTCTGAAGCTAGATTACCATTACTCTGTCTTGCCCAGGTATGAGATTTTTCATCCAGTGCTAGCACTTGGACATTTGTGATTAAGAGGTGAATATCCGTCTTCAGACTTCAAGGGCTTAACTGACTGAATAACTTGCCTTTGTGGTTGTTTTTCCTGGCAATCATGGGCTGGATTCTCCGCAGCCCCGCGTCGAAATCGCGTTCTGCACGGGGCGGAGGATGGCCGTTTATGAGCAAATTGGGACCGGTGCCGCTGAAGCGATTCTCGCGCACAATGGCTAGGGGGCCATTGAAAGAGGCGCCCCATCCCCCCTGCAATTCTCCGCTCAAAACTGGCTGAGTTCCCGACGGTGTGGTTCTAACCATGTATCAGCTGTCGGGAACCTCGGGTGGCGGCTGCGGACTCAGGCGGGGGGGGGGGGGGGGGCGATCACCATGGGGGCCTCATGGACGTCAAGGGGAGCGATCGGGCGGCACGGATCCGAGGGCGCGCGCGATCTCGGTCCCGATTTCCTCGCAAACAGCCATTCTCCACCACCACGTCAAACGCGATTTTGGATGACGGTCCGCAGTCCAAGTCCGCAATAGCGCACGCCACGGCTGCTGCAGACCACCGCAGTGCGCATGCGCGGACTCCCGACCGTAAGTGCGGGGCCCCGTATCCACAGCCAGAGCTGCGAGGAACACTCCGGGGCCCTGTCAGCCCCTTGCAGGTAGGAGAATCGCTCAGGACTTTCTTAAGGAAAGTCAAGAGTGAAACGCCAGCGTTTTTACCCTGGCGTGGGGACATAGCCCCATTTTTGGAGAATCCAGCCCCATTGCTTTTGACTGGTTTCCATCTTTAAAATTTCGATGGGATTTGAGAGGCAGCTGCAGAGCAGAATGTTCTAAGAATTATGTTATTCAGGGAAATGACTGCAGTAAAGGTTATATTTGACCACACCAAACCACATATAATGAAATCAGGAGATGATGAAATGGTGAGATTGTGGACAAAGAGAGTGGGGCAGGGAAAGCAGAAAAAGGCGTTTGTGTTTATGATTTGTACTTGGATTATTGGTATATAGCTAGAAATAAGATTTGAGTGGGTTCATTGTTTTTTCTTATATTCATTTATGGGATGTGGGCATCATTGACTGGGTCAGCATTTATTGTCCATCCCAGTTGTGCTTGAGTAGGTGGTGGGGGCGTTTTTCTTGAACTGCTGCAGTCCATGTGGTGTAGGTATACCTACAGAGCTGTTAGGGAGCGAGTTACATGATTTTGACCCAGCGACAGTAAAGGAACGGCGATATATTTCCAAATCAGAATGGTGAGTGGCTTGGAGGGGAACTTGCAGGTGGTGGTGTTCCCATGCATCTGCTGCCCTTGTCCTTCTAGGCGGTAGAGATTGTGGGTTTGGAGGCTACTGACAGAGGAGGTTTATCAAGTTGCCGTTCTGCATCTTGTAGGTGGCACACACTGCTACTACCACTGCATCGGTATGAAGGGAGGGAATGTTAAAGGCTGTGGATGAAGTGCCAGTCAAGCAGAAGCTTTGTCCTGGTGTCAAGTTTCTTGAGTGTTATTGGAGCTGCCCTCGTCCAGGCAAGTGAACAGTATTCTATCACATTCCTGACTTATATCTTGTAGATGGTGGATAGGTTTTGGGGAGTCAGGTGATGAGTTACTCCAAAGGTTTCTCAGACTTTAACCTGCTCTTGTAGCCACAGTATTTATGTGACTATTCCAGTTCAGTTTTCAGTCAGTGGAAATCCCAAGGGATGTTGAGAGTGGGAGTTCAGTGGTGGCAGGCCATTGAATGTCATAGAGCATAGATATTTACAGCCCGAAGACAGGCCCTTCGAACCAGCTTGTCCATGCTGCCCAGTTTCTATCATTAAGCTAGTCCCACTTGCCCGCATTTGACCCATAACGCTCTTCCTATGTAACCGACTAACTATTTTTTAAAGGAGAAAATTGTACCCGCCTCTCCCTCTGGCAGCCCATTCCAAATGCTCACCATCCTCTGTGTGAAACAATTTCCCCTCTGGTCTCTTTTGGACAGCATGGTAGCACAGTGGGTAGCACTGTTGTTTCACAGCTCCAGGGTCCCAGGTTTGATTCCCGGCTTGGGCCACTGTCTGTGTGGAGTCTGCACGTTCTCCCCGTGTCTGCGTGGGTTTCCTCCGGGTGCTCCGGTTTCCTCCCACAAGTCCCGAAAGATGTGGTGTTAGGTGAATTGGGCATTTTGAATTCTCCCTCTGTGTACCCGAACAGGCATTGGATTGTGGCGACTAGGGGCTTTTCACAGTAACTTCATTGCAGTGTTAATGTAAGCCTACTTGTGACAATAAAGATTATTATTTTGTATCTCTCCCCTCTCACCTTAAACCTATGCCTTCTAGTTCTAGACTCCTCTACCTTTGGGAAAAGATGTTGACTATCTACCTTATCTATGCTCCTCATTATTTTATAGATCTCTATAAGATCACCCCTAAGCCTCCTACGCTCCAGGGGAAAAAAATCCCAGCCTATCCAGCCTCTCCTTATAACTCAGACCAACATGTCTTGGTCACATCCTCGTAAATTTCTTCTGCACTCTTTCTAGTTTAACAATATCCTTCCTATAATAGGGTGACCAGAACTGAACACAGTATCCATGTGTGGTCTTACCAATGTCTTGTACAACTTCAACAAGACGTCCCAACTCCTGTATTCAATATTCTGACCAATAAAACCTAGCATGCTGAATGCCTTCTTCACCACTCTGTCCACCTGTGACTCCACCTTCAAGGAGCTATGAACCTGTACCCCCAGATCTCTTTGTTCTGTAACTCTCCCCAACTCTCTACCATTAATTGAGTAGGTCCTGCCCTAATTTGATCGACCACAATGTATCACCTCGCATTTACCCAAATTAAACTCCATCTGCCATTCACCGGCCCACTGGCCCAATCGGTCAAGATCCTGTTGCAATCTTCTCTAACTTCTTCACTATTCACTATGCCACCAATCTTGGTGTCATCTGCAAACTTACTAACCATGCCTCCTACATTCTCATCCAAATCATTAATATATATAACAAATAACAGTTGTCCCAGCACCGATCCCTGAGGCACACCGCTGGTCACAGGCCTCCAGTTTGGAAAACAACCCTCCACAACCACCCTTTGGCTTCGGTCGCCCAGCCAATTTTGTATCCAATTGGCTACCTCACCCTGGATTCCGTGAGATTTAACCTTTTGCATCCACCTACTATGCGGTACCTTGTCAAACGCCTTGGTAAAGTCCATGTAGACAATGTCGACTACACTGCCCTCATTTACCTTCTTGGTTACACCTTCAAAAAACTCAAGTCAAATTGGTGAGACATGACTTTCCCCTTACAAATCCATGCTGACTTTCCCTAATTAGCCCTTGCCTGTCTAAATGCCTGTAGATCCTGTCCCTCAGAATACCTTCTCACAATTTACCCACTACAGAAGTACGGCTAACCGGTCTGTTGTTCCCAGCCTTATCCCTACAGCCCTTTTTAAACAAGGGCACAACATTTGCTACCCTCCAATCTTCAGGCACCTCTCCTGGGGCTGTTGATGATTCAAATATCTCAGCTAGGGGTCCGGCAATTTCCTACCTAGCCTCCCACAACATCCTGGGATACATTTCATCAGGTCCCGGGGATTTATCTATCTTGATGTGCTTTAATACCCCCAGCACCTCCTTCTCTAATATGTACACTCTTCAAGAAATCACTTTGTATTTCCCCAATTTCCCTAACATGCGTGCCTTTCGCAACAGTAAATATTGATGAGAAATATTCATTTAGGACTTCTTCCATCCCTTGTGGATGCACACATAGATGACCTTGTTTATCCTCAAGAGGCCCTACCCTCTCCCTAGTCACCCTTTTACCCTTTATGTATCTTTAAAAGCTCTTTAGATTTTCCTTTGCCTTAGCTGCCAAGACAATCTCATGTCCTCTTTTTGCCCTCCCAAGTTCTCTCTTAACTCTACTCTGACAAGCCCTATACTCTTCAAGGGATCCACTTGATCCCAGCTGTCTATGCATGGCATCCTGGGTTCCCTCCTTCTACCAGCCTTACCCTTCACTCTAAGAGGAATGTGTTTATCCTGAACCCTAGTTAACACCTTTTTGAAAGACTCACACTTACCAGTTGTATCCTCGCCTGCAAACAGGCACCCCCAATCAACTCTTGAAAGTTCCCACCTAATACCCTTGAAATTGGCCTTGCCCCAATTTAGAATTTTAACTTTTGGGTCAGAACTATCATTCTCCGTCGCTATCTAAAAACTAATGGAATTATGGTCACTGCTCCCAAAGTGATCCCTCACCAACACTTCCATCACCTGCCCTTCCTTATTCCCCAAGAGTCGGGCCATCCACATATTAGAACATAGAACAGTATAGCACCGTACAGGCCCTTCAGCCCACAATGTTGTGCCGACCACTTAACCTAATCCAAGATCAACCGAAGCTACACTCCTTCAATTTACTGCTGTCCACGTGCTTAAGAGTCGCTTAAATGTCCCTATAGACTCTGATTCCACCATCTCCGCTGGCAGTGCATTCCACACACCCACCACTCTGTAAAGAACCAACCTCGGACAACTCTCCTATACCTTCCTCCTATACCTTCCTCCAATCACCGTAAAATTATGTCCCCTCGTGACAGCCCTGGGGAAATGTCTCTGGCTATCCACTCTATCCATGCCTCTCATCCCCTTGCACACCTCTATCAAGTCACCTCTCTTCCTTATTCGCTCCAGTGAGAAAAGCCTTATCTCCCTCAACCTTTCTTCATAAGACAGGCCCTCCAGTCCAGGCAGCATCCTGGTAAATCTCCTCTGCATCCTCTCCAAAGCATCCACATCCTTCCTAGAATGAGGCGACCAGAACTGGACACAATATTCCAAGTGTGGTCTAACCAGGGTTTTATAAAGCTAGATCAGGAAGATGGCCTCGATTGGCAGGAACTTAACGAAACGGCCCATCGATATGTAAACGAAACAGAAAGTCAGAATAGAGCCCTCCAGGCCATGAAAAGGAAAGCACCCGCACCACCGACTGCACAGGCAGCACCCAACCCTATGAATCCAGTCACCACACAGCGCAGAGTACCGACAGAAGACCAACCCGATTTTGTGTACACCACCCCACTAACCATCACCCAGTTAAGGGATGCCTTGGATAAAATAGAAACCTTGCACCACACATCAGACCCACACCACTTTTTTGAGCGAGTTAGGCAACAGACCGTCATGTACGGTCTGGACGAGCAGGAAGAAGTGAAACTCATAGTAATGAGCCTAGACCCGTCTGTTAGTTTAGCCCTTCCCGGCCCACAAAATGTTGAATGAGGAATTCTTCCTGAATACACTCGACAAATTTCTCTCCATCCAAATCCCTAGTGCTATGGCTGTCCCAGTTAATGTTGGTAAAATTAAAGACCCCAACTATTCCCACCCTATTTTTCCGGCAAGTATCTGTCATCTCCTTACATATTTGCTCCTCAATATCCCGCTATTTGGGGGTCTATAGTACATTCCTACCAAAGTGATCTCACCCTTCTTCTTTTTCAGTTTTACCCATATACTCAGTCGGCGAACCCTTGGATATATCCTCTCTCTGTATTGCCGTGATACTGTCCCGAATCAAAAACGCAACTCCCCCTCCTCTCTTACCTCCTGTTCTATCTTGGGTAGATGGCAAGGTTCTCTCTGGTTGGAGATGGTCATTCCGTGGCACATGTGTGGCACGCTGTTACTTGCTACTTATCAGTCCAAGCCTGAATGTTGTCCAGGGCTTGCTGCACGAGAACTGATTCCATACCTGTGAATTCTTGAATGGTACGAGATAACTATCAGTGTGTTAACTGAGCACTGAGCTGTCAGCAGTCTGAAAGTTACGCCTCGATATTTTCTGAGCCATGCATAGTTTGGAGGTTTTATAGAGAAAGTATTTTATTTTCTGTCTCTGGTACCATCAAAAGTTTCTTTACTTACTTAGGATGATAATAAACACTGTGTTCAATGTGGTGAACTTTCATTTTGAGGAGATTACATGGGATTACACAGCAAAATCAGCAACTGAAAGTTTAGCGCTGCTAGACAAATTCAAAATGGCCCCACTGAGGAAGCAACCCTATAGTTATACCCGTGCTCAGCGCATGAGAAGAATTGGTTCAACTAATGAAAAGATCTACCATAGACGTGAGAATCTTGCAGAAGAGGGTCTGTTCCACCATACACGCTACATGTCAGGAAGGTGCTTGGAGGCAGCACGAAGTAAGTGTCTTAATAAAATTAACAACATTTGTTTATGCAGCTATAATAAAGGTTTTCTTTATACATCATCTACAGCGGTGGGATTAAATTGCTGTGATTCCTGATGCCTCAAAAGTATAACACGGTTAAGCAAAGATCAACATAAAAACGATTGAAGACCTGAATAGCAACTTTACAAATGGTACAATGCAGATATTATTTTCCTTTCTGTTACTCTTTGGCAGGGATTCAATCAGATTCAAAGTATCGGCATCAAAGTGCACCGCACATTGGCCTGCGGTCTGAATTACCTTCAAAGCCACCCTTGGCATCCTCAAGGAGTCCAAAGATGTTCAGAGGAGACGGTTTAAGAACAGATGTGCCATCCAGGATTTTTTATGGTGAGACAGATGAGGTTTCATTTCCTTTGATACCCTTGGTTGTAACTCAGTATGTCATATATTTTAAATTTTGATTCAAATATCTTTCAGCAGGAGATATAAAACAAATCGTTGCGTAAGTTGCCGTGACAATGTTCTCCCATCTTGGAACTGGGGCTGTCATTCATTCTCGGACATCCTTATTTGGGTATTTTTCATTTGGGTGCCTTGATTCTTCTCAAAAAGATGGGAAGGGTTTTCTTTCATTTTGCGATTGTTAAGCAGAACAGTACCTTGCGCACCATCTCAGATCACTGTAAAATACAGAAGAATATCTGTGGCTTTGTTGGTAACACAGGGACTTATGGATAGATACAGAGGCGTCCTATAAACCTAAACAGGCTCAAATCATCAGGAGAGAATGAGAGTCTTGCTGATTGTAGCGCACAATGACTTACGAGAGACGAGAAGTGATGAAGTCGATCCAGGCTTTATTAAGCGATGCTTGTCCCCGGCAGCTCAGCAACAGAATGAAGCTGCGGGGAGAAGCTCGGGTTCTTATACTCCGCCTTCAGGGTGGAGCCAGAAGTCGGCAGATCCAACCAGGACCCGGGATCTGTCAGCCAATAGCATCTCTGCTTCACAGGTCCCACATGACCCCTAATACATACCACCACATTCACCCCTTGTTAAAAAGGAACCCGGCGGGGTGGTGGTTCGCATGGTGGTAGGAGTTTACAAGGCTGGCCCTGGAACAATTTTCAGACAGTGTTACTACAGCTTTAGCCCTACACTGGGCTATGTACAAGTTTGTGAGAACTTTTTACAATATGAGCAAAAAAACATTTTTTTTTGTTACAACATTCTTGGTGTCACGCGGATTCCCCGAGTCGAGCGGGCGGTCTGGTCTTCCTCGTCGATCGCCTCAGCCACGGTGGTGGTGCAGGTGCTTGCTCGGGCATTGTCGTCTCCGGGAGCGTTTCGCTGTTTGTTCTTGTTTTGCTCCTGGGCGGGCACGGGAGGAGGACCGATCCCCCGGGAAGGGGGCGGTCGCGGGGTGCGCCGGTGGCAGGGAGGGGATGATCGGTGTCGGGGGTGTGTGTGTGTTTCTGCCGGGCGCCAGTTCCCGCAGGGAGACCGTGTCCTGTCGGCCGTCGGGGTACGCCACGTAGGCGTACTGCGGGTTCGCGTGGAGAAGGTGAACCCTCTCGACCAACGGGTCCGATTTGTGCGCCCGCACATGTTTCCGGAGCAAGATGGGTCCTGGGGCCGCCAGCCAGGTCGGCAGCGACATTCCGGAGGAGGACTTCCTGGGGAAGACAAGGAGGCGCTCATGAGGCGTTTGGTTAGTGGTGGTACACAGCAGCGACTGGATGGAGTGGAGAGCGTCCGGGAGGACGTCCTGCCACCGGGAAACTGGGAGATCCCTGGACCGTAGGGCCAGTAGGACGGTTTTCCAGACCGTGCCGTTCTCCCTCTCTACTTGCCCGTTCCCCCGGGGGTTAGAGCTGGTCGTCCTGCTCGAGGCTATGCCGTTGCTGAGCAGGAACTGGCGCAGCTCGTCACTCATGAAGGAGGACCCCCCTGTCGCTATGGATATACGCGGGGCAACCGAACAGTGTGAATATGGTGCCAAGGGCTTTAATGACTGTGGCCGCTGTCATGTCGGGGCAGGGGATGGCGAAGGGGAAACAAGAGTACTCGTCCACCACGTTCAGGAAGTATGCGTTGCGGTGGGTGGAGGGGAGGGGCCCTTTGAAATCCAAACTGAGGCGTTCAAAGGGGCGGGAAGCCTTGATCAGGTGTGCTCTCTCCGGCCTGAAAAAGTGCGGTTTGCACTCTGCGCAGATGTGGCAGTTCCTGGTGACTGTACGGACCTCCTCAACAGAGTAGGGGAGGTTGCGGGACTTTACGAAATGGTAGAATCGAGTGACCCCCGGGTGGCAGAGGTCCTCGTGGAGGGATTGGAGGCGGTCTATTTGTGCGTTGGCACATGTGCCGCGGGATAGGGCATCGGACGGCTCGTTCAGCTTTCCGGGACGATACAAGATCTCATAGTTGAAGGTGGAGAGCTCGATCCTCCACCTTAGGATCTTGTCATTCTTAATTTTGCCCTGCTGTGCATCATCGAACATGAAGGCTACTGACCGTTGGTCGGTGAGGAGAGTGAATCTCCTGCTGGCCAGGTAATGCCTCCAATGTCGCACAGCTTCCACTATGGCTTGGGCTTCCTTTTCCACTGAGGAGTGGCGGATTCCTGAGGCGTGGAGGGTCCGGGAGAAAAAGGCCACGGGTCTGCCCGCTTGGTTAAGGGTGGCCGCCAGAGCTACGTCGGATGCATCGCTCTCGACCTGGAAGGGGAGGGACTCGTCGATGGCGCGCATCGTTGCCTTTGCGATATCCGCTTTGATGCGGCTGAAGGCCTGGCGAGCCTCTGTCGACGGGGGGAAGGTAGTGGACTGTATTAGCGGGTGGGCCTTTGCGTACTGGGGGACCCACTGGGCGTAATATGAAAAGAAACCCAGGCAACGTTTCAGGGCTTTGGAGCAGTGGGGGAGGGGAATTCCATAAGGGGGCGCATGCGTTCGGGGTCGGGGCCTATTACTCTATTGCGCACTACGTATCCCAGGATGGCCAACCGGTTTGTGCTAAAAACGCATTTTTCCTCGTTATATATGAGGTTCAGGGCATTAGCGGTCTGGAGGAACTTTTGGAGGTTGGCGTCATGGTCCTGCTGATCGTGGCCGCAGATGGTTACGTTGTCGAGATACGGGAACGTGGCCTGCAACCCGTGCTGGTCAACCATTCGGTCCATCTCCTGTTGGAAGACCGAGACCCCGTTCGTGACGCCAAATGGGACCCTTAGGAAGTGGTATAGACGCCCGTCTGCCTCGAATGCTGTGTACTTGCGGTCACCTGGGCGGATGGGGAGCTGGTGGTAGGCGGACCTGAGGTCCACGGTGGAAAAGACCTTATACTGGGCAATCCGATTGACCATGTTGGATATGCGGGGGAGAGGGTACGCATCTAGCTGCGTGTACCTGTTGATGGTCTGACTATAGTCTACGACCATCCTTTGCTTCTCCCCGGTCTTTACTACTACCACCTGGGCTCTCCAGGGACTATTGCTGGCCTGGATTATGCCTTCCTTCAGCAACCGCTGGACTTCAGACCGAATAAATATCCGGTCCTGGGCGCTGTACCGTCTGCTGCTAGTGGCGACGGGTTTGCAATCCGGGGTGAGGTTTGCAAACAAGGACGGCGGTCCAACCTTGAGAGTTGCGAGGCCGCAGATAGTGAGTGGGGGTATTGGGCCGCCGAATTGGAATGTTAGGCTCTGCAGGTTACACTGGAAATCTAATCCCAGTAATGTGGGCGCGCAGAGTTGGGGAAGGACGTAGAGCCTATAGTTCTTAAACTCCCTCCCTTGCACCGTTAGGTTTGCGATGCAGAACCCTTTGATCTCTACGGAATGGGATCCTGCAGCTATTGAAATCTTTTGCGTGCTTGGATGGATGGTCAGAAAACAGCTTCTTACCGTGTCTGGGTGAATAAAACTTTCAGTGCTCCCGGAGTCGATCCGGCATGGCATCTCGTATCCGTTGACCAGCACCGTTGTTGTCGTCGTCTGGAGCGTCCGGGGCCACGATTGATCCAGTGTCACCGAAGCCAGTCGTGGTAGTAGTGTCACGGCGTCTTCTTCGGACCCCGTGGAGCCATCGATGTTGGGGTCCTTTGTTGTCAACCAAGATGGTGGTGTCCATGAATCGCACGCGGCCGGGGGTGGACAAAATGGCCACCCCCATGGATCGCACGTGGTCGGGGGTGGACAAAATGGCTGCCCCCATGAATCGCACGTGGCTGGGGGGTCACAAGATGGCGGCGCCCATCCTCCCCTCGTGGTGCCTGGGACCCAAAATGGCAGCGCCCGCGGGACGCACATGGGGCGCTGAGGGGTGTTTGGGATGTGCTGGGCTCGTTCTTCTCCGGGGATTGCGGCGACCCCCCAGGACCGGCACACTGCCGCGTAATGGTCCTTTTTGCCGCAGCTTTTACAAATAGCTGCGCGGGCCGGGCAGCGCTGCCGGGGGTGTTTCGCTTGTCCGCAGAAATAGCAGCGGGCCCCCCCGGGATGGTCTGGCGCTTTAACCGTGCAAGCTTGCGAGGGGGGGGGGTTGTCGCGACGGGGATCCATGGAGCCCAAGGGGCTGCCGCGCCGTGGGGGCCGTAGGCGCGGGCGTATTGCGAGGCCACATCAAGGGAGGTTGCAAGGGCCCGTGCCTCTGAGAGTCCTAGCGACTCTCTTTCCAAAAGTCTTTGGCGGATTT
Organism: Scyliorhinus torazame; assembly: GCF_047496885.1. Taxonomy (NCBI): domain Eukaryota; kingdom Metazoa; phylum Chordata; class Chondrichthyes; order Carcharhiniformes; family Scyliorhinidae; genus Scyliorhinus; species Scyliorhinus torazame. Next base: position 116,158,332 of record NC_092724.1, on the reverse strand, counting down.
GGGGAGAGTTCATACCTGCCACAAATGCATCACGAATTAGCAGGTCCGTGTGTTCGATCGCGTTCACCGGCGGGCAGCTGCCGCCTCGTCCCAAAATTAGCAGCGCAGCGTAGAATTCCTCTAGCAATTCTCCGGGACTTTGCCGTCTCGTCGCGAGTTGGTGGAGCTGGTTAACGGGCCGAACGTAGATGCCCTTCAGCAATGCGAGCGCCATCGGGAAATCCTCTGCATCTTCTATGAGAGGGTAAATTTCTGGGCTTACCCTCGAATGCAGGACCTGCAATTTCTGGTCTTCTGTGATCCAGCCGGGGGCCGTTCGGAGGTAGCCTTCAAAGCATGCTTGCCAGTGTTTGAATACTGCTGCCGAGTTCGCTGCGTGGGGGCTGATCCGCAGGCATTCCGGGGCGATCCGGAGCTCCATAGTCTTTTAAGCTCGCTTAATAAATTGTTGCGCACAATGACTTACGAGAGACGAGAAGTGATGAAGTCGATCCAGGCTTTATTAAGCGATGCTGGTCCCCGGCAGCTCAGCAACAGAATGAAGCTGCGGGGAGAAGCTTGGGTTCTTATACTCCGCCTTCAGGGCGGAGCCAGAAGTCGGCAGATCCAACCAGGACCCGGGATCTGTCAGCCAATAGCATCTCGGCTTCACAGGTCCCACATGACCCCTAATACATACACCACACTGAGCTGTTGTTTGGAAATCTTGAGGCTGGAAAAGCTGGGAGGGGAGAGGTGGATGGCTGTTGCTCAGCTGATCAAATGACGGCAAAACATTTTGACCAGCTTGTTCATTCGGAGGTGGGCTGTGTGAACAGCAGGCATTTTACTGACAGATAACCCCGTGCTGCATTTGGAGATTAAAGCAGCGATGATTTTCTGGGGGTGCTGGAGGTTGTGGGGGAAGATCTGACATTCAATTATATTGTTTTGATTTCAGTCACATATGACCTTATTTTAGAGGGGCTGAAATGGACCGTCATATTGAGACAACGGGCACTCTTGATCAGAATAACGAAGGATAGTTTCTGAATTCTCCCAGGTTTTCTTGATCCGTGCATTAGATTTTCTATTGGCCTACTTGACTGTTACTGCATTAGCAAACATAAATTTAGACCTCTCAGAATTGTGTACTATTGAGTAATTCCCCTTTCTTCCATCATAAGGCTACAGATTGAGGCATTATCATCTTTCTGTTTTCCAGCTAAGAGACCAAGAATGAATTTCATTCCTGGATTCTTCTATTGCCCCTGTTTTTTTGTTTCTTGATAGGAAATGTTTGTCGATTTGAGTTTGTGCTCGGGGAATGGAGGCTGGATACAGACTGCTATACTCAGCAACCCGGTTCTGGAAAGAAGTCTTAATGGGGTAGCACGGTGGCACAATGGTTAGCACTGCTGCCGCCTCAGCTCCTGGGTCCCAGGTTCAATTCCAGCCTTGGGTTACTTTCTGTGTGGAGTTTGCACTTCTCCCCGTGTCTGCGTGGGTTTCCTCCGGGTGCTCCGGTTTCCTCCCACTGTCCAAAGTAGTGTAGGTTAGGTGGATTGGTCATGTTAAATTGCCCTTAGTGTCCAAAAGGATAGGTGGGGTTACTGTGTTTCGGGGATATGGTGGAGGTGTGGGCTTGAGTAGGGTGTCTTTTCCAAGGGCCGTTGCAGACTCGATGGGCCGAATGGCCTCCTTCTGCACTGTAAACTCTATGATTCTATGTTGTTGAAGGCGTTACACCTCTATTGTGTTTCACAGAAGCAGTCTGCAACATTGAAACGTAGCAATCTTATTGGTACAGCTCTACTCATACCCGGGTATTAAGGGATATTCATTCTAAATATGATGACAGAGCCCTCATTAATACTGTTTCCACAAGAGAGGAGGTACCTGTACGAGGAGGAAAATTTGGCGTGGGAGATAGGAGTCAGGGGGCGTAATTTACCGGCTGTTCACGGCAGGAAATTCCTGTCCCATGCCAGCGTACGGGTTTCCCGGCGATGCGGGGTGCTGTCAACGGGGAAGCTGCAAAACACGCAGCGGGGTGGTCGGTAAATCCCATCCATAGTCACAGAACCATACAGCACAGAAAAGGCCCTTCGGCCCAACTCATCTGCGCCGGTCAGATATTAATGGTAAGCTATTAATGGTATTACAGAATGGAAGATTTTTGCCAGATACTGGATTGGGGAAGGTGGATTTAGTGTCTGCAGTTAAGTGAAGAAGACACTGGGGCACATGGCTGGAAGGTGTCTGCTGGCATTTTAGAATTCTCACTTTGACTATGCTGATCCTCTACAGTGAACTGTTAGAACAGCTGGAGCATTGAATATGAATCCGGTCAGCTGATTTTATTTCTGTTTGGAGAGGTTACAAGTGGGACTGAGCTGTTCTATTATCCAATCTGAGCCAATGTCTTTTTTGAGTTTCACGAGTCGGAGGGCAGGAACGTTGGCCGTTTAGGATCCTTCTGAAGTTATTTTTTTCCGCCATTTAGGGGATATTTTCTGCCAGTTAGAGATGCTTGTTCAGGTTGCTGTTCTCGGTATCACCTTGGAATAAGGAAGATGAACCTGCATCCTGTTTCCATTAAATATCCAGTTATAGCAGGGGATCATTGAACAATGGCCAAGAACTGAAACATCACTGAATTTCCTTCTTCCTTCAGCCCAGACTTTAACACTTGGACTGACGTAGTGACTTACTCAGGATACGCCAACCGTGTTTCGGTTTGTGTGACATGAAAATAACTTGGGCAATACCAGCTTCACAACAATGAACTGCCAATTAACAAATGGTTACTAGTTATACTGCAGTGAGGATCACTCAGTCTGCATAAAAATGGCAATAAAATGCTCTGCTTTTTCTACCTTCACCTTTTTAGAGCCATAGAAAGGTTATGGAGCAGAAAGAGTCCATTCGGCCCATCGTTTCGGCGCCAGCTGAAAAGAGAGAAAAAATAAAATGGGCGCTCATTTTAATCCCATTTTCCAGCACCTAGCCTGCAACCTTGCACATTCTCCCCATGTCCTTGTGGGTTTCCTCCGGGGGCACTAGTTTCCTCCCACAGTCCAAAGATGTACAGATCAGGTGGATTGGCCATGATCAATGCGCGGGGTTATGGGGATGGGGTGGTGAATGTTCTTTTGGAGGGTGGGTGCAGACTCGATGGGTTAAATGGCCTCCTTCTACACTGTAGGGATTCTATGGATCTATGAAAAAGTTTTCATTTCCAGAATCACATCGTCCAGGGCATTCCAAGATGCAACCCCAATACAACACAAATCATTTCATGTTAAGAGGAGTAGGGATTTGTTGAGGGTCAAAAAATTAATTTTTTGTAAGGTTAGTGTAATGTTGTCATCCTATCAACAGAACTTTATTTTCTTGAAGTTAAGCTCAAGAAGCTGGAATATTCACAGAGTTCAGAATGGAAGAATAAAACCAAGGTTGGGATTTTAAGCCCTCCACTCGCTTCCTGGGAGGTGGTGGAGATTGAGTGGTATGGTGGATGGGGCAATATGTAATGGCCTCATTCAGCTGCCAGTGAAAGCCAGCAGCCTCCTTGTGAGCTAGTGAAGGCTGGGATTCCTCCTGATTGGGTGGCCCACGGAGGGAACGCCTGTACCAATGCATGCTCCCGATGAGAGATCCACCCAACCTGCCATTGTGATCGACCCCCTTCCCTCCCTGACCCTCATCCCCGGTCTGCCTTTATGTCCCCAGCCACTCCTTATCCCAACTACCTATGGTCCGGAGCTCCACCAGCCTGGCTGCTCTGGGGCTGCTGCAGTCCCAAGCATTGGTCACCATTCCTGGTGATGCCCATGGGACTGGAGGGCAGCCAGTCATCTGATTGGCCGGCAGCTTATGGGGACCAGGACATCCTGTGCTGCCTTAGCAGGGTGTAGGCCCTGACCACAGGCCATGAATTGCCTGGAGATCATTAAAATCCAGGCTGGTAGGGGCAGGGTTCCTGCGATATGCAGATGGTGGGAAGGGCCAGCACTGCCCTATAAAAACCCTGACCAGAGACTCCAAACGGTTTGGAGCGAGATATTGGTAAGTGAAACAAGGTTGTGCAGGGTTTTATTTACTTAAATTTTTCTTTTATTTGCATAATTCTAATGCTCTGCAACACAATGACATCATTTGCTTTTGACTTTTTTATAGGTACAAGGTCCGAATCCTTGTCAACAGCTTCTAGATTCCTTTCAGCCAGTGAGCAGATTTCATTAAAGCGCATTAAAAGACATCGGCCCTATCGGCCGAAAACCGCAGAGCAGATTTACCTGACTGTCAACGCCATCCACAATTCCCTCCGATTTGATGAAACATCAATAAATACTCTCTACAACAATTCACTTGCAGAGGACTGGGGTCAGTCCCTATGCCCTCTTGAAGACACTGGGGAAATGCTCCCAAGTACAGCAAAAAAGATGTCCAAAGACAAATCGAAAAATGTTGCCGATGCTGTTAAATCAACAGACGATTGTGTTACTGTCAAAACACTCATGGCTCCTTACATTTCGAAAGGGCAAGGATTTAAAGATATGTTGCACAATTTCAACGAATGTTTTACATCAAAATCAATGACGAAACGATCAAAGTCGGCACTAGGTTTTGTAGACCCGGTCAAGTTCATAGGCAAAAAGAATAGACCCCAGACTGCAGTTGAAGATATGGCTAACACGACGAGCTACGTAACTAGTGGCAACAATGAAGATCAAAACAAAACCAATCTGCTCGTGAGCCCTATGGCGATACCCATGTTAGATACCAAAATGAAGCTACAGCCAACAGGTGACATTAATCCACTTCGGATAAACAGTGGCTTCTATCTTTTGACTTCAAAACAAATGAAGGAGTATGCGGACAGAGTAGTCATGGAACACAATGTTCAGCAGCAAATAAAAGATCAGGAAAAGCACACAGCTAGTCGGAGGGCTTGGTTAAAGAAAGCTGAAGGAACTGAACTTGAGCCTCATTCGCGGAAATGAGCTGATAAGAAACCTCATGTTCGAAAGCAGTTCATATGTACAGTAATATATTGAGTAATGGTTTAATAAATCGTTTGCCTGCTGTACAGCTAGTATTACACGTGCTTGTGTGGGTCAATTCTGTGTGTTAAGTTGGAATCTGAATAAGATTTTGTGTCTGAAAGGGCACCTTGTGCTGCGATCGAGGTGATATTGAAGGATTTTCACAAGGTTACAGTTTCAAAAGGATTCACCAGTAATGAAAATACAGTTTGCAAGTTTCCCCATACATTTAACTTCTTCCTTCAAAAGGCATTCCATCTGATATATGTTAATGCAGAGATGTCGTATAAATTAGGTATTGAAATTGGTTACATTGTTTAAATGTTCTTATTCAAAATGGTCATCCAGTAATAATCCAATCACATCCCACTGCTCCAGTTGGTAGTGAATCTACTGCTAGGCAGTCACGACAATGCAGTGTCCATTGGAAGTGCAATATTTAAGTTGGGAACCATGAATAAAATCGATAAAAGTATGAAGTAACGCATACTGAAATACTGTATGAAGTAAACACAATGAAGGAAACATAATTGAAGGAATTGAACTGCTGCTGATCTCTGGCTTTTTCGAGAGGACACCAACACAGCACCTATTCAGAGAAAACATTGGGCAGAATTCACTCCCACAGCTGTGGGGTGTTTCCCGGCAGCGGAGGCAGCTCACCATTTGCCACCTGCGGGATCTTCCTGTCTCGCCGATGTCTACAGCGTTTTGTATCGCTCATGGTCCCGCTTCCACGGACGTCACCTTCGAAGGGACCGGAAGATCCCACTGACGGGAAGAACCGGGATATTCCGCCCTGGTCACAGAACAGAAGGAGACCATTCAGCTCAGAGTGTCTGCCCCGGCCTGTTCTGAAAGTGCAACTCACCTTGTGCCATTCCTCTGCCTTTTCCCCATAGCCCTGCAAATATTTCCTTTTTGGATAAATAATCCAATTTTCTTTTGAAAGACTCGATCAAACCTGCTGCCACCACACTCTCAGGCAGTACATTCCAGATCTTAACCATAGGTTGTACAAAAATGTTTTGTCTTATCTCCATTGCCTCTTTTCCCTATTACCTTGAATCTGTGATGTGGAGATGCCAGTGTTGGACTGGGGTGGGCACTAAAGTCCAACAGATTTACTTGGAATCATGAAATAAACTTGTTGGACTTTTAACATGGTGTAAGACTTTTTACTTAAATCTGTGATCTCTGGTTCTCGATCAATGGGAACAGTTTCTCCTTATCTACTCTGTCCAGCCCCCATTCATGAATTTGAACACCCTCTATCAAATCTCCTCTCAGTCATCTCTTCTCTCCTCTCCAAGGAGACCAGGTCCTGCTTCTCCAAACTATTCACATATCTGAAATCCCTCATCTCTGAAACCATTCTTATGAATCTTTTCTGCGTTCTCTCAAATGCCTTCACATCCTTCTTAATATGTGCCACCGAGAACTGGGCACAATACCCCAGTTGAGGCTGAACCAGTGTTTTACACATGTTTAACATGATTTCCTTCCTCTTGTACCCTGTGCCCCTATTGATAAATCCTTGGATACTGTATGCTTTATTCACCGCTCTCTCAACCTCTCCTGCCACAATCAATGATTTATGCACATATACAGCCAGATCCCTCTGCTCCTGCACCTCCTTTAGAAATGTACACTTTATTTTATATTGTCTCTCTACTTTCTTTCTACCAAAATAAATCTGTATTGAACTTTATCTGGCACTTGTCTGCCCATTCCACCAACTTGTCTATGTCCTTTTGAAGTCTTACACTATCCTCTTCACAGTTCATCATGGCTTCAAGTTTCATATTCTCCAAAAGTTTTGAAACTGTGCCCTCGACGCCAAGGTCTAGGTCATTAATATGTCAGGATGGGCAAGTATCTCAATACTGATCCCTGGGAACTCCACTATAAACCTGCCTCCATCCATAAACCACTACTCTCTGTTCCCTGTTACTCAGCCAATTTCATATCCATGTTGCCACGACCCCTTTTATTCCATGAGCTCTATCGATGTTCACAAGTCTGCTGCGTAGCACTGTGTCAAATGCCTGGTTGTGTACACCACATCGCCCTCATCAACCCTCTCTGCTTCCTCATCATAAATCTCAAGCGGATTAATGAAACACCACATTCCCTTAAGAAATCTGTGCTGGCTTTCCCTAGTTAACCCACATTTGTCCAAATGATATATTTTGTCCTAAATTATTGCTTCTACAAGCTTCCCCACCACCGTGGATAAACATAGGCCCGTAATTGCTGGGCTTATTTTCGCTCCCTTTTTGGGACCAGGGTGTAACTTTGCAAATCTCAGTCCTCCGGCACCACCCGAGTCCAAGGAAGACTGAGAAATTATGGCCAGTGCCTCCACACTCACTTCCTTCAGTATTCCTGATGCCTTCAGTATTCCTGATGCATCTCATCTGGCCCTGGTAACTTATCAAGTTTAATAACAGACAGCCTATCCAATCCCTCATCATCATCAATTATCTCCTCTTTCACCATGGTCTGGGTAGCATCTTCCTTGGTAAAGACAGATGAAAGTATTCAGTCAAGCATCCTGCCTCCATGCATAAATCCCCTTTTGGGTCTCCAACTAACCCCACTCCTACTCTTACCAGCCTTTTACTATTAAATGCCCATAGAAGACTTTTGGATTCCTTTTTTTCTTAAGCTGGCAGTCTCCTCTCACTCTACATTTGCTTCTCATATTTGCTTTTAAAATTTATAGAAACATAGAAAATAGAATCAGGAGGAGGTCATTCGGCCCTTCAAGCCTGCTCCGCCATTCATTATGATTATGGCTGGTCATCAAGTTTAATACCCTGATCCCACCTTCCTTCCATATCCCTTGATCCCTTTAGCCCCAAGAGCTGTATCCAATTCCTTCTTGAAATGACACGTTTTGGCCTCAACTACTTTCTGTGGTAGTGAATTCCACAGATTCATCACTCTCTGGGTGAAGAAATTTCTCCTCACCTCATCCTAACAGGTTTCCCCTTATCCTCAAACTATGACCCCTAGTTCTGGACTCCCCCACCATCGGGAACATTCTTTCTGAATCTACCCTGCCTAACGCTGTTTGAATTTTATAAGTTTCTATGAGATCCCCGCTCACTCTTCTAAACTCCGATGAATATAATCCTAACTGATTTAGTCTCCTCCTATGGCAGTCCCGCCATCCCAGGAATCAGCCTGGTAAATCTTCGCTGAACTCCCTCCGAAGCAAGAACATAATTCCTCACCAAAACTGCACATAATACTCCAGGTGTGGCCTCACCAATGCCCTATACAATTACAGTAAAACATCCCTATTCCTATACTCAAATCTTCTTGCTATGAAGGCCAACATACGATTTGCCTTCTTTACTGCCTGCAGTACCTGCGTACTTACTTTCAGCAACTGATGCACAAAGACACCAAGGTCTCGGTGAGTATTCACCTCTCTCAATTTACTCCCATTCAAATAATAATCTGCCTTCCTATTTTTGCTACCGAAGCAGATAACCTCACATTTATCCACATTATACGGCACCTGCCATGCATGTGTCCACTCACTCAGCCTGTCCAAATACAGCCGAAGCATCTCTGCATCCTCACAGCTCAATCTCCTACCCAAATTTGTATCATCTGCAAATTTGGAGATAATACATTTAGTTCCCTCGTCCAAATTATTAATATATAATGTGAACAGTTGGGGTCCTAGCACAAATCGCTGTGGTACCCCACTAGTCACTGCCTGCCAATCAGAAAAAGACCCATTTATTCCAACTTTTTGCTTCCTGTCTGCTAACCAGTTTTCTATCCACCTCAAGACTCAACGTTGAAGGCCTATCCCATGCAAAGCGTGAGCTACTATGCTCGCAAAAGTATTCTGACAGCAATGTGGACTGACTCACACTGCGAGAAACCCACCTTGCAGACCACTTGGCCTGTCAAGCCCACATTCACTTGTACTAACACATTGCAAGCAGGGCTAACAGGAAATGTGGCCCAGCAGCCAACATTAAAACGCAAAAAAAGATAAAATCAGACGGCCCTCACTTCACCTCCAGGAAAATACAAAGCTTTTGACAAGCTCTTCAAATGCCGACTTTTGTTTCCACAACACACATTACACAGCTGTCCCATTACACAGCTCGGTGAAACACCTTAGGACCATTGCTTTACTTTTAAGACAACTTTTTATAAGACTCACAGGTCTTGTGGAGCAGTGGGTGGAACTGAATCCTGTGCCAGGATTCGATGACCACCGGAGCTGCGTTGTTATATTGACCAAACAGGCAGTATCAACTTGGCAGCACAGGCAGGTGGTGAGTGGGAGATACTTGGCCAGCCATACGATGGAGAGAATATTGGAGCCTCCACCATCTCTATCCATCACTCCAGACTACAATGTGCATGTAAGAGTGTATGTTGCCACAGCAACTCTGCCCCCCTGAATGAACTGTAACACCTCAGCATAATTAGGGTTCCCAACTGTGATTAAACACATTCCTGGAGGTTCCATCATGAAAGCCCATTCCTACACCAGTTGGAAAGCAAAAACTCTCATGACCCAATTGGATGATGTTTAATTGTCAGCCAAACAGCTTTTTTCTTTAAAAACATTTTCAATATTTTTGTATCTGGTAAAGAGAAATATTGAATGAAAATGATTTTAAAAAATTATTATTCATCCAAGGAATGTGGGGGCTTCACTGGCTAAATCAGCATTTATTGCTCATTTATTGAGCAACAGCAAAGAATTCTTGACTTTTTTTACTCTCTAAAATCAGGACTAATTAATAACAACCTGCTCACTCTTCCCGCCCTGATTTCGTCCGCTCCTGCGCACTTGAGAGAGGGAGCCAGTCGCGCGTCTGCGCATTTGACAGATGGAGCCGGCCGTGCGCATGCGTGCTTGACAAAAGGCGCCGGCCGCGCTGTTATCACGGCCGCTCAGGCGCTGAATGGTCACCCCAGATAGAGGAGGTGGGCGAGGCTTGAGGGGTCCTGAGGGTAAACAAGGGACACGTGGTCCGGAAGTGTTGTCAATGGCGGAACGAAGAGAATGATGCGGCAGGTGATGAAGAGACAGAGATATGAGGATAAGAGAGACGGCGATGGAGATAAGGGGTTAGAGAGATTGAGAGGAGCTTTCTGCCTCCAAAGGCAGTGAAGCAGAATCTTTGAACCTTTTTAAGACAGATTCTTGATTAACAAGAGGGAGAGGGTGAAAGGTTACCGGGGGTAGGAAGAAATGTGGGGTGAGGTTACAATCAGATCAGCCGTGATCTCGTTGAATGGTGGAGCAGGGTTGAGGGGCTGAATGGTCTCCAGCTGCTCCTCATTAATATTTCCCAGTGAGCACCCTCCCCTAAGGTGAACTGCTGCTTCTATGATTGCCTTCTTTCTCTCTGCAGGAATCCAGCGACGAGGCGGAGGATGTGTCGCTGTTTGATGCCGATGATGAGGTGTCGAGGAAACCCAAGCGAAGGAGGATCCGGTAATACTGGGGTTTGTGTGGAAAGAGGACCCAGAAGTCTTTTTTTTGGGGGGTGGGGGTGCTTTGATGTTGTCCTGGAAAAGGTTGTGCTCTTTTGTTGGGGGGGGTGGGTGGGGGGGGGGGGGTGGATTAGATCTATAGGATGTTAGCTCTTTGGGGAATTACAGCTATACATGAGATAGTCTGGGCGGGAAATTAGATCAACACAATGTTGGCTCTGTGAGCGGGGGTTTGCTGTAAGGGTGAAGGTTCAAAGTCAAAAGAACCTAATGTTCTTCAGGTTTAACAAAAAACAAAATGTTAATTGATGAGATGAGGACAAGAAATTTATTCTTTCAGAGGGTCATTAGTCTGTGGAATACTTTTCCCCAGAGAGCAGTGGAGACTGGGTCATTGAATATATTCAAGGCTGTGTTAGACAGATTTGGGTTAAGAGGGACTGGCAGAAAACTGGAGTTGGAAGGCCACAATTGGATCAGCAGTGGTTGTATTGGGGTCTGTTAGGTCAGTTAGCTGGATGGCTAGTCGGTGGTGCGGAGTGTTGCCAACAGCGTGTGTTCAATTCCTGTACCGGTTGAGGGTATCCCATGAAGGCCTGCCTTCTCAACCTTCCCCTCGCCTGCGGTGTGGTGACCAGCAGGTTAAATCACCACCAGTCAACTTCCTCTCAAAATGGGAGAGCAGCCTATGGTCCTTGGGGTCTACTTCATTTCAATGGTACAGCAGGCCCGAGGGGCTGAATGGCCTACTCCTAGTTCTTATGTTCTTAAAATGTCATGTCTGTGTTTAAAGTGGATGTGATCCTCACGGAGGTGAAAGTGCAGTTCCCATGGGGGGGGGGGGGGGGGTGGGGGGTGGAATTTGGATCGCTGGGAGAGGGCCGGCCTCAGTGTCTCAATTGTCCTCCATCTGTCTCTAGATGTAGGGGCATTTATTTTCAGTCTCTCAAAATCTTTCGTTCAAAGTATGTCAGGATTGATCATAGAATTTACAGTTCAGAAGGAGGCCATTTGGCTCATCTAGTCTGCACTGGCTCTTGGAAAGAGCACCCTACCCAAGCCCACACCACCACCCTATCCCCATAACCCCACCTGGTCGGAAAGCAGGAACTGATCAAGTGAGTGAGAAGGATGTTCAATGGCGAGAGGTTCTTGTACTTTAGATTAGCCCCCGCCATCAGAACTGATATCTTAATAGGAAATCTTAATGCTTGCCTGATTCCAGAAAGTCACCTACTTCCTCCTTCTTTGTTGCACAATGCCGAAGGAAATTTGCCAAATTAACCCCTGAATAGTAAAAGAAGCTACATTTTAATCTTTATCAAATACATTAGAAACAAAATAAATTTTCCAAGAAATTTAACATATTGCTAACGAATAATTGACCTTGGGATAGTCACTGATTTGCTTAGAATGAACTAAAATTCTTGTACGTTTTTACTGAAGTTGCAAAGTTTGACGTTCACTCTGCGCTCTTTTTAGCCCTTACTCATTGTCGATGCATAGTTACCACATTTGTTGGACATTTTGTCCAAAACTTGTTTATTCGAGTACCTTGCTAACGAGAGCTTTTATATTTGGTTTCTAAATGCCTAGCTTTTCAAAAAATATTTTTTATATTGACTGATCTATTTGGAAATTCATAATTCACTAAATTTTCAATAACTTTTAATGTAACAGTCATTATTGTATAGAATCCCTACAGTGTAGGAGGCCATTCGGCCCATCTAGTCTGCACTAACTCTTCGAAAGAGTACTCCCCCGCTCACCCTGCCCTATCCCTGTAACCCCATAACCTATCCTGCACATCCCTGGACACTTAAGGGGTAATTTAGCTTGGCCGATTCCACTTAAAACCGCACATCTTTGGACGGTGGGAGGAAACCAGAGCACCCGGAGGAAACCCACGCAGACACTGGGAGAACGTACAAACTTCATACAGACAGTCAGTCACCCAAGGCCGGAATTGAACCCTGGTCCCTGGCGTTGTGAGGCAGCAGTGCTAACCACCCAGGGTACCCTTGCTAGGTTCGGCCATCGTAAATTTGAAAAAAAAACTGTCCTTCCGGTTCGTCCGATCGGCGATTTTCACACTGCGTTGGCTCCTAATCAGCCTCTCGGCAACCAATGCACCGAGAAGCCACCCTCTGATTGGACAATAAATTTAGAGTACCCAATTCATTTTTCACAATTAAGGGGCAATTTAGCGTGGCCAATCCACCTACCCTGCACATCTCTGGGTTTTGGGGCGAACCCCACGCAAACACTGGGAGAATGTGCAAACTCCACACGGACAGTGTTGATTGGACAAGTTGCTAATAGTGGCAAAGTCCATATTCAAACTCTCCGGCAAGGACGAGAGTGAGGTGGCCGGATGGTGGAGCGGGGGACAGAACAGGGAAGGAAACGGCCACTGAGCAAGTGGGGAAGCTGCCATCATGTAGCATGTATGAGTGTGTGCGCTGAGAGGGATAAGACTGTATGTTTGTGAGAGTGTGTGTGCAGGCGGGAGAGAGGTGAGACTGTGATGCCCATCTTTAGTTGCTGCCTGGCAAGTGGTTTCCCAATTGTGATGAATGGTAAGACCAAATTAGTTCTGAGCAATGGGGGTGCTGTGGAAAGGATGCTTAGTTGTTTGCAGCATTGCTGTCTGTTGGAGGAAGGTTGGTGGTGAGGGCATGTATGACGGTCGGGGTGTTGCTGTCAGATCGGTGCACTTGAGGAACCTAAGTGGACTTCGCAATAACGAGGGCAAGTCAGGCAGCATGAAGGTAATGTTAATATATAGCTGCATCCTCTGATAAAGGAGTTAGTGAGGATTATAAAGAAACCGAAAAGTAGCCCCTGAATACCAAAACGCAGTCCTCAAGAAAATCTCAAAAAGACCCCTAACATAAAAATATCTTGACCTGTGCTTCAGCTCCCTGAATTGCTGCTGTGTTTTCACTTTGTTTTCCCTGACACTGGGAAGTTCAGGGAAACCTGGGTGCCAATCAGCAAATTCCAAAATCTGTTATAAAATTACGGCAAGTAAGCGATTTAACAGTTTGAAATTGTCAGCCCATTTCTCACGTTTGCACGCAGTGCAAAACGGTGCAATTAAACGTGGGATTTGATGGGTAGGAGCCAACTTCCCGACATGTAGTGCAGTCAATTTCTACCTTTGCATGCTTCCCACCTGCAACCAAACAAACCCAAGATCTTCCACAAGTTAAAATTAAGCCTACGTGACAAATCTTTTACGGTATGTGAAAGAGTGCAAAGTATTATCAACCATAGTTAATTTGCAGTTTAAAAACCTCACACAATGTGATATTGTGCTGTCGTTACGGTCATGTATTGTTAGATATCAGTAGATTAATTGAAAATAATATTGTCTCTCTTTTTAAAGGCATCCAGTGGCTTGCTTCTTCCATCTGTTTTTCCGAATTAGTGCAATAGTTGTCTACCTTCTTTGTGAGTTCCTGAGCAATAGCTTCATTGCCTGCTTTGTGACAATAATATTGCTTTTATCGTGTGACTTCTGGACTGTGAAAGTAAGTAATCTTCGAAGTGTGTAATTTAGCTGTTCAGTAAAGGAAACTGCTGTTGAACTGAATGTTAAAGGATTACTGGCATGCACCACAACATATCTAGGGCTGTGTTATAGCTGGATAAATAGTAGACGAACATATTTATATTTAAAAAAAAAAACTTGTTCAATAACAATTTCCTTTAGGTGTTGATAAAGGCCATTTGATAGAACATGACTATTTTTCATTGGTTTTAACCCCACCAAACTCACTATGTCTCTCAATCCTTCCTCTTTCCTCAGAGACATAAATACACATATTCCCGTACCAGCCTCCCCGAACAGGCGCCGGAATGTGGCGACTAGGGGCTTGTCACAGTAACTTAATTGAAGCCTACTCGTGACAAAACCTGCGATTTTCATATGGGAAAGAGAAATTAAAGATGATTTTCCTTCTTACTCCCGAGTTTTCTAATCGATAATCATCCCTGGTATTTGAATCTTATCATCATCCTGGTGTTTACATTCAGTTCTGTGAGCTTTGGGTCTCAGTGGCTACCTCATGTTGATGGCCTTTTTGGTTTTGCTCTTCCCCACAAGTGAAAATGCTCGCTCTTGTGAAAATGCTTGCTCTGTGTCCATCGGATCAAAGCTTTCATAATTTTAAAGACCTCTTATTGGGTCGCTCTTCAGCCTTGTCTTTTGACCCCCATCTGCTCATACTTACCTGAAGAGTATAACCTCGCAGCAATAGTCCAGCAATTGGTGATTTGCAACTCCTAGCGAATTTCTTCACCACAGCAGGTTGGTGATTTTGATGCACTAATAATGGCTTACACTGTGAACTCTTTATTTATCTTGTAATATCTGGGCCATTGAGTAATCATGGTGTACTTCGTAGGTCTCAGCAAATTTCCAGCCCGTGATAGTATTAAGTTGTCATTATTTAACCAGTTCAAGCGATTAATTATAATGAGTACATCGTTAGCAGGATACATAGGTGACAAGATTCTTAGTTTTAATGTTCTCATAAGTTGGACTCCAGCATTTAGCAATGCAGTTTTGATGTTGTAGGAATATAATGGCCCAGATTTTGCAGTTGTAATAACTGTCATCAACTTCTCATGTCCATACATGCACAGTTAAAAGTGGAAATGGAGATGTTACTGCGGTGATTTGAACTTCTTCTTTGGCTGTAATCTCACTGTAGAAACACTCCCAAATGAAAATCTGACTGCTTGAATGGGATGTAACAGCATGTTAAGTTATAATTACTGTTGAGCAATCTCATTGGCCCTCAAAAGCTACTTTTCGTATATGTGGAATGTCAAATTTCTCCATTCCATGATAAAGATTTCATTGATCTTTTTTTAAAAAAAAGTCTTGTTTTTGAAATTCAGTTTTTTGCATTACTTCCCTGTGTAAGTCATGGAACATACAGCGCAGAAGGATGCCATTCAGCCCATCGAGTCTGCACTGACCCACTTCCATCCTATCCCCGTAACCAATAACCCCTCCTAACCTTTTTGGTCACTAAGGGCAATTTATCATGGCCAATCCACCTAACCTGCACGTCTTTGGACTGTGGGAGGAAACCGGAGCACCCGGAGGAAACCCACGCAGACATGGGGAGAACGTGCAGACTCCGCACAGACAATGACCCAGCGGGGACAGTGACCCAGCGGGGAATCGAACCTGGGACCCTGGCGCTGTGAAGCCACAGTGCTATCCACTTGTGCTGCCCAATCTTTATTTTGCTTTCTGTAAAATTATGAATGGGAGAACCTGCTTGTTACTTTCTGGTTTGCTGTCTGTGAGAATTCTACAGTGTGATTGGAAATGACATCATAGGTGCCTGACGCCAGAGATCCTCGAGAGCTAGTGCCAGAATGAAATTAACAGAGGGGGTGGGGGAGAGGTGAAATCCCCACCACTAGTTCTGTGTGGGCCGCTTCTTCTTGAGATTACTGGTAAGTGCTGTCACTTTGCTGACTGCAAAGCTTGGGCCATAGATCAGAAGTAACCACTTTGCTGTACGTTGGCTGCTGTGCAGTATAAATGAGTCGAGCATTATTTATCTGTATTGAACAGTCATGCACTTGTTCAAATTATGTGCTGGTTTTGTTAAAGGGGTGTGTGTAGCAGTTCTAATTGTTACCTACTATTTGTAGTCAATTGTTATAGCCAGAGAAAACTCCAAATATTGCTGCTGCATATTTGAATTGATCGAGTGTTTTTACTCTTTACGAAGGCAGCCTTCAATGTTCCTGAACTAAAACCTCAATGTTTATGTTATGATATGTATTGTGAGAATCACTATGTTGGCGCAACATATATTAATGTGCAAACGCGATCCTCCAGTTACCCTGCACTGTTCTATCTCTCGTCCAGAATATCACTGGTAGGCTGCTGGTGGGGCTACGCTGGTGGAACCAGGTTGATGATGATGGAAAGAGCCACTGGGTCTTTGAGGCCAAAAAGGTATGGTTGACCAAAGTTTGTTCTTTTTTTCGATTGTTTCTTTGTTTACGATAACAATAGACCGGAATTGAATTTGGATTGGGTGCGGCTGTTGGATAATAAATCAACATCGGACATGTGGGAGTCTTTCAAGCGACAGTTGATTAGGATTCAGGAAAGTCACGTTCCTGAGAGAATGAAGGATAAGTGTGGGAAGTTTAGGGAGCCTTGGACAACGAGGGATATTGTAAACCTCGTCAAAAAGAAAAAGGAGACTTTTGTATGGTCTAGAAGGATGGGAACATTCGAAACCCTTGAGTATAAAGAAAGTAGGAAGGTATTGAAGCGGGAAATTAGGAGGGGTCGTGAAAAGTCCTTGGCAAGTAGGATTAAGATGAATCCCAAAGCTTTTTATTCATATGTAAAAAGCAAGAGGGTGGCCAGGGAAAGGATTGGACCACTAAAGGGAATCTATCTGTTGAGCCAGAGGAAATGGGCGAGGTACTAAATGAATACTTTGCATCAGTGTTCCCTAAAGAAAGGGACTTTGTGGAAGTTGATTCTTGGGTAGGGTGTGTGGACAGCCTGGATCATGTTAACATCGAAAAGGAGGGGTCTTTTAAAAGATATTAAGGTAGATAAGTCTCCTGGGCCAAAATACTGAGGGAAGCAAGGGAGGAAATTGCTGGAGCCTTGACTGACATCTTTGTATCCTCATTGGCTACAGGTGAGATCCCAGAGGACTGGAGAATTCATCATAGATCATTGAATTTACAGTGCAGAAGGAGGCCATTCGGCCCATCGAGTCTGCACCGGCTCTTGGAAAGCGCACCCTACCCAAGGTCAACACCTCCACCCTATCCCCATAACCCAGTAACCCCACCCAACACTAAAGGCAATTTTGGACTCTAAGGGCAATTTATCATGGCCAATCCACCTAAACTGCACATCTTTTGACTGTGGGAGGAAACCGGAGCACCCGGAGGAAACTCACGCACACACGGGGAGGATGTGCAGACTCCGCACAGACAGTGACCCAAGCCGGAATCGAACCTGGGACCCTGGAGCTGTGAAGCAATTGTGCTATCCATAATGCTACCGTGCTGCCCACGCTAATGTGGTACCGCTGTTTAAGTAAGGTAGCGGGGATAATCCTGGAAACTATAGGCCGGTGAGCCTCACGTCGGTTGTAGGTAAATTATTGGAGAGAATTCTCAGGGACAGGAGTTATACCCATTTGGAAACAAATGGACTCATAAGCGATAGACAACAATGTTTTGTGAAGGGGAGGTCGTGCCTCACTAACTTGATCGAGTTTTTTGAGGAGGTGACAAAGATGATTGATGAGGGGAGGGCGGTGGATGTTGTTTACATGGACTTCAGTAAAGCCTTTGACAAGGTGCCTCATGGCAGACTGGTACAAAAGGTGAAGTCACATGGCATCAGAGGTGAGGTGGTAAGATGGATACAGAACTGGATCGGTCACAGAAGGCAAAGGGTAGCAGTAGAAGGGTGTTTTTCTGAATGAAGGTTGTGAGTAGTAGTGTTCCACAGGGATCGATGCTTGGGCCTCTGTTGTTTGCGTTGTACATAAATGATTTGGAGGAAAATGTAGCCGGTCTGATTAGTAAGTTTGCGGATGAAACCAAGGTTGGTGGAGTGCAGATAGTGTTGAGGATTGTCAGAAGATACAGCACGACATAGACAGGTTGGAGACTTGCCCAGAGAAATGGCAAATGAAGTTTAATCCGGACAAATGTGAGGTAATGCATTTTGGTAATTCTAACATAGAGGGGAAATGTACCATAAATGGTAAAACTCTTAGGAATATAGAGAGAGATCTGGGCGTGCAGGTTCACAGATCTTTGAAGATGGCAACACAAGTGGACAAGGTAGTCAAGAAAGCATACAGAATACTTGCCTTCATTGGACGGGGCATCGTGTATAAAAACTGGCACGTCATGCTACAGTTAGATAGAACCTTGGTGAGGCCGCACTTGGAATATTGCGCACAATTCTGGTGTCACACCAGAAGGATGTGGAGGGTTTGGAGAGGGTGCAGAGGAGGTTTACCAGGATGTT
This sequence comes from Scyliorhinus torazame, assembly GCF_047496885.1. Lineage (NCBI taxonomy): Eukaryota > Metazoa > Chordata > Chondrichthyes > Carcharhiniformes > Scyliorhinidae > Scyliorhinus > Scyliorhinus torazame. Next base: position 116,139,765 of record NC_092724.1, on the reverse strand, counting down.
GCCTGGTTTGGAGGGTGTTAGCTATGTGGAGAGGCTGAATAGACTCTGACTGTTTTCATTAGAAAGACGGAAGTTGAGGAGTGACCTGATCATAGAATTTACAGTGCAGAAGGAGGCCATTCGGCCCATCGAGTCTGCCACCGGCCCATTGAAAGAGCACCCTAAGCCCATACCTCCACCCTATCCCCGTACCTCCACCCTATCCCCTGTAACCCCATCTAACCATTTCTTTGGACACCAAGTGCAATTTAGTTTAGCCAATCCACCTAACCTGTACATCTTTGGACTGTGGGAGGAAAACAGAGCACCTGGAGGAAACCCACGCAGTCACTGGGAGAACGTGCAGACTTCGCACAGACAGTGACCCACACCGGGAATCGAACCTGGGACCCTGGAGCTGTGAAGCAACTGTCCTAACCACTGTGCCCCGTGCTGCTGATAGAGGTCTACAAGATGATGAGAGCATGGATAGAGTGGATGGGCAGGCACTCTTTACCAGGGTGGAGGGGTCAGTTACCAGGGGGCATAGGTTTAAGGTCCGTGGGGCAAAGTTTAGAGATGTGCGAGGCAGGTTTTTTACGCAGCGGGTGGTGAGCGCCTGGAATGCGTTGCCAGAGGAGGTTGTGGAAACAGATACATTAACGGCGTTCAAAAGGCATCTTGACAAACTCACGTATCGGATGGGTATAGAGTGATACGGCACAAGGAAGTGCTGATGGTTTTGGCAAAGGTTGATATCATGACCAGTACAGGCTTGGAGGACTGAAGGGTCTGTTCCAGTGCTGTATTGTTCTTTGAAACTAAAACAGTCTGTGTGTACAGATTACAAATACCAGTGGGTGTTTTCATTTGGAAAGCTAGTTGATGAATAGTATTGGATTCAATTTTTATAAGAATAGATCACCGGGTCTGTCGAACTTACTCCTTCATTCAATACGATCAAGGTTTGTCATGAGCTATAACTGCACTTTCCCACCCATTTCCCTTCATTTGTCTATCTCAGACTTAAAGATGGTCAATGATGGAACCATCACAACCTTCTGGGGTAGAGAATTCAAAAGGGAAAACATTCTCCTCGCCTCAATCCTAAAAGAACTCGATCCTTATCCTGAGACTGCATCTCTGTGTTCAGAATTCCCCGACCAGAGGAAACAACCTCCGTGTCCACCCCATCAATACCATCTCAAACTTGTCTGTTTCAATGAGATCGCTTCTCATTCTTCTAAACACCAGAAAAAAGAAACTCTGTTTACTCAGCCTCTCCTCATAGGACAATCCCTTCATCCCAGGGACCAGTCCTGTGATCCTTCGCTGTCTGGCCCCCAATGCAAGTCTGTCATTTCTTGAATGTGGAGACCAAAACTGTCTACAGTATTCCAGATGCGATCTCACAAAAAATTGCATAATTGTAACAAGATTTCTTTATTCTTCTACTCCAACCCCCTTGCGATAAAGGTCTGCATGCCTTTTGCCTTCCTGATTGCTGCACGTGCATGCTAACTTTCTGCATTACTTGTACGAGCACATCCAAGTTTCTTTGAAGCTTGGTACTTTCAAGTTTCATGTCTTTTCAAAAATGTTCTTCCTTTTCTATTTTTGCGATAGAATGGAATAACGTCCCCCCCCCTCCCGCCGGGTTATACTCCATTACCATTTTGTTGCCCACTCGCTTAACCTATTCATATCTCTTTGCGTACGCCTCAAAATGTAAACTCCCACCTAGCTTTGTATCATCAGCAACCTTGGATACATTTCTCTCTGACTCTTTGTCTAATATAGATTGTAAATAGCTGAGGCCGCAGCACTGATCCTTGCAGCACTCCACTATTCACTATCTGCCAACATGAGACTGCCCAATTTATGCCTACTCTTTGCTTCCTGTTGTCAACCAATCCTCTATCCATGCAAATATATTACCCCCAACTCCATGAGCCCTTAGCTTGCCTATCAGCCTTTTGTGCGACACCTTATCGTATGCCTTTGGAAATCCAGGTATACTACATTTACTGGCTCCTCTTTATCCACCCTAATAGTTACATCCTCAAAAAACGAATCTATTTGTGAAACAGGATTTGCCTTTCTTAAAATCATGTGGTTGTTGTCTGATCGTGCCTTGATTTTTCTCGGGGCATTGTTAAGGCTTACTTAACCGATTCCAGCACTTTCCAGACAACTAATGTTGGGCTGACGGGTCTGGCGTTCCCGTTTGTGTGCGTCTCCCTTTCTTGGATACCGGTGTCACATTTACTGAATTCTGATCTGCTGGGACTGTTCCAGAATCTCGGTAATTTTGCAAAATTGTAGCCAGAGGGCAGCACGGTGGCACGGTGGGTTAGCCCTGTTGCCTCACTGCGCCGAGGTCCCAGGTTCGATCCCGGCTCTGGGTCACTGCCTGTGTGGGGTTTGCACATTCTCCCCATGTTTGCGTGGGTTTCACCCCCACAACCCAAAGATGTGCAGGCTAGGTGGATTGGACATGCTAAATTGCCCCTTAATTGGAAAAAATTAATTGGGTACTCTAAATTTATAAAAGAAAAAAAAAATTGTAGCCAGAGTTTCTATTATCTATGTAGCTATTTCTTTTGGTTCCAAAAGACTTGCTGTTAGGTGAATTGGACATTCTGACTTCTCCCTCCGTGCACCCAAACAGGTGCTGGAATGTGGCGACTGGGGGCTTTTCACTTTATTGCAGTGTTAATGTAAGCATTCTTGTGACACTAATAAAGATTATTATTATTTTAGAATCCTAGGATGTAGGCTATCTGGCCCTGAAGATTTGTCAGTACTTAGTCCCTTGAGTTTCTCCAGTAGATTTTCTCTGCCAATAATTTCCTTAATTTTGTCATTCTTCTTGCCACCTACGTTACTCTCTCCTTCTGGTATGAAGCTTTGTGTCTGCTACTGTGAAGGCAGGCACAAAGGGGTGGATTCTCCGTTTGAGAGACTAAGCGTTCCCTGGTTCCGATGGGGGCACCAGTGCCGGAGCCATTCACGACATGCTAATGGGCCAGCACTCTCGCCACGTGGAACTAGTGCAATTCCAACTGACGCCGGAGTGGGATTCACTGGCGTTGGGATTGGCACAAGAGAACTTGACAAGCTGGAGCTGCATATAAGCTCTTCACTCCCCACGCACTCTCATTCCAGTCAAGAAGATGAAGTGCAGCCCCGAGGTTTGTAGATGCTAGTTTAAGACCATGCTGGGTACCGTGGACGCTGTTTAACCTGAATAAGCAGGAAATGTTTTTTTTTTTAAAGTACACGAGTAATACTGGAAATATTTTTAAACTAATTACATAAATATTTATGAATTATTGAAAACCTTTTTAATCAAGCTGGGTCCCATACAGTTGTTGCATTGAGTTCTGGGGGAAACAGTAGGTTATTCTGTTCTAATTTTAAATGTTTTTTTTTCTGTATGGTTTTCATAGGCGTCACGAAAAGGAAAGAGAGCCTCCTCCGACGCAGAATCCAAAATCTTCTGGTTAGGATTAATCATCTGTCCCATTCTGTGGATCATTTTTGTCTTCAGCACTTTCTTTTCCTTTAAGTTGAAATGGTTGGTAAGTTCCTGACTGGCAGCCTATGTGGAGTTTTGTGGTTACCTTTTTTTTTCTCATTAAAAATTTCATTCATGGTTTTTAAAATATATTTGCATAAATGCAAACAATGCAGATGGTTTTCTACATCCTGGGAGATTGCAGAATCGCGACAGGTTGTGTCACTTGTACCACTTGAAATGTTGTTTTAAAACTTCATGCTGGTCTTGAAATATGTTTAAAACGGTGAAAGTGATGGAGAGGGGTAAAGCAGATGTTACTACACACACAGTTTTGCTACATCGGTTGTAGAAGGTGGAGATTGTTTTATATCCATGGGATAGTCTTTTTGAATGTTCTTACTGTTTTTCTTCTTTTGGAACAGGCTGTGGTTATCATGGGTGTTACGCTTCAAGGGTCTAATCTTTATGGATACGTAAAATGTAAAATAGGAAGTGGAAAGAATCTAACTAGCATGGCCACCTCCTATCTGGGACGTCAGTTTTTCAAGACGGTGAGTTCAATCCGAGACTCTTGATGCCTCACGTGACCAGAACAGAGTTAATGTTTTGAGTCTGTATGACTTCTTCAAAGCTAAAGAGGGAGAAATGTGTTGGATTGTATACTTTAAGAGAGGCGGGTGGGACAGCTGGAACAGAGTAGAAGTTCAGTGATTGGTGGAAGTGAGAACAACAAAGGTGTAACAAAACTTAAGAACGAGTGACAGATGGCCAGGAGGGGGAGATTTTGCAATGGGGCAAAAAATGTTTGGGATATAAAGAGCAGGTCAAGATGGAGGAGAAAGGTCACCGTCTAACGTTGCTGAACTCGGCGTTGAGTCCAGAAGGCTGTAACCTTCCTAAATAAGATGAGGTGGTGTTTGCGTTGGGCTTCACTGAAACATTGCAGCAGGCCGAGGACAGACATGTGGGCATGGGAGAAAGATGTCGAGTTGAAATGACAAGCATCAGGTTGGTTAGGATCGTTCTTGCAGGCGGGGCAAAGTTGTTCCGCAAAGCAGCCACTCCGTCTCCCCAAAATCATTTCCTGTTTTGTATCCTTTGTGCTTGAAGGTGATATTTGGTGCTGAGTTGGAACTCCACAGATGCTGGTGGTCTCCCCTTAAATCTTTAAAAAAAATAATAATAATTAAGCGTACCCACATAATTTTTTCCAATTAAGGGACAATTTAGCATGACCAATCCACCGATCCTGCACATCTTGGGGCTGGGGGAGGGGGGGTGAAACCCACGCAAACGGGGAGAATGTGCAAACTCCACACTGACAGTGACCCAGAGCCAGGATCGAACCCGGGACCTCGGCGCCATGGGTCTCCCCTTAAGTGATTTTACTCCAGACGTTCTCTTGTGCTTTGTGCCAAACAGAATAAATGAGGCACTTGCTACAGACAGTCCAGAGCATTATTTTTGATGCATTATCTTCCCAGTAGCATTGTCTGGGGGTTAAAGAAGAACTCTCATTGTTTGAATAGATTACTGTCGTTGCAAAAAGCCTCTTGTGTGCTAATCTTTGGTTTATGACGAAGAAACATTATCAGACTATGTCACCTTGGTTGGGTGTCGGCTACGAATCAGCTTGTTGAAAGTAAACCATTGATGTAGATGCAAATCGTTAGAACTGATTACATTTGATTTCATAAATTAACCAGTATCTCGAATATTGCTGGAAAAAGAACACACGTTGCTGAAGCTTTTCATCTTGCACTCATCAGAACAAAGGCAAGAATTTTGAACTATCACAAGAATTTACAGTACACGAGAAAAGCATGCTGAATAGTTGACAAGCTGACTCTGATTGGCCAAAACATTGGCATGGCAAAAGCAGCGGGGAACTATAGGCTCGCAAAACTCTGGGATAATTCAAAAAAGGTGCAAGGCTTTTGCGTATTCCTAAAATGAAAGGAAAATACCGCAGGTGCTGGAAATCGTAAATGAAAACGGAAAATGCTGGAAAAACTTTGCGTGTTTGGCAGCAGCTGTGGAGAGTAACTCTGTTTTTCTCTCCACAGATGCTGCCAGACCTGAGTTTTTCCAGCATTTTCTGTTTTTATTTCCGATTTCCAGCATCTGCAGTATTTTGTTTTCATTTATTTTAGTGTTTAATTCACTACCACTTCTCTCCTAGGTTTGCCTAATAAGTACTGTTTTTCTCTTCAACAGGATTTCCGTTTGCCTATTTTATTCTGTTCGCCTTCTTGCTTTCCGTTTCCCTCTTGGTGTTTGACAAGGTGTTTACCAGAACTTTATTCCACAGTCACAATTTCTTCTTCGATGACCGTCTCTGTCGCTGACTTATCCCATGTGGATTCCAACTGAAGTTTCATCTCTTATATTTCGAATCCACCCAGAATAACCAGTATCTCTGGGACATAAATGCCCCTCGGACTGTTGTTCTCGCCGCCTGCTGAGGTCCACACTCAGTGCTATGTGCCGCCATACGTACACACTCTACCTCTCTCTCCAGCAGCACTGATTCACATTTGCACTTTCTCAAAGCTGCTCATGTCTCCAGCTCCATTTTACTCTTCATCCCATCTGATGCCTTAACAAGAAGCTTTTTCTTTCAGGTGTCAAGGAAAACAAACTCCAACAGATACCAACGTCCACCCGGGACCATCCACTCCTTCCCATCCCTTTGACCCCACTCCTTCCAAACCCAACCCTTCCCGCGCATTCACTATGACCTGCCCCTCGCTGATGCTGAACATCCTGTACTCCGCAAAGGACTACATTTCATCCCCTTGCATCCTCACCTCAATTAATTTTGATCTCGGCACAGTGCTGAAGTCTTTTTTTCATCACCTTCATCACCCTGCTCTGCTTACTCCACCCACTTTCAGTGTTAATAATAATAATAATCACTCATTGTCACAAGTAGGCTTCAATGAAGTTACTGTGAAAAGCCCCTAGTCGCCACATTCCGACACCTGTTCGGGGAGGCTGGTACGGGTATTGAACTCGCTGCTGCCTTGTTCTGCATTACAAGCCATCTATTTAGTCCAGTGTGCTAACGCCAACTCTTAAAAACTTCCTCCTACCTTCTCTGGACCATGACCCCACCATCGAACACCAAGCCATTGTTTCCAGGACGGTTACTAACCTCCTCACCTCTGGTGATCTTCCCTCCACAGCCTCCAACCTCAGTCCCCCTACTCAGCACAGCCCACCTTTACCTCCTTCCCAAAATCTTCACACTGTGGTACCCTGGTAGACCCATCATATCAGCCTGTTGCTGCCACAGGGAACTCACTTCTTCCTGTCTTGACTCCATTCTCACTCCCCATGTCCAGTCTTTTCCCACCTACGCTTGCGCTTCCTCTGGTTCCCTGCATCATATCAATTGTTTCTTGGCCCTGACTGCCACCTCTTCAATCTGGACGTCCATTCTCTCTACAGCATCCCCCATCAGGAGAGTCTGAAGCCTCTCCACCTCTTAAGAGCAGAGGCCTGAACAATGTCCACTCCTCCACCTGGCTTAACTCGTCTCACTTCTTGCAAATAAACGGTGTGCTTATGGGTACCTGTAGGGCCCCCAGTTATGCCTGTCTTTTTGGTGGAGTATGTAGATGATTCCTTCTTCCAGTCCTATCCGGGCCCGCTTCCACAAATTATTTTTCCGTTACTTCGATGACTATATATCGGTGTTGCTTCATGTTGTTGTTTTTTCTTCCAATTTCCACCCCTCTCTCTCTTCTCACGGTCCATCTCTGACATTTTCCTTCCCTTCCATGACCCCTTCTGTCTCTATTTCTCGCAATAGACTGACCACCAGTATTCATTACAAGCCCACCGACTCCCACAGCTAACTCGGCTACAGCTCCTCACATCCTGCTTCCTGTAAGGACTCCATCCCATTTTCCCAGTTCCTCTGCCTCCGTCAGTGCTTCTGACAAAGAACAAACAAAGAACAAAGAAATGTACAGCACAGGAACAGGCCCTTCGGCCCTCCAAGCCCGTGCCGACCATACTGCCCGACTAAACTACAATCTTCTACACTTCCTGGGTCCGTATCCTTCTATTCCCATCCTATTCATATATTTGTCAAGATGCCCCTTAAATGTCCCAATCGTCCCTGCTTCCACTACCTCCTCCGGTAGCGAGTTCCAGGCACCCACTACCCTCTGCGTAAAAAACTTGCCTCGTACATCTACTCTAAACCTTGCCCCTCTCACCTTAAACCTATGCCCCCTAGTAATTGACCCCTCTACCCTGGGGAAAAGCCTCTGACTATCCACTCGGTCTATGCCCCTCATAATTTTGTATACCTCTATCAGGTCGCCCCTCAACCTCCTTCGTTCCAGTGAGAACAAACCGAGTTTATTCAATCGCTCCTCATAGCTTATGCCCTCCATACCAGGCAACATTCTGGTAAATCTCTTCTGCACCCTCTCTAAAGCCTCCACATCCTTCTGGTAGTGTGGCGACCAGAATTGAACACTATACTCCAAGTGTGGCCTAACTAAGGTTCTATACAGCTGCAACATGACTTGCCAATTCTTATACTCAATGCCCCGGCCAATGAAGGCAAGCATGCCGTATGCCTTCTTGACTACCTTCTCCACCTGTGTTGCCCCTTTCAATGACCTGTGGACCTGTACTCCTAGATCTCTTTGACTTTCAATACTCTTGAGGGTTCTACCATTCACTGTATATTCCCTACCTGCATTAGCCCTTCCAAAATGCATTACCTCACATTTGTCCGGATTAAACTCCATCTGCCATCTCTCCGCCCAAGTCTCCAGACAATCTAAATCCTGCTGTATCCTCCGACAGTCCTCATCGCTATCCGCAATTCCACCAACCTTTGTGTCGTCTGCAAACTTACTAATCAGACCAGTTACATTTTCCTCCAAATCATTTATATATACTACAAACAGCAAAGGTCCCAACACTGATCCCTGTGGAACACCACTGGTCACAGCCCTCCAATTAGAAAAGCATCCCTCCATTGCTACCCTCTGCCTTCTATGGCCTAGCCAGTTCTGTATCCACCTTGCCAGTTCACCCCTGATCCCGTGTGACTTCACCTTTTGTACTAGTCTACCATGAGGGACCTTGTCAAAGGCCTTACTGAAGTCCATATCGACAACATCTACTGCCCTACCTGCATCAATCATCTTAGTGACCTCCTCGAAAAACTCTTATCAAGTTAGTGAGACACGACCTCCCCTTCACAAAACCGTGCTGCCTCTCACTAATACGTCCATTTGCTTCCAAATGGGAGTAGATCCTGTCTCGAAGAATTCTCTCCAGTAATTTCCCTACCACTGAAGTAAGGCTCACCGGCCTGTAGTTCCCGGGATTATCCTTGCTACCCTTCTTAAACAGAGGAACAACATTGGCTGTTCTCCAGTCCTCCGGGACATCCCCTGAAGACAGCGAGGATCCAAAGATTTCTGTCAAGGCCTCAGCAATTTCCTCTCCAGCCTCCTTCAGTATTCTGGGGTAGATCCCATCAGGCCCTGGGGACTTATCTACCTTAATATTTTTTAAGACACCCAACACCTCGTCTTTTTGGATCACAATGTGACCCAGGCTATCTACACCCCCTTCTCCAGACTCAACATCTACCAATTCCTTCTCTTTGGTGAATACTGATGCAAAGTATTCATTTAGTACCTCGCCCATTTCCTCTGGCTCCGCACATAGATTCCCTTGCCTATCCTTCAGTGGGCCAACCCTTTCCCTGGCTACCCTCTTGCTTTTTATGTACGTGTAAAAAGCCTTGGGATTTTCCTTAACCCTATTTGCCAATGACTTTTCATGACCCCTTCTAGCCCTCCTGACTCCTTGCTTAAGTTCCTTCCTACTTTCCTTATATGCCACACAGGCTTCGTCTGTTCCCAGCCTTTTAGCCCTGACAAATGCCTCCTTTTTCTTTTTGACGAGGCCTACAATATCACTCGTCATCCAAGGTTCCCGAAAATTGCCGTATTTATCTTTCTTCCTCACAGGAACATGCCTGTCCTGTATTCCTTTCAACTGACACTTGAAAGCCTCCCACATGTCAGAAGTTGATTTGCCCTCAAACATCCGCCCCCAATCTATGTTCTTCAGTTCTCGCCTAATATTGTTATAATTAGCCTTCCCCCAATTTAGCACATTCATCCTCGGACCACTCTTATCCTTGTCCACCAGTACTTTAAAACTTACTGAATTGTGGTCACTGTTACCAAAATGCTCCCCTACTGAAACATCTACCACCTGGCCGGGCTCATTCCCCAATACCAGGTCCAGTACCGCCCCTTCCCTAGTTGGACTGTTTACATATTGTTTTAAGAAGCCCTCCTGGATGCTCCTTACAAACTCCGCCCCGTCTAAGCCCCTGGCACTAAGTGAGTCCCAGTCAATATTGGGGAAGTTGAAGTCTCCCATCACCACAACCCTGTTGTTTTTACTCTTTTCCAAAATCTGTCTACCTATCTGCTCCTCTATCTCCCGCTGGCTGTTGGGAGGCCTGTAGTATACCCCCAACATTGTGACTGCACCCTTCTTATTCCTGATCTCTACCCATATAGCCTCACTGCCCTCTGAGGTGTCCTCTCGCAGTATAGCTGTGATATTCTCCCGAACAAGTAGCGCAACTCCGCCTCCCCTTTTACATCCCCCTCTATCCCGCCTGAAACATCTAAATCCTGGAACGTTTAGCTGCCAATCCTGCCCTTCCCTCAACCAGGTCTCTGTAATGGCAACAACATCATAGTTCCAAGTAGTAATCCAAGCTCTAAGTTCATCTGCCTTACCCGTAATGCTCCTTGCATTAAAACATATGCACTTCAGGCCACCAGACCCGCTGTGTTCAGCAACTTTTCCCCGTCTGCTCTGCCTCAGAGCCACACTGTCCCTATTCCCTAGTTCTCCCTCAATGCTCTCACCTTCTGACCTATTGCTCCCGTACCCACCCCCCTGCCATACTAGTTTAAACCCTCCCGTGTGACACTAGCAAACCTCGCGGCCAGGATATTTATGCCTCTCCGGTTTAGATGCAACCCGTCCATCTTATACAGGTCACACCTGCCCCGGAAGAGCTCCCAGTGGTCCAGAAAACGGAAACCCTCCCTCCTACACCAGCTGTTTAGCCACGTGTTTGTCTGCTCTATCTTCCTATTTCTAGCCTCACTGGCACGTGGCACAGGGAGTAATCCCGAGATTACAACCCTCGAGGTCCTGTCTTTTAACTTTCTGCCTAGCTCCCTGAACTCCTGCTGCAGGACCTCATGCCCCTTCCTGCCTATGTCGTTAGTACCAATATGTACAACGACCTCTGCCTGTTTGCCCTCCCCCTTCAGGATTCCCTCTACCCGTTCGGAGACATCCTGGACCCTGGCACCAGGGAGGCAACATACCATCCTGGAGTCTCTTTCACGTCCACAGAAGCGCCTATCTGTGCCCCTGACTATAGAGTCCCCTATTACTATTACTCTTCTGCGCTTTGACCCTCCCTTCTGAACATCAGAGCCAGCCGTGGTGCCACTGCTCTGGCTGCTGCTGTTTTCCCCTGATAGGCTATCCCCCCCAAGCTCTGTAGAAGAGTCATATGGGCTCAAAACATTAACTGTTTCTGTCTCCACAGATGCTGCCAGATCTGCACTTTTCCAGCATTTTCTTTTTCTTATTTTACATATTCCTACTGTTTGCAGAGAACAGACTCCTGTGTTTGAATTTCTGATGCTTCTAAGATGTGGAAATGAGCCACATTACGTGCTTGATTGACATTTTAAACCCTGAGTGCTCTGATAGCTGCACTATCAACCAATTTGGCCCATCCAGTGTTGTTGAGGTTAATTCGAGCCTCTCCAATTCTGCAATCCTCTTACAGTCCAAAGGTTTGTGGTTGGATGGATTGGCTATGCTAAATTTCCCCTTGGTGTCCAAAGATTTGAAGGAACCTAAAGGGGTCATTGGGATAGGGCAGGGGAGTGGGCATGGGTGGAACGCTCTTTCAGAGGGTCGTTGCAGACTTGATGGGCTGAATGGCCTCCTGCACTTTAGGGAGTCCAGATTCTGTGAAGAGTGGGTGGATCCAATGATTCTTGAAGCTAATGACATTTTCACTGGTATCTATAGGTTGACCATTTTAATATGGTTAAATGGTTTTGAATTGGCCCTCTCCAACTCCTGAATCAAGACCCTGACATTGTGCTGAGTGAAAGAGATCAAATTAAAAGATGCCGCACAGCCTGTATTCAAAACCATTTTAGTTTTGATGTAATATGATTACAGACATGGTGATCAAGGTTTCAAATGATAATTTACAGGAGGTATATTTAGATCTGTTTCAGCAACAGCAGCCCATTAATCTAGCAGTTACAGTAAGTGGGTTGTTCTCTACACCCAAGGGAATGCGGAAGGCCTGTTTAATCCACATAGACAAAACTTAACTGACCTTGACTCGATGCAGAATTATGAATAATGTGTTTTTTTGTGTGAGGTGACCAGAATAAAGCTCTGTACAGCTTCTATTGAAAATAATTTGCAGTGTGTGCACTGATGTCCTAATCATGAAAAGGGTCCAATAATTGATCCATTGATCCATTGATCCATTATGTTGCAAGTGATGCACTCGGCGCTGGGCCCATCAGCACGATTTGTCTGCTGCGCAGATGGCTGTTTAAAACCTTCCTGGTTTGCATTTGGCTGTCGGACTGCGGGAGCCTGAAACTGGGTGAAATGTGCTTGCAGCACCTGGTGATAGTGATGACTGATATGTACGGAGGCATCGTTTGGGACAGGTTTTTTTCATTTATTAAAAAAAAAAAAAAAAAAATATCAAGCTTTCTTCTCATGGTGGCAATCTGTCCCAAATGATACATCCAAGCAAGGAGACATTACACCAGTGCCTTCTTATGATCTATATCGGCATGAATCCAACAAATAAATCCTGTTTAATAGCGGGTATTGAGTTTCTGGCAAATGTATAGTGTATAATTTGTGAGCCCTTCCTCTTTGTTGCTGCCTCCCTCACATATATAGTCATTCACTGCTTCCTGTCACAAATTATACATCCTCTAACCTACAGCTTTGTACGTTGGGATCTTGAAGTGCAGCGTCTTTATTCCTTGTTTTGAGTGGAGGAGTAATTTATAAAAGCATGCTTGTTTAAAAAATGCCCCAGCAAGCATTCCTTGATTTGTTTTGGTGAACTTTATTGTACTACTAAATGAACAAAATGGGCCAAAAAAGATCAAGTTTGTGCAGACGCAGACAATATTGAAACCATAGACTTGCAAATGTTAATGTGCCAGATAATGGAGTTTCAAGATGTAATCTGATTTTATAGTTCAGATAATAGTTGTGTGCCTTGTAGATTTAATTGAAATGGCTTCACTATGTCATGTTCAGTGACTGTTATCTAACAGCATAGTATTAAAAATATAAAGATAAATATAAAGACAGTTACAATAGAAAGCTGCTTTTTGGAAAGCCTTTTTATTAGCCTTTTAGCCTAATAAAAGCAAAATACTGCGTGCGCTGGAAATCTGAAATAAAAATGGAAGATGCGGGATCAGCTCAGCAGGTCGGGCAGCATCTGTGGAGAGAGAGAAACAGAGTCGATGTTTTTAGTCCATATGGACTTCTTCAGAGCTGCCCGATCTGCTGAGCTTAACCAGCATCTTCTGTAGACTGTTTTGAGCAGCCTGGCTGATCAAGGTCACTTCTTGTTTAACGTCACAGGCATTGAAGAAAGAAGAGAACACAGAACCTTAAAAGAAGGATGGGAATTTTGGAAACACACTTGAGATGCCTTTTGTATTGTGAATTTGGAACTCGTATTGCTGAAGACTGGCAATTTTTACATTACTTTTCTCTCTTTTTAATATTCGGAACTCATTTGGGATAAAGGAAGATCAGATAAAATTGCGATCGCCTCATGATTTGTAGTTTTTACTTTTATTTCACCCCCTTTCTCTCCTCCTCCCCCCTGCCCCCGCCCCCATTAATTATGTTTGGAAACTGTTGCGGTCGGTCTCAATGGGAGCTGATTTAATTGTCTCCCAGCCTGGAATGAACCTTTTGAAGCAAAATCTAATGTTAGAATCTCTCCAAAAAGTTAATCTATGTCAAGGGACAGGGAGGATGTGTAAAAAGAAGAGGGAACCTCATCACTCCTTGGTGTGGGTTGAGATCAAGGCTCAAATTTTACTTTCATCATAAACACAAAGATTTTTGGGGGGGAGGGGAGAAATGAGGTTTAGAAATTGTATGTGCTTTCTAATAAAATACTCGTCTGAGAGACTGGTGAAGCGTTTGAGCTACTCTTTAAGGAGGAAATAATGTGGCTAAGAAAAGAACATCTTTTGTAAATGCACAAATTTCCAATTTTTAAAGTTATAGCAATAAATTCATGTTGAAATGCATGACATATTGTACACTTGACAAAATTTACTTTTGTACAGACGCAATGTTCGTGGAAAGATTAAAACAAAATTTGGAAAACATTTGACTGTGATTGAAGCTATTAAGATTTACCTGGTAAATTAAACCGCTCAAAGGATAAAGGCAATGGAGTTGAGCCAACACAGCCTGTAAATGAGTACCAGGCACTCTGTGAAAATACCATGTGTTTGAATGTGACACCACCAAAACGTTACAGATGCTAGGGAATACTCAGCAGGTCAGATAGCATCAGGTGGAGAGGAGTTTGGACCTTTTATCAGAACTGAAGGTCGTGAACAGAAAGGTCAAGAGTGGAAGTCTGTTCGAGGAAGAAGCGGAGGCCTCCAACCATTCTCCATCCACCACCGCCCTTCTCCCCCTGGTTGAGCTTCCTCACACTCTGAACAACTCCTCCTGAAACTCCATTCACTTCCTACAAAGAAAGGTTCTTATGGACACCCGTATAGGTCCAAGGTATCCCTAACTTTTATGGAATATGTGGAACGTTGCAGCCCTATTTCTGATCCCTCTTATTTCTGGTACATTGATGACTGTATCAGTGTTGCTTCCTGCTCGCATCCAGAACTGGAATTTAATTGGTTTTCTTTCCAATCTCCACCCTTCCCTCACCTTCGTCTTGTCCATCTCTGACTCTTCTGCTCCTTGACTTCTCTGCCTCCTTTTTTCAGGGTAGGCTATCAACGCATATTCACAACCAGACCATGGTTCCCCACAGCCACCTTGACCACACTTCCTCACACTCCGTCAGGATTCCATTCTATTCTCCCAGTTTCTCTATGTCCTTCACATCGGTTCAGACGATTCAACAAGGTTCCACACCAGTGCCTCTGAGGTGTCTTTTTTTAATTAACTGAGGATCCCTATCTAGCATGGCTGGCTAGCCCTCCATTTCACATACTTCTATTCTTCACCCCTTCCCTCCCTCTCAGGTTCGCCTTGTCCTCACATTCCACTCACCAGTCTCCATGTTAAATAGATCATGGCCCAATATTTCAACCAGCTCCAGCATTTTGCCACCACCAAATATTTCTTCCCCTGCCCTCCCCTTAGAGCACTGGTTCCAAAAGTAGGGTACATGTGTCTCTAGGTAGTACTTAAAATAAGTTGTGTAAGTGAACCATAGAATCCCTGCAGTGCAGAAGGAGGCCATTTGGCCCATCAGGTCTGCAATGACCCTCTCTGAAAGAGCATCTTGCCGTGGCCCTATACCCATCTAACCTGCATATCTTTGAAAACTAAGGGGCAATGTTATCATGGACAATCCACCTAACCACATCTTTGGACTGGGAGGAAACTGGAACACCTGGAGGCAACCCACGCAGGCATGGGGAGAGTGTACAAATTTCACACATAGTCACCCAAGGCTGGAATTGAACCCGGGTCCCTGGTGCTGTGAGGCAGCAGTGCTAACTACTGTGCTACAGTGCCGAACATGGGGCAAACATCTGTTTAAAGTGGATCGGCGTCCCTGGATGGTGCAGCTCCATTTTTGTTTTGGTGCTGTTGCTGAGCATGCCCAGTCTTTTTTAAAACTGAAGCGTCGCTTTGCTACCACTCCCCATCCTACTGCTCTGCTCCCCGTTCCCCACTCTGACCCTGCCGCTTCCCTCCCTGAACCTCCCGCTCTTCCCTCCAACCCGCACCTTCCCTTAACCCTCTCGCTCGCTGCTTCTTTCCCCCAAACCCTCGCTGCTTACTGCCTTTCTGCTGAGCACTCCCTCAGTGAGAGGGAGGGAGGCAACAACAGCAGGTGGGTGATGGGAAATGGAGCGGTGAGTGTGAGGTATAAAACGAGAAACTGAATAGGAAGTGGTGAGTAGGTGGCAGTGCGGAGGAGACTGAGCGCATCCATCACATTAATGGTCAGTGAAGATTATTCTTGATGACATTTGGTTACCTGTAATGTGTAATTATACTGATTTACAAAATGTGGGGTCTTGAAAGGGGCAGTCAAAACAATAAACACTTGTAGGGTTGCTCATAAAGCTGATGAAACAATAAGGAGACATGACCAAAACACCGGCGGGGGGGGGGGGGGGGGGGGGAAGGAAGATAGCCTGCCTCTTGACCTATTGGCTGGTGTCTTGACGGTTCATCTGGACTGGGATTCCCTCCTGGCTAGGGTCATCCGTTTGCTCCTTGTGTGGGGGGGTGGTACATTGTGTTGGGTGGTTGCAAGCTCGGTAGGGTGTGGGTTTTGGGGTCAGTTGGGAGGCTCAAGGGGCATAACGCCCTGAGTTTTCTTCTTAGACACCAATGGGCTAGTCCAAGCCCAGCACCCTGGCTGGTACCTGTTGCCCCAAAGATCGGAGCTCCTTGGCGCTTCCTTTTGAGGGTGTCTGGGGGAGCAGGTTGGTGTCCAGAGAGGCTGGATCTGGTTCCTGGGTGTGTGGCAATTTGGGGATGGGCTGAGTGCTGGATAGGCGGAGCCTATCCACTTTGTAGATGTCCTGTGTTTCTTTTCCACGGGGTAGGTGCGACTACCCCTTATTGACTGACTGGCTCTCTTCGTTCGTGTGCCTCGGGAGACTGCCTGAGTGGTTGGGCGTGGTGGGTGGGTACTGATTCCTTGTTATCCAAGCGATTAGCTCTGACGGTTCTTACTCTCTCTTCCTCTATTGTTTCTTGTTGGAGGCTCCAAAGGTCGAGTCCTCCGCTGGGTTTCTCACGGTGCTTTTGCCTTTCCACTGGCGAATGTTAAGGCTCATTGGGTATTGGTGCTCTACTCGTTGGGCAGCGGTGATCTATTTGTTAAGAAGTGGGTCCACTTTTGAGTGTTCTTTTTATGTTGGCCTTTTTCTTGGTTGGGTCAGGTTATTAGGGTGGGTGCCGGGGTGGAGGGGTGTTGGCCCTCCCTCCCAGGGCACTCAATTGAGGGGCGGCTTTCTGGGACGGGGTCCCTCGTTGATTAGGACTGGAGAGATTGTCCTGACTCAGGTTTTGTACCTTGATGGTTATCCTGTCATTCCCCTTGGGGGTGAGTTATCCTTGTGTTGGTTGAGTGGCCGATTCTCTTTTGGTTGATGGATGCCTCATGAGTGCTGTGGTGAGTCAGGGCTGTTGGGTCCTGAGCTCTTCTTATCCGGTGGGTTCTCTGGATCTCTAGTCTTTCCTTTCCGCTTTTTTTCTATGAGAGACCTTGGGTCTGAAAACATCTGGGACTTGTTGCTGCCGATCCTTTTTTATAATTTTGTAATTTTCTGAAAGATATTGTTTCTGTTCTGGGCATGGAAGAGCGTTAGGTTATATTGTGGGGTAGGTATGCAATTTCCCCTTAGAACTGGGGTTTTCGTGGATTTTCTTTTCTTTTTGTAGAGTTGAGCATGACAAATCTGCTCTTGGTTTCAGCATAGGTGTAACTGGGTCTGATATCGGAAGGAGATTCCTGCATGGGTGCAGCTGGGTCTGATATCAGAAGGAGATTCCTGCATGGGTGTAACTGGGTCTGATATCGGAAGGAGATTCCTGCATGGGTGCAGCTGGGTCTGATATCAGAAGGAGATTCCTGCATGGGTGTAGCTGGGTCTGATATCGGAAGGAGATTCCTGCATTGGTGCAGCTGGGTCTGATATCGGAAAGAGATTCCTGCATTGGTGCGGCTGGGTCTGATATCAGAAGGAGATTCCTGCATGGATGCGGCTGGGCCTGATATCAGAAGGAGATTCCTGCATGGGTGCAGCTGGGTCTGATATCGGAAAGAGATTCCTGCATTGGTGCGGCTGGGTCTGATATCCGAAGGAGATTCCTGCATTGGTGCAGCTGGATCTGCTATCAGAAGGAGATTCCTGCATGGGTGCAGCTGGATCTGATATCAGAAGGAGATTCCTGCATGGTGCAGCTGGGTCTGATATCGGAAGTAGAATCCTGCATGGTGCAGCTGGATCTGATATCAGAAGGAGATTCCTGCATTGGTGCAGCTGGATCTGATATCAGAAGGAGATTCCTGCATGGGTGTAACTGGGTCTGATATCGGAAGGAGATTCCTGCATGGTGCAGCTGGATCTGATATCAGAAGGAGATTCCTGCATGGGTGCAGCTGGGTCTGATATCGGAAGGATGTTCCTGCATGGGTGCAGCTGGGTCTTTTATCAGAAGGAGATTTCTGCATGGCTGTAGCTGGGTCTGATATCGGAAGGAGATTCCTGCATGGGTGCGACTGGGTTGATATCGGAAGGAGATTCCTGCATGGGTGCGACTGGGTCTGATATCGGAAGGAGGTGGCTATGTTGGGTCACTGATGACTGTTTTGCTGGGGCAGAGGGAATTGTGGGAGGAGGGAGTTGTACTGGTATGTACCCGAGCTGTCTGCTGGCAATTTATCCTAAATTCTTTTCATGGTTGTTATCCTGGGCAGCCTGGGAGGGTGTGCACCATTTTGTCTTTTACCACCGTATCCTGGGGGGGTCATGAGGACATTCAGTTTCGACTAATGATTGTACCAAGCCAGTTTTGTTGTTCTATTTCTAAAATGTAAAATGCTAATAAATATACTTGGGTGGGGGGAACCACGTGAATAAAGACTGCAGCAGAGTGTCAACACTCTCACCCAAATTATGCAGCTGGTGCTTCGTAAAATGTCTCCAGCAAGCGAACAGCGAACACTGCACGGCTCAGAGACTGGGACCTTCCCGCTCTGGTGGCAGCTGTTTCCTGGAGCCAAGCCCAGATAATATAATAACTGTAAAAAAATATAATTTTAAACATTATTGTAGAATCAAGCCAGAATAAAATGGATAACTTCAAAGGAAGAGAAGGTTCCTGTTTGATTCTGTTACCTCAAACTGCTGCTTATAAGACCTTCTAGAATGTTTAATCAGGAAGGGAATAAGGGATTTAGGCAGGAAAGTGGAGTTGAGGATTCTCATATCAGAACGGTCATGATATCATTGAATGGTGGAGCAAACTCGATGGGCTGAGTGGCCTGTGGACTTATGGAGTTGGCCATTTAGCTCTTCGAGTCTATTCTGCCGTTTTTAAAAAACTATATTTTTATTCTCCTTTTTCACATTTTCTCCCAAATTTACACCCAGTCCCCATAACAATAACAACGATCCCATCCTCCCACCATCCTCCCAAACATTAGCCCGTATGTTTACATAAACAAATGACAAAAAGGAATCAGGGGTCACCCTTAATACACAGCACCTCCCCTCCCCCCCCCCCCCCCCCCCCGCAACTAATGTTCAATGTTATCCAGTCCTTGAAAGTGCATAATAAATAGTGCCCATGACTTGTAGAACCCCTCCGAGCTTCCCCTCAGTTTGAACTTAACCTCAAGAGTCAAGAATTCGAACAGGCCCCCCCCCCCGCCACGCCAGGGCACTGGGTGGAGAGGCTGCTCTCCATCCCAGCAGGATCCGCCTTCAGGCGATCAACGTGGCGAAGGCTATGATATCTGCCTCTGCACCCGTTTCCAACCCTGGCTGGTCCGACACCCTGAATATGGCCTCCCGGGGACCCGGGTCCAGTTTCACACGCACCACCTTGGAAATTACCCTAAACACCTCCTTCCAGTACTCCCCTAGCTTTGGACAGGACCAAAACATATGAACGTGATTAGCCCCCCCCCCCCCCCCCCCCCCCCCCCGCCCCGCCCCGCAACGCTCACACAGATCTTTTATTCCTTCAAAGAATAGGCTCATCCTCGCCCTCGTGAGGTGTGCTCTGTATACCACCTTCAGCTGTATCAGCCCCAACCTCGCACATGAGGTGGAGGCATATACTCTCCGGAGCACCTCACACCAGACCCCCTCCTCTATAACCTCTCCCAATTCTTCCTCCCACTTTGCTTTGATCCCTTCCAGTGGTGCCTTATCCTCTTCCAAAATAGCTCCGTATACCACTGACACGATCCCCTTCTCCAGCCCCCTTATCGTCAACACCTCCTCCAGCAATGTGGAGGCCGGTTCCTCCGGGAAGCTCTGTATCTCCTTTTTAGCAAAATCTCGAACCTGCATGTATCTAAACATTTCTCCCTGCTCCAGCCCATACTTCGCTTCCAGCTTCTTCAATCCTGCAAACCGACCACTAAGAAACAAATCTTTTAGCTTCTTAATCCCCTTCTCTTCCCATTTCCGGAAATTTCATCCCAGCTCCCTGGCTCAAATCTGTGGTTCCCCCGAATCGGCATTTCCCTTGACCCTGCCCCCAACCCGAAGTGTTGGCGAAACTGCCTCCAGATTTTCAATGAAGCTATGATTACCGGACTCCCTGAGTATTTCCCCGGAGCTATCGGGAGCAGCACTGTTGCTAGTGCTTTCAGCCCCGACCCCCTGCACAAACTCTCGTCCATTCTGACACCTTCTCCACATTCGCCGCCCAGTAGTAGTACATCAGGTTCGGAAGACCCAAATCCCCTGCCTGTCTTCCCCTCTGTAGCAGCACCTTTCTCACTCTGGCCACCTCACTCCCCATATGAACGAGGTAATCCTTCCCTCAATCTCCCTGAAAAAATCCTTTGGCAGGAAAATCGGTAGGCATTGAAAAATAAACAGAAATCGCGGCAACACATTCATTTTAACCGCCTGTACCCGACCTGCCAGTGACAGAGGGAGACCATCCCACCTTGCCAGATCGGCTTTCACTCTCCCCACCAAACTAGAGATGTTGTACCTGCGAAGCCTCCCCCACTCCCGGGCAACCTGCACCCCCAGATACCTAAAGTGAGTCCCTGCCCTACGGAATGGCAGCTCCCCCAGCCCTGCCCTCACCCCCGGCCGAGACACCACAAAATACTCACTCTTGTCTAGGTTCAGCTTGTACCCGAGAAAGACCCAAATACTCGCAGTAGCTCCAATATTTCCCCTATCGACACACTCGGTTCCGACACACATAACAGCAAGTCGGCAGCATATAAGGACACCCTATGCTCCATATCCCCCCCCCCCTGCACTATTCCTTTCCATGCTCCCGAACTTCTTAATGCGATGGCCAACGGCTCAATCGCGAGTGCAAACAGCAGGGGGGACATAGGACATCCCTGTCTCGTCCCACGGTGGAGAGAAAAGTATCTCGAGCTAATGTTGTTTGTGCGGACACTCGCCTCCGGCTCCTTATGTAGTAGCTTTACCCAGTTAACAAATCTTGGTCCAATCCCAAACCGCTCCAGCACTGCCATCAGGTACCCCCATTCTACCCGGTCAAACGCCTTCTCTGCGTCCAATGCCACAACCACCTCTGTTTCCTTCCCTTCCGCCGGTGCCATAACGACCTTCTAAACCCTCCTAATGTTCGAAAAAAACTGCCTCCCTCTCACGAACCCCGTCTGATCCTCACCTATCACCTTCGGGAGTCACTCCTCCAGCCTACCCGTCTGTACCTTAGCCACTACTTTTGCGTCCACATTCAGAAGTGACATGGGCCGATACGACCCACACTCCGTCGGATCCTTATCTGTTTTTAGCAACAGGGAAATCGATGCCTGCCCCAAGGTTTGTGGCAACACCCCCTTCCCTATCGCCTCTTCAAACATCCCCACCATCAGGGGTGCCAGCTTATCCTTGAATTTTGTATAATATTCCACCGGAAACTCATCCGGCCCTGCCACCTTCCCCGACTGCATCCTCCCAATCACATCCTTTATCTCCTGCTCCACTATTGCTCCATCTAATGTAGCCCTGTCCCCCTCCCCTAGCCTCGGGTACTCCAACCCATCTAGAAATTCCTGCATCTCACGGTCTCCCTCGGGTGGCTCTGACCTGTACAACCTCTCATAGAACTCACAAACCTTGTTAATCAGCACTGGAGCCACCACCAACTTCCCTGCCCTATCCCTCGCCTGACTAATTTCCCTTGCCGCTGCTTCCCTCCGGAGCTGACCCAGCCCTTTTTAAGTCTCACCTGGTCCTTCACCCTCAAGTGAGTCTCCTGCAGCATTGCCACATCGGCTTTCAAACTTTTAAGATGCGCAAGCACCCTTGACCTCTTGACCGGACCTCCTAGCCCTCTCACGTTCCACGTGACTATCCTAACTGGGGGTCTCTCACCCCCCCCACCCTTATCCACCATCATCATACCACCGGGTCCTGCCCCATAAGCCTGACCCACCCCTGTCCATTGTTAACATCGAACCCCTTCCCCTCCCTCCCAAGAACCCCCCCTACATTTCCCCTTGAAAAAAGATCTCCCAGCATCAATCCCCCCCCCCCCTCCCAGCATCAATTCCCCCCCCCGCTCGCCTCGTAGGCCCATCAAAACCTGCTATCCAGGCTCCAACATCCGCAGCCCTCCTGTCACCTCACCTCCATTCACTAGCTGACTTTAGTTAGCTAGCACAGGTGGCTCCCCCCGCCAAGGTACACTGTCCCCTTCCGCCCAGTCCCAGAGAAAAAAAAAAACACCAATCCAACCCATACAATTCACTAACATACGATTTAACCGTCGCAACACAGAATGCCAATCAACCCAACCAATAACTTAAACTCTGTAACAATGTGAAGAGAAATAAATTACAATACACGTCAGGAAAAAGGAAGTTATAACATTTATACATTTTCCAGCTGCCCAAACACAGTCCACGGTCTCTCTTCCAGTTCCGCTCCTCACGTCTGTCCCAAGCCTTCTGCCCTCACGAACGCCTCAGCTGTCTCAAAATAAAAGTCTTTGGCGTTATACGTTACCCTCAGCTTCGCCGGGTACACCATACCAAATCGCACCCCCTTTTTGTACAATGCCACCTTCTCTCGCCCGAACGCCGCTCGTCTTTTTGCCAACTCCACCGTCAAGTCCTGGTAGATCCGAACCGCAGTACCATCCCACAGCACCTCACGCTTCTGCTTCGCCCAGCTTAATACTTTCTCCTTCATGCAAAACTTATGGAAGCAGATAATTACAGCTCTTGGCGGCTCGTTCACTTTGGGCTTCGGCCTTAATAACCGATGAGCTCGGTCTACCTCGTACCGGGAGGGGTTCTCACCCTCCCCCATCAGCTCCGCCAACTTCTTAGCGAAGTATTGCGTTGGCCTTGGGCCCTCTGTCCCTTCGGGCAAGCCCACAATTGTCAAATTGTGCTGCCTTGAGTGGTTCTCCAAGTCCTCGAGCTTTGCTTGGAGCTCTCTGTTGACCTCCACCACCCTCCGCAGCTCGTCCCCCATCGAGATGAACTGGTCGCTGTGCCGTGACACAGCCTCCTCCACTTCCTTCATCTTCTTGCCCTGCTGTCTCACCTCGGCCGATGTCTTTGTCACAGCCACCCTCACCGGGGCGATTGCCTCTTCCACCAATGACTTCAATGCGACCGCTGTCTCCTTCCTCAAGGCCTCCATGTGCCTCGCAAACTGCTTTTCCAACTCCACCGCCATCACCTCGGTCGTCTTCTCCACCGTAAGTAGTGCGGCCCCGCCTTGCAGTTCGGCTTCCGCCATCCTGTCAACACTTTTGCTCGTCATCTCATTCAGCGGCGAACCCGCGTTTCCTCCTTTCTTCGACGCTGCTCTTCGCATCCTTTAGCGGCTTATTGTTTTTCCTTTCTTTTCCTCTCCCTTTCACCCTCCTGTCCTTCATCAATCTGATTTTTTTGGGGAAAAAAAACAATTTTTCTTCCTTCACACAAAAAAAAGGGAAAAAGGGGAGAAAAAAAAAACTTTCACCGAATTTCTTTAAGACTTCTTTCTCTTCTCCTTTACATTCCCCCAGAGCTCCCCTGGGATCGTACTTCAGCCTTCTTATTTCATCCTAGGTGGGAGCCATCCGATGTGGGACATCCCACCTACATCATGCCCTGGCCTCGGGCCTGCCGCCTCGGCCTCCTTTTGGCTCCGCCCCTGCTGCTCCGACCTCCGCGCCGCGCCGGGCCCAACGCCTCAGCCCCCGCCACCCGATACCCGCGCGGGGTTCATCGCCGGTCTTTAAACCGGCCCTGCTAGCTGCCCGTGACGGCCCCAAAGGCCAATGATAGTCGGGGGGGGGGGGGGTGATCGATGAATCGTGGAAATCCCCAAAAGCGCCGCAAATCGTGGCCACCGGCGGAAGCTCTTCTTGATGCGGCCGCCCTGCTCGCATACGCCACCGGAAGTCCAGTCTGTTCTGCCATTTAATATGATCATGGCTGATCCAACATTCACTAAGTCCACTTTCCTGCCTTCTCTCTGTAGCCCTTAATTCCCCAACTGAGTAAAAACCTATCCATCTCAGTCTTGAAAATTCTAAAGGACTCGGCCTCCACAGCTTCCTGGGTCAAATAACTCCAAAGATTCTCCCGATCTTTGAGAGAAAAAATTCTTGCAACACCTACCAACAGAGACATGTCCAGGAACACTGGGATTGCTGCACAGAAATGATGGGACAGAGCACTGCTCTACCGCTGAGTAAGTGAGGCCGGGTCTAGCTGCCCAGTGGTTTGCACAGTGACCGCCTGTTCCTGAATCTCACCAAACCTACCAGCTGAAGTTTACAGACTTCCTCAATCATCCGGAAGGAAGAGTGAATCTGACTCAGCGACTTTCATTAATTCCTGATAATTATCTGAGCACTTTGGACCAAATGTCAGCCACACATTTAGTAAACTCAGAGTGTACAGGGAAATAGCTTGATTTTAAGTGGAATTCCATTCCCTAAATTAATCTCCTCAAGAGCATTTTTATCTGTATTTTTGCATTCTCTCCCATAGGCCACGGAGTCTCGCTGGGCACCAACTCACGCTGGGAACTGGTTCACCTGGCACTAACCTACCGGGCATGGTGCCGAAGGTGCGAGCTGCCACCATGTGGCACATTCTTCACGTGAGCTCGGAAACTTTTATGTGATGTCATCGGATAGAATGTCACATGATAACTGATCCAATCAGAGTCAGCTGACCCACTTCCCAGTGAAGTGGAATTAAAGTGAGGGGGAGGAGGTGGAATTGATGTGCGAAAGGAGGGTATGGGGGGTGGGGGAATTGATGTGAGAAAGGGGGAAATGGGGGGAGGGGGAATTGATGAGAGGAAGGGGGGTGTGGGGAGAGGCAATTGATGTGAGAAAGGGGTGTGTGGGGGGGGGGTGAATTGATGTGAGAAAATGGGGGTATGGGGAAGGGGAATTGATGTGAGAAAGGGGACGGGTGTGGGGAGGGGAATTGATGTGAGAAAAAGGGTGTGTGGGTGAGAAAGGGGATGTGGGGGGGGAATTGATGTGAGAAGGAGGATACGGGGGCAATTGATGTGAGAAAGGGTTATGTGGGGAGGGGGAATCGGTGTGAGAGGGGGGTGTGGGGAGGGGGAGTCAGTGTGAGAGAGGGGGGTGTGGGGAGGGAGAATTGATGTGAGAAAGGGGGGTGTGGGGAGGGAGAATTGATGTTAGAAAGGGGGGTGTGGGGAGGGGGAGTCAGTGTGAGAGAGGGGGGTGTGGGGAGGGGGAGTCAGTGTGAGAGAGGGGGGTGTGGGGAGGGGGAGTCAGTGTGAGAGAGGGGGGTGTGGGGAGGGAGAATTGATGTGAGAAAGGGGGGTGTGGGGAGGGGGAATTGATGTGAGAAAGGGGACGGGTGTGGGGAGGGGAATTGATGTGAGAAAGGGGACGGGTGTGGGGAGGGGAATTGATGTGAGAAAAAGGGTGTGTGGGTGAGAAAGGGGATGTGGGGGGGGGAATTGATGTTAGAAAGGGGTGTGTGGGGAGGGGGAATCGGTGTGAGAGAGGGGGATGTGGGGAGGGAGAATTGATGTGAGAAAGGGGGGTGTGGGGAGGGAGAATTGATGTGAGAAAGGGGGGTGTGGGGAGGGGGAATCAGTGTGAGAGAGGGGGGTGTGGGGAGGGGGAATCAGTGTGAGAGAGGGGGGTGTGGGGAGGGGGAGTCAGTGTGAGAGAGGGGGGTGTGGGGAGGGGGAATTGATGTGAGAAAGGGGCGTGTGGGGAGGGAGAATTGATGTGAGAAAGAGTAGGGGAGTCTGCCTCGTCTCCTGACCAATGTGTGGTCCTTCAACCAACACCATGACTGCAGATTGCTTTGTCAATCACCGTTGCTGCTTATTACGCTGTGCTGTGTGCACATTGGCTGCTGTGTTTACCAATGTAACAGCAATGCCAACACTTTGAAATATTTCTTAATTGGCAAGTGCTTTGGGATACTCTGCAGGCCTGAACCACGGCCAATATTTGCTCTACTTGTCCTGACAAATCTTCCAAGTCGGGAATTTAATCAGGCTTCAGGTTGCTCACATGCGTTGGGCCGAATGCCTGTCGAAGGCAGTGATGGCAGAGCACATCTGACACAAAACAAAATGGGGGCGTAGAAATGTTCCCGATATGCCCGTTGAGTGCCTGAGAAACGTGCCCGTGTTGGGGGAGAATTTGACATGAGGGTGGCACAAAGCTGGCGACAGCGAATCGGATGGCCTGATTTGCTTTGCCGTTCAAAACCAGCTTGAGTGAGATAGGTGAAGTGTTTGTCATGGTTAAATATTCAACTAAAACCTAGTTTAACTGAGCTTAAAATATGTGAACCATTGGAGTAATTGTCATGAATTAATCACTTGACTGCCCTAATCGGAAGTTTTAGGCTGCAACGCTGAAAATTCCAGATTAATGGGCTCAGCTTCACCCGCAAAACAAAGTCACTAAAGAATGACTTGCACAAAATGAGAATGCATTGATTGACACTGGAAAATTGCAGTGACATATATGGTTTCCTCTTTGCTTCCATTGTTAAATAGCTGAACGTACCTGACATGATTATAAAGGCTGGAGTCATTGGACACACGTTTGTTTAGCTCGGTGGGCTAGACAGCTGGTTTGTAATGCAGAACAAGGCTGGCAGCACGGGTTCAATTCCCGTACCAGCTTACCTGAACAGGTGCCTAAATGTGGTGACTAGGGGTTTTTCACAGTAACTTCATACTTGTGTCAATAAAAGATTATTATTATTATTTGGTGAGAGCCCGGCAATTGTTGGAAATGGCAGAATTTTTGAAATGTCGTTTAACCTTTGCACCTCTGAAAAAAGTGAGCCAAACAAATATTGTTGCCCTGAGCCTAAATGTAATTCTTGTTCTTGTATGGTGACGCCAAGTGTTGCTGAAATGTATCACGGATTATATGCAGAGTACATGACCCCAAACAATCAGCTGTAATCTTGCAATTTGAATTGGATTTCAACATTTAATTTATCGCCAGGAAAAGCACTTGAATAATTGCAGATAAAATTATAGTGCTCAAGAGTGGGGGGAAATGTGCTGTTATACCTTACTTCCACCAGAGGGCGGTGAATGACTAGATTCACTGCCAAATGTCTCCAATAAGTGAGAAAGATTAAACAGCAATAATACAACAGGGACTGTAGATTAGACATGACTTTCCAAGAATATGGCAGTACATTAATAGCTGAGCAAACAGTTATTATAAAGAAAGCAGATGCTATTTTTATTATTAGAACTAATGTAGGCATGCCTTATCTTGCAAGTAGCCTTGATAACTGCATTCCACCATTATAAATATAAGTCACTTCTTAATTGGATAATCCTTTCAATTTACTTCCAAACACAGCCTTAAAATGCACTGTTATGGAATTGCTATTTTTGAATTGATTACAGGAGGAGGTGGCAATTTTATTACGTTAAAAAAATAAAGGGAGTAGTTACTCACTGCAAAATAAATGAGTTAATGTGCTGTATTATTAGGATAGAAAAGACGAAGGGCTTTGCACTCTGTTCTAATGCCCCAAACGCTGATGCCTCATTTTGGGTGTGCAGTAGGTTTTGTGAATTACCTTTATTTGTCAGTGTGCACGATGGAGGGGATTGCATGGTATGTGTTCTGGATCCTGCCCTTCATTTCGAGCTATTAGTGGAGAAGCCAGGTTGTCCAACATTGTCACTCTTAGTTTTTCCAATGGTCCGACCAATTACTTCTGCTCTACCTTCTGCGCTAATAACCTTTTCTGTTTTTAACCTGTTATAAATTTTCATAAAATGCCTCATGTCTCAATTCATTGCCTGATACTCATCCCCTGCTCTCTCTGATGGGTGATATTGTTCAATGAAACACCCTCCCACATTTAGTTCATCTTTATACTTTCCTCTACATGCCTCCTGAGGTGTCACATTGTTGTGTTTTAGCTTCCTCAAACACTTACTGCAGCCTTCATTTATATAGCTCAATTAAAGTCGTAAAACAGCGCCAGAAAACAAGAGTTGACACTCAGCCAAATGAGGTGATAATGATCAAAACGGCTGACAAAAAGCTAGGCCAAGCGAGGTTTAAAATGAGTGTCTTTAAAGCAGATGGCAAGGGACGGAGCTGGCGAGGGACGGAGATGGCGCGGGAAGGAGATGGCGAGGGACGGAGTTGGCCAGAGACGGACATGTCTCGGGGGCAAATTCCGGGTCTTAGGACTTTGTCAGATGAAAGCAGGTCCACCAATGGTGGAACTGTAGAAATCGGCGATGCATTAAAGACTAGAATTGAAGTGACCATATCTAAACGTTTTGTCCGGCCAGGGGAAGTTAGATACATGTAGAGGGTTGAGGCCATGGAGGGATTTTAAAATAAAAATGAGAGTTCTTTAAGTGAAGCATTGCCATGCCGGGAGCCAGTGTACGCCAGTGAATACTGGGGCGATAGGTGAGTAACACAAGGTAGGACATGGGCTGGGGGATGAAAATGATCTTGAATATGACATATTGTCCATCAACTTTAAGAAAGGTTTCTCAGAGTCCTGCTCTAGGCCAATGGGCTTCAACATGCTGGGAGACTGGATAGAGGGAGACATTGCATTGGACTTCACAGCTGCCCAGAGGGATACTTCTAATCTAATCACTGGACATGCTGTGAAAGGACTAAGGCCTAAACTGGTTTAGTCATGGATCAAGCAGCTGTGCACCAGGATAAAGTCACACGGCCCAATAGCCAGGTGACTCAACATCAGTTACAAGGTCCCCCCCCCCGCCCCAGATTACAGTGACCCCCTTAAACACTCACCTTGGAAAATCACCAAGCAATATTACCAGAGGGAAAATATTAAACATTTAATCAGAGATATATTGATGACTTGAAGGATGATAAATATCTGACACTTGACTTCAGCTTTGCCCAAAAGATTCACTTCTGATAGTTCAGAATGAAATAACAGCAGATTAAAGGATAGATATTTACAATAATTATGGAGTTTATTGGGGCTGCACGTAACAGCATTTTGACTACTTTTACGATGGGTTCTTTTACTACCACTGCTACGGGAATTTTTTAGTTTTCTGAAAAATATGGAAAAATAAGTTAATTATGTAATTAATTGTGTAAGTGAGTGGATTAGCCAGATATGTTGACTAGGTTCTACAGAGGGTTTGCCTTGGCTGTTATTGGGATTGAATTGGTCTATCTTAGTTTTATTTTCCCCTCTGCCAATGCGGCACAAAGAGAATGAAACCCATGAATATTCTTGAAGCTTGGGGTCTGGTTAGCCACATGTCTGCCATTGAAAATATTCTGTACTTTTGGGAAACTGTGTCACATGGAAAAAGTGCTCTTTACTCTGATGGTTCTTGCAGCTTTCCATAGAGAATGTTCATTGTGGTAAACAGCAGTTGTATATGTTGGAATATCGCTGATTTGTACAATGATTTTTATTTATTCATAGGAGATGGGCTTTTCTGCCTTGCCCAGCATTTATTTCCCTTGAGAAAGTGGTTGTGGCGATTTCTCGTGACGGGGATGTGCTGAACAGTCGCACATCAGGTGGCCCTGTAGCCACCTGAGTTGGCCACTTCCCGACTTAAAATGGAGAACCGCAAAGACTAAAGGGAAATTCAGCCAACACAGGCAAAAACGAGCAAGTGCAGAAATCCTGTGTATTGGAACTTGCAAAAATCAGACAGCACTGAAACCAGCAGCCATCTGCACAGTAATGAGCGATTCCAAGGCACAATTCATAGAATTTACAGTGCAGAAGGAGGCCATTCGGCCCATCGAGTCTGCACCGGCTCTTGGAAAGAGCACCCTACCCAAGGTCAACACCTCCACCCTAACCCCATAACCCAGTAACCCCACCCAACACTAAGGGCAATTTTTGGACACTATGGGCAATTTAGCATGGCCAATCCACCTAACCTGCACATCTTTGGACTGTGGGAGGAAACCGGAGCACCCGGAGGAAACCCACGCACACACGGGGAGGATGTGCAGACTCCGCACAGACAGTGACCCAAGCCGGAATCGAACCTGGGACCCTGGAGCTGTGAAGCATTTGTGCTATCCACAATGCTACCGTGCTGCCCGTAATTGCAACACTTAAGGTGAATAAAGCCAAGCCAGACTCCTCGGCGCCAGCAGGAGCCAAGACAAAGGAAGGCCAACGGACATTTAGTGACCGCCCAGCGATCAAGGAACAACTCCAGCATTGGAGAAATTGATCCAAGTGATCGGGACGCAGTCCAATCATTTGGAACCAGGTACGGGGTCCGCCCCGAAGGGCGGGAAGCCCCTGGGGACTATAAAGTAAAGCCCCCAAGTTCAAATCGGTCTTCTTGGCAGGGTCACTCAACAACGCGAATCAACCCCTGAGAGTGAACTGCCCAAGCGGCCACATCAACCAAGTAAGTCTCCAGTCAACGCACACTACGAGATAGGTACTCCTAGCTACAAGTCCATGCCTGCAGACTCAGGACCTGAACGAAAGGCCATTTGTTCCCCTGACCTGGCGGGCCAATTCCGCAGCTAAGTCTAGGCCTTTTAGTGATAGAAATAGTCTAGAAAGTAGAGTTATATACATAAGTAGTGACTTACTGTATATAATAAATGTGTTTTGATTTGAATCTTACTAATTGGTGTGTTGAGTTATTGATCAGTACTTGAACTTGAACCTCGTGGCGGTATCATAAAGATACCTGGCGACTCTAGAGCAAAGGATATAAAACAGAGCAAATTACGAATTAAGAGCCAACCAAAAGTTAGCAACGGCCCTCCTAAGAATCTGAAATTAGGCTCTTTTACTCAAAATAGCCCACTAAAACAGGGGGAAAAAAAGTATCCCCTCACCCGATCTAACAACAGCACAAGAGAAGATGCCGAGCAGCAGTAGCTCCGGAGGCCGTAAAGAAAGATAAAGCGGCAGAAACCAAGAGGAAGGAGCAGTTGAGACGGCGGACGCACGAGGTGATAAAGTGCCATCCACACCAGAACGAGAAGGAGTGGGGAATCGCACACTGGGCTCCTCCTCACCGGAGGGTGGATGGAGGACGTTCCTCTCCAGGGAAAGCTCAGGGAAGAGATAAAGACAAACATTCAAGCTGCAATCAAGGTGGTGGTCGCGGAGGTCCTGGCCACCATGCAGGTGGCCGTGGACAAGGCAGAGAGGCAACGGGAAGCCCAGGGGAGCAGCCTCAAGGAACTAGTAAAAGCCACAACAGATCAGATCACCGCCCTAGAGACGGAAATCGTGAGGTTGGTCGTGCGCAGGGAAGTCTGGAAGGGAAAATAGAGGACCAAGAAAACCGGTCATGGCGTCAGAACTTAAGGATAGTAAGCCTGCCAGAAGGGATTGAAGGCAGGAACCATACGGACTGTGTGACCCAGATGTTGGGAAACCTGGAAGTAAATGACAGCTGCCCCAACCCGCCAGAAATAGACAGAGCCCACCGGTCGCTCTGGCCGAAACCCAAGGCTGGAGAGCAGCCGAGAGCGATAATCACCAAAATGCATCGGCACCAAGACCAGGAAAGAATCCTGCGGTGGGCCAGGCAAACAAGGACCTGCAACTGGGAAGCACACCAGATCAGGATATATCAGAACTTTGGGGCAGACCTGGCCAAGCGCTGGGTGGAGTTCAACAGGACAAAGGCAGCCCTGTACAAGAGCAAAGTGAAGTTTGGGATGCTGTACCTGGCTAAACTCTGGGTCAAGTTCCAGGGCAGGGAGCTTTTCTTCACGACTCCTGCAGTCGCAGACAAATTTGGGCTGGGAAAACAGCAGCAAAGATAATGGTGAAAAGATCACCTGAAGGGACTGAATTAACCGGAGAGACAGTTTGTGCGGGACTGCACTACCTCACTCCGAACACAGGAACAAAAATTTAGGAAGGAGGGGGGTGAGGACAGCGGAGCACAAGAGCAGGTGAGGAGGATGGCAGGAGGGGAAAACAGAGAGCGGGTGAAGGGTAGGCACCTAACCGACCCAGGAGGGGGGCCACCACACTGGCGGGAAAGCTGGTGCCACGAGGTGCAAGCTGTGTGGGGGGGGTGTTGTGGCACAGCTCCCGCAGAGGAGAGAGCACCTGGCAATGGGGGGGGGGGGGGGTGGTGGGGGGGGGTGGTGGGGGGGGATACCCAACACCAATGGAGGACACCAAGGGGGTAAACAGAGGAAGGAGAGTAGGGAGGGGGACAATAATAGGGGGGAGAAGACAAGACGGGGCAAGGATGGTAAGGGTTCTAGGCTGGCTACAACAGGCCACAGGTGCCAACTTCGAACACAATGGCACCATAAGCAGCCACTTTGGAGGGTCGGCAAACTAAGGGGAACCCCGGAGTGCAGAGGTGTACACATAATTGGCGGTCATGTTGGGTGGCCCCTGGGCAAAGGTAAACCCCGGAGCGCAGGGTCCCGACCTCATGGTGAACACAGTGACCACAGCCATGCTTGATGGCCCCCTAACAAAGGGAAAACCCGAAGTACAGGGGCGCAGCCACAAGGTAAGTATAGTTGCTCCCCTAGGAGGGGGGGACAATAACCCCCCATCGGAATAGTCACCTGGAACGTCCGGGGACTTAACGGGCCAGTGAAAAGATCTAGAGTCTTCACCTACTTGAGAAGTATGAAAGCCGACATAGTCTTCCTCCAAGGGACGGACCTGAGGGAGAAGGACTGACTGCGTGTAAGGAAGGAAGGGCTGGGTGGGACAGACGCACCATTCCTGCTACGGGACAAGAACTACGCACACTTTATACTGTGTACAGGACCCATGGATAGACAGGTCAAACCCCAAAACAGGGAGGACCTCGAATATGGCAAAGGAACTCAGCACATTCTTGGAGCAGATGGAGGCAGTGGACCCATGCAGGATCACCCACCCAGGGGTGGGTTCTCCTTCTCCCGGGCACGTAACGAAAACACCCGGATTGAATTCTTTGTCGTGGGGAAATTGGTACTTCCAGGTCTAGTAAGAGTGGAATACTCTGCGATCGTAATCTCCGACCACGCTCCAAACAACTTGGATGTGAGGTTGGAGACTGGCGGTGCCCAACGGCCCTCCTGGCCGACAAGGCATTCTGCGAGATAATAGACGAGTATAATACTAACAACTAGAGCGTGGAGCTCTTGTCCTCCACGCTCTGGGAGGCGCTGAAGGCTGTGATCAAGGGTGCAATTATTGCCTACAAAGCACAGAGAGACAGGAAAGAGAAGGTGGCTAGGCAGCAGCTAGTCGACTCTATAGTGGAGGTAGACCGGCAATGCTCCGCGGCCCTGACTGTCGAGCTCCTGGCGGAGAGGAAAAAGTAACAAGTGGACTTTGACCTACTCTCCACGAGGAAAACAGTGCACCAACACAGACAGGCATGGGGGACCCTGTACATGCACTGAGACAAAGCCAGCCGTCTGCTGGCTCACCAGCTGAGAAAGCAGGCAGCCACGAGGGAAATAACACAGATTAGAGACAGCAGGGACAAACTAGTAGTGGAGCCTGAAAAGGTCAACAACGCATTCAAGGTCTTCTACCAGGGGCTGTATACATCCAAGCCCTCTGAAGGGGACTTGGGGATGAAGCAGTTCCTCGATGGACTGGACATGCCAGTTGTGAGGGAGGATCAGCTTTGACAAAGGGTCATCTGGACTCGAAACGTTAGCTCTTTTCTCTCCTTACAGATGCTGCCAGACCTGCTGAGATTTTCCAGCATTTTCTCTTTGGTTTCAGAACCCAACCATACCCCACACAGGTGAGGGCAGGCACACCCCCTCCAGACCAAATGCTTATGAACAGGAACACCAAATATGAGCAACTTAACACGAAGCAACATATGTAGCACTACGCTATCCCAATAGGTTCTGGTTTGATAAACCAATGAACAAAGAAGACACACTATATAGCGAGAGGGGGAGTTAGGATTAGGAGGCCAAGTCAAAGCTGAGTACTTGTAAAACAATGTGAATTGTGACCGATGTATCTAGTTTCTATGCATGTTCACTTCTCATCTTTGTTTTGTATAAAAAGAAAAACCATAATAAAAACATTTTAAAAAAAGGAGAAGGTGGTTGTGAGGCTCCTTGTTGAACCACTGCAGTTCATATGGTGTAGGTACACCACAGCACTGTTAGAGAGAGGGTTCTAGGATTGTGACACAGCAACAGTGAAGGAACGGCGATACATTTCCAAGTCAGAATGATGTGTGACTTGGAGGAGATGTTGCAGATGGTGGTGTCCTCATGCATCTGCTGCCCATGAGTCTCTAGGTGGTGGAGGTTAATAGGTTTGGAAGGTGCTGTTGAATGAGCTTTGGTGAGTCCCTGCAATGCACCTTGTAGATGCTACACACTGCAGCCATTGTGCATTGGTGGTGGAGGGAGCGATTGTTGAAGATGTAGATGGGGTGCTCAGCAAACAGTTGTTTTATCCAGGATGGTGTCGAGCTTCTTCAATGTTGTTGGAGCTGCACTCATCCAGGCAAGGGGAGAGCATTCCATCACAGTGCTGACTTGAGCCGTGTAGGCGGTAGACAGGATCTGGGGATTCAGGAGCTGATTTAATCACTGCAGGATTCCTCGCTTTTGAGCTTTTCTTGCAGCCACTGTATTTATATAGCTGGTCCAGTTCAATCGCTGGTCAGTGGTAACTCCCAGGGTGCTGATATTGGGGGATTCGGTTATGGTAATGCTGTTGAATTTCATAGGGAGATGGTCAGATTCACTCTTGTTGGAGATGGTCATTTCCTGGCACTTGTGTGGTGCGAATGTCACTTGCCACTTGTTAGCCCAAGCCTGGATATTATCCATGTCTTGCTGCATTTGGACAGTGGGACTGCTTCTACATCTGAGGAGTC
This sequence comes from Scyliorhinus torazame, assembly GCF_047496885.1. NCBI lineage: Eukaryota > Metazoa > Chordata > Chondrichthyes > Carcharhiniformes > Scyliorhinidae > Scyliorhinus > Scyliorhinus torazame. The sequence goes on along the minus strand of NC_092724.1, from coordinate 116,104,875 downwards.
AGAAGTGATGCTGAACATTGTGCAGTCATCAGAACATCCCCACTTCCGACCTTAGGGGAGGAAGGTCATTGATGAAGCAGCTGAAGATGGTTGGGCCTTGGACACTACCCTGAGGAACTCCTTAGTGATATCCCGGGACTGAGATGATTGACATCCAACCACCACAACCGTCTCCCTTTGTATTAAAAGCAAACTAATTTGAATGCTAGAGATCTGAAATAAAGACAGGAAGTGCTGGCAGACTCAGCTGGGCTGGCAGCATCTGTGGAGAGACAAACAACGTTTCAAGTCTATGTGAGTTCAGAGCTAACGGGAGGGAGAAATGTGATGGATTGTTTATGAGGTGGTGGAGCAGATGGAGCAAAATCAAAGATCCAGGGTAGGTGGGAGTGCATGAGAAATTTGACAAAGATAGCTGCTTGATAGCACTGCCTTAATATCACCTTCCTCATATTACTGATGCCTGTGAGTAGACTGATGAACAGTAATTGACCGGGTTGGATCTATCCTCCTTTTACAGAATTTGACTCTTAAGAAGCTAAAACCTGCCTCCCAGCATTGCCCATTGTGCAAAGGTTATAGGGTTGGACAATGCAAGCTTGACCAAAAACCTCCTGTGTGATGTTTTTCCTCGACTTGATTTGAATTAATTTGGGTCCTGTCAAAAAAAAGGAGACATTTTTTCAGCTTGCACTGATCAGGACAACGTCCAGAAATACAATGTTAGGGAAACAAACAAATTTACACTCTATATCAGAGGCAGATTGGTTGGCAAGTGGACTGTGATTGGTATGGAGATTGCACCTGTTGATGGTGACTGACTGTTAATTGCCAAGCATTGTTTGAAACTTAAACCAGGTAGCTTGACTCTGATTGTCAAGGTATTCCCCCTGAGGAATGAATCGGCAAATGGCGTGCATTTATTTGTTTAGCTGAAACAGGCACAATGTGTGTACATGTTCTTTCTGTCTGCAAACAGGACCCCATGTATTAATATATGTAGCTTCCAGTACACGTAAATGTGCCACACTGCGAGCCCTACAGACCTGACCGAAACCCCCGCTCGTTTACATTTTAATGGGCCATTTTCCCAGGACAATAGAACTCCTGTCAAGCAACCGGTACAGCCACAGACTGATTGGCGCCACTCCCTTGCTCAGAAAGCACAACTGCCAAGGTTAATGACCGCTAAGGACCCGCCCAGCTACCAAGGCACCTGCCCCTTTATTGGCCAAAATCGAAGAGAGTGATCAGAGCCCTGTCGAACTATTGGGTCTAAGGTTAAGGGCCGCCCCAAAGAGCGCAAAATCCCAGGGGGATAAAAGAGAGCGCAGCCATGTGTTCTATCTCTCTTGGATCCGGCCTGTGCCTAACCCAATTGCAGCAGGAACAGCCAGCTAAGTTCAAGACCAACAATCGCTACCTGACGGATGAGCCCAGCAGAGACAGCCACTTTCTTCGAACCAGCCAAGTGAAATCCAGATAAAGGCCTTTATCCATTTGCACAGTGCCGGTCGCCCTGAAGTTAAGTATAGGTTATTGTAGCTAATAGGTGTAGTTTAACTCGTAGAAAATATTGTGTTTGCATGTTAAGATAACTCTTGTGTATGTAAATAAATCATCTTTTGAACTAACTAACTGGTTGTGTGGTCATTTGATCGATATAAGGGAAAGGCTTGAGGTTCACCGAGATAAATAAATAGAGCAACATTGTTGGCGAACTCTGATGGGACTCGATTAGAAGTGACTTTGTCACTCTGAGAGAACCCACAAACTTTGAATCCAATTGCGAGAAAGAACCACAAGTGCAAATCCCATATCGACCAAATAACTGAATTTCGGAAGTGTGTACTAACCCACATGCGTACCGAACAGGAAGAGTAAGGTAAACCCGTTAGAATTGTGTACAACTATCGAGGGATTGTGAGCCGGAGAATAGCTTAAGCCATACCCACTGTTCAAATTGCTGCCTTATTCCCCTGTCCCAAATTAAAAGTAGGGAAAGAGATAAAAGAAGCAATGGAAAAATTGATGAATCCACAGGAACCCGAGGTCGCAGCGACCAACAGAGCAGAGCAATGCCCCATATGGGAGGAAGAGTTAAGGAAATACTTAAAAGGGAAAGGATGGCCCCTTTGGTCGAATTTTTGCATTAATGGTGAGTCAGGTCCAGGAAAGATAGGACAAACTTGGTGGGAGGACCCAAGCGAGGTTCACAAGAAAAATGTAGGGAAAGTCAGAAAGCCGATGACAATAGTGTATTGTTTGGCACAGTTGCGAGGTCGTGAACACGCTCCGTAGGCAGCTAATTGAGAAGGAAGAAAAGAATGAGGGAAACAGTAACGAAAGCGAGAAGATAATTCAGCAACTCCGGGAACAGTTAGCAGCTAAAGATAAAGAAATGGCCGATGTAAAACGTGCACATTCATCTTGTCTAGATCACCTTAGTAGCTTCCAGACCCAGTACGATAAAGCCTACAAAGATACACAGTGCACAGTCCTGGTAAGAGAGGAAGCAGAACAGGTCGCCCAGCTAACTAGCAAATGCACAGATTTAAAAGCAGCTTTTAGAGCGCTCCACAGCTCCACTAAGGAACAGAGGCAGAGTACCACTGACCATGCTAAATGCCGACAGAAGATAGAAAAATTACAGCCGCTACTCTCAGTACAGAATGGCTTCAGGTACACTTTCGGGCAGGATTTAGATGAGGAAGATGCTCCCGATTGGCAAGAGTTAAACGAAAGCTCCCAAAAATACGTAGAGGACACGGGAAATCAAAATCAAACCCCCCACGCCCCAAAAAGAAAAGCACCCACAGCACCGACTGCACAGGCAGCACAAACCCCCACTCACAATTCGGCCCCCATGAACCTGGTTACCACACAACGCAGGTCATCGGATCAGGAGGAGCCTGATATCGTTTACACCACCCCACTATCCATAACCCAATTAAGAAACGCTTGCACGAAAATTACTCCATTCCAGCCCACCGCAGACCTGCACAGCTCCTTTGAGGAGGTGCGCCAACAAAAAGTTATGTACGGCCTAGATGAGAGGGAGGAAATAAAACTAATAGTTATGAGCCTTAGTCAGTCCGTAAGGTCAGCTTTGCCAGAACCCCAAAATGTAGCAGGAGAAACTCTACAGGAAATGAAAACAGCCATATTAGATGCCATCGGATACAATAAAGAGGATCCTGTGAAAGGCTTGAACAAATGTAGACAGAGGAAAGGGAACATCCGACTCCTTTGCTAGTCGCCTCTGGATACATTTTAAGGCAGTATTTGGGGATTTAAACCGCGCTAACCTAGATGGACCCACACTTTAGTCTCCCACGCCACAGAAGCAGGTAAAAAGGCTTGCGTAAACTTCGATCCCTCAGAACAGGCACACAATGAAGCATGGGTACTGAAACATTTATCTCGAGCAGGGGAACAGTCACTGCAGGAACAGATACAACAGAATGGCCAGGAAGCCACCATGCATCCAGTAAGGACTAGTCAGGGGCCCGCATGGATAAACAAGGGTAGAGGAGAAGTCCAATATCCCAGGGAACCATACCCAAGGGAGCAATACACCAGAGAGCCTGCGCCACCTTACGTGCCCCAGGGGTCATGTTACAACTGTGGGCAGTCAGGACACTTCGCCCGAGATTGCAGAAGACCCCCACCAGCTAGACTAGCCCCCAGATATGAAAGAGAACACCACCCACAGCAGCTACAAGGTCCCAGCTGCCCCATGCAAACTGTGAGTGCTTACCCGCCACTTCTCATGGCAGGGACACCTCAGCAATGCCACTTCATTTTTGTTTCTCTCCTCCTTCCTCTCTTCTTCGGTCACATTACACCGACTCCATATGCTAGTTACACCCCGGGCCAAATGTGATTGTGGCTAACAAATATATAAAACTGGCCGCCCTGAAATTCGGCTGGTTAAGATAAGCTTCAACCACCACTGGTTGCAAGTAAAGAAAAGACTGGTCAAAGAAATTGTCCGACCACTCCCCGCATCGACCACAAACTGCGAGAGTCCCTGGGCGCGATTCTCCGTTCCCGCGACTAAGTGCCCACGCCGTCGAGTTTCACAACGGCGCGAAACGGCCCCGATCGCGATCGATTCAGGGCCCGAAAATGGGCTTGGAGCGGGGCCGCGAGGAACTCGGGGGGCGTGGTGCGAAAGCAGCATCGTAAGCGCGCGACGCCCGAATGACGCAGCGCTGCGCCATAAATGGCGCGATCCGCGCACGGAAGGACCCAGAAGGAGGAGAAGGAGGAGAGATGGCTGAACCCCGACGAGCCGTACTGAGGTTCCGGGACACGGACCTGGACACCCTCCTCGATGAGGGGGGTGGGGGTTCGGGGTGCACAATGTTGTACTCGACCCACATGAGCACCGGGACCCCCCCTGGAGAGATGCCATGGGGTGGCTCCAACTGTATCCTCACCCAGCATTAATAAAGCTTATATCTGCACGCCCTCCTGAAGATACCCGCCTAATTGTGATGCTTTATCCAAACCCACCCCCCAGGACAAGACAGCTCACAACCAACATGAGCGTATGAGAACCGGAGGGGGTTCTCCTGTGCTGCACCCCCTAAATGTTCACGAGCAGAGGGCCCTGGACCTCGCTGGGGGATCCGCCACCCGCGACATGCCAGGTCGGAGGCGCAGAAGCGAGTAAGATAATCCTGCATGTCCTCAACCCCCCCCCCACCCCCAAACCTGTCATCGCCCCCCTCACACTCTGGCCACTGCACCCTCGATTCCCTCCCCCCACACACTCATGCCACTGCACCCTCGATCCCCTCCCCCCCCTCACACACTGCCCCCACCACCACCATACACCCGGCCCAGCGTGTCTAACGAATCCCGTATCGTTGTGTTCCCCAGGGCCAGTTGCCGAACGTCCAGGGTCGTCTCGACCAAGCCAAAGCCGACCATCTCCAACCCCAAGCGCACCCAGGGACGCACGCCAGAGGGTGGCAGTCGGTCGGACAGGAGGGTCATCCTCTCAGTCTGGGACGCTGGACGGGGACGCGCATACAACGGACAGAGACAATACTGAGGGGCACAGGACAGACAGTGACGATGACGCACAGAGAACGGCCACACAGTCCAAGGGTTCACCTGGAGGGCAACACGACATGGGCCGCATGCAGCTTGCGCTGGGCCATGAGGGGGACCAGTTCACACCTGACTTCGTAACGGACGATGACCTCGAGCTAGCGGCACTGCTGTCTCCCACACCATCCACCATCGCAGAGACACTCACCTCGGTTGGGCAGATAAGTGATGAGGCTCCCGGGTCACGGTTTGGTGCGCACCACACAGCCGAGCCGGTACAGCAGGTGGAGTTTGGAGCAGCCGAGGGGCTGGACGGTAGGAGGGCAGCCCAGGCCCAGCAAACAGCTGCCGCCCAAACGGTTCCCGGGTTCCTGGATGTACTTGACCCACCCGGACAACCGATGCATGTGGACACCGAGGGACTGAATAATGGGATGAGGGCCATCTTCCAGGACCTGCACATGCAGTTGGAGGAGTCCATTCGCGTTCAGGAGCAGGGAGTGGTGCAGCTCATTGCAGCCACCCAGGCCGATACTGCACAGGTGACGTCCGCGGTGGAGGCAATGGGTGAAACGGTATCGGCCATTGGTCAGGTTCTGCAAGGCGTTGGGCTTCACGTGCACGCGTCATCCATGGCCCAGGAGTGGGCTGCCCTCTCACAGGCAGCCATCTCACAGAGCCAACACGACATTGCTGCCGCTCTCGGGGCCCTGGCTGAGTCTCACCATGCCATGGCCCGGTCCCAGCAAGCGATGGCACAGTCCCAGCAGTCAGTCGCGGAGAGCATAGACCGCCTGGCACACGTGATGGATGGCGTAGCAGACACACAGGTAGAGATAGCACAGTCCCTGGCAGGAATGTCGCACTCCCTGGGCTCCGGCTCTGCGAGCATTCGGACCGTGGTCGATACCGCTGCAGGCCTCCAGGACTGGCAGTGCCAGGTGTCGGTGGTGTGACCGGGCATGTCTCCGATCGCACCTCCGTCCCACAGTGAGGCCCGGGGGCCACCGGGCTCCCCGAGGGAGGAGGAGGTTCTGGGTCCCGTCCCGGTACCTCCAGCAAGGGCGTCCCGGAACACTCGGCCTCCCCCCGTTCCGTCCCTGGCGCATCTGGTGGGCAGCGGGCAGGTCAGGGTGGCACAATGCCATCCAGCTCGCCCGCCGAGCAGCCTGGCCCATCGAAGCCGGGTCGCCACAGGAAACGCGTGCCGACGGGGAGCCATGTCACAGGGCGTGATTCTCAGCAGTCCGCCTCCACTCCTGCTGTACCATCTGGGGAGACACCTAGACGTAGTGGTAGGGCCCGTAAGGCAAAGAAGTTAGGCACAGAATAAGTTGGCACGGGTGCAGGGCACAGTTTAGTTGTAGGGGGTAGGGCATCTGTATGTGAATGTCACAAATAAACTCACTGTTGCACTTAACTTGTAAGACCCTGTGCTATGTCCGGTGCCAGGGGGCTCGTGAGGGTGACCGAGTGGCGCTGTGGCTAATGAGCGGTTCAACGCCGGTGCCAGATGTGCTGTCCCTTTCCCCCCCTGCCTCCCAAAATCGGACACCGTGGTCCTCGGCACTCGGAAGCCAGCTACCCCACACGGGCACGTGATGAAATGCCCGTTACGAAGGCTGTGACCACCGGAGTGTATCGTTGAGCTATAGCCATGAGTCAGACCATGGCTGGCGAATCTCAGCTCGCAGCTCATCGCAGAGCGGGCTGTCATCATCCAACATGGCACTGATCACAACCGCTTACACAATCATCAATGTTGTGCAATCCCGTAGTGCCGCAGTGGTAAGGTGATGTGGAATTGGTGCCGGGTACGCGGTGTGGAGGTGCGGGGGTGGGTGGGGGGGGGGGGGGGTGCAGTGTGGTGCCCGTGGGCAGGACTGGCGGTGCAGGTGGCAGTGTTCAACACGTGAACCGTGTGGCCACCAACGCAACGCATGCCCGCTGTCCTCGATGGTGCCGTCGTGCAGCCTCCTGGACGTAACCAGCACCCGGGCAGTGTCTGTGTCCTGTGCCCCTCTCCCCACCCTGATGCACGCCATCCTCCTCCTTCCCCCCACCCCCCCCCCAAGTACTTCGATATCACTGCCCGCTTCCTGTGCATTCCTCGACGTCAGGGGTGTCAATGTTCCCCTCAGCATCCCCCTGGATATTCCGGGCATGAGTGCCTGAGGCTTGCGCGGCGATGACGGGCCACTCCGCGGCCATCCCCTCTGCTGCAGCAGCAGCAGCCGCTGCATCTGCAGCCACTGTGGGCCGTTTGAGTCGACGCTGCCGGATGGCCACCTGCAGAGCTGCGGCTCCAACCATGGCAGTGAACATCGCTGTCTGGTTGGCATACATGGTGACCTGCAGGCGGGTGGTGGGGGGCAGAGAAACAACATGTTACACAGAGGTTCTTCCACACCTCGCCAGCCGGGTTGCATGGGATATCTGAGTGCCCCGGTGGCCTGGTCGCACTGCAGGAACGCAGCCAGCCTAACACCTGGTCGCTGTCTGCGTCCAACGGTCAGTTCACACCGTTCTCCTCACCAGTGTGCCAGTCGCCTGTGCCCATCAGCCACATGACAACCTGCGGCCGTGTCCTCGTCACCGTCCTGCCATATCAGGGCGGCTGACATGTGGCATCCGCGGATGGACGATACCCTCCACTCCCTCCCTCACCCCCTTCCCACCTCCACTCCCTCCCTCACCCTCTTCCCACCTCCACTCCCTCCCTCACCCCCCTCCCACCTCCACTCCCTCCCTCACCCCCTTCCCACCTCCACTCCCTCCCTCACCCCCCTCCCACCTCCACTCCCTCCCTCACCTCCCTCCCACCTCCACTCCCTCCCTCACCCCCCTCCCACCTCCACTCCCTCCGTCACCCCCCTCCCACCTCCACTCCCTCCCTCACCCGAGACACTTCGTAAATGGCGAGCAAAAGTCTCCCGCTCCCCGATATATACAGTCCGAGCCCCCTTCTTTGGAATTCAACAAAATTGAACTCATGTAACAATCGCTGCTAAAAATAAACCATGTACCTCTTTAACTTTATTTGGATTAAGTAGAAATGTGATGCTGCTGTTTTAAATTTTGTACTGAATATAAGTTCTTTGATATTCACCAGCAGCATGAGAGTAGCTGAGATAGCGTTAGCTAGAGATCAACTGTGCGGATAAATTAAATGTTATAGTGACCGAAATTATAGTGACCATTAGAGATGAATTAATTTATGAATGTATTAATGGAATATTAGGTAAATGTCCCAAACTATAAGATAGAGTAGAGTAGAACCTTGTCTTGACAAGGGGTGACCGATCCACCAAGGATGAACAGGGATCAATAGTGTGATCCACCACGCTTCGCGTTCAGGATCAAGAGGACGGAATGTAGCCATCTAAGATGGCCACCTCCAAAGAACCATGGGAATTATGGCCAACCCAGGACTCAGACAGATACAGAGCCTATATGTATCCAAAACACGGGTAACCAGACCTGACCAAAACCCCCACTTGTTTACATTTTAATGGCCCATTTTCCCAGGACAATAGAACTCCAATCAAGCAACCAGTACAGCCACAGATTGATCGACGCCACTCCCTTGGTCAGAAAGCACAGCTGCCAAGGTTATGACCGCTAAGGACTCGCCCAGCTACCAAGGCACCCGCCCTTTATTGGCCGAAATCGAAGAGAGTGATCAGAGCCCTGTTGAACTATTGGGTCCCAAGGTTAAGGACCGCCCCAAAGAGCACGAAATCCCAGGGGGTTAAAAGAGAGCGCAGCCATTTGTTCTGTCTCTCTTGGATCCGGCCTGTGCCTAACCCAATTGCAGCAGGAACAGCCAGCTAAGTTCAAGACCAACGATCGCTACCTGACGGTTGAACCCAGCAGAGACAGAGCCACTTTCTTCGAACCAGCCAAGTGAAATCCAGATAAAGGCCTTTATCCATTTGCACAGTGCCGGTCACCCTGAAGGTTATTGTAGCTGATAGGTGTAGTTTAACTCATAGTAGGTATTGTGTTTGCATGTTGAGATAACTCTTGTGTATGTAAATAAACCATCTTTTGAACTAACTAACTGGTTGTGTGGTCATTTGATCGATATAAGGGAAAGGCTTGTGGCTCACCAAGATAAATAAATAGAGCAACACCACATTATATAAAAGCAAATTACTGCGGATGCTGGAATCTGAAACGAAAGAGAAAACGCTGGAAAATCTCAGCAAGTCTGGCAGCATTTGTCGGGAGAGAAAAGAGCTAATGTTTCGAGTCCGATGACTCTTTGTCAGAGCAACACCACATTACTCATTTGTGTATTCTTGTGAATTCTCCTTAGGGGTATTCCAATCGCATGTTTCTACCTAGCTAAAGCCTGAGTCGATTTTGTGGGGAGTCTTTTGCCATCATGACTGTGGTCTTGGTGACTCGGAGCTGTGAGTCAGCTGGGATTGTATTCGCTTTCAGTACATGGTCTTTAAATCTCTCTGTGTCTGTTTATCATCAGGGTTAAACTCTATTTCATAAACTGTCTGAAACCCAAAATATAATCTTTGAAAACAATGTAATCAGTTGTTTATGACAGTTGAATTGCTGCCAACATGAACTTCAAGGGCTAGTTTTACATGAATACATGTTAATTATGGCAGTCTTTTTTTACAAGCCCTCTTTCAATAGATCGGCTTATGTTTTATTTACTGCCCACTGTCATTTGTCCCATCTGCTTGGGGTGTATATTGCTACATTTCTAATTTGAACAGATATTGCATTTTTTTTTGTGCTAGCAAATTAGGCAACAAAGAAATTGACAGATAAAGCTGGGACTGAACTATTTAATCCACCCACTTGGTCCAGAAGTCTGAATTTAACTGAGTCTCAGTGTAATGATTACAGAAAGTGTTGTTCTGTGCCCGAGGAGCAGATTACAATGAAAGAACCAAGCTCAAATCTCAGCCTCAATCAACAGTCACACTTGAACTCCTGTTAAATTAACTGCAATGAGATTTGGTTATCTAGTGAGGCAAGATTCATCAACCTGACTTCAGTCTCTTCCTTACTCAACGAGATCTTGTTGATTGGCTAAGATACAGTGGTGACACCATTTATGGAGCATGCTGTGATTTGGACACGTTTATTTGTTAATAAAGAAAAGGCAGCTTGAATATAAAGTACACTGAAATACATAATGAAGGATAATGCAGCACAGGGATAGGCCTTTTGGCCCTGCAAGCCTGTACCAGGGCTGATACCACCCTTGGCCAAAACCCTAATTGTCTTTAAGTAACAGGGTCCTGAGTTTAAGTCCCACTCTAGGACATGAGCACAAAAATCAAAGCGGGCACTGTCAGAGGTGTGTTATTGTAATGATAGAATATCTTGGGCTTATTTCCTGTACGAGACACAAGGCACCAATCGCTCATAAGGGATTGTGTAAACACATTGTGGGTTCAATTATTAAGACTAGGCATATGTGAACTGTTCTAAGGAGGTACTAAGCTTGAAGGCATCAGAGTTGTGTGTGTGTGCTCTGCTCAAAGCAAAAGTGAAACTAAGACTGAATCACATGACTTATTTCCTTTCTCGTGATGTCATGTTGATATCACTCAAAGGCAGCACCTATTCGATGAGATGTTAACAGGAGGCCTGTCTTCCCTCTCCAGTGGATATAAAAGATTTCAGGGTCTGATTTATCAGAAGAGCATATGCGTTAGCCCTGCTGTTCCAGCCAATATTTACCCTTAATCAATATCACAAAAGCAGATTATCTACTTGTCATATGAGGAACGGTTGAGGACTCTGGGTCTGTACTCATTGGAATTTAGAAGACTGAGGGGGATCTTATTGAAACTTACAAGATACTGCTTGGCCTGGATGGAGTGGACGTGGAGAGAATGTTTTCAACTGTAGGAAAATCTAGAGTCAGAGGACACAATCTCAGACTAAAGGGACGATCCTTTAAAACAGAGATGAGGAGGAATTTCTTCAGCCACAGGGTGGTGAATCTTTGCCGCAGAAGGCTGTGGAGGCCAAATCACTGAGTGCCTTCAAACAGAGATAGATAGATTTTTGATCAATAAGGGGATCAGGGGTTATGGGGAGAAGGCAGGAGAATGGGGATGAGAAAAATATCAGCCATGATTGAATGGCGGAGCAGACTCGATGGGCCGAGTGGCCTAATTCTGCTCCTATGTCTTACGGTCTCATTATCTGGTCATTATCATATTGCTATTTATAGGAGCTTGCTCTCTGTAAACTGGGTGTAATAGTGATTCCAAAAATGCTTCATTGGCTGTGAAGTGCTTTTTGAAGTCCGTGGTTGTGAAATAAACTATATAGATTTTTTAGAAAATTTCATGGCATGTGGACATCGCTGACAAGGTCACCAATTGTTGCTCATCCCTCATTGCCCTTGAACTGAGTGGAATGCTCAGCCACTTTACAGGGCAGTTACGAGTCAACCACATTGCTGTGGGTCTGGACTCGCGTGTCGGCCAGACCAGGCACAGATGGCAGATTTCCTTCCCTAAAGGACATTGGTGAACTAGATATGTTTTTACAACAATCGATGACAGCTTCATGGTCATCATTACAGAGACTAGCTTTATACTCCAGATTTTTATGAGTTCAAGTCTTTCTTTAATGTTATATTTTATCATCTCTTATTTGAAAATTGTCCAATTGAAACAGTTTGTAATGTTTTATTAACATTTCAATCTGGCAATCTACTGGGAAGGTATCCTGGTAACTTCACCCAAATCTCATTTACGATGGCCACATCTTGCTCTGCTAGCATTGTCCTTCCAGGAACTCCTGACCACGTTTCTGCTTAAAATCAACCCAGCTCTCATAAAGAAAAGTTGTCCTTCATATTGTAGACTAGGGTCTGAATTAGACTCTGGCTAGTGGCCAAACAAAGCATGCCTGTTCAACGCTCATATAAAATGTAAAGCTACTCTTTCGATGTTAAAGCAGTGGGCTAGGAGGTGAATTCATGGTTACAGATCGCATTGTATCGAAAGCAAAGTATTTCTTCCACTATGATCCCTAGGATTCAGTGCCAAGGGCGTTCACCTTTGTAGTTCTTTGTTACAACATAGAAATTCAGAAGTATTTGTACTTCTTTATTTCTTACCCCCTCTCCTCCCCCTCCCCTTAAGAGAAAACGTAAGCACATCTGGTAGAATTCAGTATTGCTCTCTCCAGGGTCTTTATAATGGCCGAGCACAGCAAATGACTGCAATTTCAAGGTAACTTGCAGTATAGTTCTGTGCGTCCTTCTATAGGTACAGTTAGCTCGCATTCATGATGGGAAGAGTATACAACTGTAGAAAAATATCCAGTAATACACCAACAACATGAGAAAGAATGGGAGAGTTCTCCCTGTGTCTTGGCCAAGATTTACACCTTAATCAACAGATTACCTAGCCATTTATTTCATGACTTTTCGTAGGAGCTTTCTGTGTGCACATTTCCACTGTATTTTCTGTGTGATGATACTAATGGCATTTAATTGGCCATAAAGCATTTTGAGACTTCCTGAGGTTGTGAACGTTGCTATAATTAATTGCAAATCTTCCTTTCCCGATGGTAAAAAAAAACATTTTAAGCCAGAAGTGCTGAGTGGATAAAAACATAGAAAATAGGAGCAGGAGGAGGCCATTCGGCCCTTTGAGCCTGCTCTGCCATTCATTGTAATCATGGCTGATCATCCAACTCAGTAGCCTAATACTGCTTTCCCCCCATATCCTTTGATCCCCTTCGCCCCAAGTGCTATATCCAACTGCTTCTTGAAAACAGACAGGGCGGAATTCTCTGTCGGCCACGCCAAAATCGGGAAAGGCGATTGGGCAGAGAATCGGTCTTGATGCCGAAAGCAAGGCCGGCGCCGGGTTCACGTCAAATCGCAATTCTCTGGTGCCCTGACAGCGGCATCAATGCGTTCCACTCCGCACGTACAGTAAACGCTGTTTGCATATCATTAGTGGGCCTGACCCGGTATTCTGCGGGGTCTCTGCGATGCTCCGTCTCCACCAGGATGAATTCCCGGCAGTGCTTTAAAATAAATAGGGAAACAGCGCCGTGGCTGATGAGGGAGAGAGAGGAGTTGGGACAAGCAGGGGTGCGGTTGTGAGCTGTCAGTCTTGACACGGGCTGGGCTGCCCGACTAGGCGGGGGTGGCGGGGTGGGGGGTGTGTGTGACGGAGTGACCCCCCTATAGGACAAGGGCGACCCCCCCCATGGGACCAGGCCGGTGTCCAGGCATGGACGGTCATTGTCGCGGCCTGCAAGGCAGCTAACTTGCTGCGCAGCCCACTGACCACCCTCCTTGGCCTGTGGTTCTGCAGAGTGACATTGGCCATATGGGTACCCCCACCCCACAGCACTTGCACCCCAGCCCCCACTCTCCACCCCCCCACCCTCCCACCCCCACCCACCACCATACCTCCCCCCCCCACCCAACCAGTCACCACCAGCGGGACTTCACAATGCCCACCCACGGGCAACGCACACAGTAGCCAGTACAGGGCGCGCCGGACAGTTGCCATGGAGCGTACCGCTGGCAAGGGCAGAACCAGACAACAGTACCCCTGTTAGCAGGGATGGGCTCCCACGGTGCCAGGCACCGACTTGGCCAGGGATGTAGAGATGGGGGAGGGATAACATGGGGGGGCAGGGTCAGCAGTGCCAACCAGGCCACCATGTAACCCGTTGGACCTGGTAGGGCATGGGGATATGCACCTTGCTAACATGCCTGCCCTTCACCTCCTGCAGTCAATGGATATTGGTATTCAACCAGAAATGGTGGGCTTCCTGCTAGTCGCCGCAGCCCTGGGGGATGCACTGAGGCTGTATGAGCTGGAGCTGCTTGAGGAGGAGGACGTGCAGCAGCAGAGCCTGCCCCAGAGGAACAGGAGGCAGCCAGTGAGGACGGAGAGTCGGCTGCACAACAGGCCGAGGAGAAGGTACAAAGGAGGCACCGCATGAGGCCTCGCGTGTACTGACAGTATCTGTCATTCGAGGACCTGCCAGACCGGGCATGCCACTGAAGACTTTGGCTGAGCAGGGGGACGGTGCGTCATATCTGCCAGATCATGGCGCACCTGGCAACACGGGGGAATTGGAAGGACACCCGCTTCTGGTGGCCGTCAAGGTGACTATCACCCTGAACCTTTACTCCACGGGATCTTCCAGGCGCCGAGTGGGAACCTGTCTGGAATCTCACAGGGCTCGATGCACAGGTGCATCCGCGCCATCATGGGGGCCCTATATGCCCGGACGGCACAATACATGGAGTCTGCACGTTCTCCCCATGTCTGCCTACTTGTGACACTAATAAAGGTTATTATTGAGCCAGTGCTCCAATGTGGACTGAGCCCTCCAGGATGTCCAGGCAGCGGAGTTCACCGCCATTGGCGTCATGGCTGGTGATGCCTATCTGGAGGTCACATACCGACGCGGAGACCCGATACAACGATGCCCATTCCATTACCAGGGGCGTGATCGAGCGATGCTTCGGCATCCTGAAGATGCGGTTCAGGTGTCTGGACCACTCTGGAGGGGCCCTCCAGTATAGTGCTGGAAGGGTCTTCCACATCGTGGTGGGCCGCTGCTTCCTCTACAACATTGCACAGCAGAGGAGCGACGTGTGGAGGAGGAGAATGAACGCAGGTCCACGACCAACGAGAAGGATGCAGGGGAGGGTGAGGATGGGCCTCCGGACTCACCGACTAGCGCGTGGGAGGAATGGCCAGGGACACAGACACGGCATCCCATCTCCACCCCCCCCCTCCACCCCCCGTTGCCCCTCCACCCCTTCACCCTACTTGTAACCCCCTCCGTGATTCCTACCGGCCTCACTATGAGGTGCGGGCCCTGGTTTGGCAGTAACAGCGGGACTGGCTCATAGGATGGAGGATGATGACATCCAGCTCTGGGATGAGATCTGGTGCTCCACAGCGTTTGACAGCGTCTGACTCCTGCCCACGGTAGCAATTTCCACCCTCCACCCTCCATGGGTGATCCTTGCATGCGAACTGGCCATTCCATCATACGGTCCCATCGAATCCCTGGGGTGGCTGGTGGAGACGGTGGAGGGTGGGGGGATGGGGCGTGGGGGGGGGGGGGGGGGGGGTTGCCGGTGGTGGGACACCAGAGCAGTAAGCTCTCTGGGATGGTGAGTGTGTTGGAGACAGCTGTGACGGGAAGTCAGTATCACCTTGGACTCGTCCTCGTTGGGCTCGTCCTTGTGTTGGTGTCGGTCTCATCCTCATCGCTGATTGACACATGGGGAGCACCAGGTCTAACTGAGTACGAAGGGGTTGATCCTAATAGCCCTGCTGGTGTGACCCCAGTAGTAATGTGAGGGGTGGTATTGCACGAAAGGAGGAAATTTGACAATTTGAGGCGCAACGGCCTATTTGGGTGTTTCCCATGCAGATTTGAAAGGTTGCATTGCTCTTTCTGCTTGGCCAATCGAGGTTGGGTAATCAGGGGCCGTTTGGATGTGGTTGATGCCATTTGTGTGCTCAAAATTCTGGAATTCCTGCCCTGTAAAAGCTGTGCCATTATCAGAAACCAATATCTCATAAAGGTCACGAATGGCGAAAATGCGTCTCAAGGTTTCGATGGTGGTCGCGGAAGTTGTTGTTCCCATTTCCACCGAGGGCCAGGCCACTCTCATGGATGCGGATGAGCCGCAGGTGGCAAGGTTTGCTGTGACTGACAGAAGTCACACTGATGGTCCAGGGTCTCAATAGCTTTGTCAATACCCAGCCACCATATGTAGCTCCTGCCCAACATTTTCATCTCAGTTTTTGCCAGGACAATTTTTTGCGGCACTGGTTTTGCGGCACCAGACTTTGGGGAGCAGCTCAGAGCATCAGTATTGGAAATCTGCATCCCCGGTCGATGTTGGAACACGCAGCTTTCGGCTGCCAATAGCAAGGCCCACCTTTGCACCCTGGCAGAAGCAATGGCGGAAGTGATTTATCCTCGCAGAGTGACCCCAGCAAAGGGTTGTGGTCATTTATGATGGTGAAATGGCGGCCATACACACACTGATCGAATGTTTTCACTCCGCATATCACAGCCAGGCCCTCTTCTTCAATTTGTGCATGCGTTCGGCCTGCTTCGGTGAGTGTTTGGGAGGCGAAGACGATGGACCTGTCAGTGCCATCCTCCATCATGTCTGATAGGACCTCCCCTATTCCATAAGATGAAGCATCACATGTTAAAATTAATTGTTGTCTTGGTTGAAATGGATTAACAAGCTGGACGACTGTAGGGCAAGTTCAAGCTATTGGAAAGCCTGTTTTTGTGGGTCGCTCCAGTGCCATTGTTGGTGTTTTTTTAAAAGGTGGTGCAGTGGCGCTGACATTGCTGCCAGGTTGGGGATTGAGCAGGCTGTAGTAATTTACCAGGCCCTGAAATTATTTCAACTCTACAACGTTTTTCGGCGAGGGAACTCTTTGATCACCTTCACCTTATCTTCTCAAGGGAGCCCACTTTAAAACCCAAATACATGACTTCACTGGTCTCAAACGTGCACTTTTCTCTTTTTAATCTGATGCCAGGGTCTCCAAACCTTTCAAGGACTTCCTCCAGGCTAGCCAGAAGTTCCTCATGTGAAGTTCCTGTTACCAAGATGTCGTGCAACTATACCAAGACTTTTGGGATTCGTTGCAGCAAGTTTTTCATTGTCGGTTGAAACATTGTACAAGCAGATGATATACCAAAGGGCAACCTGATATATTGGAAATGTCCCTTGTGTGTATTGGTGGTTGCATATTTCCTGGAGTCCTTGTCCAGTTCAAGTTGTATCTCTGAGGCCCCCCCAGCCAACTTTGCATGGAGGTCTTCTATCCGAGAGATGGTACATTTATCGAGCTGGGCCACTTGGTTTATGGTGAGTTTGTACTCACCACAGATCAGGTGGCACGATAGTGCAGTGGTTAGCACTGCTGCCTCACGGCTCCGAAACCCGGGTCTGATTCCAGCCCTCGGTCACTGTCCATGTGGAGTTTGCACAACCTCCCCATGTGTGCGTGGATCTAATCCCCACAACCCAACAATGTGCAGGGTAGGTGGATAGACCATGCTAAATTGACCCTTAATTGGAAACATTTAAAAAAAAAGAATCATCACAGATTCTGACAGAGCAGTCAGGCTTTAAGACAGGGACGATAGGAGCCACCCATTCAGAGAACTGTACCGGTATTATGATCCCTAGTTATAGATCATAGATCATAGAACATACAGTGCAGGAGGAGGCCATTCAGCCCATCGAGTCTGCACCGACCCACTTAAGCCCTCACTCATCCCCTATCCCCGAAACCCAATAACCCCTCCTAACCTTTTTTTGGGTCACTAAGGGCAATTTATCACGGCCAATCCACCTAACCTGCACATCTTTGGACTATGGGAGGAAACCGGAGCACCCGGAGGAAACCCACACAGACACGGGGAGAACGTGCAGACTCCGCACAGACAGTGACCCAGTGGGGAATCGAACCTGGGACCCTGGCGCTGTGAAGCCACAGTGCTATCCACTTGTGCTACCGTGCTGCCCGTGCTTAGTTCTTCCAAGTGTATCAGCATTGCCTCGACGTTCTGGTGTAGAGCTTATGGGATCGGCCTAGCTCTGAAGAGTTTTGGTGTGGATTTGGGGTTCACGTAAATTGGGGCCTTTACCACTCGTATTCTACCTAATTCGTTTTGAAACACATCTTTGTATTTGCACAGGATTTCTTCAAAAGTGGCATCTGATATCTTGAAAATTTCCAGCCAGTTTAGCTTCCTCTGACATAGCCAATCTCACCCCATGAGACTTGGCCCTTGTCCTTCCACAACGATCATGGGTAATTGAGCAGACTGTTGTCGATATGACACCGGTGTCGCTGTGGTACCTAACATCTTTAAGGTTTTCCCTGTATATGCTGCCAACGTAGCAGTCGTGCTGCTTAGACTCGGGGGTTGGACTCCTCCTCGAAGGCACTTGTAGGTTTGTTCATCCACCCCTGTAGCTGACATCCCTTTGTCGACCTCCATTCTCAATGGTTGCACGTTGGGGGCTATCTTGCTTACATTAAGCATGATGTGGCGATGCTGCCGTTGGACTGGGGTGGGCACAGTAATAAGTCTTACAACACCAGGTTAAAGTCCAACAGGTTTGTTTCGAATCACTAGCTTTCGGAGCACTGCTCCTTCACCTGAGGAAGGAGCTGAGCTCTGAAAGCTAGTGATTCAAAACAAACCTGTTGGACTTTAACCTGGTGTTGTAAGACTTCTTACTGTACTTTAATCATGTTTAACCTGCAAATCTCGGATTCCTCTTCGGGATCTTTCTCTACTTTATGCATTGGAGCTGTGGTGTGTTCTTTTTCACCTGGATGTGCCCTGTCTGGCATGGCAATGGGCTTGAATGTGGCCCTTCCTGTCGCACTTGAAGCAAACAAAATCTCTGCAATGGCACATCTCTTGGGGGTGGTCTCCCCTGCATCTCTAACACTCATCAAAATTCCGGGGTTGATGGCCCACTTTTCTCCCTTGCTTCTGTCCATGATCCTGCTCCTGAGATCTCTGTTCAGCTGCCTCTGCCTGTTGCTTGTGGTTCTCGCCTAACAGCCATTCCACTCCAATGCTGATTTACCATATGACATAGGAGCTGAATTAGGCCATCCGGCCCATCGAGTCTGTTCCGCCATTCAATCATGGCTGATATATTTCTCACCCCCATTCTCCTGCCTTCTCCCCTTCACCTCACCTTCCTGCACGTACTCTAGCTCAGAAGCACCCTTTTTGGCGCATTCACTGGCTTGAGCTATCTCTGTTACTTTATCCAGGGATATTTTTGTTGTTGCTAACAATTTTCTTTGTACATTGATATTGTTGATGCCACATACCAGACAGGCACGCAGCGTGTCGCTTAATGATGGGCTGAATTCGCAATGTCCAACCATTTGGAGAAGTCTGGCTACAAATGCCAAAATGATCTCCCCAGGACCCTGATTAAATTTACACTGCTGCAGTATAATGGAGGGTCTGGGGTTGGAATGCCTTTTCACCAGTGTCACCAATTGTTCAAACAATTTTGTGCCTGGAGCGTCCGGGGATCATTAAATTCCTAATGAGGTTGTAGGTCTGGGGCCCACAAGCCATTAACAAAATGATCTTTACTTCTTTCCCCCCGTGATCACATTTGAGGTGAAGAATGGACCAGTGCCTCTCGATATATTGATCCAGTCTTTGGCCCCCTGATCGAACGGATCGAATTTCCCTATCACAGGCATTGCTTCTCACTGTTCTTTTCCTGCCGACCTCATCGTTTCCATTTCTTGGAAGTCCTGAAGCAACCACAAATTCCAAGACTTGCGATCGTTATCCAATTTACTATCGTCGCCAATGTATACAGTGCGAGGTATCACTGAGGAGGCTTCTTGTACAACAAAGAGGCTTATTGGAAACAACAATGAGGGTTAACAGGCACAGAGATCTCTTATACAGGCCTTTACTCCTTGACTCCCAGGTCCACACTGCCTGGGCCCCTGCTCCCAGGGCCCTGTGCTTTTTCTCCCCATTGGTCGAGATCTATGCGCCCTAGGAAGGTCCCATGGCCCATGAAAGACTGCTCCTTACAGGGGCCACACTACCACAGTGCTGAGTTAGTTGACCTTCATCAGGACGTTGTTCATGGTCCTGGAATTCAGTTTGGAGTTTCTGGAGTTAGGAAGAGGTAGGTTGGTTAAGGTTTCCACCATTGATGTTCCTATGGGCTGGACCAAGATTCTCGCATGAATAAAGGCCACCTGGTTACTGCGGTGACAGATATTTCTGGAACCATCTCTTAGCAAGGAGGTTTTAATGTGATACATTACAGTCATTGTACTGGGTCTTTGTTTCTAGGGTTAAAGTACTATCCGTGGTAAATCGCACTAGCTGTTGCTGCTTACGCTAAAGCTCAGCTTCAGACCTGAATGTATCAACCAGCCATGAACTTTTCACATTGCTAACCTGAAAGCACTCTTGCCAGATTGAAGACCTTCATTCGGACTCAAAAGTGACCTTTCAGCAACGGCCCTTGTGCAAATCCTGCGTCGTTTCTGTTTTTGAAACCCTCTCAACAATGGAAATGGAGTGAATTCAGAACCTGGACATCCATAATGCCACTGTGGTCACATTCTCCTTGCATTATCACTGAGGGTTAATTGTAAAGGCACATGTGCAATGTTTAGTATGTATTGAAGTTGCATTGTGCTGATCTTCCCATTTTGTGTGCATCAAACTGCTGAGGGACAAAATATACTTTCTCCACACACATAAACGAGGAAGATGGGTTGTGCCACACTGGCAGTGACCTGCTTTGTTTCTTCTCTTTGCTTGTTGTTGAAGCCTTACTCTCAGGTACTGAGATGGTTAAGAAAGGCAACTGTTAAATAATCTTTCAAACAAAGTTGCTAATTCTATTGCGCTACATTTGTCATGGTGATACTGTGTTGCTGCTCTGATAAGATTTCCTTTTAGAATGAGATTTGAAGTTCCAGTATCCATTTTGAAATTGACATTTTTTTCCCCCTCCATTCCCCAACTCCCCCACCCACCAAACACTCCAGTCTGTTTGGAGCTGGGACCATTCGACTGTGGCGTTCTCTGTAGTAATATTCTGTGACTGGCAACAGGGGGTTTACCTGGACTATGGCAATCATCAGGATTTTTTGTTAGTGATACAGAATAGATGGAGGCCATTTGGCCCATAACATTTATGCTGGCTATCTGGAAGATTCATCAAATTAATTCTACTCCCCTTTCTTTCATTATTGTCCTTCACTTTTCTCCCTTTTCATAGACATATCCAATTCTATTTTGAAAGCTGCTGTTCAGACAGACCTTGCAGTGGCGATGATGGGGAAATTTCAGCGTTTGCCGTTATTACACTGAACTAATTGTAAATCCTCAAGTACACACAGGTAGAAAAAATTAAAATCCAGAAATTTCTGTCAGTGAATCTAACTTCCTCATTGGCTTGTGCTGTTCAAGTGCTAACCACTGTGCCACCATGCCGCCCCACTCGAGGGCAGGATTCTCTCGCCCCTAGCCATATGTTTCAAGGGGCATGTCATTCGCTGGCAGCAAGGATTCTTTCTTCCCGCTGCTTGTCAATGTGATTTCCTATTGAAGCCACCCCATACCGCTGGGAAGCCCAAGGGCAGGGGCGTGCTGCCAGCGGGAAAAGAGAATTCCGGCCTATATTTTTGTTTTCGGACAGCACTGACCCTTTTTCTGTTATTTATCATTCTGCTGTTTTGCTTTCAGACAGTGCTGACTTTTATTCTGCTATTAACACCTACCCAGGACTAAAGCTTTAGTCTTCAACACTATCATTACCATTCCCTTTGTCTTGTGTTCTTTGACATCTTTGTCATTTGATCTCGCTGGTCCTCCCCCACCCCTTTTTACAACAACATAATAATAATCACTTATTGCCACAAGTAGGCTTCAATGAAGTTACTGTGAAAAGCCCCTAGTCGCCACATTCCGGGGCCTGTTCGGGGAGGCCGGTAAGGGAACTGAACCCGCGCTGCTGGCATTGTTCTGCATTACAAGCCAGCTGTTTAGCCCACTGTGCTAAACCAGCCCCTGGAACATAAGATCCATGCATCACATTTCCACCTCTCTCCACTTCCGAAGAAGAGCCAAACAGACTATGTTTCTCTCTCCACAGATACTACCAGACCTGCGGAGTTTTCCCAGCTTTTCTGTTTTTATTCCTTCAGATTGCAGTAGACTGGTGGGGGACATGGCAGTGGAACAAGGACAGGGAGTCAGGAAACAACACCCTTTTATTGCACCAGTGGTTGTGTGGTACATTTAAATGCCCTGTGTGAATCTTTGAGAATGAGTGAATGGCTTGGATGGAAGAGTTGGTACGTGGGTGAGCTAAGAAAGGTGGGTAGTGTGGCAGGTGAATGAGATGGTAGGTGGATAGTGTGACAGGTGGATCGGTGGGTTGGGGAGTAGTCGGGTCGGGCTGAGAAGGGTTACCAAGTTGGGGATGAGTCAGGTGAGGTCAAGGGATTAGTCAGATGGTTGGGGGATGATGGACGATGATTGGGGGATGGTTGGTCAGGTGGTTAAGGCAGGGGGCGCCAGTTGGGAGGTCAGGATGCCACCTAGCAGGTCAGGGGCTAGACAGAGGTTCAAGGAGTTAGTCGGGGGTCAGTGGTAGATCGGGGGGTGGGGTGCCTCATTGTGAGTGACTGAGGAGTCAGGTGGGCAGTTACCCAGATGTTAGACTAGGTTTTAATCTATCTGACATTTCCCGGATAACTATTCAGGTAAGTCTCTTGAAACAAGAGTGTACTTTTGTAGGTGAACATTTCTGTATAACATAATAGCTTAATACCAGATATCGTTTCACATCGCCACAGCTGTGAATTGCTCCTACCATGAATTTGGGGAGCAGACACAGTGAAGATTGCTGGCCTCATAGTGCTTAAAACTTACTGAATTAAGCTACAATTAACCCACAGGAATTCATAGCACATACTGAACGAGAGAATTGTCCCAGGAACTGTAAACCTGGCAAGCAATTTGTCCCATGAATGTGCAGGATGGAATTTTGTTTTCTGTTCAAAGGACAGATTGACCCAATTTCTGTCACATTGAGGAAAGTATTCTGTATAAATGAGAGGAAGCTTGTTTTATTTTTAATTGAGATGTGTCACTGAGTTGACCACATGTCATAGCATGAGTTATTGGGGGGATTTTCTGCTCCTGTTTTCAGGGGGAGGGGCACGATCAGTGGCGGGAGTGGAAATGTCCGTGGGAGACACAAAACGCAATTTACGCTGGCGGGATTTCCTGTTGCAAGTGTTCACACCCCATGTGAATGGCAAAATGGGAATCCCAAGGTTTAACATTGGGATCCCCAATAGAATATATTGACATCTGAATGTCAGGTCTTTACCCCTGATAACACCCCCCCCCCCCCCCCCCCCCCCCCCCCCCCGCCGTTCAAAAGGCATCTTGACAAATATATGGATACGATGGGTACAGAGGGATACGGCACAAGGAAGTGCTGAGGGTTTTGGCCAAGGTTGGTAACATAACCGGGACAGGCTTGGAGGGCCGAAGGGCCTGTTCTTGTGCTGTATTGTTCTTTGTTCTTTATTACACAATCCATTCACATTGGCATTAGGGCACACCGACGTGAATTATGGCAGGTCAACAGAACTCAACAAAGGATTTCAAGTAAGTGCATCGCTCATTTGGGGGGAGTGTGGGGGGGGGGGGGGGGGGGGGGGGGGAGGTGGTCACGCTCGGGCACTGCCGCTGGCATCGCCCCGAGCAGTGCCAGAGGCATTGTGTGGGCATCGCCAGTGGGTAGTGTCGAGAGCAGTACCGGGAGGCAGTCCCAGATGGCAATGCCAGGGGGCAGTGTCAGGGGAGGTGATCCCTATGGGGGTGTTTCAGTGGGAAGAGGTGGTAGTGTTCCGTTTGGAGGAGTTCCATGGGATGGGAGTGGATGTTGGGCGGGGAAGGGAGTTGGGGCGAATGTTGGGGGGGTATGGTGTCGGAGGGGTTCTCGTTTTATTTGTTTTGTATCAGGACGCCCTTTAAAAATGCCACCCCGATCTTTTAAAACCTAGTTGTATTAGCAATATTCTGGACACTTACTGCAGTAAGTTTTAGTTTTACAGAATCATGAAAAGAAAAAAATTACATTCACCTGGCACTTTTAACAATCTCTGGATGTCCCAGAGCACTTTATAGCCAATACAACTATTTCATTATAAACTGCAGGTACCGTTGTAATGTTGAAACAATTTTAAGCAGCCACTTTATGCACAACAAGGTTCCACTAACAACGTTATGATGACCAGATCATTTTTTATATTGTGACTGACTATTAGCTTTCATTACAATGGGTCATTAAAATGTGTGTTCTCTGTTTTATGAAAGAATAGAAATTTGAGTCCTCGATTCTCTCTAAGATCAGTGAGTGTTAATGAATATTATACTGTGCCATTGCATTGAACCCCGCACCTTCTCAAATATGTCTCTGTGTCAATTTCTTTACTGTGTAATTTATGTTTTGCAGTTTTCCAGATGGGGGTGTGTATCTTTTGGGGGACATAAATCACAGCTAGGTGCTTTAATGGAAAAGTTTGGGTATTAGAAGAAGTAATGTTTCACTGTTGATGTTTAGCAATTGTGCCAGAATTGACGAGATTATCCAAATTGGGAGAACACATTTGCAGATCAGGTGTTAAAATAATTCAATAGTTCTGGTGCAAATTTGTTCCCTGTGTAAGTGGTATAAACTAAGATAAGGTCAGATAGTGAATGACCATGTCGGATATTGAAGACTGCTCTTACTCAACATACACACTTTTCAACAGGTATTAGAATACTGACTGACGTTTTGGCAAATGCCCTGCAACACAAGGGTATGTAGATCAATGGTAGCACACCTATCACTGATTCATCAACGGCCAGCGACCACACTTAGGACCCTCCTTGCATATTGGTTCCATTCTTGGCATTGACTTCACTAAGTTATTAAAGGATCAACAAGAACACTTTAGATTACTAGATGTTGCCATTGTGAAAAGAAGCAAATTAGAGGATAGTACATTAACAGCCATCAAACTGTGACTAAATTGATAATAAATATGTATTTTAAACACATATGCTCAAATGCACACGATACATTTTTGAATTATCTGGGAGTCTGGGAAACCTATCGTACCATGTTGCTTTTTGATGCCGAGGTGGAGATGATTGACAGCTTTAAATTCCTAGGTGTGCACATCACCAACAATCTGTCCTGGTCCACCCATGTTGACACTATGACTAAGAAAGCACAACAGCACCTGTTCTTCCTTAGGAAACTTGGCATGCCCACATTGACTCTTACCAATTTTTACAGATGTACCATAGAAAGCATCTTATCTGGCTGCATCACAGCCTGGCATGGCAACTGCTTGGCCCAAGACCGTAAGAAACAACAGAGAATCATGAACACAGCCTAGACCATCACGCAAACCTGCCTCCCATCCATTGACGCTGTCTACACCTTCTGCTGCCTTGGGAGAGTGGGCAGCATAATCAAAGACCCCGCCCACCCTGGTTATTCTCTCTTCCAACCTCTTCCATTGGGCAGGAGATACAAAAGTCTGAGAGCACATACTAACAGGTTCAAAAACAATGGGCTGGATTCTCCACCCCACCGTGCCACATTTCTGTTTCACCCCGCCGGCGGGATGCTCCGTTACGCCGGCTGGTCAATGGGGTTTCCCATTGTGGGGCAGCCCCATGCCGTCGGGAAACCCCCCGGGCTGCCGGCAAAATGGAGCATCCCGCCGGTGGAGAATCCAGCCCAGCCTCTTCCCCACTGTTACCAGACTCCTGAATAACCCTCTTATGGACTGAACTGATCTCTTCACACATCTTCTCTACTGAGTAGCACTGCACTCCGTACGCTTCACCCGATGTCTGTCTATGTATTTACATTGTGTATCTATGTATATCCCATGTTTTTTTCATGTATACGATCTGTCTGGACTGTTCATAGAAAAATACTTTCCACTGTACCTCGTTACACGTGACAATATATCAAATCCAATACAAACCCTCTGGCCAATAAGAGTCAACTTGCCAACTGATCAGTACCCTTTTCTCCTGTAGTATAAATTGTTGTGGTAGTTTGAAATTTGGTATTCTTGTGTTTGTCTTAATGAGTGCAAGATGAAAAGTTTCAGCAACATGGCTCTCTTTTCACCAACGTTATAAAATTGCATTTTTTGTCTGATGTAGGCTCATTGAAGTTTGTGATCGAGTCAAACTGCCTAATTGCAGTAGTTTGAGGTTATTAGAGTTATGAGATTTTGTTCAGAAAAAATGAAAACAGTCCTTTTGAACTCAGAGAAGCATTGCTGTATAAAGGAGTTTCCGTATCACAGAGTGCAAGGAATAAACTTTTCGGAAAACTACACTTGAATGGCGCTTGGAATGTTTGTCAAGAAAATGCCACTATCTTATTTGACATTAAATTATTCAATATTTTGGTTTTCATTTTCCAGTTTGAACTGGAAATATAAATCAGTTGCAAACTTTAGTGTGCAATTTTAGTAATAAACACGCTGATGAGTCTGTATCAAATTCCCAAGGACTACACCCTCGGCGAGAAAGAGAAGACCAGGAATTTGATTCAGATGTGTTAAGATATTTATTGCTACATCAAACAGTGGAATTTTAACCCATTATTCTTCATTTAGCAGCGGGCCTCAGGGCATCATCACTCTAGCAACTGTGACTCTTATGATTCACGCTCACTCCAGCTGCCTTCCTCATGCCTACTGCAAAGTTCGCTTCCTGTTAGATTGCCCTGTATGAACAGTGAACTTTTTTAGTCGTAGTGAATAGTACGAATTTTATTATGTCTGACAGCAGTTCGTATAATGGATAAAGCAGCCAAACCAGCCACAATTTATTAAATACTGACGCAGGCTGTTGTCATCAACATTGACTCCAATTGAGCTTCCAATCCCACATCCTCTCCTTCACCATGACCACCCACTTCTGTATTAGCGCCTGCCCCTACCTCTGTCTCAGCTCTTCTGTTGCTGAAACCCTCAACCATGCTTTTGTTACCGCCAGACTATGCTTACCTCCCAGCAAGCCAGCCAGCCAGCCATATTCTACCCTCTATTAACTTAATCTCCAAATTCTGCTGCCTGTGTCCAAACCTGCACCAAGTCCTGCTCATCCGTCACCCCGTTGCTTGTTGCTCCTGGTCCAAAGTCTCAATTTGAAACTTCACATGCTAGTGTTCAAATCCCTCCATGGTCTTGCCCCTCCCTATCTCTGGAACCTCCTCCAGCCCCACAATCTCCTAAGACCCTGTGCTCCTCCAGCTCTGGCCTGTTGTGCAATCCCCATTTCCTTTGTCCACCATTGGTGGCCATGCCTTATCCTTCAGCCAATCTAGGCCGAGCTCTGAAATTCCCTCTCCAACCATCTCTGCCTGTCCTTCCTTTAAGATTCTCATTAAAATCTACCTCTGCAATCAAGCTCTAGCTCTGAATCAATGTCTGATTATGCTGCCATGAGGAACAATGTGATATTTGACTGTGCCAAATGTTATGATAGATGTAAACTGTTGTTTGTTGATCCACAACAATGAGCACTAAAAAGGAGAAATCACATTCAACCTAAACCAGTTTGGGCTTGGCCATGGAGAATTAAACAGAGGATGCTGTGAGAAGCAACTTTTTTGAAAACATCTTTGGAGAACTTCAGATTAAAATACTTTGCGGAAAGAAACAAACAGATTTGTGGATTTTACATAAATTACTTAGTTGCAATCTCATAGAATAGGCACAGCGGCATAGTGATTAGGACTACTGCCTCACAGTGCCAGGGACTTGGGTTGAATTCCGGCCTTGGGCGACTGTGGGGAGTCTGCGCTTTCTCCCAGTGTCTGCGTTGGTTTCCTCCGTGTGCCCTGGTTTCCTTCCACAGTCCAAAGATGTGCAGGTTAGGTGGATTGGGCATGCTAAATTGCCCCTTCATGTCCAAATACGTGCAGGTTCGGTGGGGTGGGGTAGTGGGCTGAGGTAGGATCCTCTTTCAGAGGGTAAGTGCAGACTCGGTGGGCCAAATGGCCTTCTGCAGTTTGGGGGTAGTTTGGAGGAGGGGTTAGGGGAAGGTTGGTAGGAGTTTGGAGTGCGGGATTGGGGGCGAAACTCTAAAATCCACTTTTAAACACAGTTAGCCAACCCAGGAATACTTGCTGTAAAGCAATGTCTTGGATAAACCTTTGAGAGAGAGATAATTCAGGAGCCAGCTTGCAGATTCTTGCCTGTTTCAAACTGCTGTTTAACCTGCCAGCCTTTTCAGAAACTTCTGTTCCATTCGCAGGCATAATCTTTTTAAGAGAACCTGCTAGCCTGTCTACAATCAAATCTTTAACTGAACTCAACACTGAAACTCAATATCTGCCTGCTTCAGCTCCTGGCTCCTCCCATTAACTATATCAGCTCACTAACATGAAACACAAGGAGTGAATTCTCCGCCGGTGGGATTCTCCGTTCTGTCGGCAGCACACCCCTGCCTGCGGGTTCCCGGTGGCGTGGGGTGGCTACAATGGGAAATTCGATTGGCCGGCGCGGCAATGGAGAATCCCGCTGCCAGTGATGGTGTGCCACTGAGGAACACGCAGTTGTGTGGTGGAGAATTCACCCAAATGTCTCTAATTACCTACTTCCCAGGGAACCTTCTTCACAGAGACAAAATTCCATTAGCCAAACTTTTATGATGCTTTAATTGTAACCAAAAATATTACTGCAGCAATCATACAGACACTAACATGGGTGTTGAACATACATACAATCCAAATATATCTGAAATTCCTACATTCCTCACAGGCAGCACCCTCTCGCCCATGGCATGTGCCACCTTTTTTGCAGGCATTAAATTTTAACTCTTTGTCTCTCTTGCCAATATGCAGGTTTTTGATTGAGTGTGTAACTTCAATTTCAAGTTTGATATTTTAAAAATAATTAAAACAAAGAGACTCAGTAAAGAAATAATAAGAATTTCATAATCAATTATTTTACACTTTGTTACAGCATCACTCAATATGTCGGTGTACCCTTGCAGTAAAATGCCATACACTTGTCCAGATGCTAATGCTCCTTCACACTGGAAGCTAGCTTCTACACTTGCCTGCGAGGGATATCCCACTCTCGTTAAATGTCTCGCTCATTACTCCTTGGATCTTTTGCTTTTGATTTTAATTTATGTTGTTTTTTTATGCTGCCATTAGGGCATTAGCTGTGGTAGTCACCTCACTGCTATGGAATTCTTGGCTCCCAAGGATTGTGCTAAGTATAAGGTGGGACATAATTAATTCATGCCATTGGCAGATGTGTTAAATGTCTGTTAAATATCCCCTCTGGAGAACATTTAGAGGTGTCTTCCTGAATTAATTTTCACTTTTGCTTTTCTACCACAGTTTAAGGGTGTTTTCCATATTTATTCCCCAAGTATTCTAAATATCTGTTTCAGAGAACTGATGGTTTGGTGGGTCTTCCAGTTGGCATGAAGATTTTTGCACTTCATTGGCTCCAATGCTTCAAGGCCTCCATTAGTAGGGGCTGGTTTAGCACAGTGAGCTAAACAGCTGGCTTGTAATGCAGAACAAGGCCAGCAGTGCAGGTTTAATTCCCATACCGGCTTTCCCGAACAGACGCCGGAATGTGGAAACTAGGGGCTTTTCACAGTAACTTCATTGAAGCCTACTTGTGACAATAAATGATTATTATTATTAGTAAGGGGAGCAATTGAGTACATGCTTGTAAAGAGGGGGTCTTTTTCAATCTAAATTAATGGAACTGCAAAGGAAGCCATGGCACGCAATATTTATCAAGTTAATATGATTTTCTGCACTATTTATGCACATCCATGTCTACTTTTAACAATTCTAAAGGACACTTGACCTCTCCCAAGGTTTTAGGCCTGAATCTATGTGCAGGTAGGGAGGCTCTCCTGCTTTGCAAAAGCTGCTGTGGAGGCACAAATTTGGAAGTCCCATCCCTCACACCATTTTCACTGGGGTTGGGTAGGAGCTGAGGGGGAGGAATGAGGGCTAATTCAAAATAGCATATCCATGGTTCATGCAGGCAATTTGATGTGTTAAAATCCAGTTGCCTCAATCAGGCCTGATTTTCGCTAATGGAATGACCAAACATGATTTGTGCACTTTAGACCTCGTAGGAGAAGAGCTAAACTTACTGGAGTACTTTGGAGAGGTAAGGTTCTCTTTTGGATGTGGCCTCAGGACACTTTGGGAGAGATCAAACATCCTTTGGGATGGTTAAAAATAGACCCAAATGTGCGTAAACATGCGTAGACTCATTGGATCTGTTAAGAGCTGTCAAGCTGTCGATGTATTTAAATCTCCTGCCCTTTAAATATTTGAAAATAATTGTCTGCAGTTTCCACATGGACAACCCAAAGGTCTGTAAGTACTTCATGTCCAGTATTGTGGCCAGCCACTCATCCATGATTCAGTGCCTAAATACCTTGGCATCGCTCTTGGCTACTGGCAACTCCTCCAGAGCGCCAGAGCCAGTGGTCAAGATGAGCGGATCTCATTTGGAAACTGGTGGGTACCACTGAGACAGCAGAGCAAGCACACTATGTGCTGCTTCATTTGCCCTGATTTACCTGACAGCAGAATACTGCTGCTCAGCTGGGCTGAGGAGCCAGCACACAAGCATGGTAGAAATCCACCTCCAGGAAGTCTTGAGGATAATTTCTGGGACGTTGAGACCAACACAGCTCGAGTGGCTTCCTGTGCTCACACATATCAAACCTCCAGCTGCTTGCAGGGAATATATCCTCCTCAAAGAGCACCACAGGCTGACAGCTAATAAAGCAGTCCATTGACACAGGACCCATCTGATACCTCATTTTGCCGACTGTAACACACACTACACACTACAAACTGGCAACAGCCCCACCTCTTGATGGCTCACATCTGAGTCAATTGCAACCTGGTAACTGACTCGTGTGGTGAAGTCCCAGGCTTCAACCTCTACAGAAAATTTGGGCAACCCTCAATCACGTGAGGATGAACCAGGGAAGATGTGACCACCTGCACCACAAGTGGAGCATAAGGAATAGCTGAATTTGTGACTGGCCATTCAATTTAGACCATTGTCCACATTCTGAAATCCTGCCTTGAGAGGCCCATTCCTGTGTCAGCGGAAGCCAGTCTTTAACCTTGACATCAAACTACAGCCGCTTCCCCAACCAAGTGCCATCAGTGTGGAATTCTTATCTAGTGTGAGCGGTTAAGCAGTCATGTGCTGGTTGTCTAATGGTTAACTGGTAACTATCCTCCTTGGGGCAGGTGGTAAAAGTCATCAGGATCTCCTGAAATACTGCTCTACAAACTTGGAGCCAGATTGCCAGCGGGCCATAGGGTCAGGAACCAATGCGTGCAGGATCTGAAAATTGGGTTCCTGGATGGGGGCCACTGGATCCCATTGCCTCAGGGACAATTTCAAATTTTCAAAGAGTCAGTTGGGGAAGGAACAGGAAATTGCCTTGCTGCAAATTAAACTCCTCAAGGAGTTCATTAAGTGGTCTATCCGGTACGGAATTGAATTTTCAAACTTGGTGAAGCTGACTTATCGGGTGCAATTAGTGCACAGTGTTAATGGCATGGTAATTATATTGTTTAGGTACACATATGAAGGGCATTGTTTAAGGAAATACTCAGACCACTTATAAAGAGAGATTTCCAGGACACTCTTCTAGTTGCCCAAAGTGCTTCCAACCTGGGCCAGGAAATACTCTTTCAGAACAGATGATTTAGAGACCATCTTGGACAAGGGGAAGTAGTCTTTGTTCAATTGATCGTGCCTCAATTTATTGCTCTAAGATTTTCTAAAAGATGGACCTCCGAATCAAGCCAGATCGCCTGCAGCTGGATCCGCAATCAAGCGACGCCAAAAAGGACTTTAATTACTGGCTAGCTTGCTTCGAGGCGTATGTCAACTCAGTGACCACCCCTGTTCAGGAGGCTCAGAAGATACAGATCCTGTACTCAACGTGTTTCTGCTGATCCAGGACGCCCCGAACTACGCCGACGCCATGGCGCTTCTCAAAGAAAACTACGCACAGAAGCCGAACATGCTCTTCGCCAGGCACGTACTCGCCACTCGCTCTCAACTCCCTGGTGAGTCCAGAGAAGACTTCTGCCGGGCCCTAATCCCACTCGTCCGGGACTGTGACTGTCAGGACGTTATGGCCACTGAACATTCGAACCTCCTTATGCAGGACGTGTTCGTTATGGGCATTGGGTTGGACCTCATACGTCAAAGACTGTTAGAAGGGGCCATGCTCGATTTAGCCTCGCGCAACAGTCAGGCCTACACCCCCAGCCGCGCGGCCCACCCCTCCTACGCATTGTGGATCCCAGAGACGGCCGCCCCAGCGGGGGCCTTACCCAGCCAGTATGCCTGCGCCACGCACCAGCCCTCGCAGCCCGGGGGTCCCCGATGTTACTTCTGCGGCCAGCAGAAACACCCTTGCCAACGCTGCCCGGCCCGCACGGCCCTTTGCAAGGCTTGCGGCAAAAAGGGCCACTTCGCCGCGGTGTGCCAGGCCCACACAGTCGCCGCTATCACCCCCACCCCCCTAGTCTACACACAATGGGCGCCGCCATCTTCATCTCCGCGGACCACGCGCGGCCAGTGGGCGCCGCCATCTTCCCCCCCTCAGTCCACGTGCGGCCCATGGGCGCCGCAATCTTGTCCAACCCCCGCAACGTGTGGCCCATGGGCGCCGCCATTTTGTCCCCCGCAGGATCTTCAGGCGGCGCCATCTTGCCTCCCCCACGGGGCATGGACACCGACAGCATTCCAGGACCTGGGCCCCCTAGGCTCCTCATCATCCGACGCCAGCGACGACCGACCACGACTCGCCTCAGTGACAATTGACCAGTCTCGTCCGCACAACCTGGCCACCGCATCGACCAGCGTGAAAAACAACAGCCACGTGACCTCTTGCCTGCTGGACTCCGGGAGCACCGAAAGCTTCATACACCCAGATACGGTAAGGTGCTGCTCCCTCGTGGTACACCCCACCAACCATAGAATGTTCCTGGCCTCCGGATCATATTCTGTCACGATCCGGTGGTAGTGTACGGTCACACACACGGTCCACGGCGTAGAATTCAGCGGCTTCCACCTCTACGTCCTCCCTAACCTCTGCGCTGCTCTACTACTAGGCCTGGACTTCCAGTGCAATCTCCAGAGCCTAACCCTCAAATTCGGTGGGCCCCTACCACCCCTCACTGTGTGCGGCCTCACGACCTTAAAGGTCGATCCGCCATCTCTCTTCGCAAATCTAACCCCGGATTGCAAACCTGTCACCACCAGGAGCAGACGGTACAGCACCCAGGACAGGACCTTCATCAGGTCCGAGGTCCAGCGGCTGCTTCGGGAAGGCATTATCGAGGCCAGCAACAGCCCCTAGAGAGCCCAAGTGGTAGTTGTTAAAACTGGGGAAAAATACAGAATGGTCATGGACTACAGCCAGACCATCAATTGGTACACGCAGCTCGACGCGTACCCCCTCCCACGCATATCTGATGTGGTCAATCAGAGTGCACAGTACCGGGTCTTCTCAACGGTAGACCTCAAATCCGCCTACCACCAGCTCCCCATTCGTAAATCGGACCGCCCATACACTGCTTTCGAGGCGGACGGTCGTCTCTATCACTTCCTCAGGGTTCCCTTCGGTGTCACTAACGGGGTCTCGGTCTTCCAAAGGGAGATGGACCGAATGGTCGACCGGTACGGTTTGCGGGCCACCTTCCCGTACCTAGACAACGTCACCATCTGCGGCCATGACCAGCAGGACCGCGATGCCAACCTTGCCAAATTTCTGCACACCGCCACACTCCTCAACCTCGCCTACAACAAGGAGAAGTGCGTGTTTAGCACGACCCGCTTAGCCATACTTGGCTATATGGTCCAGAACGGAGTTCTGGGGCCCGATCCCGACCGCATGCGCCCCCTCATGGAACTCCCCCTTCCCCACTGCCCCAAGGCCCTCAAACGCTGCCTGGGGTTCTTCTCATACTACGCCCAGTGGGTCCCAAACTATGCAGACAAGGCCCGCCCACTCATACAATCCACACACTTTCCCCTGGCGGCCGAGGCACAACAGGCCTACGCCTGTATCAGAGCCGATATCGCCAAGGCCGGGATGCATGCAGTAGACGAGACACTGCCCTTTCAAGTAGAGAGCGATGCATCCGGCGTCGCCCTAGCCGCCACCCTCAATCAGGCAGGCAGACCCGTGGCATTCTTCTCCCGCACACTACATGCCTCAGAAATTCGGCACTCATCCGTCGAAAAAGAGGCCCAAGCTATTGTTGAGGCTGTGCGGCATTGGAGGCATTACCTGGCCGGCAGGAGATTCACTCTCCTCACTGACCAACGGTCGGTAGCCTTCATGCTCAACAACACACAGCGGGGCAAGATCAAAAATGATAAAATCTTGAGGTGGAGGATCGAGCTCTCCACCTATAATTACGAGATTTTGTATCGCCCCGGCAAACTCAGCGAGCCCCCAGCCGCCCTATCCCGAGGTACATGTGCCAGCGCACAAGTAGACCGACTCCGGGCCCTGCACGACAGCCTTTGTCACCCGGGAGTCACACGGTTGTACCATTTTGTCAAGGCTTGCAATCTACCCTACTCCGTCGAGGAAGCACAGACAATCACCAGGGACTGCCAGGTCTGTGCGGAGTGCAAGCTGCACCTCTACCGGCCGGACCGTGCATGCCTGGTGAAGGCCTCCTGCCTCTTTGAACGCGTCAGCGTGGATTTCAAAGGGCCCCACCCCGCCACCAACCGAAACACATATATTCTCAGTGTGGTCGATGAGTGCTCCAGATTTCCCTTCGCCATCCCATGCCCTGATATGACGTCTGCCACCGTCATCAAAGGCCTAAACACTATCTTCGCTCTGTTCGGTTTCCCCGCCTACATCCACAGTGACAGGGGATCCTCATACATGAGCTTTGAGCTGCGTCAGCTCCTGCTCAGCAGGGTATCGCCTCCAGCAGGACGACCAGCTATAACCCCCGGGGAAACAGGCAGTTAGAGAGGGAGAACGGGACGGTGTGGAGGGCCGTCCAACTGGCCCTACAGTCCAGGAACCTCCCAGCCTCTCGCCTCCCTGATGCACTCTTCTCCATTCGGTCACTGCTGTGCACTGCCACTAACAGCACACCCCATGAACGTCTCTTTGCCTTCCCCAGAAGTCCACATCCGGCTCGCGGCTCCAGGACCAGTCCTGCTCCGTAGGCACGTCCGACTCCACAAGGCGGATCTGTTGGTGGAGAGGGTGAAATTGCTCCATGCAAAACCCCCAGTATGCCTACGTGGCGTACCCCGACGGCCACCAGGATACTATCTCCCTCAGGGACCTGGCACCAGCAGGTTCCACACACACACACCCCTCCGGCCCGGCGCCACCCTCCCCTCCCCCGGCGCTCCCAGCATTAACCCCACCAGGACCATCCGTCCTTCCCATGCCCACGCCCGAGGAGGAAGAGGATTTCGGCACGCTCCTGGAGTCACCGAACATCGTGCCAGCATCGGCATCGCTGCCACTACTACCTCGCTCCCAGCGGAACATCAAGGCACCGGACCAGTTAAACCTCTAACTGGTCCGCCGGACTTCAAAAGACATTTTTGTTTCTGGTCAAATACTGTAAATATAGATTCATTGCTGTATATAGTTCTCCACCAACCCCACCGGACTCAATTTTAACAGGGGGTGAATGTGGTAAACCACTGTTGCACCTATATTAGGTGATGTAAGTTAGGACCTGTACTACAGGTTCGCCAGTAGTCCCTGCCTGCTGGCTCCGCCCAGTAGGCGGAGTATAAATATGCGTGTCCTCCATTCAGCAGCCATTTCGCCAGCTGCTGTGGGAGGCCACACATCTTAGAGCAATAAAGCCTCAGTTGTATCCAACTCTAGTCTTTGTTCAATTGATCGTGCCTCAGGATGCTGTGCCCGGCCAAACTCTGGGTCACATTCCAGGGCAGGGAGCACTTCTTTACGGCACCTGTG
Source organism: Scyliorhinus torazame (assembly GCF_047496885.1). Taxonomy (NCBI): domain Eukaryota; kingdom Metazoa; phylum Chordata; class Chondrichthyes; order Carcharhiniformes; family Scyliorhinidae; genus Scyliorhinus; species Scyliorhinus torazame. The sequence continues at coordinate 116,069,163 of NC_092724.1, read as the reverse complement.
GTGAGGTCACTGGAGAACGGGCTGGAAAAACAGCAGCAGGGACAGCGGTGAAAATAGCACCTGAAGGGACTTTATTTATTTACCTAACCAATTGGAAAGACACTTGCAAGGGAGGGCGGAGCTACAACATAGGAAGGCAAGGGCGAGGGCAGAAGAGCGCAGGAAAGGGTGAGGACAACTGCAGGAGGGGAAGCAGATAGCAGGCGAAGAGTAGATATATAGCCGACCCCGGGAGGGGAGTCACCACACTAGTAGGAAAGCTAGCACCAGGAAGCACAGGCGAGAGAGGGTCTGTGCCTTGTCTCCCGCAAGGGAGAGAACACCTGGCAATGGGATGAGGGAGTGGGGGTGATATACATCACTAATGGGGGGCAAGAAGGGGAAGAAATTGAGGGAAGGGAACATGGAGGGGGGGGGGACAGCAACAGAAAGGGGGTTGGAAGAGGACGGAGGGGGGTGAAAGAACCAAAGGGGACACATAGGAACAAGGGTAGTAAGGGCATTAGGCTGGCAAGAACAGGCCACATGTGGCGACTTGGAACACAAAGGCACCGCAAGAAACCATTTTGAATGGTCCCTGTACAAAGGGAAACCCTGGAGTGCAGGGGCTCATCCACATGGCGAACACACAGTGGGTGAGACCCACGCAAACACGGGGAGAATGTGTAAACTCACAGGGACAGTGACCTGGGGGCTGAGATCGAATCCGGATCCTCGGCGCCGTCACACAGCAGTTCTAACCACTGTGTCACAGTGCCGCCGAACGTCAGGGGACTTAACAGCCCAGTGAAAAGATCCGGAGTCTTCGCCCATCTGGAAAGTATGAAAACTGACATAGTCTTCCTTCAAGAGTCGCACTGAGGAAAAGGTGGGTAAAGAAGAGCTGCTCGGGACGAGCAGGGGGCTAGCCATACTGTTCAATAAGAAGATGATGTTTACTGTGATGATGACGGTTACGGATCCAGGGGGACGGTACATCACGGTCAGCAGTGTCCTGGACCGGACCCTGCTAGTCCCGGTGAACATGTACCCTCCCAACTGGGATGGCACGGAGTTTAAAAAAAAGAAATGGCGGAAATCCCCGGCATCGACACGCACTAACTTATCATGGGGGGGGGGGACTTTAACTGTGTACAGGACCCATGGACAGACAGGTCGAGCCCCAAAATGGGGAAGACCTCCACCATGGTGAAAGAACTCGGCATATTCATGGGGCAGATGGAGGTAGTGAACCCATGGCGGATCATCCACCCAGGGTGGAAGGAGTTCTTCTCCCAGTAACACAATGTATACACACAGATCGACTTCTTTGTAGTGGGGAAATTGGTGCTTCCAGAGCTAGTAAGAGTGGAATATTCCGCGATTGTAATCTCCGACCATGCTTCACATTACATGGATGTGAGGTTGGAGACGGGCCTTCTGGCCGATACGTCTTTCTGCGAGAAAATATCACAGGCCATAGATGAGTATATTACTAATAACCGGAATAGGGAGGTCACACCCTCCACGCTCCGGGAGGCGCTGAATGCTGTGATCAGGGGTGAAATTATTGCCTATAAAGCACAAAGAGATAGGGAAAAGAGGGTGGCTAGGCAACAGCTTGTCGACTCCATTTTGGAGCTAGACCTGCAAAACCTTACGACCCCGACCATAGGGCTCCTGGCGGCGAGGAAAAGGCTACAAATGGACTTTGACCTGCTCTCCACAAGGAAAGCAGTGCACCAACTCTGCCAGGCACCTGCTGGCTCACCAGCTGAGAAAGCAGGCAGCCACAAGAGAAACAGCAGAGGTTAGAGACAGCAGAGACAAACGAGTAGCGGAACCGGAAAAGGTCAACGACGCATTCAAGGCCTTCTACTGGGGACTGTACACTCCAAGCCCCCCGCTGGGGACTTGGGGATTAAACAGTTCCTCGATGGACTGGACATGCCAGTCATGGAGAAGGGTAGGAAACGGAGGCTGGAAGCACCATTAGAATTGGAAGAAGTTATGGAGAGCAGCAACTACATGCAGGCGAGGAAGACACCAGGACTAGATTCCAGGCAAACTTCTACAAAAGATTTGCGACAGCACTGGCCTCGCACCTGCGGGAGATGTTCACAGACTCGCTGGTGAGGGGCACCCTGCCACCCACGCTAGCATAAGCCTCAATCTCGCTGATACCTAAGAAAGACAAAGACCCAACAGAATGTGGGTCCGACAGACCCATTTTGCTGCTAAACGTAGACGCAAAAATACTGGCCAAGAGACTGGAGGATTGCGTTTCAGAGGTGGTAGCAGTGAACAAACGGGCTTTGTCAAAGGTAGACAGCTAACATCAAACACCAGGCATCTGCTGAATGTGATAAAGACCTACCCAGTGAGAGAACACCAGAGGTGATCATCTCCCTGGACACAGAAATAGCGTTCAGCTGAGTTGAATACAAATACCTCGTAGAGGAACTGGAGTGGTTCAGGCTTGGAACAGGGTTCACCGTCTGGGTGAAACTCTTGTACAGCGCTCACAAGGTGAGCATATGGACAAATACCACCCGCTCTAAGTACTTTGAGCTGCATAGAGGCACAAGGCTGGGATGCCAGCTATCCCTATTGCTGTTTGCCCTAGCGATCGAACCACTAGTGATCGCGCTCAGGGCAGCAAAGATTTAAAAGGGGATTTGGAGAGGAGACCGATTCTCGCTCTATGGGGATGACCTGCTCCTTTATATCTGGGACCTGCAAAGCAGCATGCAGGGAATCATGGCGCTCTTGGAAGAGTTTGGCACCTTCTCGGGCTACAAACTCAACCTGAGCAAAAGTGAGAGCTTCCTGGTGATAACACAAGGGGATGGGGCTGAGCTGGAGGGGCTGCCATTCAAACAAGCCTGGCACAAATTCAGTTACTTGGGCTCCAAATTGCCCACAACTGGACACAAATCCACAAGTGGAACCTGGCCAGCCTGGTGGGGGAATTTAAAAAGGACCTGCAGATGTGGGACATGCTCCCACTCTCCCTGGCAGTGAGAGTGCAGACAATCAAGATGAACGTAATGCACAGGTTCCTCTTTCTGTTCAGATCCATATTGACCTATTATCCCCAAGGCCATCTTCAACGCAGTGAAAAAATTGATCATGGTGTTTGTGTTAGGGGGAAATCCTAGCATTCTGAAAAAGGTCCTGCAGAGAAATAGAAGCAATGGAGGCCCAACCCTCCCAAACCTGCAATATTACCACTGGGCAGCAACAGCAGAAAGAGGAAAGCATGGATAAAGGAGCCAGAAGCCGGCTGGGTGAGAATGGAGGAGGGCTCCTGCATGGGGACCTTCCTCCGGGCCTTGACCACGGCAGCGCTTCCACCCTCACCGACCAAATACTCAACGAGCACAGTATGATAGCCACACTCGGGTCGTGGAACTAACTACAACAGCACTTCAGATTAACCAAAATATCCATTAAGGCCGCCATCTGCAACAACGCAGGTTCGCGCCAGCCAAAATGGACGCCACCTTCAAAAGGTGGAGACAGGACGGGGAGGACGTTGAGAGTTAGGGACTTCTACACAGACAATAGATTGATGCCACCAGGGGAACTAACAGAGAAGTTACAGCTAACAGGGGAAACAAGCTAAGATATGTAGGTCAAAATCTTCCTGCATAGGGAAACAAGGACATAACCACGACCACCGCAACAATTGCAGAGGACCTACTGGACGCGGACATCTTTTGGAGTGGGAACTGTGGCGACCCTGTATGGGCGACTACTGGGAAGGGCGCACACACACCACTGGGCGAGACAAGGGAAAAGTGGGAGGAAGACCTATGGTTTGAAATAGGGTGAGGACTCTGGAGCGAAGCACTGCACAGGGTCAATTCCACCTCCACATGCACAAGGCAAAGCATAATGCAGTTGAAAGTGGTACACAGAGCTAACTGATACAGATCCCAAATGAGCAGATTCTTCCCAGAGGTGGAGGACAAATGCGAATGGTACTAAGGAGGCCCGGCCAACCATGCCCACATATTCTGGTCTTGCCCCGGACTTGTCGGGTACTGGACAGCCTTCTTGAAGGCAATGTCCAAGATGGTGGGGATGAGGGTGAAGCCGTGACTGAGAGTGGCAATCTTTGGGGTATCAGAACAGCCAGATCTCTTCATACGGAGGAGGGCCGGCGCCCTTGCCTTTGCCTCCCTAATCTCTCGCCGGAGAATCCTGCTCTGCTGGCGAACCGAAGCACCACCCAAAGCTGCAGACTGGCTGTCTGACCCGTCAGGATTTCTCCAGATGGAGATAATGAAATTCACCCAGTTGTTCCAAGACCTGTTTGTAGCCAACAGGCAATAAGCCAGAGGGAGGGAGGGGGGGAGCCACAGTAAAACAACAGACACAAACGAAAAGTGAGGGGATGGGTGGGAGAGGGGAAAGAGGGGGTTTAACGAGATATGGAGCCCAACCATGCCCAACAAGATACACGGCGTCACGCCACCCCAACAGGAACAGGGTAAAAGACCCACTGAGGAAAGAGGGCACACAAGATGACCAGATGGGGAGGGGGGGGGGGGGGGGGTGGAAGAAAGGTGGGAGAGAGAAGCAGGGGATCCAATTAAAACTAAGTGCCGACTGAAAAACGAAAAACGAAGAAACTGTAACCGAAGAAAAATAATGAAAGTCATCCGATGTATAGATTTTTTTCGGTACATGTTCACGCTCATCTTTACTCTGTAGAATATGAAAATCCCTTAATAAAATTTAAAAAACATACAGCAGCAAAAGTCATAACCAGAAATAACTTATTAACCAAACTTGCTGGATCTATGTGGGGGCATAGCTGCCACAACACTCCAGACTTCAACACTTACCCTATCATACTCCGCAGCAGTTTACTGTGCACCTGTCTGGCACAGGTCATCACACACTCACATCTTGTTGAGACTCAACTGAATGCAGCAATGCGCATCGTAAATGAAAGTCTGCACTCAACACCCCTCAGCTGGCTTCCTATTTTCGCAAACGTCACTCCCCCTACATAGCAGCTAACTGATGAAAACCCACAAGCTCGTTGGAAACATTTCTAATGCACCTCGCTTACCCACTCCACAAAGATATATTCAATCCACCTACTGTCCACCTTCCATCTTGGTGCCCGATATAGAGCAATCTCTCTGAGCAAGCCTACCAGCGGACTCCCTTTGGACCAAGAAATGGGAAACACGAGAAGTCATTAATAAACTGCTTGTGACTAATCCCACTTGTTGAATGTTGGGCTTTGATCTTCCACAACAGGATTGGTCCCGACTAAACTGACTCAGGGTAAATCAGGGCCGTGTGCAGCCAACCTCCACCACTGGTGCCTCAGGGCAAACATCTTATGCACTTGTGAGGAGACACAAACAATGGTGTGTTGCACATTGCCAAGGAATGTCCCCACAACAGACTAAGTGGCGAACTAATCAACTTAAATTCAGCTAAAGAGGAAGTGACGGCTTGACTCTGGGAATTTGCTAAATATTAAAACTGGCTAATAGGTAGCAGGCAGACATATGTAATGCTGCATTCAATAAATAAATTAACTATCAAGAAAAGTATTTGCAGTCAGTTTAATGCTCCACCACCTAGCTTGGGATGCACTTAACGCACAGCTGTCACATTTGGACATGTGGCCAATTAAAGTTTACTTGCCTTTGTTTCATAGAATTTACAGTGCAGAAGGAGGCCATTCAGCCCATCGAGTCTGCACCGGCTCTTGGAAAGAGCACCCTACCCAAGGTCACACCTCCACCCTATCCCCATAACCCAGAAACCCCACCCAACGCTAAGGACAATTTTTGGACACTAAGGGCAATTTATCATGGCCAATCCACCTAATCTGCACATCTTTGCACTGTGGTAGGAAACCGGAGCACCCGGAGGAAACCCACGCACACACGGGGAGGATGTGCAGACTCCGCACAGACAGTGACCCAAGCCGGAATCGAACCTGGGACCCTGGAGCTGTGAAGCAAATTGTGCTAACCACTATGCTACCGTGCTGCCCTTACTTGCTTTTTCCCTGGACTTACTTGTGCCCATGAGAGTGCCAGAACTTCACTTCTCCTTCATCGTTCCTTCTGCCCCGTCGACACTGCTGGCCCTCTGAGGAGCTGCCTGTTCATCTCGGCATGTCAGCGGCAGGCCCCAATATGGCTGCTGTCTGCCTTTGCTGCTGACACCACTCTGGCAGCTCCCACTTCAAAATCTGGCCCTTATGTCCTGTAAAAGCTGGCTCGTAGCACCCTGAAGTTAAAGTGGCCATTTTGCGGGAGCTTATGCACTTCTTATGAGATAAATACAAACTCTATATGCGTGAATATCTTAATAGTTTGGTTTGGGGACTCTTAAAATATGGAAATATGTTTTTGTGTGTACGAGACACTTGGCAGAGGGAGGTGTTCACAGGAAATTGTTCAAAAACTAAACAGAAACGTTTTTAGTGAAAACCGTTTTGTGAGCTGGCGATCATTTAAAAACTTTCTTCTAGTTTACACGTGTCTCTTTTGTTGACTAATGCTTTTGTTTTTCATTTATATTAATATTTTTGTGATAAGAAGAATACTTACATTTCTTACTGGTAGTAAATTAGACACAAAGGGTGGGATTTTCTGACCAACCCATCACGTGTTTTTCGGCGGTGGGGGCAGCCCACCAGCGACCCTGCTATTGTCAATGGGACTTCCTGGTGACTGCACCCCTTGTCACCGGGAAATCCGTGCACCGGCATAGGACCGGAATATCCCACCAGTGTGAACAGCCGGTAGATCGTGCCTATAGTAAACCGCAAGAATGAATGAGATTGCAGAAAGGCCTGTACAGGTTAGAAGAATGGGCAGACAAGTGGCGGATGCAATTCAAAGTCAAGAGTAGAACATTTTGGGGAAAGAATAGTGATAGGAATATTCTTCAGTCTGATGGAATATTTAACAGTGCAGCGAGACAGAATAATCTAAGAGTCCCTTCCCAGAAAGGCACATGTAAATCTGCGTTTATACAGATGCACATTGAATTGAAGGCAAAACATTTAAAGTATTGATTAGAACACATTTGATGTTAAATGGATGTTTATCGAAATATATATGATTCGACTGTAGCCATTCTTCATGTGCCTGATGATAAACCAAAACCAAAACCGAATAATTATGAGCATTTTCAAGTTATTAAACCAAATACTCATTTTTTTGCATTAGGATTTACTTAACTCATTATATGTTATAATAATGTGTTCCAAGGTGCTTCACAGGAGTGTTACAAAACAAATTTGATGTTGAGAACATGAGGACAGATGGCAAACGTTTTCTCAAAGAGGAGCAATTTGAGAAATGTGGTAAAGGAGGAAAGCAAGGTAGAGGTTAAAAAGGTGGACAGGGTTAGGTAGGGAATTGCAGAGCTTAGGACTTAGGCAGCTGAAGACACAGCCATGAATGGGGGAGTGATTCAGAGGCATTCAAGAGGCCGGAGTCAGACGAGCACAGATACCCCAGAGTGTCATTGGGCTGGAAGAGATTGCAAATAAATGTTTGACAAGAGAAAGTAGAACATAGAACATAGAAAATACAGCACAGAACAGGCCCTTCGGCCCACGATGTTGTGCCGAACCTTTGTCCTAGATTAATCATAGATTATCATTGAATTTACAGTGCAGAAGGAGGCCATTCGGCCCTTTGAGTCTGCACCGGCTCTTGGAAAGAGCACCCTACCCAAACTCAACACCTCCACCCAACACCAAGGGCAATTTGGACATTAAGGGCAATTTATCATTGGCCAATTCACCTAACCCGCACATCTTTGGACTGTGGGAGGAAACCGGAGCACCTGGAGGAAACCCACGCAGACACGGGGAGGACGTGCAGACTCCGCACAGCCAATGACCCAAGCCGGAATCGAACCTGGGACCATGGAGCTGTGAAGCAATTGTGCTATCCACAATGCTACCGTGCTGCCCTTAAGAACAAATAAATCTACACTATATCATTTTACCGTAATCCTTGTACCTATCCAATAGCTGCTTGAAGGTCCCTAATGTTTCCGACTCAACTACTTCCACAGGCAGTGCATTCCATGCCCCCACTACTCTCTGGGTAAAGAACCTACCTCTGATATCCCTCCTCTATCTTCCACCTTTCACCTTAAATTTATGTCCCCTTGTAATGGTGTGTTCCACCCGGGGAAAAAGTCTCTGACTGTGTACTCTATCTATTCCCCTGATCATCTTATAAACCTCTATCAAGTCGCCCCTCATCCTTCTCCGCTCTAATGAGAAAAGGCCTAGCACCCTCAACCTTTCCTCGTAAGACCTACTCTCCATTCCAGGCAACATCCTGGTAAATCTTCTTTGCACCTTTTCCAGAGCTTCCACATCCTTCCTAAAATGAGGCGACCAGAACTGTACACAGTACTCCAAATGTGGCCTTACCAAAGTTTTGTACAGCTGCATCATCACCTCACGGCTCTTAAATTCAATCCCTCTGTTAATGAACGCGAGCACACCATAGGCCTTCTTCACAGCTCTATCCACTTGAGTGGCAACTTTCAAAGATGTATGAACATAGACCCCAAGATCTCTCTGCTCCTCCACATTGCCAAGAACTCTACCGTTAACCCTGTATTCTGCATTCATATTTGTCCTTCCAAAATGGACAACCTCACACTTTTCAGGGTTAAACTCCATCTGCCACTTCTCAGCCCAGCTCTGCATCCTATCTATGTCTCTTTGCAGCTGACAACAGCCCTCCTTACTATCCACAACTCCACCAATCTTTGTATCGTCTGCAAATTTACTGACCCACCCTTCAACTCCCTCATCCAAGTCATTAATGAAAATCACAAACAGCAGAGGACCCAGAACTGATCCCTGCGGTACGCCACTGGTAACTGGGATCCAGGCTGAATATTTGCCATCCACCACCACTCTCTGACTTCTATCGGTTAGCCAGTTTGTTATCCAACTGGCCAAATTTCCCACTATCCCATGCCTCCTTACTTTCTGCATAAGCCTACCATGGGGAACTTTATCAAATGCCTCACTAAAATCCATGTACACTACATCCACTGCTTTACCTTCATCCACATGCTTGGTCACCTCCTCAAAGAATTCAATAAGATTTGTAAGGCAAGACCTACCCCTCACAAATCCGTGCTGACTATCCCTAATCAAGCAGTGTCTTTCCAGATGCTCAGAAATCCTATCCTTCAGTACCCTTTCCATTACTTTGCCTACCACCGAAGTAAGACTAACTGGCCTGTAATTCCCAGGGTTATCCCTAGTTCCTTTTTTGAACAGGGGCACAACATTCGCCACTCTCCAATCCCCTGGTACCACCCCTGTTGACAGTGAGGATGAAAAGATAATTGCCAACGGCTCTGCAATTTCATCTCTTGCTTCCCATAGAATCCTTGGATATATCCCGTCAGGCCCGGGGGACTTGTCTATCCTCAAGTTTTTCAAAATGCCCAACACATCTTCCTTCCTAACAAGTATTTCCTCGAGCTTACCAATCTGTTTCACACTGTCCTCTCCAACAATATCGCCCCTCTCATTTGTAAATACAGAAGAAAAGTACTCATTCAAGACCTCTCCTACCTCTTCAGACTCAATACACAATCTCCCGCTACTGTCCTTGATTGGACCTACCCTCGCTCTAGTCATTCTCATATTTCTCACATATGTGTAAAAGGCCTTGGGGTTTTCCTTGATCCTACCCGCCAAAGATTGTTCATGCCCTCTCTTAGCTCTCCTAATCCCTTTCTTCAGTTCCCTCCTGGCTATCTTGTATCCCTCCAATGCTCTGTCTGAACCTTGTTTCCTCAGCCTTACATAAGTCACCTTTTTCCTCTTAACAAGACATTCAACCTCTCTTGTCAACCATGGTTCCCTCACTCGACCATCTCTTCCCTGCCTGACAGGGACATACATATCAAGGACACGTAGCACCTGTTCCTTGAACAAGTTCCACATTTAATATATTTGACCATCTGAAGTCTTTTTTTTTCTTTTATTGACAGCTCTCTGGTATTTGCAGATATATAGCATTGCAATTTGAAGCAAATAGTGTGGAATATACAAAAGCTTTTAGGTTTCTAGCTATGATTCTTCCACTTGCAGGATTTGATGCTTTGTAAACAGTGGATTAAAGTTTGGAAAGTTGATTGCAGAATTGGCAGCAGTAAGAATATTCAGACCGTGAGGAGGGAATAGGGTGCATTTAGCAAATCGTTTAAGCTCGTCAGTGTAGTTTTCCATTATACAGTACATACTGGAACTGCTTCTGCTGCCTGGAGAATCAACTCAATAACCCTTCTTAGTGCATCTGAAATGACTAATCCAGGAGGAATGTGTTGTAGCAAATGTAGTATGGCAAAGTGACTCATAGTCTACACACATGCGAACTGCAGGCCAAGTGCTGTCAATTTAACATTTAAAACAATGGTTTCCATTCTGTTGCCCTTACTAGGCTGGGATCATAGTTTACTACCGTTTACATACGACAGATGCGATTCCCTGCCAGTCAATGGGAAATAATTGTTATAAAATATCTGATTATTTAATAATCTGATTTTTAAATTTATTCATCGGACTTGGGCGACGCAGAATAGACCAGCATTGATTGCCCATCCCTAACTGCCCATAAGAAGGTGGTGGTAAGCTGCCTCCTTGAACCACTGCAGTCGATAAGGCATTACAACACCCACAGTGCTGTTTGCAAGGAAGTTCCAGGATTTTGATACATCACCAGTGAAGGAACGGCGATCTATTTCCAAGTCAGGATGGTGTGTGGCATGCAGGGGAACTTGCATGTGGCGATGTTACCATCCATGTGCTGTCCTTGACCTTCTAGGTGATAGAGATCATGGATTTGGAAGGTGCTGCCGGAGCCTTGGTGAGTTCCTGCAGTGTATCTTGTGGATGGTACGCACTGCTGCCACTGTGCGTCGGTGAATGTTGAAGATGGTGGATGGGGTGACAATCCAGCAGGCTGTTTTATCCTGGATGGTGCTGAGGTTCATGTAAAGGTCTATTGACCTCGGACAGGAATTTCCAGTCGCCGGGCGAGCGCGGCCAAAGAATTCCGTCCTTAGTCATTCTTTGGGAGAATTGCGCCCAATAGTCTATTGAACATAATTGGATTTATCTTGCTCCACTCCTTGCTCAATGCTATTTTGAATAATCCAGAAAAATTCCAAAACATGGTTAACATTAAAAAGAATTTGGGAATAAATCATTTGGAGTGTTCCATTTATCTTAACCAAGCTGGTGAAAATGGAAGCATGTTGGTCTTAGTTATTTGGTCAGAACAATTTGGTCTGAAAGGTTGATAAAAGAACACAGATATGTTAGGATACCTTCGGCTTGAAGCAAGAATCCAAACATTATGCTGGAAGTGTAGGTGTGTGAATAATGTGACCCATGGAATCTTGACATAATTTTAGAATATTAGCATGGGGCTTTACCTTTCCTACCACCTCATACAATGTCAGTGAGTTATCCCTTCCACTGAGCGGCATGGTGGCACAGTGGTTAACACTGCTGCTACATAGTGCCAGGGACTGGATTCAATTCAGACTTTGGGTGACTGTGCGGAGTTTGTGTGGGTTTCCTCCGGGTGCTCTGGTTTCCTCCCACAGTCCAAAGATGTGCAGGTTAGGTGGATTGGCCATGCTAAATTTCCCCTTAGTGTCCAGAGGTTATGGGTTGTGCGGTTGCCAGGGAGTGGGCCTGGGTGGAGAGCTCTTTCAGAGGGTCGGTGCAGACTCGATGGGCCGAATAGCCTCCTTCTGCACTGCAGGGATTCAATGATTCTATTAGTCGGTCTTTGGCATTCTCAGTGATATCCTTGCTCTTTCTGGATTCTAATGGGCCTCGATAATATATACCACCACAAGCTGTATTACATTGTCTAGAACCAGAGTCCAGAAACAGGGTGGGAAGCCACCACCTGCCCTTGCTGCTGTCCCACCACGCTTGTGACCATCACCCTGTGACTCTCCTCCTCCCATCTGGCCTGGGTCCCTCTGCGATCGCGGGGCTCAGTAGGTTGCATTACCAGCAGCAGCCACAGCCTCCCTGGTCAACAAATCCATTACTGCTTCAAAGAATTTCACATTAACGTCCATTCAGCCTCCAGGTCTATGCCGGTGTTTATGTTTCACAAAAGCCTCCTCCACCTGACTTTGATCTTATCCTGTCAACAAATCCTTATTCCTTTCTCCCTCAAGTACTTAGTTTCCCTTAAATACACCTTTGTCTCAACCACTCGTGCAGTAGTGAGTTTGCCACTCTTACCTCTTACTGATACCTTTGGCTTGAGTAAAGGAATTTCTCCTGAATTTCCTAGTTGCTATCTTATATGTACAGCCCCTAGCTTTGGACTCCCGACACAAGTGGGAATATCTCTACATCTACACCACCAAGCCTTTCATAATTTTAAAGATCCCTATCAGCCCATTCATAGTCTTCTCTTTTCTAGAGAATTGAGCCCCATTCTGATCAATCATTGCTGACAGTTGCGCCCTCTCAGTTCTGTCATTATCTGTATAAATCTTTTAGCACTCCCCAGTCCCCAGACTGTGCCCTTTTTGTTATACAGCGCCCAGGACTGTGCATTGTACAAAGTTCAGTCTAAGTTTAACATAAATTCTCTTTTTCCTTTAACATATTGAACCCTTTCAACAAGTTAGAAATTAATTCCTCTAGAAATGAGCCCCAGTGCTTTGTTTGCACTTTTTAAGGCTTTTTTAACCTGCATTTTTTTAATTGATCTGTGAATCTGTATTCCTAGATCCCTTTGTGCCTCTTTCCCATTGAGACTTCGATTTTCCAAGGGGTAGGAATTTCTTTTCTGACCAAAATGCACCGTATCATATTCTATCAATGCTGAAATTCTTCTGCCCTTTACACACCCATCCAGGCAATCACCAGGACGGTAGATGGCAAACCAGGTGAACTTTGACCTTTCTCCCTCTAGCAATTCCTATGATCCTGCACAGTATGTGTTGCATGAATCATGCAAAATTCAAGTAAAAGCAAAGGAAATGATTTGAAAGGTTTTAGTTTACAGCTGTGACAAGTATAATGCTTCAGCTTAATTCATTTTCCTGTTCCTGGTATGATTGGCTGGAATACACATTTTTCTCCCAAGTGGAAAGACAGATCTGTTCTACTCTGCTTCCCCGTGGAAGGTTGGACAAGGCGTCCTTTGTGGCATTTCCTGAGGAAATTCAAAAATTACTAATTAGAAATGTGACCCTGTGACATAGATGTGGTAATAAAGTTTTTGGTTTCAATTCACTTTGCTTCGGTGCCATATACATCTGTTTCCAGGTCCTTAATGGTTAATTTGTTTTACTGCTGGTTAATTTATACAGCCAGAAGCTAGATTTGAGACAAAATGTGCTCTCCTTTGTAAACATAAAAAAGCACCATGTGAGGCAGTGTGCTGCTGAGCTGAAACTGCTGGAACAGGTACCTTCAAACAGCCTATGTTGATGTTTATTTTATTCCAATCTAGAATTTTGAGTATCACGGCCCAAGTAAAACATGAGAAGGTTAAAGCCCAGTGACATTTATCAATGAGGCAGTCTGTGCTGAAAATATTTGCAATATGAATATTCACATGAGGTTCATGTTCGTGGGGAAGAAGAAAAAATAAAAATAATGACTCAATACTGCAGTACCCAAATGATTATTTTTATAATGTATGGGGTTTTGCTCCTACCACCTTAATCAGAGTTCCAATTCATGTGTTTGTCACTCTTTGGTGGTAGTTTGGACCTTCACCGCTTGGGTTATAATCCACTGGAACAGATCATCTGCCTGTTCTAGAACCCACCCACATTTCATTTCCATTGATGCCCATGAATTCTGACTATTGGACAGTTTCTTTGAAGGTCAGACGATCCACTCCACTGGTTGACCATCCAAGGGGTGAAGGTAAAAGATTCTCCCATTATGTGAAGAACATTTCAATACCAATTGTAAGTTTGAGTTTCACTCGTTTGGACCTCCTCTGGCAATGCATTTCAAAATGATTTCTCCATTCTCTCCTTTTCTATTCCTTTTTAAAATCTTGCAGAAGATCAATTCTCAGAAACTTCCTTCCAAGGCTGAAATGCCCACATTTTTCTAATCCTTCGAAATGTCGGAGGGTGGGGTTCAGTCGTGTGGAGTTCTGAACTCCATCAATTCTAGAATGACTTGTATTTTTCAATGAAAAGATCAGAACGCAGTATTCATGTTGTGTTCTGACCAGGATACAATATAGTTTGGGCGTGACTTCTTCTGAATTGTGCTCTGATGCTTTGGCTGGACACTTCAGAATTCTATTTGCTTATTGCTAAAGTTTCTGGTAATAATATGTTGAATGTAGACCGGGTCATCACGTGACTACATGGCGGTCATGTGGAGTGTCATGGGTGTGGAGTTTCGCAGAATTCTCCGGGGACCTTGGGCACAGTAGGTGTGTTAAACAGAGTTCATATGGTTAGTTAATAAATCTCCCGTTTTGTTGGAAGTCCCTTGTGCAGTCGTTGACTAAACGGACCACGCCGAACTACATGGTGTCAGAGCTCGCTGTATGGCACATGGACTTCAAAACATTGACCCACTTGTCTTCGACGAGAATGTAACGGACAATTGGGGCAGATTCAAGCAGGAATGGATCATCTTCTATGGTAATAATAATCTGTAATAATAAAAACAAATAATACTAATATTAATCGTTATTGTCACAAGTAGGCTTACATTAACACTGCAATAAGTTATTGTGAAAAGCCCCTAGTCGCCACACTCCATCACCTGTTCGGGTACGCAGAGGAGAATTCAGAATGTCCAATTCACCTAACAGCACGTCTTTCATGACTTGCAGGAGGAAACCGGAGCACCCGGAGGAAATCCAAACTAAGTTTGTTTATTGCCATGCTGGATATATACTTCAAAGTGCTGAAGGGCTAGTAGCAATGCTAAGGCTTCCTTTTCAATGGTGGAATATATCTTTGGCATGGACATAGAGGGTGATTCTCCGAGCCCCGCGCCAGGCCGAAGAATCACCGCAACCGCGCCACAACGCCCTGGGCCGCTGGAATCGGTGGGGCCGCCGATTCTCCAGCCCGGATGGGCCGAGCGGCCGCACAGATACGACAGAGTCCCGCCGGCGCTGTTCACTCCTGGTCTCTGCTGGCGGGAACTCTGCTCGAACGGTTGGGGGGGGTGGCCTGTCGGGGGAGGGGGGGGTCTCCTTCACCGGGGGGGGGGGGCCTCCGATGGGGTCTGGCCCGCGATCGGGGCCCACTGATCGCTGGGCGGGCCTCTCCCCCCCGCCGGGCCTACTTCCCTGTGTGGCCGGCCCCTGAACACCAACACCATGTTGAGTTGGGGCCGGCGCACTAAAGAGGTCCCCAACGCATGCGTAGGTTGGCGCAGCCCAACTACGCATGCGCGGGTTTGTGCGGCGCCCATTTGGCGCTGGGAAAAGAGGCTGGAGCGGCGTGAACTTCTCCAATGCCGTGCTGGCCCCCTGTGGGGGACAGAATAGGTTGTACCCGGGCCCGGTTCGCGCCGTCGTGAAATGCAACGGCATTCACGATGGCGTGAACATTTGGGCTCCATTTGGGAGAATCGCCCCCATAGTTTTTTCTCTTTCTATTCCTGCATCGTCATCTTGTAGTAGCACTTCCGCATTCATCTTTCCTGCAAAATCATTGTACTTGATGGATCCGAACCACAGCCGTTGCTCCTGGAGCAGCGCTGTCGAAAAAAAAAATCAAAAAGTTACAAACCTATACTCTAATGCTGCATCTAGTAGAATCTGTGAGTTTATTTTAAGTTTATCTTGGGCTATTTTGATACCTTCAATGTTTTAATTGAATCCATACTAGTTGGTGAAGTTAAAACTTAAGACACAGCAGTTTGCTTTGCTAGAGAACGTTTATTGACCTAGTTCATAGTCAACACTACTTCCACCCTGGAGTGTCTCAGCTATCCCCATTTGTGGGTGTATGAATACCCATCACCTGTTTAACAATATATTTGCCATTAAACCGTAACAGCATAGTAAATAAAGCATTGACACAATGGGGTATACATGTGATACATTTTTCCTTTCTCTGAGCTGTGCTATACACCAGCACTTATAAAACATTATTTAACATTGTTCTACATATTTTACATGTTTTGACCAAATCTTGTATTTCTTGTGCAATTTTCTTTAAATTAACTGTCACTTGTAGTTTCAAAGAACAATACAGCACAGGAACAGGCCCTTCGGCCCTCCAAGCCTGTACCGGTCATGATACCAATCTTTGCCAAAACCCTCAGCACTTCCTTGTGCCGTATCCCTCTGTACCCATCCTATCCATGTGTTTGTCAAGATGCCTTTTGAACGCCACTAATGTATCTGCTTCCACAACCTCCTCTGGCAACGCGCTCCAGGCACTCACCACCCTCTGCGTAAAAAACCTGCCTCGCACAGCTCCTCTGAACCTTTCCCCACAGATCTTAAACCTATACCCCCTGGTGATTGACCCCTTCACCCTGGGAAAGAGTGCCTGCCCATCCACTCTATCCATGCGTCACATAATCTTGTAGTCATCTTGTTTCATCTCATCTGCAAATTTGATCATTTTTTTCTTGAGCTTCAATTGAAAGCATTGATGTAATGTAGAAAGGGGGGCTCCAATACTGATTTCTGAGGCGCACTGCTCCGTTGAACATATTTCCCTAGCCTGACAGAGCTAACTGATGTTTCCAACTCTTCAGCCAATATCCCATATATTTGATTCATCCTGAATCTCACCACTTCGCTAATAATTCTTTGTCAAGCGCTTTTCAGAAATTTAGGCAAATCATCATGTGAGAGGGGCTATTCCATTATTGTGGCCTACATAGGAATTATCATGGGAAAATTCTCTCTCCTCCCATTTTCTCAATTACATTTAATTCTGGTGTGGTGACTCTCAGGTTAGATCACCACCAATCAGCTCTCAAAGAGGAGTGCAACCTATGGGGCTGTGGCGAGATTTACATAAAAGAGCATAATCCATAAAGCTGTTTGTTAGTCCGGTTGAGTATCAGGCCATGCTTTTGCCAACTTTGAGAAAATTTTCACGTGGAAAATTGCGAAACACGCTTTCAAATAGACTTCAGAATCAGCAAATTAAGTATGTGATTGGAATATTAAGTGGGTATTAGACCTAAATGAACAGGTGAAATAAGGTACTGACAACACCATTAGTGTGTTCAAAACAAGTCAACATGATTTTACTGAAAGGAAATCCCAGTGACAAATTTATTTAAGTTTTTTGAGGATGTAACTGGTATGATCGACGTACTCTACCTGCATTTCCAAAAGGCATTCGATAAGGTGCCACACAGAAGGTTAATTGTCAAGATTAGGGCTCATGAAGTTGGGGGGTAAAATTTTAGCATGGATAGAGGATTGATTAATGGATAGAAAGCAGAGATTGGGCATAAATGGGGCATTTTTAAAAAAGTTGGCAGGCAGTGAATAGTGGAGTGCAGCAAGGATAAGTGCTGGGGCCTCAGCTATTTATCATCTATATTAATGACTGAGATGAAGAGACAGAGAGCATGTATCAAAGTCTGTTGATGATACTAAGCTATGTGGGAAGATAAGCTGTGGGGAGGACTCAAAGAGGCTGCAAAGAACTATAGATAGGTTAACTGAGTGGCCAATAAGATGGCAAATGGAGAATAATGCAGGGATGTGTGAAGTTATTCACTTTGGTCATAAGAATGGGAAAGCAGACTATTTTTTAAAAGTGTGAAACTTTTAACTGTTGATGTTCAAAGCGATGTGGCGTGCTCAAACAAATAATGCAGAAAGTTAGCATGCAGGTGCAGCAAGCAATTAGGAGCACAATAATACTGAAATCTTGTTACAATTATACAGGGGTTTACCATCTGGAAAACTGTGGGCAGTTTTGGTCTTCACATTTAAGAAAGGATATACTTGCATTGGAGGCGGTGCAGTGAACATGATTGGTCCCTAGGATGAGGGGGTTACTCTACAATGATGGGAGGCTGAGTAAACTGGGCTTATATTATCTAGAGTTTGCAAGAAAGAGAGGTGATTTCAATGAAACACACAAAATTCTGAAGGCTTTGATAGGGTGGACGGTGAAAGACTGTTCCCGCTGGCGGGGGATCTAAAACACAGGGTTGCAGTCTCAGGATAAGGGGCCCAATCATTTAGGACTGAGATGAGGAGAGATGACTTCACTCAAAGGGTGTTGAATCTTTGGAACTTTCTATCCAAGAGGGTTGTTGATGCACCATTGTTGAAGATATTTAAGGCTGGGATGGACAGAATTTTGGCCTCGGGGAATTAAGGGATTTTGGGAATGAGCGGGAAAATGGAGTTGAAACCCAAGATCAGCCATGATCGTATTGGATGGCGCAGCAGGCATGATGGGTCGGCTGGTTTACCCCTGCTCCAATTTCTTGTGTTCCTGTGTTCTTACTCGTTAGGATCACAAGTCATTCCAGTTGCCTGACTTGGTGGTCTATCGATGGGCCGAATGGCCTCCTTCTGCACTGTAAATTCTGATAATTTAAAATGGGCTAAGCTGACAGTTGACTTTTATACAAGGAGGAGCTGCAGATGAGAAAGAGTTAGGAGTGAAACCAACTGTGTAATGTCATCTGTGAAAAATGTGCCTTGATGTTACTGTGTTACTGCCTTTAGTCTGTACAGGGTGACAACAGCTCAGTAGAAAGAGAGGGGTATTCGGGAGTGGTAACACTGGCCTGCCAGTTCAGGGTGATGACGTGCGCAACTTTGCAGTCTGACGTTGTAAGGTTTAAACATAAATTCTCTTGTTTTGTTACTTTCAATCAATTGAGACAGAAAGCAAGCTTTTTATACTCAAATATTTTCAATTTAACACATGGCACTTCCTAAAACTTCAAATTCCAACCAATACTTTGCTGATCCCTCTGTCGTCCTCCGGTAATTAAAGCCATTTGTGCTCCATATTAGAAAAACGTTGAGCAGGAAGCAATTATTCCAGGGGTAAAATGTCTTAAGGTTTATTGGCACACTGCTGGAATGTTATACCAGCTAAAGAGCCAGACAAAAAAAAATCAATGACTTCAATATTAGCAGGAAATAAATTAGCTTTTTACAGTCAAATCATCATCCCAACACCTGAAGCTTCACGAGATGGAAAATGGAGGATTTCTGCATCTAAGTTATAATGTGCCAAGATAATTGTTCGAGAATAAAATGCTTTTAGATTCTAGCATGAGTTCCAAACTGGATATTTTGTACATAAGCCTTGTCAATAAAGTGAGAAATCACTTTAAGAAGTCAAGGCCAGTTATGAATGATTAAATGGCCTTTATCACACAAGTGAATATACAGAACACCTGTTATGACTGGATTTACATCAAACTTACAATTTGCCGTTATGTAATAATACCCAATAATGAAATAACAAACATACTGCACTTCCCAACATCAGTTGGTTGTCCAGCTTGACGGAAACAAAATCATTTCAAACTGCCTCTTGCTTTCTACGTGTGAATGTTCTGGGTTGGAAACAATACTGTTGAGTTAGGATTAAGTTCTTCAAATAGTCCAAACAAATATTTTATTCACGTTATTATTAAAGCCTTCTAGTGGAATTAGTAGAAACCTCTGCCTCCACAAGGGTATGTACTCAATTCTCCGGTGACTGTAGCACACTCCATTCAAATAGCTGCAAACAGTTCTTCCACTGAAGACCTGTCCTCTCAATAACCTGTCTCCATGCCCCTTCAGGCTATACATTGTATATAGAACGGAAGGAATTGAAGTGTGAAGTATCCCTAATGAGAATGAATTAAGCAATATTCCCCCACCCTCCTCTCTAATCCCTCCAATTAATAATGGTGTTATGATTGTGTACGATTGTTATTTTTGTTTGTGAGATTAGTTTATAAAGTGGCATTGTTAGAATCTTCCCAGATACCCAAACAAACTCCTAAGCAATGATAATGTGTTTGTATATCACCATTCAGATCACCACTGTTATGGTAGATATTGATGATTCTGGCTGACAGTGGTTTGCTTGTTAGTGTTCAAAGGAAGACTCAGATTGTTTTACTAAGAAGGAAGTGAAAAGTATTTACTCTTGTAGACAATGATCACAATCCCTGAATACAACATGGGTGAGACCCTGAGTTTTCCAACGTCCCAGAAAGCTGTTATATGTATGAAGTTGTAAACAGTGATGCTGTAAACCATCCATTTACTTCAAAGATGAAAGGAATTGGGATAAAATATAACTAATTAGTATTTCTACTGAGATATGAAGCTAATATGCTTCCCATTGCCATCACGGACAGGGTAGAGAAAGCCATTTTTGACATCAGGTTACAGACTTCCCTATAAATCCATAAATATTACAGAAAGACAGCTGTTTGCAGTTTTGACTTGTGTGGTTTGTACCTGTCTGAAAGTAAGAGCAAAGTAATAGATGCAGCCTAGCCTGCACCTTAAGCTGAACAAATACTGACCCTATTGTTCATCATGCAGAACATAGGTAGGGGGTGGGATTCTCCATCCCGCTAGATCCGTTTTCAGGCTCGCTGCCTGAATTTCAGGATCCCTGCCAGAGGGATCCTCTGTCCTGGCAGCCAGCTAATGGGGTTTCCCATTGTGGTCATCACCACACCGTCGGGAAATCCTCAGGCGTAAATGCGCTGTTGATGAAGCGGAGGATCCCACCGACGGAGAATCCTGCCCCAGTTCTTTCACTCAGATTGGAGACTGAGTTCACCAGAATTTAAAGGAGGCTGGTACATTCACCTAGCTTGGGGCTAGAAGGAATACATCTACATTATAATTCTCACAGTGAAATTCTGTTCTGGAATCAGATTTACCTGGTTGGGAAATTGGAAAGGAGGCAAGAGAATAGAAACTGAAAATAATTTTAGCCTAGTTCCAGGAGGATGAAGTGTCCCCTTAAGGGAAAATATAACATATAACCACAACAGGAGATTTTTGGTTGTGCTAAAAATTAAATGGGGACTCTCTTTTCTGTAATTTAAAGTATAAGTTGCTCAGTGTTTATTTAAAAGTGTTTAGTTAACAGTGTTTTATCCATTTGTTATAGTAAAAGTTTTAAAATGTGACATCTTGTTGTGTCTTCTTTCCAGCTTTAACTAGAAGTTCATTTCTGCAACGCGGCAGGGGGTGAGAGATGACATGGTCAAGGGCGAAGAAAGGGGCCATCTGGGATGGACTAGGTACAGAGTGGAATTAAAGGGGCAGGAGTTAAGTGGGGAAGATGACCGACAGTAGAGGGGATTGGAGGCGCAAGCCTCCTGTAAGGTTGGTAACGTGGAACATCCGGGGACTGAATGGGCTGGTTAAAAGGTCACGGGTGTTTGTGCACCTCAGGAGCTTGAAAGCGGGGGTTGCTTTTTGCAGGCGACACACTTCCGTGTAAAGGACCAGGTTAGGTTAAGGAAGGGGTGGGTCGGGCAGGTTTTTCACTCAGGGTTTGATTTGAAATCGAGAGGTGTGGCGATTTTAATTAGCAAAAAACTGGGATTCGTGAGTGTGAAGGAGGTGAGGGATCCAGGTGGGAGATAAGTGATTGTGAGTGGGGTATTGGAAGGGGCGCCGGTAGTGTTCGTAAATGTGCATGCCCCAAATTGGGATGATGTGCGTTTTATGAGGGGGTTGCTGGCAGCAATCCCGGAATTGGCCAGTTGATCATGGGAGGAGATTTTAACTGTGTCCTGGAGCCGAGGGTGGATAGATCGAGCCCCAGGTCGATGGGTAGGGTACGAATGGCAAGGGAGCTAGGGGGGTTTATGGAGAGGATGGGTATGGTGGATCCATGGCGCTTTCAGAACCCAGGGGGAAGAGAGTATTCCTTCTTTTCACACGTCTATAAGGTGTATTCGAGGATTGATTACTTTGTAGTGAGTCGGGAGATTTTGGTTGGGGTGGAGGGAGCAGAGTATGCGGGGATAGTTATCTCGGACCATGCACCCCACTGACTAGATATTCGGTTCAGTACGGGACGAGAGCAGAGGGTGGAGGTTTGACTCGGGGTTGTTGGTGGATGGAGGTTTTTGTGAAAAGGTGCGGTTGGCGATTAGGGATTATGTGGAGTTGAATCAGACTGGGGAGGTGTCCGGAGGCCTTGTTCAGCGTGGCCGGAGACTTCAACAAGGCCAACCTCAAGAGTGTACGGCCAAAATTCCACCAGTATATCTCCTGTCCCACCAGAGGCGACAACACTCTTGACCACTGCTACTCAAAAATCAAGGGCGCCTACCGTTCCATCCACTGACCGCACTTTGGGAAATCAGACCATAAGATGGTGCTCCTTCTCCCGGCATACAAGCATTAACTCAAGCGGGAGAATCCAGCTAAGAAGGTTGTGCAGTGCTGGTCCGAGGAGACAGAAGAGCTCTTATGTGACTGCTTAGAGACAGGGGACTGGTCCATATTTAAGAACTCAGCGGGACGACTGCGTGCCAAAGAAAGCAGTACATATGTTCCCCAACCGGAAACCATGGCTCAATCGCGAGATTGACTCCCTACTGAAGGACAGATCTGAGGCGTTCAAGACAGACGATCCTGATCTATACAAGAAATCCAGGTACGACCTCCGCAAAGCCATCCGAGATGCCAAGAGAGAATATCAAACCAAGTTAGAGTCACAGACAGACTCTCGGCGGTTGTGGCAAGGACTAAACAACATAATGGGCTACAAAGCAAAGCCGAACAGTATGTCTGGCAGCAGCGCACCCCTCCCCGATGAACTCAATGCATTCTATGCTTGGTTCGAGCAGGTAACCAACAACCCGCTGTCGAGTGCCCCAGCAGCCCATAATTCACCCATACCCACCATCGACCAAGGCAGGCCAGCAGCACGGTTCGATTCCCGTACCAGCCTCCCCGAACAGGCTCCGGAATGTGGCGACTAGGGGCTTTTCACAGTAACTTCATTTGAAGCCTACTTGTGACAATAAGCGATTATCATTTTTCACAGCTTCCGAAGTCAGATTGGCCTTCCTGAAAGTGAACCCTCGGAAGGCGACAGGCCCGGACGGGGTCCCTGGTCGTGCACTCAGAGCCTGCGCTGACCAGCTGGCAGAGGTATTCTTGGACATCTTTAACCTGTCCCTACTCCACTCCGAGGTCCCCACCTGCTTCAAGAAGACCACCGCCATACCGGTACCAATGAAGAACCAGGCAACGTGCCTCAATGACTACCGTCCAGTGGCCCTGACTCCAGTCGTAATGAAATGCTTCGATAGGTTGATCATGAAGCGCATCACCGCCATACTCCCAGAACGCCTTGATCCACTGCAATTCGCATACCGCTGCAACCGGCCCACATCAGACGCCATTTCCCTGGCCCTACACTCATCCCTAAAGCATCTCAAAAACAAGGACTCCTACATCAGACTCCTATTTATTGACTACAGCTCCGCCTTCAACACCATAATCCCAGCCAAGCTCATATCAAAGCTCCAAAATCTAGGACTTGGCTCTCTACTCTGCAACTGGATCCTCGATTTTCTGACCAACAGACCACAATCAGTAAGAATGAACAACAACACCTCCTCCACAATAGTCCACAACACCGGGGCCCCACAAGGCTGCGTACTTAGCCCCCTACTCTACTCCCTGTACACACATGACTGCGTGGCAAAACTTGGTTCAAACTCCATCTACAAGTTTGCTGACGATACGACCATAGTGGGCCGGATCTCGAATAGCGACAAGTCAGAATACAGGCGTGAGATAGAGACCCTTGTGGAGTGGTGTCGCGACAACAATCTCTCCCTCAATGCCAGCAAAACTAAAGAGCTGGTCATTGACTTCAGGAAGCAAAGTACTGTACACACCCCTGTCAGCATCAACGGGGCCGAGGTGGAGATGGTTAGCAGTTTCAAATTCCTAGGGATGCACATCTCCAAAAATCTGTCCTGGTTCACCCACGTCGACGCTACCACCAAGAAAGCACAACATCACCTATACTTCCTCAGGAAACTAAGGAAATTCGGCATGTCCACATTAACCCTTACCAACTTTTACAGATGCACCATAGAAAACATCCTATCGGGCTGCATCACAGCCTGGTCTGGCACCTGCTCGGCCCAGGACCGCAAGAAACTTCAGAGAGTCGTGAACACCGCCCAGTCCATCACACAAACCTGCCTCCCATCCATTGACTCCATCTACGCCTCCCGCTGCCTGGGGAAAGCGGGCCGCATAATCAAAGATCCCTCCCACCCGGCTTACTCACTGTTCCAACTTCTTCCATCAGGCAGGAGATACAGAAGTCTGAGAACACGCACGAACAGGCTCAAAAACAGCTTCTTTCCCACTGTCACCAGACTCCTAAATGACCCTCTTATGGACTGACCTCATTAACACTACACCCTGTATGCTTCATCCGATGCCAGTGCTTATGTAGCTACATTGTATATGTTGTGTTGAACTATTATGTATTTTCTTTTCATCCCTTTTCTTCCCATGTATTTAATGATCTGTTGAGCTGCTCGCAGAAAAATACTTTTCACTGTACCTCGATACACGTGACAATAAACAAATCCAATCCAATCCAATCCGATCTCATTTACGGTTTGTGCGAATAAGGAAAGGAGGGAGGAACATGACCGTCTAGTGAGCGAGATAGTGGAGGTGGACAGGAAATATTCGAGGGTGTCCACCGTGGAGGGATTGGCGAGGAGGAAAAAGTTGCAAGGGCAATTTGACAGGCTGACAACGGGGAGGGCGGTAGGGCAACTGCGTAGGGCAAGAGGCACGCAATACAAGTATGGGGAGAAGGCGAGCTGCATGCTGGCCCACCAGCTGCGGAGGCAGGCTGCGTCCAGGGAAATATTGAAGGTCCGGACTGGGGCTGGGGATGTGATGTCAGAGCCAGGGAAGATAAATGAGGCATTTAGAGATTATTACCAGGGACTTTATGAGGCAGACTCAGGAGGAGAGGAGGGGGACATGGAGTGGTTTCTGGACGAGCTATAATTTCCCCAGGTGGAGGAAGCAAAGAGGCAGGTGTTGGAGGAGCCCCTGGGGCTGAGGGAGGTGCTGCATAGTATCAGGGATATGAAGTCGGGGAAGGCCCCTGGGCCGGATGGGGACCCGGCAGAATTTTATAAGGAATTTGCGGCAGATCTGGCACCACATCTTTTGGGGGCATTTAATGAAGCACTGGAGAAGGGGGAGTTGCCGGAGACGATGAAGCAGGCAGTAATCACAGTAATCCCAAAAAATGGGAAGGATCTGGTGGAATATGGGTCGTATAGACCCATATCACTATTGAACACGGATGTGAAAGTATTGGCTAAGTTGTTGGCGGGGAGGATGAAGGATTGTGTCCCGGGGGTGGTTGCAGAAGATCAAACAGGCTTCGTGAAGGGCAGGCAGCTCGCGAGTAATATAAGACGGCTGTTGAACGTGGTGATGAATCCATTGAGAGCTCTGGGACCGGAGGTGGTGGTGTCCATGGACGCGGAGAAAGCATTTGATCGGGTGGAGTGGCGGTACTTGTTCAAAGTTTTGGGAAGGTTTGGGTTTGGGCCGAGATTTGTGGCATGGGTGCGGTTGCTGTATGTGGCGCCAAGAGCGAGGGTGAGGACGAATGATATGAGCTCACAAAGCTTTGATTTACACAGGGGTGCGAGGCAGGGGTGCCCGCTGTCGCCGCTGCTATTTGCGCTGACCATAGAGCCATTGGCGATGGCTGTCAGGGGGTTGGCAGAATGGCAGGGGATATTGAGGGGACAGAGGGTGCATCGGGTGTCGCTCTATGCCGATGACCTCTTGCTGTATGTTTTGGATCCGTTGGAGAGTATGGGAAGGATTATGGGCCTGTTGGGGAGGTTTGGAGGGTTCTCGGGATACAACTAAATGGAGGGAAAAGCGAGGAATTCCCGGTGAATGAGCTGGCACAGCGGGCTAATTTAGGGGGGATGCCATTTACAGTAGCGAGGGATAGGTTTAGGTACTTGGGGATTCAGGTAGCGAGGGAATGGACAGGGCTCCATAAGTGGAACTTAACGAAGCTGGTGGAGGAGGCCAGGGAGGATCTTAAGAGGTGGGATACACCGCACTTAACGTTGGCGGGGAGGGTCCAAGTGGTGAAAATGAATATTCTGCCGAGGTTCTTGTTTATCTTTCAGGCTCTCCTGATCTTTATACCAAAGGCCTTTTTTCGGAAAGTGGACACAATCATCTCTGACTTTGTATGGGCAGAGAAGGTGCCGAGGGTGGGGAGAATCATGCTACAGAGGCAGACGCATCATGGGGGTTGGTGTTGCCAAACCTGCTTCATTATTATTGGGTGGCGAATGTGAACAAGGTGTGGCAGACGTGGGAAGGAGAAGGGGTAGAGTGGGTTAGGATGGAGGAGGAATCTTGTAAGGGGTCTAGTTTGAGGGCTATGGTGACGGCAGCATTGCCAATGGCTCCGAGTAGGTATTCAGGGAGCCCAGTGATGCAGTCCACGGTGAAGATATGGAATCAGCTGAGGAAGCATTTTAGGGTGGAAGGGATGTTGGTGCTAACGCCGCTGTGCAAGAATCATGGGTTCGAGCTGGCGGGGGGGGGGGGGGGGGGGGGTATGGATAGTGTATACAGGAGGTGGAGGGAAGTGGGGCTGGTCAAGGTGAGGGATTCGTATTTGGAGGAAGGGTTCACCAGTCTGGAGTAGCTAAGGGAAAGGGTAGAGCTGCCAAATGGTAGCGAGTTCAGGTATCTACAGGTTAGGGACTTTGCACGGAAGGTCTGGAAGGGGTTTCCTAGATTGCCAGGATACGCCCTGCTGGAGCGACTGCTGCTTCTGGATGTGGAAGGGGAGGGAAAAATTGGGGATATATATATGTGGCTGGGGGAACAGGGAGGCGAGCAGGTGGTGAAGATCAAGGAGAAATGGGAAGCGGAGTTGGGAATTGAGATCAATTGGGGAGTATGGAGTGAGGCACTGCGAAGGGTAAACAGGACCTCCTCTTGTGCAAGGATGAGCCTGATACAGTTTAAGGTGGTGCACAGGGTGCATATGACTCGGGTGAGAATGAGTGGGTTCTTTCAGGGGGTAGCAGATGAGTGTGAGAGGTGTGGGTGGGGCCCAGCGAATCACGCGCACATGTTTTGGGGTTGTGAAAAATTGGGAAGATTTTGGCGGGAGTGTTTACGGTCTTATCCAGGATAGTGGAGGAGGGAGTGGACCCGGACCCTTTGGTGCCGATATTTGGGGTTTCAGAGAAGCCGGTGCTCATGGAGAGGAGGAAGGCCGATGTCTTGGCCTTCGCCTTTCTGATTGCACGGCGACGAATTTTGCTTGAGTGGCGGTTGACATCGCCACCGGGGGTAGCAGCATGGTTGGGTGACCTGTATGACTTCCTGCGGTTAGAGAAGATAAAGTATGAGTTAAGGGGTTCAGCAGGGGAGTTTGAGAAAAGGTGGGGGAGGAGCTGTTTGTCGCAGAGGGGGGTGGGGGGGGGGGGGGGGGAGGTGGTTATGGGGGGGGGGGTGACAAAGGAGAAAAATCTGTACAACCTATATAGTTGATTGTTGGGAAGAATGTTTCCCGGGGTGTTTGCTGTAACCTACTTTGATACAAGTTTGAATAAAATGCGTTTGAAAAAAAAAGAAGTTCATATTTATTTTTAAATATCATTGGCCTCTATCATAATAATGGTGATCTGAATGGTGACACACAAAACTTGCTTTGAGGTCCGTTTAGGTATATGGGGAGATTGTAACACTGCCACTTTTAACTGTTGGCCATTTACATTAGAAATAAAATGTTAATTGTCTCTGATGTACAAAATTATAAACTTTTGGCTCGCCAACTTTCCCACCCAAATATGGCAAAATCCATGGCACAATTGAAAGTAAATATGATTTTGGTAGTGTGAAGATCCCGGACCAGACCTAAACATTTGTTAGGATACTGGACAAGATCCCGAAATACTTAGTTTAGTTTTTAAAACTGTGAGAAAAGGGTACTTTGCTCAAGGAGTGATTCAACTGACCAACAGGTATCATTTATATTAAACAAACTTTATTCTTAACACAGGATTAAACACATTGTCATCACAGAAAATAGCGTACAATTAACGGTTAAACAATTTTTTAAATAAAAGGAAACTCTTTTTACGACTAACTTATACCCTCTCTATCTCCAATTAAGCAAAGCGCAAAGCCCATCATACGTCAAAAGCCACTTAGAAATAAAGTGAGCCAAGACAGGAATACTAGGCTCCAAGCTCAGCTGCTTGCTACAGATCTGGCTCCTTTCATTAATTACACGATCTTCATCCCACTCAGATCCCCTGACCTGGGGCGAAATTCTCCGGAAACGGCGCGATGTCCGCCGACTGGCGCCCAAAACGGCGCAAATCAGACGGGCATCGCGTCGCCCCAAAGGTGCGGAATGCTCCGCATCCTTGGGGGCCGAGCCCCAACCTTGAGGGGCTAGGTCGGCGCCGGACGAATTTCTGCCCCGCCAGCTGGCGGAAAAGGCCTTTGGTGCCCCACTAGCTGGCGCGGAAATGACATCTCCGGGCGGCGCATGCGCGGGAGCGTCAGCGGCTGCTGACGGCATTCCCGCGCATGCGCAGTGGAGTGAGTCTCTTCCGCCTCCGCCATGGTGGAGACCGTGGCGGAGGCGGAAGGGAAAGAGTGCCCCCACGGCACAGGCCCGCCCGCGGATCGGTGGGCCCCGATCGCGGACCAGGCCACTGTGGGGGCACCCCCCCGGGGCCAGATCGCCCCGCGCCCCCCCCAGGACCCCGGAGCCCGCCCGCGCCGCCTTGTCCCGCCGGTAAGGTAGGTGGTTTAATTTACGCCGGCGGGACAGGCATTTTAGCGGCGGGGCTCTGGTGGTCCAGCGATTTCCCGGTCCGCATGTACCGAAGTCCCACCTGCCATGCCCGTGCTAGCCCCCGTGTGGACCGGAGAACCGGACCCCAAAATGACCATTGACGCCGGCATGCAACACTCTCGTGTTGACACCGGTATCAACACTTAGCCCATGTATCGGAGAATCCTGCCCAATATATTTACCAATTTCTTACATTCACTGCAGTAGTATTAGGAAATATAAATAGTTTCAGTAATTTTTATTTATATTGTATGTTATGGATAAGCTATAGGTTTAAGCTTAATTTGTGTTTTTGTACTTTTGTGCCAAGAAAGCATGTACACTTTAGTTTAGCTTCGTGTTAAACAATTGTGACTGCTGTCAATATGTTTTAGTTTCACTTTAAACTTTGCCTACATTGTAATTGGGGTTTCATGATGTAGAAGCAATTACAAGCGTTAAAAAAAAAGTTGTTGCTTAGCAATCAGAGGCTCACACTCGAAAACTGAAGCAGTTAGAGTTCAGTTGTAACAAGACAACCCAAAGAAAACAGCTCTCATAGATACTGCCAGTATAGACAGGACATTAAAATAAGCGGCAAGTCCCAGAAGCTAAAGAACAGAAAGTTTCAGAAATCAGAAAATGATAAAAAGGTAAGAGCCAGGAAGGGACAAAGAACTGGACTCTGAACAAGGTACTGTTCACTGAAGGTAAAGAAATAGGCAGAGAGAGACTCCGAGCCAAAGACAGAGCTGCAAGGTGCAGACCTGGTGAAGTTGGAAAGCAAGAAATCAGGGGCGTCATTCTCCGACCCCCCGCCGGGTCGGAGAATGGCCGTTGGCCGCCGTGAATCCCGCCCCCGCCCCCGCGGAAGTCTCCGCTCCCGGAGATTGGGCGGGGGCGGGAATCCGGCCGCGCCGGTTGGCGGGACCCCCCGCTGGATTCTCCGTTCCGGATGGGCCGAAGTCCCGCCCAGGAATTGCCTGTCCCGCCGGCGTAAATCAAACCTGGTATTTACCGGCGGGACCAGGCGGCGTGGGCAGGCTACGGGGTCCTGGGGGGGGCGCGGGGCGATCTGACCTCGGGGGGTGCCCCCACGGTGGCCTGGCCCGCGATCGGGGCCCACCGATCTGTGGGCGGGCCTGTGCCGTGGGGGCACTCTTTCCCTTCCGCCTCCGCTACGGCCTCCACCATGGCGGAGGCGGAAGAGACTCTCCCCACTGCGCATGCGCGGGAAACTGACAGCGGCCGCTAACGCTCCCGCGCATGCGCTGGGAAACTGACAGCGGCTGCTGACGCTCCCGCGCATGCGCCGCATTTCCGCGCCAGCTGGCGGGGCAACAAACGCCATTTCCGCCAGCTGGCGGGGCGGAAATCCCTCCGGCGTCGGCCTAGCCCCTCAATGTTGGGGCTAGGCCGCCAAAGATGCGGAGACTTCCGCACCTTTTTGCCGGCGCGATGCCCGTCTGATTGGCGCCGGCTTTGGCGCCAGTCGGCGGGCATCCCGCCGTTGGGGGAGAATTTCGCCCCAGACATTTGAAGTGATTCGAAGGTTGGCAACCTTTATACAGCTTGTGAAGCAGTGTTGTTCTGTTGGCATGGCTGGGTATCAAATATTGCGTGGAAGCTTGAATACATGCGGCAGCCCAGTCATGATATCATTGAATAGCGGAGCAGAGTCGATGGGCTGAATGGCCTACTTCTGCTCCTACATCCTGGGCGGTATTCTCCCAGCCCTGGGCCGGGCCTGAGAATCTCTGTGACCGGGCCATGCTGCCCCGACGCCGGCACGCGATTCTCCGCAGAGCTGGAATTCAGACTGTAGTGTTGCACTGATCTGTAGAGGGAGCTGTCCAGCCTTTAATCACAAGCTGGGAGAACTCATAGGGGGCCTACATTTTCAGCCGACATTTACCGTGCGGGGGATCGCCGACGCGGCTGTAAAATCTCGACAGAATCGGGAAACACAAATCTCTTCGGAGGGATCGTGTTTCCCGATTTTCCACACCCATCGCTGGTGATATCACGAGGTTCATGCGCACAAAAGGTGAGAACCTCATTTTAATGTTTTAGAATACATTTCAATGTAATTACCCAGCAGCAACCCCCCTTCCACATGATTCCCCCTCATTGGATATCCAAACCTCGCCAATGTCATGTTGGTGAGGTTTGCAACAGCTATTTGATGACATGAATTAGTCGAGGGAATATCCCAAGTGGTGCAAAGATATGTAAAGCCCCCGGGGGGGAGAGAGACATGCCTGGGCATCACCCTGGCACTGCCCCTTGGGACAGGTTGGGACTGCCAGGTTGGCATTGCCAGGTTGATGC
The DNA here is from genome assembly GCF_047496885.1 of Scyliorhinus torazame. Classification (NCBI taxonomy): domain Eukaryota; kingdom Metazoa; phylum Chordata; class Chondrichthyes; order Carcharhiniformes; family Scyliorhinidae; genus Scyliorhinus; species Scyliorhinus torazame. The sequence goes on along the minus strand of NC_092724.1, from coordinate 116,037,969 downwards.
TGTGTCAACCTGGCAGTATCAAGCCATGTCAAGGGGCACTTCCAGGGGGCAGTGCTAGGGGAGGGCCCTCTGGAGAGCCACATGGTGGGGGGTGGTGGGGGGGTTCCCTTGATGTGTTGTGGGTGGTGAAAGTGCCTGAGGCCATTGAGAGGGCAACCTGCAGGCAGGGTGGGGTGCGGGGGAGGGGTGGGGGGAGGTCAGTGAAGGGAGAACTTGCAGGCACCAGGGTCCAGCGATGGGGTGGGGGGTTGCTCTTCAGTTCTGATTTTGGTGCCCTTCAAAGGTGGCACGCTGATCTCTGTGGTGTCAACCTTGCCGGATCTAACAGGCCCCACCCTGCCAGAGTGACGGCGTGAACTACACCCACTGATTTTGTTTTTACTGGGAGATGCTCAGGACCTGGAGTGAAAACTGGACTGTGCAACCGGAGTTACATGCTGGTCAGAGCCTGACACTTTGAAAAATGATGGTACGATTCCACCCACTATGTGCCTTAGCCAGCAAGAGAACTTTTGATTCTCATCCAAAAATGATAAAATCTGGGGTATGTTATAACAGCCGACTTCACTAAAATCTTACAGGAAAAATATTGAGAGAGGAGAAGGCTCACCTTCCGCTGAAGCGGGTGGGGGGTGGGACAACAGTTGTGTCGTAGCACACATTGCAGTCTTTGAAAAAAAAGACTCCACACTGTAAAAAATAGCCTCAGTCCAGGAAACGAGGCCAAGACAAACACAAAATAAGATATGGAAATTTCTGCATCATCTTGTACAGTTACTGCCGACTGTTCAAGATAGAAGGGTGTGTGCTAATTCGTTTGTATGTATCGGCGGTTTTAATAGTATGATTTAGTTTGTAAAAGTGACAAACATCTCATCGTCTTAAATGTCAGCTCAGAAGCAGCCATGCAGTCAGATTCTAAATCAGTATGCAAGACATATGAGCATAGTAAACATCCTTTAGTTCTTGAGGAGTATTTTAAAAATGTTTTGTCGTCACATAAATAGTTACAGATACAAAATTGTTCATTTGCCCTATACTCAGTGCTTTAATAAGTAGTATAAATTTGAAACTATATGCAGACTGAAGAACAATACATTTGACAAGGCAGATGATCTAGGCTGGAAGCTGAGCGCGGAACAATTAAAAAATACCTTCAGGAATGATTTAAACCTGCATGGTCAGCAAGTTTAAGCTTAACCATTGTCCTGTGGGAATTTGGAGAAAATCAAGTTGCAACAACAGGAACTCCCCTCGATTTTATGAGGAACAATCACCCCTCTGATAAACGGCTATTTAGCAGACATGCCGGAGAAACAGCCCACAAGGATTTTCAAATCATTGGACGCTTTAAATGTTGTGTAAACTGCCAGTGAATCAGCAAAGTGCCAATAAAACTTTTTGGTCGTGCCTTTAATCCGGGTATATTTTAAATAGAAAGGAACTGATGTTACTTTTCATTCGTGCCTGTAATTAAAACCTTGGAATGCCTCTGCTGGGTTCATGCAGTCTTGTAAAGACTCGCCGATTGCCTGTCAAGTGGCCTTGAAAACATAACAGACCACAGCTGCATTGAATTCCAATACCTGAGCCTTCCTGGCTCTCCCAGCCACGGACGGACTGAATGTCTCGGCTGCTTAACGAACATATTTTATCCATTTCAAAAATTTATAGGAATCGCCTTGCAATCTTTTATTAAGTATACAGACAACTATAATTCCAAAAACAATAGGAGAATGAAATATAGCTGAGCTGTGTTCATTAAACTAAAATTGCAAATCTAGAACTGCAAAGCAAGCAGATTGTTTTCATTAGCCAGTGGCCCCCGAAGGAGGGGGGTGGGGGGGAGGGGTGCGGGGGGCAGAAGAGGATGGCCTCTGAGAAGTTCACAATGGTTAGAATTGTATATAACAGTTGGCCACATAGTGAGTGCTGGTTCAGCAGTGAAGGAGTGAGGGAGGATATAAAATGAGCTAAAGCATAAAATGGATAAGAGGCAAATATGATCGGAGAAATGCAGAAGAGGGCCATGGCTGAGATGAAAGATCTTCTCGTTAGCTGAACAACCAATTATATTTTGATGACCCAGTCACGGACATTTTTCTTCAATGTGACAGGAATGAGCAATAAATTACCATGGCATTACGACCACTCTGAGGACTGATACTTGCCCTCAATACTTTCATGGGATGTAAACCATTTGATCACTGGGGTTATCATCATAAGTCTTCTCTGAGCCCACATCTTGGAGAATTTGGTTCCCCCCCCCCCACCACTCCAGAAGCATAGGAAAATATAACTTGTCAACCTTTAGGTTAAAGTAACTGGGTCTATTAAACTTTTGTATTCATATCTTTGGAACACAGAAATAGGCATCAAAACATAACACTTTATTAACTCATTTCTCAGACACTGAATTTTAATTTTCTTGGGGTGTAGAAATGTATGCACCATTCTAACTATAGAAGAATATTGATCTCAATTTACAAGAGTAAATGCCAATCAGCATAAATTAATCGCTTTCTAATTAGCTGAGCCAATTTTAGGTGGTCTCTGCTTTTTGGTGCTGGTTCAAGATTGCTCTGATATTAAGAGAGAAAGACAATGGGCTGGATTTCGGCGCGGGGCTGCGGAGAATCCAATTTCACGCCGAAATCGGACCCGGCGCTGGTCCGACGATTCTCTGGGACCCGAGAATCAACGTGATCGCGGAGTACTCCACGCGGCTGGGGGGCCATTGCCAGAGGCCCGCCCAGCGATCCTCTGCTCCCGACTGGCCGAGTTCTCAACGGCGTGAAAATAACCTCCTATTGCCGGATGGGATGCTGGTGTTGCGGTTGTGGACTCAGTCCGCGGCCGTCCTGGTGGGAGGGGTGGGAGGATCGGACACCGGGGAGGGGGCGGCCTTACAGGCGGCCGGGGGACAGATCCACGCGGTCAGATGCTCGGGCGTGTGGCTGATCGGGGGGGGGGGGTCTAGTTTCGATGTGTGGCTCCGTGGTCCGAGTCCGCCATGGCGCTCGGTGCAGCCGCTGGAGACCACCGCAGTGCACCTGCGCGGACTCAAAACCGGAAGTGCGGGAGCCCATATCCGCAGCTAAAGCTGCATAAATTACTCTGGGTCCCTGCTAGCCCCCTGCAGGTCATTGATTCAGCTAATCTTTTTTGCAGGAATCGCCAGAGTAAAACGCCAGTGTTTTTACGCCGGAGTGGGGACATAGTCCCATTTTGGGAGAATCCAGCACAATGCATCTATATCCTTCCCAGATGTCTCAAAGTGCTTCGAAGCCAAAGAAGAGTGTTAGTAATATAGGCCCAGATCTTGTGGTCTCTGGATGGTTGGAGACTCAATATGACCTATCCCGCCCTCTCCCCCTTACTAAAGATGCGCTATGGAACTCCTCTGAAGCCCCCAAACACTGACTCTATGAGAATTGCCCGGGAAGTTAGAACTTGCAATGGGCAACTTCCTTTCTCTCAGGGACCCTCCAAATAAGTTAAAGGGTCGGAGACTTCGAACAGTTCTGACTTACTTACCTGGAGAGTTACCCAGGATGTTGAACTGAATAATTCTGGCCTAACTATACAACTTGTAGTATACGGGTTTGGCACGTACAAGGTTAATGTGGGACTGAGTACAGTTCTACCCATATGGCCATGTAAGCAGGCACATAACCCAGACCGAGGGGTAAGTGTGGTGTGGAGCACAGATGCTAAGCATGGAGACAGAATCTAGGCTGTACCCTTTACTGTACATTGCAAATAGTTCTATTTGTTACTAAAGACTTATAGTTCACCTACTGAAGACTAAGAAGACTTCTTTAAGAGACTCCGTTTGTCCCAACACAGCTGACCCCCAATTACTCATACTGACATCCCCAACTCCTCATTCGATCTCCCAACTGCTCTCACCAACCAATCTTCGGACTTCTATCGATCCTCTTAAATTCCCTCTGACCAACCTGTCTAGGCCACCTACCCTGACTACCCGCATGACCCTTTGAGTCTACCAGGACCCAACCTGACTAGCTCCCATTGCCCAATTCCTCCAAATTCACCTGAATAACCCCTCAGGGTGCCCGGTGGCCCCCGTGCTACTCCATGGGACAGGGGTGTGAGTGGAGCTAACCCCTGAGGCTCCCCCACCACCTTACACTTCCAGTGTGGAGGCCCTCTGACATCTCAACCAGGATCTACATGTTTGCAGCCATGGAGTACAGGGAGTGAGCCACCTCTGTCTGGGACTGCGCCACATCACTGTGACTGAACGACTACCTTCTGGATCTGTGCCAATTAGCCAGTGACTGCGCCATCTCCCTCTGACTCACCTCCTTCTGCATCTGCATCACGTCAGCCACAGCCTGAGCAATGCCGCCGCCGCTCTCAGCCATGGCCCAATGTGACAGGGCCATGCTCAGGAGCGTCGCTGCAATGTCCAGGTGGCTCTGGCACATGGCTGACTGTGAGAGGACAGCTCTGTCCTGGGCCTCGGTTACCACCTGCACAGATTGCCCCTGCATGTGGTTGGACTCCTCCATCTGCAGGGTCACCAGAAGGACCCGCCTGCAGGTGCTGGATGCTCATCGACAATGCCTCATGCAGTCCCTGGCTCTGTGACTACATCTCCTCAATCGATGGGACAGTCTGTTCTTGATGCCCGAAACCCATCTGGATGACAGCTAGTCGCTGGGGTCGGCACGCCCTCTAACTGTCCATGCTCGGGATTCCCTACCTCCACCTGATGTACTGGAGCATTTGTGTGGTGTGCACTAGATAGTGTCCCAGGAGCCTCTTAATTAAAGTGCCCAACTGAGATGATTGTCTGTGGGATGATGGAGGGTGTTGGGGACAGCTGTGCCGGGCATCCGTGTCATCCTCAGGCGAGCTCCAGTGTTTCCAGGGTCTCGGGTATATAACTACCCTCCGTGTCAGTATCCTCTTCGCTGCTCAGCACCTGGGGCTCTGGCTCTGGCTGTGGCTATGGGCGGGGTCACCAGAAGCACCCACCCCATCACCAAGACACAAGACAGGATGCAAGATTAGACCGCGGGCCGGCGGGGGCGGAATAGCGTTGGAAACAAAATGCACAGTGCTGCCCGGTCCATCTGGTGTTGCTCGTGACGCTTACTGTCTCTGCCACATGCGCCCAAAAAGGTGAATGGCGGTGGCTGGCAGCTTCCTTCCTGGGCCGATGTACAGGGTGGCTTGCCTCTTCTCACGTCCAAGAGGGTCTCAAGCTCAGTGTCTGTGAATCTCGGGGCCACTCTCCTTACTGCCATCTTGTTGGCTGGGTTGGTGTGTGTGGGGAGTGAAGTGTGTATATGCGGATGCAGCTTGTCAGCCTCCTGAGTGTCAATCATGAATCCGGCGAATCAGCCACTGTTCTTACTGGAATTGATTGTGTTCTACATGGTGGCGGTGTTAGCCCCTCAATGGTCGCAGAATCAGTCCAGGTGCGGCGCCAGTTTTGATGTCGTGGAAGTCCACATATCCTGCCCCGCTGCTTGTGTTTTTTCCAATTGATTGGGAGCTTGGGAAGTCGATAGTTCCCTGTTACATTCTCCATGGCAACACCCCATCCATGGCCAATGTTAACGTCCGAACCAATCAACGACCTTTCCTCCGGCAGTATAAATTGTTGCGATCGTTTGAAATTTGGCATTCTTGCATTTGTCCTGATGAGTGCCAGGTGAAAGGTTTCAGCAACATGTCTCCATTTTCAGCAATATTCATTTAAACTGCTGTCGCACAGCAAGGTATATTTGGGGCCCTGGAGGAAACTGCTTTTTTGTCAACATGCAAGATATTGTTCAGGATAAAATTTGACACTTCTGACATTGAAATGTAGTATTATTGCAATAGATCAAGTACTATAAACATTTAGTTCGAGGTAATGGGAAAAATTACAAGAGGATTTACCAACAACGTATCCTGGTCTGAAAATGTTTGATTGATTTGATTTGATTTATTATTGTTGCATGTATTAGTATACAGTGAAAAGTGTTGTTTCTTGCATGCTATACAGATAACGCATACCGTACATAGGGAAGGAAAGAGAGACTACAGAATGTAATGTTACAGTCATAACTGGGATGTAGAGAAAAGATCAACTTAATACGAGGTAGGTCCATTCAAAAGTCTGATGGCAGTAGGGAAGAAGCTGTTCCTGAGTCGGTTGGTACGTGACCTCAAACCTTTGGTATCTTTTTCCTGACGGAAGAAGGTGGAAGAGAGTATGTCCAGGGTGCGTGGGGTCCTTAATTATGCTGGCTGCCTTTCTGAGGCAGCGGGAATTATAGATAGAGTCAATGGATGGGAGGCTGGTTTGAGTGATGGACTGGGCTACATTCACAACCTTGTGTAGTTTCCTGCGATCTTGGGCAGAGCAGGCTCCATACCAAGCTGTGATACAACCAGAAAGAATGCTTTCTATGGTGCATCTGTAAACGTTGGTGAGAGTCGTAGCTGACATGCCAAATTTCTTTCGTCTTCTGAGAAAGTAGAGTCATTGGTGGGCTTTCTTACCTATAGTGTCGGCATGGGGAGACCAAGACAGGCTGTTGGTGATCTGTACACCTAAAAACTTGAAGCTCTCGACCCTTTCTACTTTGTTCCCATTGATGTAGACAGGGGCATGTTCTCTGCTATGCTTCCTGAAGTCAATGACAATCTCCTTCGTTTTGTTGACCTTGAGGGAGAGATTATTATCATCGCACCAGTTCACCAGATTCTCTATCTCATTCCTGTACTCTGTCTCGTCATTGTTTGAAATCCGACCCACTACTGTGGTGTCATCAGCAAATTGGAAAATCGAGTTGGAGGGGAATTTAGCTACACAGTCATAGGTGTATAAGGAGCATCGTAGAGGGCTGAGGACACAGCCTTGTGGGGCACCGGTGTTGAGGATGATCATGGAGGAAGCGTTGTTGCCTATCCTTACTGATTGTGGTCTGTGGGTTAGGAAGTTCAGGATCCAGTCGCAGAGGGAGGAGCCGAGGCCAAGGCCACGGAGTTTGGGGATGAGTTTTGTCGGAATAATAGTGTTGAAGGCTGAGCTGTAGTCAATAAATAGGAATTTGACATATGTGTCTTTGTTATCTAGGTATTCCAGTGCTGAGTGCAGGGCCAGGGAGATGGCATCTGCTGGGGACCTGTTGCAGCGGTAGGCGAACTGTGGTGGATCAAAGCAATCCGGTACTCTGGAGTTGATTCGTACCATGACTAACCTTTCGAAGCACTTCATAATGCCACTGGATGATAGTCATTGAAGAACGCTGCTTGGCTTTTCTTTGGTACAGGGATGATGGTCGTCTGCTTGAAGCATATAGGGACCTCAGATTGTTGTAAAGAGAGGTTGAATATGTCTGTGAATATCCCCGCCAGCTGATCCGCGCAAGACCTGAGTGCTCGCCCCGGTACCCATCCGGGCCAGTGGCTTTCCGTGGGTTGACCTTCGAGAAGGCTGCTCTGACGTCTGCAATGGTGATCTCAGATACAAGTTCATCTGAGACTTCCAGCGTGGAGGGCGCGCTCTCGCTGACCTCTCGATTGACACACAGTTCATATCCTCGGCGAGAATGTTGGGCCAAAAATAGTGACATGTTTGTTGTTAAAAGGTTAGCTTCTTTCTGTCAATACATCACATGGTAAAGTCAGAAGCAGTATTGAAATCTGTGACCTGTATCATTGTTTCTTGTGTTCTGAAGACCGCGATACAATGAGAACAACATGGATAAAAACAATTGAAACCGTCACTTCCTTCTCTTCCAAATCTAATGCAAATGTTGATAGGTAGGAGAGATGGAGCTCTGGTGTATTTGTTCCCACGTAGATTTTTCCATTGATTTCAGTGAGCAAATTTGGGATATATTCCTTTTTCCTGGTGATTTATTGTGTGACTGTTATAATTTGAGAGTCATATTGATCCAATTGGAGAGCATATCTTCAAACTGTGGAAATTCAGGTGGAGGGAAAACATTCTTTCCCCTCCTGAGATTATTGGAGAGGAGGTCTTGTGCTGCCGTTGGGCAGCATGGCTGGCTCTGTGCTGGAAGTTCCTGGCTCAAGTCCCACTCCAGGATTTGTTGGCCAAGGATGATGTGTTCAAAATGTGGCCAAACAGGTTGAGTCTCAACTTGTAAACCCTTAAACATGTGCCAATGGCAGGCGGTAACAGCAGGAGAGATTCCTGTGATGAAAAGAAAATTGGAGCCTCTACCAACATTATCCATAGCTCCAGACTACAACACTCAAGAGAAAAGTGCTACATGGACTCCTTGGTGGGCCAGTTGGCTCAGATGACTGGGCGGTTGGTCTGGATCAGAGTGGATGGTAACAGCACGGTGTGCAAGTGGAGGGAGGCGGGGTTGGAGTCGGTTATGGATATGTTCTCGGAGAGGAAGTTTGTGGGACTGGACGAGCTGTGGCAGAGGTTGACGCTGAAGGGGCAGTGCGTTTAGGTATATGCAGGTGCGGGACATTGTGGGAAAGGAGTGGCGGAAATTTCCCAAGCTACCGGAGTACACATTGTTAGAGCAACTGCTAGTTCTAACGACTTGGGGGAGGGTAGGATTGGGGATAAATACGGGTGGCTGGGGGAGTAGGGCAGGACACAGGTGGTGAGGATAAAGCACAAGTGGGCAGGGTAGTTGGGGAGGGATATAGGTTGGGACTACGCTGTGAGGCGATGCGGGGGGGGGGTGAACTCGACCTCCTCTTGTGTGAGGATGAGCTTGACTCAGTTCAAGATGGTGCACAGGGTATGTATGACTCGGGCGAGGATGAGTGAGTTCTTTCAGGCGGTGGCCAATGGGTGTGAGACGTGCGGGCAGTGGCCGGCTAATCATGCTCATGTGTTCTGGGGCTGTGAGAAGCTGGAGAGCTTTTGGGAGGTGTTTGGGATGATATCCAGGATAGTGGGGGTGGAAGTTGGGCCGGACCCTATGGTGGCGATTTTGGGGTCTCAGAGGAGCCCCTAGCTGCTGGAGGGCAAGAGGGCTGATGAAATGAAATGAATGAAAATGAAAATCGCTTATTGTCACAAGTAGGCTTCAAATGAAGTTACTGTGAAAAGCCCCTAGTCGCCACATTCCGGCGGCTGTTCGGGGAGGCTGGTACGGGAATTGAATCGTGCTGCTGGCCTGCCTTGGTCTGCTTTCAAAGCCAGCGATTTAGCCCTGTGCTAAACCAGCCCCTGGCTAGTTGTGGCCTTCGCTCTCTCTGATTGCCTGGCGAAGGATCCTGTTGAATTGGAGGTTGGAAACAGCGCCGGGGTGGTGGCCTGGCTGGGGGACTTGTACGACTTGGTTCGGCTGGAGAAGATTTTGTTCGATTTGAGGGCGTCAGGCAGAGAATTGAAGAGGAAAAAATGTTGGACAGATGCTTAGCCGATGGAAAGATGTCCTCGTTTGTTCTGAGTCAGTTTAATACTGAGTATCTATCTGTGTATCCGGATGATCTTGTTATCCTTAATGTGTTGTTCCTCAGTCTGCTGGACTGAAGCAGGTTTTAACTTAGTCAATAACTTTATGAGATTTTACTCTGATGTAGAAACCTGATTAAAAAAATACACAAATTAAAAGCTCATCTTGTACAAACTGTTCTATCCAGAAGGAAATAAATTGGCACGGAGGGTATGTTGTGTTGAATCACGATTCCTGCTGCCAAGCTGAGTGGCTGGAGGCAGTCTGCCGACCTTTTTGCCTTCACTGATGTCAATGGAATTGCTTTTGTGAGTAAAAAGTGGTGTAATGTTGATGGGAAGTAGTGACTGTCTATAGACAGTAAAGTGGAATGCTGTTTCCAAACAAGATTAAAATCCCCAAATGCCAATGTGATCAACATAGAATTTCCCTTAATCCATTACTGAAAACCAGTGCCCTAATTCTAAGTTGATGGAACTCAATTCCCAACACAGCAGCGGGAGACTCTTACGCTCCCAGCAAAGTGGTTTCTGAGGTGCGGGGGGTGGGGGGTGAAATTGAATGGGCAGGATTCTCCCTGGAAACCCACCCGCATAAATGCAAATTCAGTGTCAGGCTTGGATGGGCAGGTCCTTAGGGGGAAACCCATCCATTCAACTATTAAGGCCCTTAGGTTTTCAGGAGATTCTTCAAGGAGGACAAGTTTTAGAGTGTTGAGTGGTTTAGGTTGTGTGAGGCAGCTGAAGACACAACTGCCAGTGGTGGCGAAGAAGCAAGTGAGGATTCACAAGAGGCCAGAGTTGGAGGAATGCAGTGTTCTCATAGGGCTGGAGGACATGTAGTGACGAGGCCATTGTGACTTGAATGAGGATGAACATTTTTAAATGGAGGTATTTGGAGTTTGGAAGCCAATGCAGGTCAGCAAGCACAGAGGCAATGAGTGAACAAGATTTGGTGCAAGTTGGGACATGAATATAGACATTTTGGATAATCTTAAATTTAAGGAGAGTGGAAGATTGAAGGCCGACTGGACAATCATTGCAAAGTCGAGCCTGGAGGTAATGAAGGCATGGACAAAGGTTTCAACAGCAAATGAGCTGAAGCGGGGCGGAGATGGGTGACATTGCAGAGGTGGGAGTAAGTGCACTTGGCAATGGAACTAATTTGGGGTTAGGTATAACCCAGCCTGTGGTACATAAAAAGCAGCTGTCTGAGCATAACAGAGAAACAGTGCAAGCCAAGTCTGAGGTTTATTTAACTCAACAGGGGCTAAACAGTGAACCCAGGATTGAACTTCCATTGTTCAATATATCACCACAGGATGTGTACATGGATACTGCACCTTCCAGGGGCCATTTCAGATACACAGTGGATTCTCCGTGCATTTTTAAAGAGAGTCAGAGAAACAACATCTCTTTCATCCTTCCTTTTCTGTTATCAATTGCCCATCACAAGCAGCTGAGTGCTAGATATGCATGTACACATATCCACAGCAAGTGCAGCTGGCAAATTGGAATTATTATAATGGAAAACTGCTCAGTCGATGTCTGGCTTGGATATTTTAAGACAAACTGTAAAATCATTTTTCCACTCAATAAATGGATTCTGTGATGTTTTGTTTCCATATTCTAGGTATTCTGCAAAAGCTTGATTTTCCAGAAACTGACAGCTTTCTGTCCTGTGTTGCGTTTCAATTACTGTTACTGATCGAGTTTCTCACATTGCATTAAACTCAAATACCCAAAAGCTGGAGTCTGTAGTGTGCCTGACTGCTGCTCGCTTCACTAAAAGGCCACCCCATTGTCTGCCCCACCATTGAAATGTATTGGGTGCCGTGGAGTAGCTGTATTGGTGAGGTGGATAGGACTAAACCTCCTGCAATAAGCTGAGTCTTGCAATGTCTCGTTTTCATACCCTTTCAATGACATATTTGCTAATGATGCTGATCAACCACTCTGGCACTGAAAATTAACTAGCAGCAATCTGTAGCCGCTTTCCTTCAGCTTTAATTGTTGGGGATTTTAAAAGGTTTTTAGCACATTACTTAGTTATATATTTTAAAATAAATTTAGAGTACTCAGTTCTTTTTTAATTCAATTAAGGGGCAATTTAGCGTGGCCAATCCACCTACCCTGCACATCTTTGGGTTGTGGGGGGGTGAGACCCACGCAGACATGGGGAGAATGTGCAAACTCCACACGGACAGTGACCCGGGGTTGGGATCGAACCCAGGTCCTCAGCGCCATGAGGCAGCAGTGCTAACCACGGCACAACACTGTGCCGCCCATACATTATTTTTTTGTCGACATTATCTTTTTGTCTCCTTTTTGTTCTCTCTCTCTCTCAATCCAATCTTTTAATTGCTTCTCTTTATTTTGCTTTTTGTACCCGATTTGACATTGAATTCATTCCACTTTCTGCTCAGTTCTGTAATTTCACAACCCTTCAATTTGATTGGTTAAGGAGCTGAACTATTGCATTCACTTAGGTCTCAGATGCCCTGTTTTGCCGCCGTTATCAGCTCACACTTGTGGTGCAAAAATGTGAAGAAGCTAAATGAGCAGATGAATCTAACTAAAGACAGATGCAGTTAGGAGCCCAGCTACAGCAGGATCTGATCAATCATTCTGACAACGGGCAAGTTCCAAAGCAGAATGATTATTTTTTTGCATTTGGAAGCCTCTGTAACTTTCTTGAGGTTTGGTTTAACTTGTGGTGCACTCAGCTGTTTCAAGCTCACTGATGAATGCATTCATATTAGATTTGTGTCCTCTTTCTTCTAATGCAGTCATTAACTCATTTACTAGAAACAGGTTAATGACTGCACTGAAACAATCTCAACAGGAATTTTATGAAGTGTTTTAAAACCAATGCAATGAGGCAATCAGGTCCCTAAATAGCAGCCACAGCAAATGATAAGCAAAATGGAAGTTGCTGATTCAAATCAGGACTTTTAAAAAAATATAAATTTCGAGTACCCAATTCATTTTTTCCAATTAAGGGGCAATTTAGCGTGTTCAATCTACCTATTCAATCCACCTATTGTGCACATCTTCAGGTTGTGGGGGCAAAACCCACGCAAACACAGGGAGAATGTGCAAACACCACATGGACAGTGACCCAGAGCTCGGATTGAACCTGGGACCTCAGCGCCGCGAGACTGCAGTACTACCACTGCACCACCATGCTGCCCTTAAATCAGGACTCTTTTGAGGGTTATATTTATATCGGCACCATTTGGTGATGAAATGATTAGGGTAGATGTATCTGTCACTGAGATTATTGTACGCAAGTTTAATCTGTAAATATGTAAACACGTCTGTCAAAATAAGAAAGCAAGGAAACGCATGTGTGAGGAAAACAACGGTAGTTTTAAGGGATTTATATTTATTGGTAAATATTAGAAATGAGGTATAGTTTTAGGTATGTTCAATTTAATTTACCTTGGAAGGATAAAACCTGTAGTTAGATTTGTGCTGGACAAAGCTGTTTGTATGTGTGGGGTTGATTAAGTTCCAGCAGAGGATGGGATTCTCTGTTGTGAGTTTGCCCCACTACCGTTTCTAGCAAAGACGGAGAATTTGGCGCTCAGCCAAATCTCCCATTCACTGCAGCGGGACCGGAGAATCCCGGTGCCATGAACGGATGGAGAATCCCAGTCAGAGTTTCTGTTGTGCTTCGAGAGGGCTACAGTGTGAAAAATAAACAAAAGAAAGAACGTGGCCATTGCTTAGCAACTTGTACGTTAAAAAGCTTTTAATAATTTAGGTAATCTGAGAGACAGGATCGCCGGGAATGAACAATTTTCAACTCTTGCCAGAAGACTGAACAGGACAGGAACTAAAGTGCAAGATACAGTCCAGATAACCAGGAACAGAAAGAGTGTTGAAGAGGTTTGCAGTTAAATGAACAGAGACCAAGGTATTGTTCAGAAGAATTCAAGGAAGAGTATACAAAGTGTTCTGTGTTTAATAGACAATCGCAGTAACTAGATTATAAGTGAGACAGCAATCTTCAGAGGTAGATAAAACATTTGATGTAATTTTAACACGTGGGCGATTTTCTGGCAGTGATGCACGCAGCACATCCTGCTTTGTCGGGAACATTTTGAGAGAGTCCTGAAATGGGGTTTCCACCAGGCGTCAAACAGATCATGATATTCCTGGGCCTTCCCAGCAGAGGGTAATCAGGTTCATGCCCAGCGAAGTTGTGAACCTGACTACCATTAATTTAAATCACAGAATAATACAGTGCAGAAGAGGCCCTTCGGCCCATCGAGTCTGCATGAAAAACACCTGACCTGCCTGCCTAATCCCATTTGCCAGCACGTGGCCCATAGCTTTGAATGTTATGACGTGCCAAGTGCTCATCCAGGTACTTTTTAAAGGGTGTGAGACAGCCCGCCTCTAACACCCTCCCAGGCAATGTTTTCCAAACCGTCACTGCCCTCTGTGTAAACAGGATTTCCCTCAAATCCCCCCCTAAACCTCCCGCCCATCACCTTGAACTTGTGTCCCCTCGTAACTGACCTTTCAACTCAGCGAACAGCTGCTCCCTATTCACCCTGTCCATGCCCCTCATAATCCTGTACTCCTCGAACAGGTCACCCCTCAGACCTCTCTGTTCCAGTGAAAACAACCTAAGCCTATCCAACCTCTCTTCGTAACTTAAATGTTCCATCCCAGGCAACATCCTGGTAAATCATCTCTGCAGCACCTCCAGTGTAATCATACGCTTCCTATAATGAGATGACCAGAATAACACACAGTACTCCAGCTATGGCCTGATCAAAGTTCTATACAACTCCAACATGACCTCCCTGCTTTTGTAATCTATGCCTCGATTGATAAAGGCAAGTGACCCAATATTTAAATATTCAAAGTCAGCTCAACACTGAATCTTGCGAGGGTGTGCAATGCTGCCACCCTCAGGTGTGACGTGGCGCTGGCAGGAATCACGACTGGACTCCACAAAGTGAGACCAAACAAAATGACCATGCTGGGAGGCTTGGGGTCATTGTAGTCCCCGGTGGCGGGACATGGCAATGTCCTGGCATTGCACCCCAGCAAAGCTGGCACAGCCCAAGGGTGGAGCTTGAAGGAGCGGGACCTTAAAGGATGGCCTGTAGCAATGGCCATTGGGAGGGCCCGATGCCAGAGATTTTGGGCGGGGGATGTGGGGGAAGAGTTTGATTCCAGCGATCCTTGTGAGGGGGAGGGTTCTGATGCCATCGATCATTGATGGAGGTCCCGATGACTGTGTGGGCGGTGCTGTCACTTTATTTTGCGATTGAAACGCCCTGTAAAAGCAGCACCCCGATCCTTGAGGAGCCAGACCTGCCGGTGTCTTTAGACCCCGTCCCTCTCAATGCCGGTGCAAATCATGCCCCCCTCCAAAGAAATGACTAAGTGAGGGTGGATTACCTTAAGGATTGCGCTGACCCACTTGGCAGGAATTATACCACTTTTCCTGCCAGAGATGACACTTGGGGGTAGATTCTCCATTGCCCAATGCCAGCATCGGGAACCCCAGTGGGAGTGGAGAATGGTGCGTGGGCCTATAAACATGTTTATTGCCCTTTGCCATGCTCCGGTGTCCCACCACCAGCCTCAGCAAAATTCCCATCAGCGGAAAATACTAATCCACCATTAGCATGCATAAGCAGGCAATTAACGGGCCTAACACCTGGATCTCCACATCCATGTTAATCGCCAACCCCCACACCAGGGAATTCACTGGGCGGGCTTTGGTGCAATTTTGTACAAGCATGTCCCTGGTGCGGTGGACCCCGTGGTTGGTCAGGGGATCAAAGATTAATGAAGTCAATCAGAAGGCCCTCCTCCCCCCACAATGCTAATCAGGTCCCCATCGGATACCCCTATCATTCCACCCAATCAGACACCCATGAGACACCCCCCTATGAGACCCTCCCATTGGTTGCCCCATCAGAGACCCCCATATCAGAGACTCCCCATCTGAGCCCTCCATCTCGGAGATTCTGATCTCAGAGACCCTCACATCAGAGACCCCCCATCAGAGACCCCCCCATCTCAGAGACCCCCCATCTCAGAGACCCTCAAATCAGAGACCCCCCCAATCAGAGACTCCCATCTCAGAGACCCCCCCATCTCAGAGACCCTCCCATCTCAGAGACCCCTCCCATCTCAGAGACTCACCATATCAGAGACTCTCCCATCTCAGAGACCCTCATATCAGAGACCCCCCCATCTCAGAGACTCCCCATCTCAGAGACTCTCCCATCTCAGAGACCCTCATTTCAGAGAGCCCCCCATCAGAGACCCCCATCTCAGAGACCCCCCCCATCTCAGAGACTCCCCCATCTCAGAGACTCTCCCATCTCAGAGACTCTCCCATCTCAGAGACCCTCACATCAGAGACCCCCCCCCATCAGAGACCCCATCTCAGAGACTCCCCATCTCAGAGGCCCCACATCTCAGAGACCCTCACATCAGAGACCCCTCCAATCAGAGACCCCATCTCAGAGACTCCCCCATCTCAGAGACTCTCCCATCTCAGAGACTCCCCCATTTCAGAGACCCCCCATATCAGAGGACCCCCAATAGAGACCCCCATATCAGAAAACTCCCCTCACCCACGTCATCAGACACCCCTGCCTGGAAGTTAAAGAGCAGTCCAGGCAAAAAGAGTTACTTCATAGAAAACCAAGGCTTAAAACTCCCTCGGATCCTTTGAACGGGTGGCACAGTTAGCACTGCTGCCTCACAGCGTCAGGTACCTAGTTCGATTCCAACCTTGGGTGACCTTGACTGTGGGCAGTTTGCACATTCTCCCCGTGGCTGTGTAGGTTTCCTCCGGATGTTGCTGTTTCCTCCCACAGTCCAAAGATGTGCAGGTTAGGTGGATGGACCATGCTAAATTGCCCCTTAGTGTCCAACGGTTAGGTTAGGTTATGGGGTTACGGAGATAAGGTGGGGCTGTGAGTCTAGGTAGTGTGTCCTAACAATAATTAATAATAATAATAATAATATTCCTTCAGAAGGTTGGTGCAGACACGATGGGCTAAATAGCCTCCTTCTGCACTGTAGGGATTTTATGATTGTATGATCTATCTGCAAGGCTTCTATTCACTTTCAAAGAGAAATAGCTTTTTGTAGGTTTTACCTGATGAAGGAGCAGCGCTCCAAAAGCTTGTGATTTCAAATAAACCTGTTGGACTTTATCCTGATGTTGTGAAACTTCTTACTGTAACTGTAAGCATCCAGACTTACTTACTGTAAGCATCCAGACAATCAGGTGTCTGGATTGTTTATTTTCATCTCGCTTCATGCTTGAATACATCTCAAGTACCCTGCTGTGAAATTCACCACCATAAATATCTAGCTTTGATTGATAGGTCCACACCACATCAAAAGAGGTTAAGCAAAACACTTATCTCTTAGCTGTTTATAAACACTGTGGTGAACTTCACAGCAGAGTACTTGAGATGCATTCAAATGTGACTGAAGGAGGGGCTCTAATATGGGGCTCTCTGATGGGGGTCTCTGATATGGGGGGCGGGATTCTCCCATTCCGCGGCAGAGTGTCCATGCCATCGTAAACGCCATCGCGTTTTACGACGGCATGAACGGGCCCCTGCCAGGAGTAATTCTGGCCCCTACAGCGGACCAGCATGGCGCTGGAGCGGTTCACGCCGCTCCAGCTGCCGATCCCGGCACAAACTGTGCACCGCGGGATCGGCGCATGCGCAGTGGCGCCAATGCACGCATGCATGGTGGCCTCCTTCAACGTGCCGGCCCTGACGCAACATGGCACAGGAGTATAGGGGCCGGCGCGTAGGAAAAGAGGCCGAGGGACAGAGAGGCTGGCCCACCGATCGGTGGGCCCCGATCGCGGGCCAGGCCGCATCGGAGGCCCCCCCCCCCCGGTGTCGGTGCCCCCCTCACAGGACCCGACCCTTGCACGCAGAATTCCCACCGTCTGCGAGCAGGTGTGGACGGCGCCAGCGGGACTCAGCGCTTTTAATGCAGATCCTCGGCCCATCCCGGGCTGAGAATTGTCCATCCACCTAACCTACACATCTTTGGACTGTGGTAGGAAACAGCAACATCCGGAGGAAACCTACACAGCCACGGGGAGAATGTGCAAACTGCACACAGTCAAGGTCACCCAAGGTCGGAATCGAACCAGGTACCTGACGCTGTGAGGCAGCAGTAGAGCGGCCCGCGACCAGCGCTGCACCAAACACGCCAGCAAATGGCGGCGATTAATCGCGTGCCGGCGTCAGGGCGCCGTGGCCCAGTCGCAGGGATTCTCTGCTCCGGCCAGGGCTGGGAGAATCCCGCCCGGGGCCTCTAATGGGTAGCTTCTGATGGGAGAATCTCTTTTGATGTGTGATGGGGTGTCTCTGTTGGGGGTCTGAGGGGGGGTTGGTGGGGGGGGGGGGGGGGGGGAAGGTCATCCTCAAGCATGTGTGCCATGTGGGGGGGTGACCTGTGATTTCCCTGGTGGTAGTAGGAAGGATGCCCCTACTTGTCAGCAGGGCGGGCGAAAGGATTTACGATGTGGCGGGGGAGGGGTATCTGCTGCCAGACCTTGTATTGGGCTGACTGCTCAAAATGGTGTCCCGATATTCCGAATGGAATCCCACAAGTTCCTAGGGCGCTGCTCCTAGCACCAGCACAGAGTAGGAACGATTCTACTCCGGCTGAGTAGAACGGATAATCCAGCCTTTAACCATTTTTTGGGAGAATTGTGCCCACAGCCTTGGAGTTAAGAGTTAAAACAATTGTGTATTAGTTTGCAGAGCAGTCAAGGCAAAGAAATCCTAAAGGGGTTGGTGTGAAATCCTGGACTGGATTCACTGTTAAAAGTGGAGCAGGAACTTTGTTTGAAAGTGTCATTTGTAAAACTGGGACTGGATTTTGGAATACAAACCGCTGAGGGAAAGCTTTATTACGAGAAAAGATTTCAAAGTGTACTTTTGGGAGTGGAGTTTGGAAACTCTCCTGTGATCATTATCTGGGGGGAATTCTGAGGAGAAATCCGCAGACACTAACTTGGGTCCAAAACAGAGTGCGTGTATTTGACCACAGATATCTTGTTTCCTAAAGAGCACCTTTTGTGTTAATGAGACAAATTGTAGCTTAAGATGTACTTTGTAAACCATGTTCATGTTTAAATCTGTGTGTATTTGTTAAACTAGGGGAGAATAAAGGAGTATTGTGTAATAATCCAACCTTTCATGTTTAATAAATGTTTTTTCCTTGTTGTTAAAACTAATTAGCGGCCTTGTGATTCTGTTCCTCCACGTTTTATAAAAAAGTAAAAGTTACAGTCTTTTGAGCCAGGGTTCCATTCTGGGATCATCCCATCCAGATGTAACATCAACTGGAATCGTAACATGTGTTAAGCAGCCATCGGCTAGTTCTGCTATTTTACTGAAGATTGAACTCGGGCCAGTTTTGGGCCTGATTATCTCACTGAAGCACTATATAATCATGGCAATAGAATGAATCAATGGTAGTAACTACTTAAGATAATAATCTTTGGAATGATCTATGTAAAATAGACTTCATTAGAAACACAAAATGATTTATTAATAAGAAGCAAAGTACAGCAGCCACAAGGCTGCACCTGGACCCCTACATGTCTCCTGCCGAAGACCGGACACCAGCCCCTGGGGTGATTGCCACTCTCAGTCCGATTGGTCTCCCAAGCCAGGTGACCCTTACTCTACGCTTAAAGAGACAATCACCACAAATCAACAATTGTTCCTGCAACATTCAGGCAAGTGATGCCAATTTGCTTTCTGCATATTTAAAAAAGATCCGAATCTAATTTAATGGAGGTTTAAAATTTGTTCGAAAAGCTTACACAGAGCTGGAGGTCCTCGTACAGGTCAATGGGTGTATTCTGTTTTAATTCTTCTGTGTATCGCCCCAAGCATTCAATTTGCAAATATCTTTCAAATTGACATCATTTGCTATGGAAAGCAGATCGTTTAATTTATTGAATGTAGTACAAGAGGTCCTTCTCAATTCAGTACAAGAGGCTTCAACCTCTTTTCGTGCACACTTCCAAACCTCATTTGCAAACAAAACAAAAATTAGATTACAATATGTATACATTCCAATCTGCCTCTTAATTGGAAAAAAAATAATTGGATACTCCTAAGTTTATAAAAAAGAGAAAGAAAAAAATACATTCCAACCTGGTGTACACCTATACTGTATCTGTTAAAGCAATCTGAATCACTACAAAACAGCCAGTTATGGTTTTGAGTTTTGAATAGGTCCTTTATTTTGTAAGGCTGTCATGCTGGTGCTGTAATGCTTGCTGTCTCGAACTATCATCATCATTTTCTTTGTTGATCTTTGTGTTAGGCATGTGCGGGGTGTGGCTCTGCTGGGGGCCACCTCGCGAACAAACTTAAGTTTGGAGCGAGGTGGGGGAGGTGCTGGAGGCGGCTAGGCCTGTGTGGACAGGCTTTGACTGGCTGAGGAGGCTGAATGGTGGTGGGATGGGGAGTATGCTTGGAGGGGCGGTTTTGAGAGGAAGTGGATGGGGGGGTTGCTGGGATAGGGGACAGGGGTAGTTGGTTGACGGTGACTAGGGGCAGGGCTTGGTCTCATTCGTGGGGCGGGGCCAGGGGCCTAGGAAGTTGTTGGCGGGGTAGGTATGCCCGCGGGTGGTCATGGCTGATGGAGTGGGGTTGAGAGACCCCCTGTCTGTATGGTTATGTGGAATGTGCGGGGGTTGGTTGATCTGGTGATGCATGTGAGAGTCTTTTTGCATTTAAAGAGCTTGAGAGCCGGTGTGGGGCTGTTGCAGGAGACCCATCAGAGGGTGGAGGACCAGGCTAGGCTTCAGAAGGATTGGGTGTTAAGTGTTTCACTCGGGCTTTGAGAACAGTGCTCGGGGGTTAGTGGTACTGATGGGTAATAGAGTTATGTTTTAGATGAACGTTATGCCGTCAATTCACTGTGAGACCGTGAGAACGAGTGAACATTAGGCTTTATTATCCATGAACTCACCTGCCAGAGTCGGCTGTACAAATGAATGCCACCCACAGGTGGCCGGTCTATATATGGCCCTGGTGAGGGCGGAGCCAGAGGCGGAGCCCACCGGGGTTCCAGTACAGTACCTGGAAGTAGACCGCATCATCACTTCCAGGTCATAGGTCACAGCATTATACAGACAGCTCATGCATTAGGTGAATACATTCACCACATTCACCCCGTGTTAAAAAAATCAAGTCCAGCGGGGGTGATGTGGGGGTCATTAAATATTCAGTCTGTCTGGAGGCCGGATCATTCCTTTAGACCTCCTCAGCTCTGGCGATGCGACGGGCACGGTTGTTGCAGATGGATGACTCCAGGGGCGTTGTGTCTGGAACTTGAACCTCAGTCCGGCGTGTCGGAGACGGTTGGGGAGTGGGGGTAGGCAGGGGGGTGGTGGGTGGCGGCAGTGCCGGCGCAGGACAATACAGGAGACACAGGGGAGCGTAAGGCGCGCTGGGGGTGGCGGTAGGCAGCGGGGAAGGGGGCGCGTTGGCAGGGGAATCAGCTGGCACCAGGTCTCGTAGGGAGACCGTATCTTGCTGTCCGTCCTGGTGCGCGATTTAGGCATACTGGGGGTTGGCGTGCAGCAGCTGGACCCTCTCGACCAGCGGTCTTATGGCTCCTCATGTGCCTCTGGAGAAGGACTGGTCCCGGAATTGTCAGCCAAGATGGAAGCGAGACCCCGGAGATGGACTTCCTAGGGAAGACAAACAAATGGTCGTGAGGGGTCTCGTTCGTGGCTGTGCAGAGGAGTGATCTGATGGAGTGGAGGGCGTCGGGGAGGACCTCCTGCCAGCGGGGGATCGGGAGGCTTCTTGACCGGAGGGCCAGAAGGACAGCCTTCCATTCCGTTCGCGTTCTCCCTCTCCACCTGCCCGTTTCCCTGCGGGTTGTAGCTCGTAGTCCTGCTTGAGGCGATGTCTTTGCTGAGCAGGTACTAATGTAGCTCATCGCTCATGAACGATGTGCCCCGGTCGCTGTGGACGTAGGCAGGGAAACCAAACAGTGTCAAGATGCTGTGCATTGCCTTTATCACAGTGGCCGAGGTCATGTCAGGGTAGGGGACAGCGAAGGAGAAGCGGGACTACTCATTGCCGATGGTTAGAAAGTATATATTACGGTTGGTGGAGGGGAGGGGCCTTTTGAAGTCAATACTTAGGCGCTCAAAGGGCCGAGAGGCCTTTACCAGGCGGGCTTTGTCTGGCCGGTAGAAGTGCGGTTTGCACTCCGCGCAGACCTGGAGGTCCCTGGTCATTGCCTTGACCTCCTTGGTGGAGAAGGGCAGATTGCGGGCCTTAATAAAGTGGGTAAGCCGGGTGACCCCCCGGGTGACAGAGGTCATTGTGGATAGCCCAAAGTTGGTCATCTTGCACGCTGGCGCATGTGCCGCGGGACAGGGCATCTGGGGGCTCATTTAGCTTCCCAGGACGATACTTGATATCGTAATTGTAGGTGGAGAGTTTGATCCTCCACCTCAAGATTTTGTCATTTTTTATTTTGCCCCGTTGCGTGTTGTCAAACATGAAGGCGACCGCCCGCTGGTCGGTGACGAGGGTGAACCTCCTACCGGCTAGGTAGTGCCTCCAGTGCCGCACGGCTTTCACTTTGGCTTGTGCTTCCTTCTCGACTTACGAGTGTCGGATTTCGGAAGCGTGGAGGGTTCTAGAGAAGAATGCTACTGGCCTGCCCGCCTGGTTGAGTGTGGCGGCCAGTGCGACGTCTGACGCATCGCTCTCTACCTGAAAGGGGACGGACCCGTCCACCGCGTGCATTGCGGCCTTGATGATGTCGGCCTTGATGTGGCTGAAGGCCGAGGGGAAAAGTGGTGGTTTGAATAAGTAGGCGGGCTTTGTCCGCATTGTTGGGGACCCACTGGGCGTAGTAGGAGAAGAGTCCCAGGCATCGTTTGAGGGCCTTGAGGCTGTGGGGAGGGGGGAGTTCCATGAGGGGGCGCATACGGTTGGGGCCGGGCCTTAGGACTCCGTTCTCCACGATGTAGCCGAGGATGGCCAGTCAGGTAGTGCGGAAAACGCACTTCTCTTTGTTATATGTGAGGTTGAGGGATTGGGCGGCCTGGAGGAACCTCTGAAGGTTGGCGTCATGGTCCTGCTGATCATGGCTACAGATGGTCACATTGTCCAAGTAGGGGTATGTAGCCCGCAAACCGTACTGGTCCACCATTCGGTCCATCGTTCTCTGAAAGACCGAGACCCCGTTAGTGACGCCGAAGGGGACCCTGAGGAAGTGGAAGAGTCGGCTGGCTACTTCAAAGGTAGTGTAGTGGCGCTCTTCCGGGCGGATTGGGAGCTGGTAGTAGGTCGACTTCAGATCGACCGTTGAGAACACACGGTACTGTGCGATCTGGTTGACCATCTCCGCTATGCGGGGGAGGGGGTACGCATCCAGTTGCGTGAACCGGTTAATGGCCTGGCTGCAGTCCACAACCATCCGATTCTTTTCCCCGGTCTGGACGACCACCACTTGCGCTCTCCAGGGGCTGTTGCTGGCCTCGATACTCCCTTCACTCAACAGTCGCTGGACCTCCGACTTGATACAAGTCATGTCTTGGGAACTGTACTGCCTGCTTCTGGTGGCGATGGGCTTACAGTCAGGAGTGAGGTTCGCAAAGAGTGAAGTGGGGGGAGACCTTGAAGGTCGCGAGGCTGCATACCGTGAGGGGGGCCAAGGGTCCGTCGAACTGTAGGGTCAGGCTTCGGTGACTGCATTGGAAGACTAATCCGAGCGGTAGGGGGGCGCAGAGGTGAGGGAGGAGCTTAAAACGAGCGTACTCTGCGCCCTGCATCACAAGATTAGCGATACAGTGCCCCCGGATCTGAACCGAATGGGAACAAGAGGCAAGGGAGATTTTTTGGGATGCGGGGTAGATGTGGAGGGAGCAGTGCCTTACCGTGTCAGGGTGGACGAAGCTCTCTGTGCTCCCGGAGTCAAAAAGACAGGGGGTCTCGTGCCCGTTGACCCGGACGACCATCATTGGGTTTTTCAGGTGCTTTGGCTGCGACTGGTCGAGGGTGACTGCGCCAAGCTGCGGGTAGCCAGCGTGGTCGACGGCATCGGGGTCACAAAATGGCAGCCCCCATCGGTCGCACATGTCGGTCGGTGCTGGAGCCAACGGCCAAGATAGCGGCCCCCACGGGTCGCACGTGTTGGCCGGTGTTGGAGCCGGCGGTCAAGATAGCAGCCCCACGAGTCGCACGAGGCTGATGACGCGCCTGAAGGGGGCGTTCCGCGCAGACATGCAGCCACATTGCGGTGTCTGCAGGCCTGCGAGTCCATGGGTCGGGCCTGGTGAGTTTTCGATTTCTGGGCTTTAGGTCGGCCCAGACAGACCCTGGCGAAGTGTCCCTTTTTCCCACAGTCGCTGCACATCGCTGTGCGGGCTGGACAACTCTGCCGGGGGTGTTGACCCCGGCCGCAGAAGTAGCACTGCGGTTCCCCGGGCTGGGCTGGCAGCCGTGCAGCACAAGCCTGTGACGTAGTCGGGTCTGACAGGGGCCGCGACAATGGTGTCCACAAGGGTTTCGCCGGGCCCGCGGGGAATGCACTGAGGCTCTGGTAGGCCACCTCTAACGAGGTAGCTAGCTTTACTGTGTCCCGCAGGTCAGAGGTCCCGTTTTCCAGCAGGCGCTGCCTGATGTAGTTCGATCGGTCTCCAGCCACGTAGATGTCCCGGATCTGTAGGTTCATGTGTTCCTCCGCCGTCACATCCCGATAGCTGTAGTTCCTCACGAGTATGGTTTACATCCACCAAGTGCTGGGCATGGTGATACTCATCCAGCGATTCCCCGGTGCGTTGACGGTGAGTAGTCAGAAGGTGTCGGGCGAACACCTCGTTTACTCGCTTTACGAAATGCGCATTGAGGGTTGCGACCGCCGCCTCGTACGTGGCAGCTTTCTCTTTCATCACGGAGATTCGATGGCTCACCCGAGCGTGGAGGAGTCGAGGTAGGCCTCGAAGCAGCAAAGCCAATGTTCGAAGATCTCCTTGGCCTCTGACGCGCGCGCGGCGAGTTCGAGCTCATCTGGCATTAGAGCGGCTTCCATGGTGCTGTCGATGGATAATAAATTGTTATGCCGTCAATTCACTGTGAGACCATGAGAATGAGTGAACATTTGGCTTTATTATCCATGAACTCGCCTACAAGAGTCGGCTGTACGAATGAGTGCCACCCACAGGTGGCCGGTGAGGGCGGAGCCAGAGGCAGAGCCCACCGGGGTTCCAGTACAGTACCTGGAAGTAGACTGTATCATCACTTCCAGGTCATAGGTCACAACATTATACAGACAGCTCACGCATTAGGTGAACATATTCACCACAATGGAGAAGGTGAGGGCAGATACGTTATAATAACAGGCACTTTGGAGGGGACGTTGATGGTGTTGGTTAGCGTGTATGCCCCGAATTGGGATGATGCGAGGTTTATAAAGAGGATTTTGGTTGCCATCCCGAGCCTGGACACGCATCAGTAAATTTTAGGGGGGGGATTTAAACACGGTGTTGCATTCAAAGATGGATCGATTTAAGCCAAACTCGTTGACCCCTTCGGCGGGGCGGGCGTGTTGGCAGCCTTTATGAAGGAGATGGGAGGAACAGATCCATGGCAGTTCCTGCATCCAGGGGGAGAGAGTATTCCATTTTATCACCGGTGCATAATAAATGTTCGAGGGTTGATTTCTTTATTATGGGGAGGTTGTTGTTGTCGGGAGCGAGGAAGGCGGAATACTCGGCGATCGTTATTTCAGATCATGCCCAGCACTTGGTGGATGTAAACTTGGAGAAGGGGCCTGCACAGAGGCTGGTGTGGAGGATGGATGTGGGGCTGCTTGCGGCTCTGAGTTTTTGTATGAGGATGACAAAGGTGATTGATGATTATGTGGGGTTCAA
This sequence comes from Scyliorhinus torazame, assembly GCF_047496885.1. NCBI lineage: Eukaryota > Metazoa > Chordata > Chondrichthyes > Carcharhiniformes > Scyliorhinidae > Scyliorhinus > Scyliorhinus torazame. The sequence goes on along the minus strand of NC_092724.1, from coordinate 116,012,602 downwards.
TAAAAATGGGGAGGCCTCACCGTCAGGTGTATAGGAGGCGCTGAAGTCAAAGGTAAGTGGCGAGATCATCTCATTTAAGGCACAGTTGGATAAGGAGGCAAGCAAGGAGTGGCAGCGGTTGGTGGATTAAATTTTTGAAGTGGATGGGAAGTACGTGGAGGATCCCACTCCGGAAGTTTTGGCCATGAACTGCAGACACATTTTGACCTTTTGTCTGCAGGGAAAGTGTTGCACCAGATAAGGCGGGTGAAGGGTGTGGTGTACGAGTACGGAGAGAAGATCAGTCGCTTGCTGGCAGGACAGCTCCGCCGGCAGGCAGCCTCCTGGGAGATTATTCAGGTCGGGATGGGGTGAGGGGGCAGGTGGTTGCGTCGGAGCAGGTGAATAGGGAATTTGAGAGTTTTATAAGTGTTTGTATAGGCCAGAGCCCCTGGGGGATGAGTCTGGTATGAGTGTGTTTTGGAGGGGCCGGAGTGTCCCACGATGGAAGAGGAGGATAGGGCAGGGTTGGAGGAGTCAGTGGAAATTGAGGAGGTTCGGACGGTGGTAGGGAAGATGCAAGCGGGTAAAGCACCGAGGCCAGGTGAACTCTTGGTGGAATTTTATAAGAAGTTTTTGGATAGGTTGGCACAGCTGTTGGTGGAGATGTTTGAGGACATGGTAGTTAGGGGGGCTCTCCCAGAGATGATGGGATGGGCAACTATTTCGCTGTTTTTAAGAAAGCATAAAGATCCAGTAGAGTGTGGGTCATATCGGCCAATTTCCCTGTTGAATGTGGATGCCAAGATTCTTGCCAAAGTGCTGCCACTTAGGCTTAGGAATGCCTTCTGCAGATGACTGGGGAGGATCAGACAGGGCTTGTAAAGGCTAGGCAGTTGTGCGGCGCTTGTTAACTGTGGTGCTCCCCATCAGAAGGAGGGGGAGCAGGAGGTGGTGGTGGCGCTGGATGCGGAGAATGTGTTTGTGTAAAGTGGAATTATTTGTTTATGGTATTTGAATGGTTTGCCCCAGGGAAATATTGTGGAAGTCTGGAGGTGATGCCCACATTGAAGACATGGAAGCAATTTTGGCAAGATTTTAAGTTAGAGGCGGGGTCAAGGCTGATGTAGGTCCGAGAGAATCATGGGCTGGATTCACCGTTTTGGAGGGAACTGTGGCGTTTTACGACCACAAAATCGGCGGCGAACCCTCACCGATCCTGCGATCGGTATGGGGATAGCAGCCGCACCGAGTAAAACTCCCGGTTCCCACGATATAAACGGCTGGAGAATGGCCAGGTCTGTGGCCGCACATGCGCACGGCGACGACCTGTAGTGATCGTGTGTAAAACATGGCGCCGGCCGTGCGCGGACCCGACCTGCCAAAGTGTGCCCCCCTGGCCACCCCCTGGCTACCCCCCACCAGTCCTCCCAGCCCCCACGGATGCTCCCCCTGGCCTGCAGCATGGCTCCCGCCTCACTGTGGCAATACTGGACATAGTCCGCAGCTGCCATGCCGGGCTCGCGACCGCTGAGACCACGCGTGTCTCACGTGGTCGGGAACTTGGCCCATCAGGGGCGGAGAATCGGGGTAGGGCCTTCAGTGACATGCCAATGCCGTTCCAACGGCGTGCGGCGTGAAACACGATGATGCCATTTCGGAGGCAGTGGAGGACAGAAAACCCACATCAAACCGGCGCTGCCCCCGATATTGGTGTCAGAAGGGATTCTCCGCCCGATCGCCGATTCCGAAATGGGCGACGGAGAACGGTGAATTCCGCCCCATGTGTTTGAGCCGGCGGGATTGGATGCTGGATTTCGGAGGTGGGAGGAGCGGGGGTGGGGGGGGGGGGTGATGAAAATGAAGGGCTTGTTCTTGGAAGGGCAGTTTGAGAGATAGAAGGAGTTGATGGAGAAGTTTGGGACTTCACAAGGGGAGGCCTTTAGGTATATGTAGGTGCAGGATTTCACAAGGACGGTGTTCTTGACGCTTCCGGTGACAGCGCCCTCCTCGTTGTGGGACGGGATGTTGTCGGTTATTGGGTTTGGGGGGGGCAGTTATCTCGGCGATTTATGGGAGGAATCTGGAGGAGGATACGGGGTCGTTGAAGGGTGTTAAGGCCAAGTGGGAGGAGGAGTTGGGTGTGGCGTTGAGGAGACATTGTGGTCTGAGGTGTTGCGAAGGGTGAATGCCTCGACATCGTGTACGAGACTGGGGTTAATACAGATAAAGGTGGTGCACAGGGTGCAGCTGACGAGGTCAAGGATGAGCAAGTTGTTTGAGGGGGTGGAGGATACTTGTGAGTGGTGTGGGAGGGGTCTGGTCAACCACGTACAATGGCCTGGTCCTGCCCGAAGCTGGAGAAATTTTGGGGGTCTTTTTTCAGCACCATGTCAGCGATCCAGTACTTTGACTTGGAGCCCATTCCCCTGGGGGCCATATTTGAGGTGTGGGGCTTGTCGGAGTTGCAGAGGGTGTTGGGGGCCTTTGCCTCGCTGATTGCTCGCAGGTGGGTCCTGTTGGGCTGGAGGTCAGCTTCTCCACCCTGTGCCTCAGTATGGCCGGGGAACCTGATGGAGTTCCTCTCTCTTAGGAAAGAGATGTACACCTTGAGTGGGCCGATTGAGGGGTTCCATGAGAGATGGGGTCTACTTTTTCTTCACTTTAAAGAGTTGGTTAATGTCAATTGCTAAGAGGGTGATTTCGAGTAGGGTTGGGATGTGTGGAGTTATTCTCTGAGTTGTATGAGGGTTGGTGAGTAGAGGCGGGTTCTTTTGTTATTCTTTTAATTGGGGGTTGTTTTGTTTTATGTATAACATTTTAAAATGTTAAAAACCGAATAAAAGTATTTTTTAAAAAAAGGGATTTTATTTTACTGCTCTTTGTTTCTGTTATGTATCAGAGAATGCATCCCAGTGACGTTAGCAGAATGTTTGTGCGGGTTGGCAGTTCTCCATCTTAGACTGTATGAGCAACATCTCATAATAAAATCTCTCGTCGTGTTTGAAGGAATCCAGAGCGTGGGCACCTCCAAACCTTTTCTCTTTGCGGCAAACAAAGAAATACGACAGAAGAGAGATCTGGCGATGAGGACTGAGGCAGGAAAAATGGCTGGAAGACGAAATGTGTCGACTAAACAGCGGAGAGGGCATTAGGAGCAAAGGAAGATTCTTGGGACTGGACTCTCACACACACACATACCTGGGGCGAAATTCTCCGTTATCGGCGGAAACTCCGCCGATCGGCTCAAAAAATGGCGCAAATCCCACTTGCGTCACGTCATAAAAATGGGCCGATAGTCTGCGGCCCGAAATGGGCTAGCAGCGACGTAACGGGATCCGCGCTTGCGCAGTGGTTCACGCCGTGCAGCGTCATACGCGCTGCACGGCGTGACGGCTCATAAGGCCGCGCAGCTCCCCCCCACCCGACCGGAACACCCGACCGCAACACCCGACTTGATGGCTGGCCGTCGCTCAGCCCCGAGGTTCGAGTCACGCGATGTGGAGGCGCTCCTGGACGCGGTGGAGCAGAGGAGGGACGCCCTGTATCCCGGGCACGGCCGCAGAGTTGCCCCACGCCACAGCCGGCGTCTGTGGAGGGAGGTGGCAGAGGCCGTCACCGCTGTGGCCCTAACACCACGGACAGGCACCCAGTGCCACAAGAAGGTGAACGACCTCGTCAGAGCAGGCAGGGTGAGCCTCCCCCATATCCCCCATATCCCCCCCCTCCCCATATCCCCCATATCCCCCCTCCCCCATATCCCCCATATCCCCCCTCCCCCATATCCCCCCTCCCCATATCCCCCATATCCCCCCTCCCCATATCCCCCCTCCCCCATATCCCCCATATCCCCCCTCCCCCATATCCCCCCCTCCCCCATATCCCCCATATCCCCCCTCCCCCATATCCCCCCTCCCCCATATCCCCCATATCCCCCCTCCCCCATATCCCCCATATCCCCCCCTCCCCATATCCCCCCTCCCCCATATCCCCCTCCCCATATCCCCCCTCCCCCATATCCCCCCTCCCCATATCCCCCATATCCCCCCTCCCCCATATCCCCCCTCCCCCATATCCCCCCTCCCCCATATCCCCCATATCCCCCCTCCCCCATATCCCCCCTCCCCCATATCCCCCCTCCCCCATATCCCCCCTCCCCCATATCCCCCATATCCCCCCTCCCCATATCCCACATATCCCCCCTCCCCCATATCCCCCCTCCCCCATATCCCCCCTCCCCCATATCCCCCCTCCCCCATATCCCCCATATCCCCCTCCCCCATATCCCCCCTCCCCCATATCCCCCTCCCCCATATCCCCCATATCCCCCCTCCCCATATCCCCCCATCCCCCATATCCCCCTCCCCCATATCCTCCCTCCCCCATATCCCCCCTCCCCCATATCCCCCCTCCCCCATATCCCCCCTCCCCCATATCCCCCATATGCCCCCTCCCCCATATCCCCCCCTCCCCCATATCCCCCCTCCCCCATATCCCCCCCTCCCCCATATCCCCCCTCCCCCATATCCCCAAGTGAATCCAGCCCTAACCTTAACCTCTGCAATGCACGCGCAACCGATGGCGTGCATTCATATACCTGCCTAACACTGTTGCCTTTTACCCCTGCCACCCCCCCCCCCCCCCCAACAGGAGAAGCGCGCACACAACAATAGGGAGCATGTGAGGACTGGAGGAGGGCCCGCTGATGAGAGAGGCCACTGACCGTACACGAGGAAAGGGCCCTGGAACTGGCTGGCGGACCTGAGGACCGGGAGGTTGCTGATGCAGAGGTCGGGGCCCCACGAGCAAGTGAGCCACCAACAGCCCGTCCCCATATCCCCCCTCCCCTATATCCCCCTCCCCCGTATCACCTGATCACTGCCTGATGTCTAACCATGCATGCTTCATTGTGTATCGCAGGACCAAACGTCCAGGCACCCATCCCCGCAGATGCAGACCGCCCGCAGGATGCCCCTCGGAGACCACGGGAGACTGAGAGACCCGCACCCTCCAGCATGCGACGCCCGCAGGATGCCCCTCGCACACCACGGGAGACGGAGAGACCTGGAGCAACAGGGAGACGACACCCCCGTCACGTGCGGGAGCGACCACCAAGCGATGAGGGGGGCAGCCACAGGCCCCCGTCACATCCGAGCCAGGACACCACTACCCAGGACACCACTATCCAGGACACCCCTACCCGGGACACCACTACCCAGGACACCCCTACCCGGGACAGCACTACCCGGGACAGCACTACCCGGGACAGCACTACCCAGGACACCCCGACCCGGGGAGACGAAATACCGGACAGTGACTCAGAGTGGATGGGTGGAGACGAACCCCCACCCCAAAGTGCCATGGACTCAGAGTGGGATGAAGAGCACGACACAACGCCACTGCTGTCACCAACACCCTCCATCATCGCAGAAACACTCACTACGGTTGGGCACTTTAGTGATGAGGCGTCTGGTACACTCACTGGTGCGCACAACACAGCCGTCCCGGTACAGCAGGTGGAGGTAGGAGCAGCAGAGGGACCGGGCGGTCGGAGGGCAGCCCAGGCCAAGCGAACATCTGCCGCCCAGATGGATCCCGGGTTCCTGCAGTTACCACACCCACACATAGATCCGATGCAACCACCGACACGGAGACGAGCGAATAGGGTGACGGGTGGCTTGCGGCGGCTGCGGTCGCAGGTGGAGGAGTCCACCCGCGTCCAGGAGCTGGGAGTGGTCCCGGTCATGCGTGCCACCCAGGCTGACACCGCACGGGTGGCGTCCGCGGTGGAGGCAATGGGTGCGACGGTGTCAGACATGGGGAACGGTTTGCGAGGCCTGGGGCCTTCCGTGCAGGCGGTGTCTGTGGCCCAGGAAATGGCTGCCCTCTCACAGGAGGCCATGAGCCAGTGCCAGCGCCAGATGGCAGAGGCGCTCAACGCCATAGCCCAGTCTCAGCAGGCCATGGCCCAGTCTCAGCAGGCCATGGCCCAGTCTCAGCAGGCCATAGCCCAGTCTCTGCAGGCCATGGCCCAGTCTCTGCAGGCCATGGCCCAGTCTCAGCAGGCCATCGCTGAGGGCATCGGCGCCAGTGGCCATGTGCGAGCCGGCGTCGCACTGTCGCAGACAGGGTTCGACAACCCCCTGGGCTCCATGGCTGCAAACCTGCAGACCCCTGTCGATACCAGCACGGGCCTCCAGGACTGGCAGCGCCAGATGTCGGGGGCGCGTCGGATGGCCAGTCCGTTCGCATCCCCCACCCATGTAGAGGCCTGGGGGCCATCGGGCACCCCGAGGGAGGAGGAGGTGGTGTGGTCCATCCCGGCTCCCTCTGTAGGGGAGGTCCCGGTACACCGCGACACCTCGGACTCCCCCCCTTCCGTCCCAGGTGCATCGGGTGGGCAACGGGCAGGACAGGCTGGCAGCTCGCCATCCCAGTCGCCCGGGCGGCAGCCTGGCCCATCTAGGCCAGGACGCCCCAGGAAACGGCCGCCAAAGGGATCCGGTGTCAGAGGGCCATGGCCCAGTCTCAGCAGGCCATAGCCCAGTCTCTGCAGGCCATGGCCCAGTCTCTGCAGGCCATGGCCCAGTCTCAGCAGGCCATCGCTGAGGGCATCGGCGCCAGTGGCCATGTGCGAGCTGGCGTCGCACTGTCGCAGACAGGGTTCGACAACCCCCTGGGCTCCATGGCTGCAAACCTGCAGACCCCTGTCGATACCAGCACGGGCCTCCAGGACTGGCAGCGCCAGATGTCGGGGGCGCGTCGGATGGCCAGTCCGTTCGCATCCCCCACCCATGTAGAGGCCTGGGGGCCATCGGGCACCCCGAGGGAGGAGGAGGTGGTGTGGTCCATCCCGGCTCCCTCTGTAGGGGAGGTCCCGGTACACCGCGACACCTCGGACTCCCCCCCTTCCGTCCCAGGTGCATCGGGTGGGCAACGGGCAGGACAGGCTGGCAGCTCGCCATCCCAGTCGCCCGGGCCGCAGCCTGGCCCATCTAGGCCAGGACGCCCCAGGAAACGGCCGCCAAAGGGATCCGGTGTCAGAGGGCAGGAATCACAGGATTCCACCTCCAGTTCTGCTGTACCGTCTGGGGAACCACGTAGACGTAGTCAAAGGGCCCGTAAGGCCAAACAATTAGACACTGAGTAAGTTGGCACGGGTGCAGGGCACAGATGAGTTTTAGGGGCTAGGGCACGTGCATGAACTCCTTTGGTTATTAAAGTCAATGTTACACCTACCGAAGCTGCCTTTGTGCTCTGTCCAAAGTGTGCGGGCGTGTCACGTACGTTGAGCGCAAGTGTGTGTGTGACGGGTGGTCTTACCTCAGCCCCAGGTGAGTCTGCCCCCTTCCCCCTGGGCCACCATCAACATCCCCCGGGCAGAGGACGGGACCGTGCGCTGCAGTGTCACAGCCGCATGCAGGGATGGTCCGGGTGGATGGTGGTACTGTGGCCATGGGTCAGACATAGTCCAACGATGTAGAGCCAGGAGCTCATCGGAGGCGGGTTGTCATCATCCTCCATGGCCTGCGATAGACACGCGTCCACCCACAACTGGGTGAGCCCGGCCCGTTGTGCCGCCGGTGGATCGGCAATTGGGGGTGGGGGGGTGGTGTGCATGCGGGTGGGGTGTGTGGGGTTGGGGAGGGGGGTGAGGGTGCAGCACACCACAATGATGCGGCCGACCCTATCTGACCGATACTGGAAGGCGCCCCCAGAGAGGTCCAGGCACCTGAAACGCATCTTCAGCACGCCAAAGCACCTCTCGATCACTCCCCTTGTCGCTACATGGGCATCATTGTATCGGTTCTCCGCCTCATTGCGTGGCCTCCGTATAGGCGTCATCAGCCACGATCGCAATGGGTAGCCCCTGTCGCCCAGCAACCAGCCCCTCAGCCGGGGATGGCGTCCCTCGTACATGCCGGGGATGGATGACCGCGACAACACGAATGAGTCGTGTACACTGCCTGGGTGACGGGCGCAGACGTGCAGGATCATCATGCGGTGGTCGCAGACCACCTGTACGTTCATTGAATAGGTCCCCTTCCTATTAGTGAACACGGCCCTGTTCTCTGCAGGTGGCTGCACGGCGACGTGCATCCCATCGATCGCGCCCTGGACCATGGGGAACCCGGCAACGGCAGAGAAGCCCACGGCCCGGGCATCTTGGCTGGCCCGGTCCACGGGGAAGCGGATGTAGCGGTGCGCCATGGCATAAAGGGCATCTGTCACTGCCCGGATGCACCGATGCCCCGATGTCTGCGATATGCCGGACAGGTCCCCACTCGGTGCCTGGAATGACCCCGTTGCATAAAAGTTCAGGGCCACCGTAACCTTGACGGACACGGGGAGAGGGTGTCCCCCGCCAGTGCCACGCGGTGACAGGTGTGCCAGCAGGTGGCAGATGTGTGCCACGGTTTCCCGGCTCATCCGGAGTCTCCTCCTGCATTCCCGGTCCGTGAGGTCCTGGTATGACTGCCGGGGCCGGTACACACGGGGCGCCCTCGGGTGCCTCCGTTGCCGTGGGGCCACGACGTCCTCCTCCCCCTCCTCGTCCTGTCGGTCAGGTGTCCCTCCAGCCTGGGCGGCTGCCGCCTGCCCCTCTGCGGCAGCCTGCGCCGCCTCTCTGGCACGCTCCTCCTCCTCCTCCTCCTTCTCCTCATCCAGGGCAACATAGACATAAGCGGCTGCCACCACGGCGGCCAACATCGCTGGATGGTCTGAAAACATGACGGCCTGGTGGGGGGGAGGGGAACGACGACATGTCATCATTGCCCATATCCCCTCCTCCCCCCAGCCAGGTGGCATGGACCGCATGGGTCCAACTGTTGGAGGCTGGCACCTGGCCAGGTGGACCAACTCATTTGCCCTCCCATCACCCACCCCGGCACGGACGCCCTCCCCAACCCCCAACCTCCACCCCAGCACGGACCCCCTCCCCAACCTCCACCCCGGCACGGACCCCCCCCCCCAACCTCCACCCCGGCACGGACCCCCTCCCCAACCCCCAACCTCCACCCCAGCACGGACCCCCCCCCCAACCTCCACCCCGGCACGGACCCCCTCCCCAACCCCCAACCTCCACCCCAGCACGGACCCCCCCCCCAACCTCCACCCCGGCACGGACCCCCTCCCCAACCCCCAACCTCCACCCCAGCACGGACCCCCCCCCAACCTCCACCCCGGCACGGACCCCCTCCCCAACCTCCACCCCAGCACGGACCCCCCCCCAACCTCCACCCCGGCACGGACCCCCTCCCCAACCTCCACCCCAGCACGGACCCCCCCCCAACCTCCACCCCGGCACGGACCCCCCTCCCCAACCTCCACCCCAGCACGGACCCCCCCCCCAACCTCCACCCCGGCACGGACCCCCCCCCAACCTCCACCCCGGCACGGACCCCCTCCCCAACCCCCAACCTCCACCCCAGCACGGACTCCCCCCCAACCTCCACCCCGGCACGGACCCCCCTCCCCAACCTCCACCCCAGCACGGACCCCCCCCCCAACCTCCACCCCGGCACGGACCCCCTCCCCAACCTCCACCCCAGCACGGACCCCCCCCAACCTCCACCCCGGCACGGACCCCCCCCAACCCCCAACCTCCACCCCGGCATGGACCCCCCCCAACCCCCAACCTCCACCCCGGCACGGACCCCCTCCCGGCACTCCCCCGGAGCCCAGCCTACTCTAACCACCCCCCCCCCCCCCCCCGCCGCACACACACACAAGCCGAGACACACCTCTCCTCACGCAATCAGTCTGCGGCCACGCCATTTCCTGCCCAGAGCCAACCCCCCAGGCCGTCACTCACCTCCTCGCTGGTCGGCGTGAGCCTGGAGCACCGGGTCACGCCGATGAAAAGGAGGTTTGATTGACGTCGACGTGAACTGTCATCACGTCGACGGGACTTCGGCCCATCCGGAAGGGAGAATATCGGCAGGCCGAAAATCGGCTGCCTTGCGCAGACCCGTGACATTCTCCGCGGCAGCGGCGCCATTAACGCCCCGCCGACTTTTCTCCCTTCGGAGACTTCGGCGGGGGCGGGGGCGGGATTCACGGCGGCCAACGGCCATTCTCCGACCCGGCGGGGGGTCGGAGAATGACGCCCCTGGTGTGGAGTACTGCCGCCGCTGCTGAAGGTTAAAAAAAAAAATTCAACGACAATCGTGTGTAAAGAAACCCAGCAGTTCGGGGAAACTTGCTTGCCATTGAAATGAGTAGGGTCTGGGCTGCAGGACTCTGCACCGGCCAGAATTTGTGAAACTTAAAACTCATTTCTTTTGATTTGATTTGGGCAAAATGGAAAAAAATTCTAGTTGCTTGTGATAAAGGGGATCGTTTGTACCCTACTTTCCAAAAGAGTACAGTAAGAAGTCTTACCAGGTTAAAGTCCAACAGGTTTGTTTCAAACACTAGCTTTCGGAGCACTGCCCTTTCCTCACTGTCTGTACGGTGTCTGCATATTCTCCATGTGTCTGCGTGGGTTTCTCCAGATTGTCCTCGGTTTGCTCCCACAGTCCAAAGATGTGCAGGTTAGGTGGATTGCCTATGCTAAATTGCCGTTAGTGTCCAAAAACGGCTAGGTGGGGTTCCGGGGATAGGGCGGAGGTGTGGGGATTGGGTGGAGGTGTGGGCTTAGGTAGGGTGCTCTCTCCAAGGGCCAGTGCAGACTCAATGGGTCAAATGGCCTCCTTCTGCACTATAAATTCTATGATTCTATGATTCCACTGTCCTGCTCCATAAGCCTGATTTCTCTTGGTTTCACTTTTATCAATCTGACCGTAGCCAGATCACAGAATCATAGAATCATAGAATTTACAGTGCAGAAGGAGACCATTCAGCCCATCAAGTCTGCACCGGCCCTTGGAAAGAGCACCCTACCCAAGCCCACACCTCCACCCTAGCCCCATAACCCATAACCCCACCCAACCTTTTTGGACACTAAAGGCAATTTAGCATGGCCAATCCACCTAACCTGCACATCTTTGGACTGTGGGAGGAAACCGGAACACCCACGCAGACACGGGGAAAACGTGCTGACTCTGCACAGACGGTGACCCAAGCCCGGAATCAACTCTAAAACTAATTTCTCCCTCCACATCCACAGCATTATTTCTGTTGTCTCCCAAGGCTCAATTCTTGACTCTTCCCTTTCCTTCATCTGCAGGCATGGCTTCTACATAGAGTAATAAAATCCCAATCTCCCATACTTCTTCCACTCTCTACCTCTTCCCGGCTTCTGTGTGAGGAGTCCTGGCACAGGTTTCCTCCCATAGTCCAAAGATATGTAGGTTAGGTGGATTAGTCATGCTAAATTGCCCCTTAGTGCAGGTTAGGTGGGGTTACAGAGATAGGGCACGGGAGTGGGCCTAGTTGGGTGGGCTTGGTAGGGTTGGTGCAGATTTGATGCACCAAATGGCCTCCTTCTACACTGCAGGGATTCTAAACTCTGACTCCATCACCCTCCCTGATCACCACTTTAAGCTGAATCTGGTTGTTCACAACTTTAATATCTTTTTAGTCCCTGAGCCAAGCTTCCAATCTTGTGCCATGTCCATCACAAATACTATCCACTTCTAACTCCATTTATTGCCTCTCCTAACCATCCTTTTTGGCTTGCTGTCCATTTGACATTTGCCTCGATGCAGTGTTTTGAGGTAAGGGTGCCAGACAAAGTGCAAGTTGTTCTTGAAATGAAATGTCGGTGTTAAGCTGTTTCATGTTCATATGCATAGCAAATAAATCACCAAGGAAAAGCTAGGAGCACGAGACGATGAACATTACTTTATAGCAACAGATGAACAGAGGTTTTTAAAATGGACCAAGAAGTTTTTGTTCTTAATTTCTGACTGTAAAATTGCAGCTTGAATCAAACGACCTGCACTTGAGCGTTTGGATGATCAAACTGGATAAAGTAGGGTAGATTTTCCAGTCCCGCCTACCTTCGGATTCACCATGGGTGGGACGGACAATTTGACAGACCATTTCAATGTCCGTTGACTTTGGGCGGGAATTTCAGGTCTCGGGCGGGCGTGACCGGATAATTCCAAGTCTTTAGTTAGTTGCAATCCTTGAAGGTAGAGAAAGATTACGAGGTTCATTTGACAATTTAAAGGCAATTAGAGGAGGTTGGGGAGTGTTGGCAGCGCTCCATGAGTCTTTTAGATGCACAGGAGATACCTGGAAATTGGAAGAAAATGAATTTGATAGTCACGCAAAAGAAATACTGGAACTATCTTCAACAGTTAACTGGTTAACGTGATGAGGCAATGGACCTAAACTATTGTAGAGTCTGCAGCTTGAGGATGGTTGATGATTGTCAGCTTTGCTTTAGCAAAGGTAAGTATCAACAGAGAGATCCCAGGAATTGTGCTGGCTGGGGTGGAGGGGGAGGGGGAGGGGAAAGCAAAGAGGGAGTGAGTTGTCGACTTTGTTTAGATTTTTAAAGATAATTTGATAAGAACCGTAAAAGGGATTAATGAGGAAGGCCATGAGATCTGACGTGAGGATGTCTGGTAAAGTGGTTAGAAAAATGATAGAATGCAGTTCTAAAAGGATATTGACCACACAACAGTGTTTGCCAACATTTTTGGTTTTTGAACATATCAAGCATATGTTTGTCATTGTGACTATTGTAAGAGTCCTTCCTTCCTTTTAAAGGAATTAATTTTGAGTAACCAATTCATTTTTTCCCCAATTAAGGGCAATTTAGCGTGGCCAATCCACCTACCCTGCACAGCTTTGGGTTGTGGGGGCGAAACCCACGCAAACACGGGGAGAATGTGCAAGCTCCACACAGACAGTGACCCAGAGCCAGGATCGAACCTGGGACCTCGGCGCCGTGAGGCAGCAGGGCTAACCCTCTGCGCCACCGTGCTGCCCTAGAGTCCTTCCTTCCTGTTTATTTCCTTTGTTCCCATTTGTTTTATTTTATTATTTTTAGTCCCTGGACCCATAATCAGAATGTGCCTTTAAGGAAAAGACTTGAGCTGATGCAGCCTGCTTGTCAGGACATTGTGTTCCCAGGTTTTGGAGAGGAGCTCTTTGATGCCGAATGAATCTTAGGAACCAGTTTTGGAGGAAGTTAGTTCAATTGGCTAACTGGCAATTGGTGGGTTGGGCAGAAACAGTGTTCTGCCTGCCAATAGTCAGTGATTGGTTCCTGCAAGATGATTTCTGAAATAATTGGGCAGATGTAATTGGAGGTGAAAGGAACAGTCTCTCTCTTGCTTGCTGAAGTAAAGAACTGATTTATTATTCTAAAACCAGGGGCGGCAGGGTGGCAAAGTGGTTAGCGCTGCTGCCTCACGGCGCCGAGGTCTCAGGTTCGATCCCGGCCCTGGGTCACTGTCCGTGTGGAGTTTGCTCATTCTCCTCGTGTCTGCGTGGGTTTCGCCCACACAGCCCAAAGATGTGCAGGGTAGGTGGATTGGCCATGATAAATCGCCCCTTATTTGGAAAAAATGAATTGGGTACTCTAAATCCCCCCCAAAATAATATTCTAAAACCAGTGAGTTCAGGGTACATCTTTGCCGAGAATCTGAAATGCTCCTGAATCTGCAGAGAAAGTAGACAACCTTGCCAGAGAAAACCATTGTACGCCTAGAAGGAAGAAGTACCAAAACAAAAGCCTGAACGCCTGAAAGGCATTAACTGGAAATCATCCCAGTGTATCAAAGATCCTTATCCTTTTATTTTATTAATATTTTCTTTACCTTTCGACCGCCCTTTCCCCTTTGTGTTATTTGTCTGTGTGTGTGTGTATATGTGTAGAGAGTGGGATAATTAGAAGTGGGGGAGGGTTGGGAACGGGGTATTAGATAGTCAGTTACATCTTTCTCTCAGTTTAATTATAATACCATACATAATAAAAGGTTACTTGTGTTAAAGTTACAAACCTGGTGACTGTAGTTTATTGGGCTCAACCAATGACTTCAGGTATTTTAAAATAAAATCTAATTTCACCTGTGTTGTGACTCTGAATCAAGTGGGGCTGGAATTGACGATGCACTAGTCCAAGGTGTCGTGACACAAGAATGAGGGCTGTTCGTCCAAATGAATGAAGATTTATTCGAAATTGAAGATGGTACCGATTGAAGAATGTAGCAAGATGACTTAGGGTTAATTCTAGCCCAGGCTCTTCATCTTCAACGATAAACTTGGATGCCAATAGAGGGTAAAAATGTGTGGAGAAATAGAGGGTAAAAAATAGAGGGTAAAAATGTGAGGAGAAAAAAATAAAGGTAAGGGGCGGGATTCTCCACTCCCGTGCCGAAGTGCCCACGCCGTCGTGAACACCGTCGAGGTTCACGATGGCGCAAAACGGCTCCGATCCTGACCGATTCAGGCCCCGACAATGGGCTAGGATCGGGGCCCGCGTCATCTACACGCGCCAGGCCTTGTCGCCGCGTAAAGGCGGCGCCGCATAGATGACGCGGCCGGCGCCGCATAACTGGCGTCACCTGCGCATGCGCGGGTTGGCCGGCGGCAACCCACGCATGCGTGGTTGCCGTCCTCTCTGAGTCCGCCCCGCAAGAAGATGGCGGACGGATCTTGCGGCGCTGCGGAAGGAAGGAGATCCTCCTTCAGAGAGGACGGCCTGACGATCGGTGGGCACCGATCGCGGGCCATGCCATATTTGAGGTACCCCCCAGTTCAGGATCCCCCCTCCCCCCTGCAGGCCGCCCCCCCAGCATTCCCGCGCTGTTCCCGACGGCAGCGACCAGGTGTGGACGGCGTCGGGGGGAACCCGCCGTTTTGGCCTGGCTGCTCGGCCCATCCGGGCCTAAGAATAGCGGGGGTGCCGGAGAATCGCCATTTTGGGTGTCTCCGGCGATCCTCCGGCCTGCGGCCCGCGGAACTCGAATGGGCCGTTCCCGCCGCTTGGGAGAATCGCGGGAGGGCGGCGGACCAGCGTCCCGGGAAATTTTGGCGGCCCAGCGATTCTCCCAACCGGTGCGGGAGTGGAGAATCTCGCCCCTGATTTTATCAATTTGCAGGGTTTTTTTGAAAAATATTAAATATTGGACAGTAAACTGTTAGATAACATGATTCAAAATAGTTTTCAAGTTTGAGATCATAAAATATTAACAAAAAGAAAATGAGATGAGGATATGCCCACCCAAGGAGGGATTTAGCATCAAGGTCAGCCAGTATGAAAAATGTCCCACAGTGAATTTTTGCATTTAATAAGAGAGTAAAAAATTAACTAACTAAGCTGCATCACTAAGTGTAAACGATTCACAGTTATTTTGGTTGCTGTCAAGGTCCTGTCACAAGATGGTGGATCGTCAATGCTTCCTCACGCTTTCCAGTAATTTGCCTCAATGGCTGATTATCTTAGATTATTAACTGCAAATTGAAACTGGACATCAACAAATCCCACAAATGTATAGCCACAATTTCTCTGAACACACAAAAATTAGCGATTTTTCAGGATTGTGTTCATGTGTGCCCTTGATTATCTGCGATGGGAATGTTTTTGGAAGGCACTTGTTATCAGATCAGGAAAATCAAAAACAAAACCAGAAAATGCTGGAAACATTCAGCCAGCCATCCACAGAGAGGAAATCTTCTGATCAGCTGGACTGAACACCAGAACCAAACAATTTTTTCATCTCCGGTCTGAGAGCAGGAGCTGGATCGACATCAATAGATGCGCTAAACCCGTACTTGGACAATGTCACCATCTGCGGCCATGACCAGCAGGACCACGACGCAAACCTGAGGAAGTTCCTCCAGACCGCCCGGGCCCTCAATCTGACATATAAAAAAGAGAAATGCGTGTTCCACACAATCCGACTAGTCATCCTCGGCTACGTCGTGGAAAATGGGGTCCTAGGCCCCGACAGCATGCGTCCCCTTAAGGAACTTCCCCTCCCCCGTAGCGTCAAGGGACTCAAACGGTGCCTGGGGCTCTTTTCCTATTACGCCCAGTGGGTCCCCAGATATGCGGACAAAGCCCGACCACTCACTAAAACCATGGTTTTTCCCCTGACGCTTGAGGCTCAGTCGGCCTTCAGTCGTATCAAGGCCGATATCATCAAGGCCGCCATGCACGCGGTGGACGAAACCATTCCCTTCCAGGTAGAAAGCGACACATCGGACGTCGCCCTGGCTGCTACAATCAACCAGGCGGGCAGACCAGTAGCGTTTTTCTCCCGAACCCTCACTGACTCGGAAATCTGGCACTCTGCAGTCGAGAAGGTGGCACAAGCCATAGTGGAGGCCGTGCGGCACTGGAGGCACTAGGAGGTTCGCTCTCGTCACCGACCAACGGTCGGTTGCCTTTATGTTCGATAACGCACAACGGGGCAAAATAAAGAATGATAAAATTCTGAGGTGGAGGATCGAACTCTCCACTTACACGTGCGATATTACATATCATCCGGGGAAGGTCAATGAGTCCCCAGATGCCCTGTCCCGCGGCATGTGCGTCAACGCGCAGAAAGACAGCCTGAGGGCCATCCACAATGACCTTTGTCACCCGGGGGTCACCCGGCTTGCTCACTTCATCAAGTCCCGAAACCTACCTTACTCCACCGAGGAGGTCAAGGCCATGACCAAGGCTTGCCAGATCTGTACGGAGTGCAAACCGCACTTCTACCGACCAGACAAGGCTCGGCTGGTAAAGGCCTCTGGGCCCTTTGAGTGACTAAGTGTGGACTTCAAAGGGCCCCTCCCATCCACCAACCGCAACGTTTATTTCCTCACTGTCATCGATGAATTCTCCCGCTTCTCATTCACTGTCCCCTGCCCTGATATGACCTTGGCCCCCGTAATCAAGGCAATGCACAGCATCTTCACCCTGTTTGGTTTCCCTGCTTATATCCACAGCGATCGGGGTACATCGCTCATGAGTGATGAGCTGCATCGATATCTGCTCAACAAGGGCATCGCCTCGAGCAGAACGACCAGCTATAACCCACGGAGAAACGGTCAGGTGGAGAGGGAGAACGCGACAGTTTGGAAGGCTGTCCTTCTAGCCCTACGGTCAAGAAGTATCCCAACCGCCCGCTGGCAGTAGGTCCTACCCGATGCCCTACACTCCATTATGTCGCTCCTCTGTACAGCCACGAATGAGACCCCTCACAACCGTTTGTTTGTCTTACCCAGGAAGTCCACCTCTGGGGTCTCGCTTCCACGTTGGCTGACGACTTCAGGACCAGTTCTGCTCCGGAGGCACGTGAGGAGCCATAAGACAGACCCATTAGTCGAGAGGATCCAACTGCTACACGCAAACCCTCAATACGCCTACGTCAAGCACCTTGACGGCAGGCAAGGCACCGTTTCCCTGCGAGACCTGGCACCCGCTGGCTCTCCCACCGATGCCCCCCCTTCTACCGACGCTCCCCTCCCCGCACCGGCTGACGACTCCGACAGCAGCCCCCCCATAGCACCCCCTTCCCCCCAGCCGGCGCCGGCACCAATCACCCTAGTCACCCCGGATACCCCCCTGCTCCAACATGGGCAAAGGCTCAGACAACCATGCTCCCGGATATACCCCCACCGAGGACGACCGTATCCGCCGCACCACCGCCGGAGCTGAGAGGGTCAATATGGACAATCAGACCACCCAAAAGACTGAACATGTAATTCTACTTCACCCCCGACGGACTATGCATTTTTTTTTAAACAGGGGGTGAATGTGATGAATGATAACTGTATAACTGTACCTTTAATGTGATGATCCCTTTAAGACCGTGTTTGGAACCCTGGGGGACTCTGGCTCCGCTCCCCCAGGGAACTGTATATAAGGTAATGTTCAGTGGGCAGCGTGTAGTGAGCACACTTCTCGGCAGCTGTCTGGTTCTCTGCTAATTAAAGCCTTTGAATTATCAATCATCTCTTTCGAGTCATAATTGAGGGTATCTCAGAAGCGAATTGACTTTTTTCCAGTCCTTTCTTCATTAGAGCTGATTTGTCAGCGAGCTAAGACTGCATTCTCGCAACAGAATGTTTCAGAGATGATTTTCTAGCTGAGAGAACTGGCTTGTACTCAGTATCACCGATGGTCAGGTACGGCAACCATGAAACTCTGATTGAGTTAAAGCTCCCAGAGTCCGATGAGGATTCTAAGTCGATGCTTCCCAATTCTTCATCATCTGTGAAATTTGCAAATGCTCCAGCTGGGGTATTGTCCACAGTGGTTCCCTCAGTGTTGCTGAGCAGTGAGGCCTGGTCCTCTGGATGATGATCGATGGCAACAGAGGAGACCTCTCCGGCAGATCTGTCTTCCGCATCACTATTGCCATTGACGCTATATCCCTGCAGTTCAATTTGGCATCAAGATTAACAGCTGGAGTAAAAGATTCAACCATTGGTTCAGGTGCGCAGCTTGTCCACTCGATCATGTGGGTGCTCCGGTTTCCTCCCACAGTCCAAAGATGTGCCGGTTAGGTGGATTGGCCATGATAAATTGCCCTTAGTGTCCAAAATTGCCCTTAGTGTTGGGTGGGGTTACTGGGTTATGGGGATAGGGTGGAGGTGTTGACCTTGGGTAGGGTGCTCTTTCCAAGAGCCGGTGCAGACTCAATGGGCCGAATAGCCTCCTTCTGCACTGTAAATCTATGATAATCTATGTTGCAGTCTCTCACAATTTGGCATTGAATGTCATCAAGATTAACAGCTGGAGTAAGAGAGTCAACCATTGGTTCAGGTGTGCTGCTTGTCCACTCGATTATCTTACAGTCTCTCACACCTTCACTGATCTCCAGGGAAACTCCCAGATCCTGCTGGTCATTCTGTACGCTGGTTACCAGTATCACCCTCCTCCACAGCAGCTGACCTTTAATCTCTGACACGAGGGCCTGGAGGTTCAGCTCCTCTTCAACCTCAGTGTCTGAATGTTCGGTTCCAACTTTGGCCTCCTGTGCTGACACAACGGCAACTGAGGTATTTTGACCGTTGACACGTTGTGCCTGATCTTCACCGGGGATAATTTCTTCAATTCCTACAGTTTTCACTTCATCAATCTTTGCGATGGAAACGCAACAAACGTGTATTTTTCCATTTGCCCAACAATATATAATCCACGTAGTCCCGATCATTGTTCAGAGTGCCTTGATATGATGTTCACTCTTGGCAATCGTTTTCCGTCTGAGCAGTTGGCAGGTAGAACACCAAATCAATGGTAAACATTCTGTCAGCAGCGAGTTAAACTGGGTAACTATGGAAACGGGTGATGCGGGATAATGTAAACAAACATGGTGGGTACTGTGACAACACGGAACTCTGTCACAATAGCAGCATACCTGACAGTGTGATGTCACAGGGACCCACAATTCCCCAATTTATAGAATCAAGCCAGGAAGCAAAGAACAAGGGGCAGAATTCTCTGTTTGAGAGGCTAAGTGTAGACACCAGGACTGAATGGGGAATGGTCCACGGTCCTGATGGGGGCGTGAGTGCCAGAGCCACTCAGGACATGCTAATGTCGCAGCACTCACACCACGTGGTGCTAGTGCAATTCCAATGCACGCTGCTGTGTGACTCACTGGAGTCGGGAACTGCATTCGAGAGCCTGGCAAGCTGCAGCTGCATATAATTGCTCCGCTCCCCACACACTGCCATTGCAGCCAAGGTGATGGCCCATGGATAGAGGCCCCAAAGTCCACGGACACAGAGCTCGAGCGATTGCTGGATGCCATGGATGATAGGCGGGACAGCCTGTACCCCGGGGTGGGAAGGAGACTGCCAACCACCGAAGTCAACCAGGTCTGGTTGGATGTGGCAGAGGCCGTGGGCCCCACGGGGAAGACTGCACAGCAGTGCTGTTATAAGCTGCATGACCTCCTCAGAGCAGCCCAGATGAATAACTAGTTCTGGCTCCACCCTTGTCCCACACACCCTACCCCACACTCAGCACTGCCTCACTCAAAACCCACCCCCGTTTGCAAACTCCACCAGGCGGACAAGTAGGTAATGCTGGGTGAGGATGGGCAAATCCCCAGGCCAGCCAGGGTGAATCATCAGCTCCGTGTCCCTAGCACAGCCCTCGCTCCACCCTCCCGAGCCCCACCTGTCAGCAGACCGTGCGCACCCCACTCTGCGCCACATGTCAACACTGTCCAAACTGCCCGCCGTGGCTGGGTACACACAGGCCACTAGCTGCGGACCTCTTGTGCTGCGTACAACCGGCAGAAGGAGGGGAAGGCCGGAGGGGGCCTGCCGGAGCTCAGGCCCTCACTGTCGCTGAGCAGAGGACGATATATCTGGTTGGCGGGGTGGGAAGGCGGGCAGTCGCAGAAGCAGAGGTCAGCATGCGACAACAAAGTAAGCCCCCAATGCGTTGCCCTAATGATTGGGCTCCCCGGACATACTCTCTTCCATCTTCTTCCATCAGGAAAAAGATACTAAAGTTTGAGGTCACAAACCATCCGACTCAAAAACAACTTCTTCCTGGCTGCCATCAGACTTTTGAATGGACCTACCTCATATTAAGTTGATCTTTTCTCTGCACCCTAGCTATGACTGTAATATTACATTCTGCAGTCTCTCCTTCCTTCCCTATGTACGGTATGCATTGTCTGTACAGCAAGAAACAACACTTTTCACTGTATACTAACACATGGGGCAATAATAAATCAACTCAAATCACTTTATTGAAGAGGGCCCTGGGGCGTTATCTGGTGTGCATGACACACATGCTGCGGTATATCAGAATGTCCAATGCCTGGTGCACGGTGTGCGGGTGGTGGCTGAGGTGCAGGACAGAGCAGCCATATTACAGGCTGCCATATACCAGGGCTACATGGGCATTGCTGCAGCGCTCCAGAGCTTGGCCCAGTCCCAACTGTCATGGTTGCAGGCATGAAGAACATTTGCCTGGCACTGGCTGACCTGAGCCAGTCACAGCAGGACCTGGCACGGTGACCGAGTGAAGTGGCACAGCCCCAGAGGGACATGGCGCAGTCCAAAGGGACGTGGCACAGTTCAAAGGGACGTGGCACAGTCCCTGTGCTCCATGGCCATGAGAATCGTGACCTGGTCAAGGGGACTGGCAGAGCCAGATGATGGCGAATCCCCCGGAGCTTGCTACAGCCAAGTCACCATCCCAACGAGTAACCCGAGGGTGGAGGAGGTGATGGGGCCAGTGCCCGTCCCTACCGCAGGGGAGGTGCTGGAACACAGCAGCGCCTCTGAATCCCCCCACCTGTCCTTTGCCCATCCAATGGGCAGCGATCACAACGGTGGCACCATGCCACCTGTGACTGCCAGAAGTTGGCCTGGCGCATCCAGGCCCGGTTGCTCAAGAGAACAGTTGCCAAAGGGGTCTGAGTTCACAGGGCGGGATGCACAGCAGGCCGCCTCCACATCTGATGCAATGCCTGAATACCCACCTAGACACTCAGGAGGCTGACAAGCTACAGTTGCATATACGCACTTTGCACCCCAGACCCACCATCCCAGACAACAAGATGGCAGCAAGGAGTGCGGGCCCACATTTTCCCAGCGGTGAGCGTGAGACACTCCTGGACGTCGTGGAGGAGAGGCAGGTCACCCTGTACTCTGGGCCGGGAAGGAGGCTGCCAGCCACCGCCGTTCACCATCCAGGGCGCAGGTTGCAGAGGCGGGAAGCGCCGTGAGCAACAACATCCAGACTGTACTGCCACCTCAGGGCCGCCACGGTGCGTAGGCAGGACTGTGCTCTTGGCACCAACTCCCGTCCCACACACACACGTTCCCCCCCCACTCGCCCCACCACCACCAGGAAGGTGGCCGAACCTGCACCCTGCACCACATGCTGGCACCCATACTGGCCGCCATGGCTGGGTGCCCTGGTTACTGAAGCCACTAGCTACCCACCCCTGGGCTGCATGCGACGGACTGTCTGATATTGTGCATTTTCTGTTCCCACCACACCCCCTCCCCCCAGGAGAAGGTCCTTGGAGGGGGACAGCCGGACCTGCAACCCTGCACCGTGGCAGAGCAGCAGGCCCTGGACGTGGTTGTGGGCCTGATGACAGGCAAGGCACAGGGCTGGAGATTGACCACGAGTGAGGAAGTGAGACCCCACTGAGTTGTGGTTATCGTGTCACGTGTGTCAATCCACTCCCAACGTCACCCCCAACCCCCCAACCACACCCACCACCCTCACCCCTTCTGGAATGAACTTCCCATTATTAGAGGAGATGTAGTCATAGGACCAGGGACTACATGAGGGGTTGTCAGTGAGCATCCAGCACTTGCAGGCATAGTTGGAGGAGTCTAACCGCTGTAGTTTTTACCTCACCACTATTCTTAGAATTTCCCCCTATACCAGAGAAGGGTCAATATATTCTAACTGATGAGCAGGGATTCGAACTCCCTGACTCCTATGCAGACTTAAGCGGGTGCTATTCGGGTCAAACTAAGGTTTCAAGTTACCCCCCGGCATAACTCGTATCTTCATAGAAGAATTTTATTTACTTACCACCTAGTAGCTTACCTCCGGGTCCGGCTTGCTAAGTAAAGTAAAGTAAACTTTCAAAATGGTAATAATAACCACTCTTTCAGGTTATCAACTTGAACTTTACTTTATTTTCAAGTTAAAAAAGATTAAATTACATTTTTAGAAAGGTAAAAAAGATCTTGTCTTGTTGGGACCAGTTGCAGACTTTCAAGTCTTTCTTGAAAATCAGTTTTCTTTAACTTTGGATCTTTTGCTCGTTTCTCTGGGTTGCTCGGTTTTCTGATGTTGCTTTCCCATCACTGAGTAAGGTTCTCTCTCTCTCTGAGTGTAGCCATCTGGGATGGCCACTTCCACAATACAAAATGGATGATTGCTAGGACTGTAGGGAACTATGGACAATGCTAAGGAAGCAAGCAGGCACAGAGCCTGTATGCATATTGGAACCGCAGCTCCCAGACGAGACTGAAACTGTAGGACTATTAGCATATTGATGGCCCATTTCCGGGAACAAAGGAAAGACACTCAAGCAACCGATCTGGCTCCAGACCTCGCGGCGCCAGTTCCCAAACCGAAAGCATAAACAAAGCAAGGCCAACGGCCACATAGGACCCGCCCTGCCATCAGGGCACCCACCCCTTTATTGGTCAAGATCAATACGAGTGATCAAGATACGGCCCAATTAATTGGGGCCAAGTTCAAGGCCCGCCCAAAAGCGCGCGAAACCCCTTCGGGTGTAAGAAGAAGGCCCCAAGAGAGAATCGCTCTGTTGGAATCGGCTCTCAATGCGGAGAGACCCTTCCACCAGCTGCACCAGAAGCAAGTAAGTCCAAGGTCAATGCTCGCTACCACATGGACGACCTTAGCTGTTCTCTTGTACCACTTCGACCCCAGCAGCCTCAGATCCGAACAACGGCCATTGTTCCGCTGACTGAGTGGGCACCCAAAACTAAGTATAGGCATCAGCATTAGAGATAGTTCAGTTTGTAGTACTTTGTGCATGAGTAGATATTACTGTGTGTGTAAATAAATAGTATTGACTTTGAACTAACTAACTGGTGTATCGGCTCTTTGATCAGTATTCGGGTTTGAACCTTGTGGCGGTATCGAAAGCTACCTGGCGACTCTTAAGCAAACATAATTAGGATTAAGGAAGGTGACTATATTGACCGCCATATTTAGAACCAAATAAAGATAGCAACATTTACTGGCGACATCTGACGGGACTTGACCTAGAAGTGGCCTTGTCACTCCGAGAGAACCCAAAATTTGAATTAGAATCCAATTGGACACAGAAAAACCACAAGTCTAAGAACAATACTGATGAAACCTCCAAGATTCGGTAGTGTGTTATTGCATGCGTACTAACAGGGATAAAAGGTAAACCTGAGAGATTTTGTTGTGTAAAACTGACAGGAGTTTTGTAGGCCGGAAATTAGCGTAAGCCGTACCCGTGTTTACATCACCACTTCACCCCCTGTTCCAAATTCGGTCGAGACCCCAGAAATAGCGAGAAAAATGGCAATGAAGGCAATGGAACGCCTCATGAATATCCAAGAATTTCAGGTCGCAGCGACGAGTAGAGTGGGACAATGTCCCGTATGGGAAGAGGAGATCAGAAAATATCTCAAAGGGAAAGGATGGCCCCTTTGGAGCGAATTCTGTGCCAATGATGAAACAGGTCCCGGAAGTATCGGGCATACTTGGTGGGAGAACCTGACAGAGATCCATAGGAAGAGCTTAGGGAAAGCTCGCAAGCCGATGGCAATCGTGTCCTGCTTAGCACAATTGCGAGGCACAGAGGAGGTCGTGAGGACGCTCCATAGAGAGATTGAGGAGAGAGACAAGAGTAGTGAAGGAGATGTGAGTGGATATGAGAGAGAGAACAGGGAACTGAGAGAGCAGTTAGCGGCGAGTGACAAGGAGATGGCTGATGCCACGCGGACACACCAATCTTGTCTCGCCCATTTGAGCAGCTTTCAGTCCCAATATGACAAGGCCTACCAGGACACGCAACGCGCGGTCTTGGTAAGACAGGAAACAGAACAACAGGTTGAGCAGTTGCAGAAACAGTGCAACAACTTAAAAGCAGCCCTACGAGCACTCCACACTTCCACGACAGAACAAAGGCAGAGCTCGGTAGATCACGCAAAATGCCAGAAGCAAATTGCAGAATTGCAATCTCTGCTTTCTGTTCAGAATGGTTTTAGAGCACGTTTGGACCCCAATTAGACCAAGAAAACGGCCCCAATTGTCAGGAGCTAATTGAGACTGCCCACAGATATGTACATGGGACATGTACACAGGAAACACCCCAGAAATGAAAAGCACCCCAACCCCCAACTGCACAGGCAGAACACACCCCTATGAACCCAATAACCACATAGCGCAGAGCCACAGCAGAAGGAAACACAGATTTCCTATACACCACCCCATTAACCGTCACCCAATAAGGGACGCGCGTGATAAAATAACACCGTTCCTACCTACATCGGACCCCCACCAGTTCTTTGCAAGGGTAAAACAACAGCCGACCATGTACGGCCTGGATGAAAAGGAGCAAGTGAAGCTCACAGTTTTGAGCCTCGACCCCTCAGTCGTAGCAGCCCTTCCCGACCCACAGAATGTAGGAGGAGGCACACTCCAAGAAATGCACACGGCGATCCTAGATGTGATCGGCTATAACAAAGGAGACCCCGTAGAAGGCCTAAGCAAGTGTAGGCAAAAGAAGACAGAGCACCCCACAGCGTTTGCAGGATGCTTGTGGATACATTTTACTGCAGTGTTTGGAGAGTTAGCCCGCGTCCATTTGTCCCCAGATAATATGGCCAAATGGACCCGCATCCTAGTCTCTCATGCAACAGAGGCAGGACAGAGAGCTTGAGCAAATTATGACCCCTCAGACGAGGCCCACAACGAAAAATGGGTTTTAAAGAGATTGTCCTGCGCTTGGGAACAGTCCATCCAAGGCAAAACAGCTTTTGTTAAAGCAGAGGAAGAACAGGCAGACATGCATCCAGTTAGGACGCACCAGAACCCCGCATGGGTAAATGAGGGAAGGAACAGCTTACAGCAAACCAAATCCCAGGAGTGTTATAATTGCGGCCAATTAGGACATTACGCACAAGAATGTAAAGCACCCCCGAAACAGCAACGGAATCAACACACCAATGCCCTCCTGAACCAGCAACGACACCAACAGCCCAACCCCCCCACCCAGGGAACCATACCCAAGGGAGCAATGCACCAGAGAGCCTGCTCCACCTTACGTGCCCCAGAGGTCATGTTACAACTGTGGGCAGTCAGGATACTTCGCCCAAGATTGCAGGAGACCCCCACCAGTTAGACTAGCCCCCAGATATGAAAGAAAACACCACCCACAGCAGCTGCAAGGTCCAAGCTGCCCCATGCAAACTGTGAGTGCTTACCCACCACTTCTCATGGCAGGGACACCTCAGCAATGCCACTTCATTTTTGTTTCTCTCCTTCTTCCTCTCTTCTTCGGTCACACTACACTGACTCCATATGCTAGTTATACCCCAAGCCAAATGTGATTTATGGTATCCTACTCTCTGATGGAGCCTGCACGATTTTGTTGTGTTAGTTTGTCACTTTAAATGTTTGTTACTGTAAATGTTGAATGTTGTTGTCCACTTAAAGTTTTTCATGGCCCCACGCCACCAGTCTTTTAACGCCCACTGCCAGTTAAAGGAACTAGTTTGTCGGCAGACAACTGATCATGACTACTCTCCTGATTTGAAGGAAATCACGAGAGGCAACATCCACGGCGAACACAAATTCTTTCTGTTCTTGTCCGGTCGCTCAGGCAGTGGAGTAACGGCACTGGTTCCTGCCCTGCCTGAGGACCCCCATCTGGTCAGCTACGCTCGGGTCGAGCACATACGGCACTGATCACCGTCCTACCCGGGGATCCCACCCATTCTTACCCGCCGCGGCCCATACGCACTCCATTTTGGCACTTTTAGTTCAAAACTCTTTGGTTTGTTTGAGGCGACCCTTAGGTTGCTTCCAGATTCTAATTACATCCTCAAACACTGGGATGGTAGATCGCACAGGCTGCGAGATGGCTCGCGCTGTGTCAGTATTTTTCTCGGATGTCTTGTCCCAAATATTTGGTTTAAAAAAAAAGAAATGAGGGAGTCACAGATGGTGACCAATTATAATAGGTAATTGGCAATAAAGGACAGACAGATAGACACACAAGATCTTAAACAAGATAATAACAGAAATTATGCTTGTGTCCATAGAACTCCGGAACCACAGAAGCCTCAAGAAGACGAAAGAAGAAGAAAAGATGAAGACAACCATCATGCTTTACAGTTGGAACTTAGCGTGATCCCTCCAGTTGCGCGCGGACGTTACGCCCCTGACTCTTCCCACACATGCCATGAATGTTTCCCACCCCGTCCATACACTGTACCTCGAGATAGTTACCGATGCACCAACCTGGTGTGACAAGTTCATAACTTCCCTGTCTTCCCTGTCCTACATTATGGAAGCACTACTAGTAATTGCGATACTCTGTCGTTCAGACCCTAAGACTCAGGAAATGGTGGAGGAAAGCCTCCCGCACTCCGGTATACACATTTAGATCCCCTATTTTCAGACTTCAACAAACCCCCCAACCCCTTTAAGTGAATTAAAGTACATCTGTTTATTTGTGTGTTTATTTTGTTCTAATAAAGAAATGTAAAACTCTGTGCTTGACTGCCAAGCCAGAGAAACCTGTGTTGCTGCTATTGTACAGTTTAAAATGTTGTAAATTCTTTTGATTGATTAAGGATAGTTTAGTTAAGGACAGTTAGAAGTTCCAGTTTTTTTATTTTGTAACGCATGCCTGAATGACATAACGCCCCGTAGAATTTTATAATGATGTGAGTACATAAAGTAAATTAGGTGAACGTTTCAATTCATAGACTAGAGTAGTGTAGGGCCAGTCATTGCTTATGGGTGCCTAACTTAGGAGGAGAACGAAGAAGATGCAGTAATTTTATCCTTCATGC
The DNA here is from genome assembly GCF_047496885.1 of Scyliorhinus torazame. Classification (NCBI taxonomy): domain Eukaryota; kingdom Metazoa; phylum Chordata; class Chondrichthyes; order Carcharhiniformes; family Scyliorhinidae; genus Scyliorhinus; species Scyliorhinus torazame. The sequence continues at coordinate 115,985,206 of NC_092724.1, read as the reverse complement.
TTCGCGTTGAGGATCACAAGGAGGGAGTGTAGCCATCTGGGATGGCCACTTCCAGAATACAAAATGGATGATTGCTAGGACTGTAGGGAACTATGGACAATGCTAAGAAAGCAAGCAGACGCAGAGCCTGTATGCATATTGGAACGGCGGCTCCCAGACGAGACTGAAACTGTAGGTCTATTAGCATATTGATGGCCCATCTCCAGGAACAAAGGAAAGACACTCAAGCAACCGATCTAGCTCCAGACCTCACGGCGCCAGTTCCCCAAACCAAAAGCATAAACAAAGCAAGGCCAACGGCCACATAGGGCCCGCCCAGCCATCAGGGCACCCACCCCTTTATTGGTCAAGATCAATACGAGTGATCAAGATATGGCCCAATTAATTGGGGCCAAGTTCAAGGCCCGTCCAAAAGCGCGCGAAACCGCTTCGGGTGTAAGAAGAAGGCCCCGAGAGAGAATCGCTCTGTTGGAATCGGCTCTCAATGCGGAGAGACCCTTCCACCAGCTACACCAGAAGCAAGTAAGTCCAAGGTCAACGCTCGCTACCACATGGCCGACCTTAGCTGTTCTCTTGTACCACTTCGACCCCAGCAGCCTCAGATCCGAACAACGCCATTGTTCCGCTGACTGAGTGGGCACCCGAAGCTAAGTATAGGCATCAGCATTAGAGATAGTTCAGTTTGTAGCACTTTGTGCATGAGTAGATATTACTGTGTGTGTAAATAAATTGATCATAGAATTTATAGTGCAGAAGGAGGCCATTCGGCCCATCGAGTCTGCACAGGCTCTTGGAAAGAGCACCCTACCCAAGGTCCACACCTCCACCCCATCCCCAAAACCCAGTAACCCCACCCAACACTAAGGGCAATTTTGGACACTAAGGGCAATTCAGCACAGCCAATCCACCTAACCCGCACATGTTTGGACTGTGGGAGGAATCCGGAGCACCCGGAGGAAACCCATGCACACACGGGGAGAATGTGCAGACTCCGCACAGACAGTGACCCAAGCCGGGAATCGAACCTGGGACCCTGGCGCTGTGAAGCAATTGTGCTATCCACAATGCTACCGTATGGACTTTGAACGAACTAACTGGTGTATCGGCTCTTTGATCAGTATTCAGGTTTGAACCTTGTGGCGGTATCGAAAGCTACCTGGTGACTCTAAAGCAAACATAATTAGGATTAAGGAAGGCGACTATATTGACTGCCATATTTAGAACCAAATAAAGATAGCAACCTAAGTTCTCTCTGAGTTCTGGTAGTTCCTGCTCTGGTCTCTGGGTTTATATTCTCTTTCTAACAGTTATTAAGTTTTTATGGCTTTATCATAAAGTAATCTTTATTCCACTTGGATTATAAAAAGTATCTTTAATCTAACCATTCTAATACAACTAAGTATTCATTTTGAGTTGACTTCACCTCTCAATATTCTGTCCTCTGTGATGTTCAAAAATGCTTTGATTTCACTAGTCGTGTGAATTTTGATCCCTGTCATTTCTATAGTTTTATTTTCAAATTGTGACCCCAGCTCATAATCTTGACTTTGATTTTGGCTTTAAATTATGTTTCTCGTACACTGATAGTCTCCAATTTTCTTTTAATTTACCTGATGTCAGCAGAGCGTCACATCTATATATTTGCCCCCCTAGTCATTCTTTTCTATCTGCTGATTTTACTTCAATGAAGGTGTGAATCATTGCGTTTAGCGTAATGCTAAAAATCCACTTGGTTATAACTTGAAAGATTTACATTTATCACCTAACTCAACTGAAACCCTCATTCATGCTTTTCCAGATGCTTAATAAGATGGTTAATTTCAATGAAGGTGTGAGCCATTGTTTTTAACTTCATACAAAAATCCTGTTTGTTTGCTAAGCCTGTTTGGCAGAAGGAATCTGCATTTTATAATCCTGCTCTTTGCAGCTGCTGTTAACTCTTCGTGGGATCTTTCCCTGTATCCTCGCATGTTTCTCTCAGACCAGATATTGCCAGACTTCCATGTTTCAAATGACACATCTTTCCATATTTTCAATTACACCGTGTGCAGGAGCAGAAGGTGGTGCTGGCCATGCGTGCCACCCAGGCTAACACCGGACTGGTGGCATCCGCGGGGACACCTTGGGAGTGAAGGTTTTGGCTATGGGTCGGCATGTCCAATGCCTGGGGCATTCTGTGCAGGTGGTGGCTGAAACCCAGGACAGAGCTGCCCTCTCAAAGGCAACCATGTCCCACAGCCACTGGATATTGCAGAGGTATTCATGGCAGAGGTAACACTGGCTGCAACTGGATGCAGCTTAGGTCAGAAAGATACTCCAGACATTGAAGTTAGTTCAATCAGGTTTATTGAACGAATAGCACAGTTAGCACAGTTCTCTGTGAGTTCGACTCTCTGCTAACTTAAGTGTGGTTACTCTGTCTGACTGAACCAGACTAGCTCTTAGCCACATGGTGGAGGTGTGAGATTGTAACAACATTCTTGACTGACTCTCTAGATCGGTGGGGCGGGCAACTCTGGCGGGACGGAGTGGCATGAACCACTCCGGCGTCGGGCCGCCCCAAAGGTGCGGAATCCTCCGCACCTTCAGGGGCTAGGCCCACCCCGGAGTGGTTTGTGCCCCGCCGGCAGGTGGGGAAGGGGCTTGTGCCACGCCAGCTGGTGACGAAGGGCCTCCGCCGGCCGGCACGAGTTGGCGCATGTGCGGGAGTGCCAGCGTGTGCTGGCACCATCCCCACGCATGCGCAGAGGGCTTAGTTTCCGCACCGGCAATGGCGGACTGGTACAGCCATCAGTGCAGAACAATAGAGTGCCCCCACGGTGCAGGCCTGCCCGCGGATCGGTGGGCCCCGACCGCGGGCCAGGCCACCGTGGAGGCACGTCCCGGGCCCAGATCCCCCCGCGTCCCCCCCAAGAACCCCGTAACCCACCAGGTCCCGCTGGTAAGGACCTACTCCAATTTACGCCGGCAGGACTGGCAAAAAACAGGCGTGACTTTGGCCCATCATGGCCCTGAGAATTCGGGGAGCCCCGGGGCCCATTGAGTTGCGCCGGTTCCCGCCATTCTCCGAGGCGGGCGGCACGACTCACTCCGGGCCAAATTTTGGGGGGGGCGGGAGAATTTGGCGGGGACGGCATTCACACCGACCCCCGGCGATTCTCCGACCCGGCGGGGGGTCGGAGAATCCCGCCCCAGGTATTTTAAAATAAAATCTAATTTCACCTGTGTTGTGACTCTGGATCAAGTGGGGCTGGAATTGATGACGCACTAGCCCAAGGTGTCGTGACACAAGAATGAGGGCTGTTCGTCCAAATTAATGAAGATTTATTTGAAATTGAAGATGGTACCAATTGAAGAATGTAGCAAGATGACTTAGGGTTAATTCTAGTCCAGGCTCTTCATCTTCAACGATGAACGTGGATGCCAATAAGGGTAAAAATGTGTGGAGAAAAAAATAAAGTTATCAATTTGCAGGTTGTTTTTTTAAAATATTAAAATATTGGACAGTAAACTGTCAGATAACATGGTTCAAAATAGTTTTCAAGTTTGAAATCTTAAAATATTCACAAAAAGAAAATGAGATGAGGATATGCCCACCCAAGGAGGGATTTAGCATCAAGGTCAGCCAGTATGAAAAATGTCCCAGTGAATTTTTGCATTTAATAAGAGAGTAAAAAATTAACAAACTAAGCTGTATCACTAAGTGTAAAAGATTCACAGTTATTTTGGTTGCTGTCAAGGTCCTGTCACAAGATGGTGGATCGTCAATGCTTCCTCACGCTTTCCAGTAATTTGCCTAAATGGCTGATTATCTGAGATTATTAACTGCAAATTGAAACTGGACATCAACAAATCCCACAAATGTATAGCCACAATTTATCTGAACACACAAAAATGAGCAATCTTTCAGGATTGTGTTCATGTGTGCCCTTGATTATCTGCGACGGGAATGTTTTTGGAAGGCACTTGTTATCAGATCAGGAAAATCAAAAACAAAACCAGAAAATGCTGGAAACATTCAGCCAGCCATCCACAGAGAGGAAATCTTCTGATCAGCTGGACTGAACACCAGAACCAAACAATTTTTTCATCTCCGGTCTGAGAGCAGGAGCTGGATCGACATCAATAGATGTGCTAAGTTAGCAATGAAAGGTTAATGAAAACATCATTCTCACCTCCCTTACCGATTGCAATGAAGAAGCTAGATTGAGCCCTGGTTTATTTATAAATGCATAAAGACTCTAGTGAATGGCTCAGTCTTGACTGAAGCTTGAACTTTCCTGGCCTCACAAGTTGAGTTTTCCCAGTTCTTGTGTGATAACAGAATACTTCAACTTGGTGGGATTGATAGCTGGCAAGATTCTGCTGTGCAGAAGTGCACTTCCTCTCTCCACAGATCATGGAACAGCAATAACAGGCAAACAAGGAAATGGAGCCAATGGAGGGGAAATGCAGAAAGGAAACAGTGGAAATAAATATGGCCAACAACATCAAAACATTATTTAATGAATTGGTAATTTGACATTGAGGTTTATGACAATGATGTTGATTCACTGTCTGACGTCCAATGGACACAGAGAATAATCTATCTTTAAAAATTAAAAATAAATTAGAAGGTTTGAGCTCCCGCATTTGGGGGGCAGTATCGGCTGGGCAAGTGGGAAATTCGGCAGGACTCCCCAAACGCGTTTACACCGGTGGGATTTCCTGTTCCGCCTGACCCCGGCCTCCACCAATGACGTAATGGAATCCCGACGTTCAACGTTGGGATCTCCATTGAAATGCATTTAAATATCCAAATCAGGCCTTTATGTCTGATAGTCTCTCCCCGTTAGATTGTCTATTCTCTGCGGCATGAGGGCATGCTCATGTTAATCACAACAGGTCTCCCACATTATATACCTGGGAAATAGAACCCACCAGAGGCATGTAGGTGAGTACATCTGGGTGGGGGGGGTGAGGGTCATGCTGGGGCGGGAGGGGGGGGGGGGGGCGGTGAGGGTCATGCTGGGGCAGTATACTGGCACTGCCGGCGTAGTGGCAGGGGGGTTTGCATTGGTAGCTGTTCCATTGTGGGGGGTCCATGAGAGGGTACAGGGGGATTCTGTGATGGTGGTGGGGAGTTTCATTGATGCGGGGAGGGGGAGGTTCCGTGCGGAAGGAGATTCTTGGAGGGGGATTCCATGGATGGATACCCTGGTTGGGGGTGGGGGGGGGGGGGGAGGCAGGGGGGGTGTTCTGTGGGGTATCTGAAGGTGTTCAGCGGGTGTTGTTCAGGAATGTTTCTATCAAGTCGCCTCTTACTCTTCTAAACTCCAGCAGAAGAAGACTCGCCTGTCTACCCTTTCCGCATAAGACAACCCGCTCATTTCAGATATTAGTCTAGTAAACCATCTCTAAACTGCTTTCAATGCATTTACATCATTCCTTAAATAAGGTGGCCACCACTGTGCACAGTACTCTAGATGTGGTCTCACTGGTCCACACTGATTCTTTCTTCAGTAGAAAAGCTTGTATGAAATTGAAACCCGCAGAATAGAAGAAATAAAGAATGATGAAGGTCAATCGGGAGACATGAGAACAGAATTCCTGAAGTTTTTTACAGGATTGGGAGAGCTAAAAGCAACATATTGTACAACACTAGGCCCCAGAAGCAAAACTAATATGCTTATTTACATACAGGAAGGCTTCACACCCTCTATTTCTTCAGCTATAAAACAACCAGTGATGGTTCAGGGATGGTATCGGTTCCGAAGCAAAACGGTTCCATAAAAGTGTGTTTATCTCACACACTCCCAGAAGCTGCGGAAATTGAAGTCCACCTAATGGTATCAGCAGATGAGAATTTAGCTAAATTAAGTAAGAGGTCAATATTCTCTAAATTAGACACTGACAGTGGATTCTGGCAAATACCACTGGAATAGGAGACCAATCTTCTCACGATGCTCATAGCATCATTTGGGAGATTCTGTTTGAACAAATTACCCTTTGGAATAACACCAGGTATCCATGTAAAATCGTTCAGAAGGTTTACAGAGTTGTTTGTCAAATGGATGGTGTGTTGATACATGGATTCACTCAACCTGAGAATACCCTGAGGGTGAGAGCAGTGTTGAGAAGACTACAAGAGGCAGGATTGACACTCAACAGGAAGTGTAGGTTTTCACAGCCAACAATCAGGTTTCTTGGTCACATAATGAATCCATCAGGAATAAAGGTTGATTTACTGAAGATCAGGGTTATAAGAGAATTTCCAGCTCCAAGGAACATCACAGTGAACCAAGTAGGAACATTTCTTTTAAAAAAATCTTAATAGAACCACTGAATTAGGTTTTATGCCAAGACAATGAATAATGTTGGGAAGAAACACACTGGAAAACATCTGGGAGAAGTTGATGTCATCAGGGATGTTAGCACATTTACCGTCTGGAGTTACCTACAAGAATAGCAGCAGACACATCCTCTGCAGGATTGGGAGCAGTACTTTACAGCCACAAAGAAATGGAAAACGTGGACCAATCTATTAAGCATCACGTTTATTTACAGATACAAAGAAGTGTAGACCGAGTAGTCACATGACAACATGATGATATGGTTACTTAATAGATCACGTGACGAAAGCACGGGTGTTCTCCCCAGAATACAAGCATGGAGTAGCTGCTCAGCTAGTGAATAAATTATTATTTGTTACAAGCCCCTGGTCGTCAGTCTTTGGGAACCCAAAACTTCTATAAGAAAAGTAAGAGAAAAGGAATTATTAGCAGCTATGTTGGCATGAAAGAAATTTGCTGACTAGGTCATAGGTCTTCACATTACAATTGACCACAAATCCTTAGTCACATTATTGAATTTGCAACAATGCCATCAGACGTGTTATCATCCCAGCTGATGTTAATGTTGGACAAGTCAGATCCCAGAGGGAAACCTGATTGGGTGGATCCTAACTTCTATTCTTTTTTAGAAACTGTGGAGGGCAGTTACTGAACATATTCACAGGAGTCTGCTAGTGTACTATAACACAAAAAAAACATTTATTAAACAAGAAAATGAATTATATTACACTAAACTAAAAGGTTAGAAAGATTTCAATACAAACATCAGTAAATGAATCAAACCACACTATCCCTTCAGACCAACTATACTTTTACAAATACATACAAATTTGTAAATATAACACAATGTATAATATCTATCATATGCTCGAAAATTTACGGTAACTTTGCAGTACATGTAAATTAATTGAACTGTGAGCGGACAAACCACACTCCGAAATCGAACGACAGATGCCATGAAGCATATGCTATGATTCTCTGGATTTCGTATTCGCCACCCAGATGTTCGCCACACCGTGAGACAACTGTTCTCACTGAAATTCTGTCTTTCTCACGAGGGCTTCCAATTTTCACTCTTGAAGAACTCACGTTGGAATTCTCTCCCAGGCAACGTTTTCACCCGGACGTCTTCAACAGGATCCACCTCCAGAGTTTCAATCTCTCTTTCAAAAATGGAGAAGATCCAGCCTCCTCAACTGCTGCGGACCTCCAGCAATCTCAGTGCCAACTGGCTGACTTTCAAGCAAAGGTTTCTGCTGTACATCGAAGCCTCAGACCTTGAGGGTGCATCTGATACAAGAAAGATCGCGCATCGCCTCTCAACTGCGGGGGATCAAGCCATCCAAATCTTTAACTCGTTTAACTTTACCGAAGGCCAGGGCAAGACAAAATTTCAGACCATCCTGGACAAGTTTGATAGTCATTGTGAAGTGGACACCAATGAAATCTTCGAGCGCTATATATTTAAACAACACCTACAAGGTAAAGACGAATCTTTCAACTCCTTCCTAACTAATCTCCGTCTACTAGCGTTATCTTGTAACTTTGGTGATATGCTGACTCCATGATCAGGGACCAAATCATTTTTGGCGTTCACTCTGATCCTCTGAGAGAGCAGCTACTGAAAATCAAGCATATGACCCTGCCAGTCACGATTGAAAAGTGTACGGTGCATGAGCACGCCAAAAATCGCTATTCCCAATACAAATCGGCTGAAACTGAGGAACTTGCCTCCCATGAGGCAGAGCGTGTGTAGGCCATTGCCCGGATGCAGCACCTCAGCCTTGATGAAAGCGGCCATTTCGCGCGCTCTTCCTGGAGTCCCACGCATGCGCGATGCGAATGGGATAACGAAGCGGCCAATCACCACACTGCGCAGGTGCGAACGTCTGTCGACCGCACTGCGCATGTGCAACGACGCATGGAGCGTAACAACGTCATGACGTGCCCGATCTGTGGCACCACCCACTTAAAGAAACACTGCCCTGCAAGAGGCAGGCGCTGTTTAAATTGCGGGAAGCCTGGACACTATGCAGCCTTGTGCAGGTCTGCACCACCAGTCAAGGGCCAGCGATCCCAACTCCAATGCAGGCACGTTCGGAGTGTCCAGCAAGGTTTACAGGATTCTGATCCTGGCAGCATTACAGATCCAGAGGACGATTGCCTGGAGTCCCCCTACCATGTGGGCATCATCACCACACGTGAACATGCCTCACTGACATCACCACGGAGCCTGTCCATCCTCACTGTGGATTCTGCAGACGAATGGCGTGCGGTGATGCAAGTAAATCAATGCTCTATCCAGTTCAAGCTGGACACAGGTGCTTCTGCCAATCTCCTTTCACAGGCAGATTTCAACCGCATCAAGAAGCCAACCAAGCTCCTTCCAGCAGCCTGCCAGCTCCTGGACTATAAAGGCAATGCCATCACAGCACTGGGATCCTGCCATCTGCTTGTCTCCAACAGGAGCATTCACGCAAGGCTAAGGTTTGAAATCGTCAAGCCAGATATAATGCGGGAACACTACCCCATCCCGAAGCGGGAGGAACTAACAAGTGAGATGGCACACGCCCGGTTTTTCACAAAGTTAGATGCAGCACACGGGTTCTGGCAAATCCAGCTGGATGAGTCCAGCAGAAGGCTCTGCACCTTCAACACACCGTTTGGCAGGTACTGCTATAATCGTATGCCGTTCGGCATCGTCTCAGCCTCGGAGATCTTCCGTAGAATCATGGAGCAGATGATGGAGAGCATTGAAGGGGTTCGTGTGTATGTGGACGACGTCATCATTTGGTCCACAACCCCCGAAGAGCACATCTTTCGTCTCCAGCAGGTAATCCGCCGTGTCCATGCCAATGGTCTCAAGCTGAACAGGGCCAAGTGTTGCTTTGGCATGTCATCACTGAAGTTCTTGGGTGACCAGGTAGCTCAGCAGGGTGTGCACCCGGACACCGACAAGGTCAAGGCCGTCGAAGCCATGAAGACCCCTGAAGACAAGAAGGCGGTGCTGCGCTTCCTAGGAATGGTGAACTTCTTGGGCAAGTTTATCCCAAACCTGGCCTCACAGAACGCGGCCCTCAGACACCTGGTGAAAAAGTCCACTGCCTTTGAGTGGCAGGCAGCTCATCAAGCAGAGTGGTTGGAGCTGAAAGCCAAGGTCACTACTGCACCTGTACTGGCATTTTTTGACCCCGACAGGGAAACAAAAATCTCGACAGATGCAAGCCAGGAAGGCATCGGCACGGTGTTGCTCCAGCGCGATGAAATCTCATCCTGGGCACCGGTTGCCTACGCATCACAGGTGATGACACCCACCGAGCAGCGGTACGCCCAAATTGAAAAGGAATGCCTGGGCCTTCTTACTGGAATTCTCAAGTTCCACGATTATGTGTACGGCCTGCCGATGTTCACCGTCGAGATGGACCACAGGCCTCTGGTCCACATTATCCACAAGGACCTGAACGACATGACGCCCCGGCTGCAGCGCATCCTCCTCAGACTCCGGAGGTATGACTTTGAGCTCGTGTACACGCCTGGCAAAGAGCTCATTATTGCGGATTCCTTGTCCCACTCCATCACCTTGCCTGCCGACCCGCCGGCATTCGTCCAACAGATTGAATCACAGGTACAGCTGTGGGCCAGCAACCTCTCGGCGTCGGATGAAAAGGTGATCTGCATTCGCGACGAGACAGCCAAAGACCCGCTTCTGCAGCATCTCATGCACCACCTCACCAATGGCTGGCAAAAAGGGCAGTGGCCTCAATTCTTCAATGTGAAGGACGATCTGACAGTGGTTGATGGTATCCTCCTCAAGCTGGACCGCATTGTCATTCCACGCAGTCTCCAGAGCTTGGTGCTCCGGCAAATCCACGAGGGGCATCTGGGTGTCGAGAAGTGCAGGCGGAGAGCCAGGCAAGCTGTCTACTGGCCTGGGATTAGTCAGGACATCTCAAATATGGTCCTCAACTGTCCGACCTGTCAACGCTTCCAGCCAGCACAGAGCAAGGAGACGCTTCAGCAGCACAAAATCGTGACCTCCCCATGGTCCAAGGTGGGCATCGACCTCTTTCACGCCAATGGCCGTGATTATGTGCTCATCATCGATTATTTTTCCAACTATCCAGAAGTTGTGCAGCTCTCGGACCTCACATCCAAGACCATCATCAAGGCCTGTAAGGAGACTTTCTCCAGGCATGGTATTCCACTCACTGTCATGACTGACAACGGTCCTTGCTTCAGCAGCCAAGAGTGGTCAAGATTTGCCCAGCTATATCAGTTTCATCACGTCACTTCAAGCTCGCATTACCCGCAGTCCAACGGGAATGTTGAGAAAGGGATGCACATAGTGAAACAGCTCATCTGCAAGGCTGCGGATTCTGCTTCCGACATCAACCTTGCGCTGCTTGCGTACAGGGCAACCCCTCTGTCTACCGACATGTCACCGGCTCAACTCCTGATGAACAGGGACCTGCAGACGACTCTTCCAGCCATACACTTGCCTGATCTGGATCACCTCCCGGTGCTGCAGAAGGTGCAGAAACTCAGGGACCGGCAAAAGCAGGGCTATGATGCTCATGCCACCGATTTCCCTGTGCTATCCCCGGCGGATGCTGTTCGGATCAAGCTACCTGATGGAGGCTGGTCAGCTCCAGCGGTTGTTGTTCGACAGGCTGCTCCTTGATCGTATGTTGTGCGTCTGGCTGATGGTTCTGTTGTGCGGCGAAACAGACGGGCACTGCGCACAGTTCCCCGCCCGCAACCACATTCTTCGTTGTTTCCAACTGTTATTGTGCCACCTCCTGACACCTCGCACCACGAGGCCACCAGTCTGGCTGCAATCCCGCCCATCAAGGCGCCGCCGTCCCCACCACCACCTCTCCGGCGGTTGACCAGGATCAGACGCTAGCCCCAGAGACTGGACTTATGAACATTTGTTTTGTTTGCTATGTTCTGTTTTCGCACATTAGACAGCTGTTTTCATATGTACATATGTTCCCATCTACGATTGCATGTAAATACGTCAGTTTTTCAGCCTAGACATGTAAATACTTTCTCATAGGCTGAAGAAAAACATTTCAAAAGGGGAGATGGCATGACATGCTGACATGGACATAATGAGATACAGACAGGCAGCTGATGAACACAGAGAACAGGACATAACCAATCAGCAGGCAGAACACTTGGGGGTGGTTTCCCACTATAAAAGGCATGAGGCACTCACACTCTGCCTCTTTCCACTAGGGACATCTACAGAGTGAGTCCGGTGTATATATCACGTAACACATACAGTACGTGGCTAAGTTCACAGCCCTGATACAATCATCAGTGTATCGGAAAAATAGGTGAGGCGGGGGACCTGACTAGGACTGGAACAAAGAATTCTTCCAAGTAGCCAACAAAAAAAACAGGCATTGCTGTGACCCACATGCACTCTCATGGCAACACCTTTTACATGCAGAAAGTGCATGGAGCTAAAGGAGAAATTGTTTAATGTACGAACAGCCAGGGGGGAGGAGGATGGTGATGAATGGGCACTGGCTGGGCCTCCATTCAAGACCATTCTGGTGGGGGATGGAGTTACAGACGGACTGGATATTCCTGGTGTAAAGGAGACAGTTCGAGCCAAGAAACACTGACAGGCAGATAGGCTTCAGCATACCAAAACAGCAAAGTATATAATCAAAGTTTACTACACTTTGCATTTGGATCCAAACAAAACAATATTGTTTCCTGCCGTATCTGAGATTTCTGCTTTATCATCATTCACCCTCGTCTACCTGGCTCTGGACATATTCAGCTATAACATATATAATATATATGGTTTCATATCGCAGCTTTTATTTTCTTTTGGTCTGTATAAGTTTGGCATGCAGCACGGGTAATAAACAACGTTAAAAGACTTGATTCATTTTAACTACAACTCTCAGTGCTTTCTGAACCATCTGATTTACTGTCACTCAAAGCTGGGTTTCTGGCAGCGCCGTGTGACTAGACCCTGAGCCATTTTTCTGCAAAATGTTTTCTTTCCTCCTGCACTTAATAAGATGAATTGATTGACGTGCAACTTCTGGACAAATTAAACTTCGCAGTTTATTCTATGTCAACAATGGGATGATGAAGCAAATACTGCAAGTGTGCACGATTCCATCATTGTCAGTGCCACTGGGAAAGCAGAACTGGCTGACTCGTCACAGGGATTGACCTGTCTGCTTAGAAATATTGATCCGTGACAGGCTCTTGGCAAATACTGAGGTAAATTATACACACATATTTTTATAAAATGTAATACTATGAGGGAACCCATGGTTGGGGTGGGTGGGGGTTCATTGACGGGACTGTAAGATCCCGCCAGTAGGAACAGCCAGAAAATCCCTATTTATCTCACAAAAATCCATTTTATACCTCAGCGTGGAAAAGAAAATCCAAGTTCATTCGTATGTTTGTTCTGCATCTTCACAGACTTTTTTCTCTTGGGGAAAGCAGCTCTAGCTGGGACTTGGTTTTTCACCAAATGAGCATTGAAATCATTTGCAGCAGCAATTATTGTGAACACACCTTGGAGTGTAGGCGAGCGCTGGCCAGAAGGATTTTAGTTAGTAAAGTCGCCATAGTCCCAGATGACCATAGGCTCCCCCCTGTGAGGGGGGAGAGCTGACTGGTGGTGATTTAACCTGAGCATCACCACACCTCAGGCAAGAACCAAGGTTGAGAGGGTGGCCATTCATGGGCAACCTCTGCCGGTACGGGAATTGAACCCGTGCTTCTGGCCTTGCTCTGCATCACAAAAACTAGCTGTCCCGCCAACTGAGCTAAACTGGGATTTTACCAGGACAATGTCAGGTGAACGTTGCTGTTCACAATTGACGTGGTTTCCACTGTTCTGAGCCGATATATGTTTGCAACTGATGTGGTTTTCAGCTCATTTATCACTTCACGTGACTTAAGAACACTTTTGAGCACGGAGCTTTGCAGTCAAGTGCAAGTTAACACTATTCCGTGCTGAAGTCTGTTAAAGATTTTGGGCTGGGACTGGAGGCTGGTTATCAACCTGCTGAACCACATCATTGAGGCACGATCAATTTGACTGGAGACGAAGTTGAATCCAAACTGAGGCTTTATTAGTATTAGATGTGTGGCCTCCCACAGCAGCTGGTGAAATGGCTGCGAGCTGGAGGCCACGCATATTTATAACCCGCCTCCTGGGCGGAGCTAGCATGCAGGGGCCGCGGGTGAACCTGTAGTGCAGGTTCTACGTACAACCTCTAATATCAGCACACAGTTGTTTACCACATTCACCCCCTGTTAAAATTGAGTCCGGCGGGGGTGGTGGATAACTATATACAATTCGAAATTTTAATATTTACAGAGCAGTAAAAAAAATGTCTCTGGTCATCCGGCGGGCTGGTCAGAAGTTCAGCCGGTCTGGTGCCTTGATGATTCTTTGAGATCGACGAAGCGGTGACGGCGAAGTTGGCGCTGTCATGGTCGAAGTTGACTCTGGGAGCGTGCCAAAATCCTCTTCATCAACAGGGGTGGGCAGGGGGAGGACGGACGGTCCTAGGGGGGGGTGAGGGGGTGGTGCGGGGGTGGAACCTGCTGGTGCCAGGTCCCTGAGGGAGATGGTATCCTGGCGGCCCTCGGGGAACGCCACATAGGCGTACTGTGGGTTTGCGTGGAGCAGGTGCACCCTTTCCACCAACGGATCCGCCTTGTGGATTGATGCACGATCAATAACTGCATAGACGAGGTTAAAGCATAACTGAAGGCTTTAATAGACTAGAACTGTTCCCCAGCAGCTCAGGTACAGAATGAAGGCTGCTGGGACAGCACCGACTCTTATACCCCGCCTATCAGGGCGGAGCTACATACTATACAGCCAATGGTCAACCCCCAGGTTTAACCAATGGACTTCAGCCTCTCGGGTGCTGCAATACCGGATAATACCACATGGAGCTGCACATGTTTGCAGAGAAGCATGGTTCCCGGAGCTGTAAGCCAAGTTGGGAGCAATACCCCGGATGTGGACTTCCTGGGGAAGGCAAAAAGGTGTTCATGTGGTGTACTATTAGTGGCCGTGCAGAGCAATGAGCGAATGGAATGTAGTGCATCAGGGAGGACCTTTTGCCAGCGGGAGGCCGGGAGATTCCTGGACCGTAGGGCCAGCTGGACGACCCTCCATACTGTCCTATTCTCCCTTTCTACCTGTCCATTTCCTCGGGGGTTGTAGCTCGTCATTCTGCTGGACGATACCCCTGCTGAGCAGGAACTGACGTAGCTCATCACTCATGAATGAGGATCCCCTGTCACTGTGGATGTAGGCGGGGAAGCTGAACAGAGTGAAGATAGAATTAAGGGCTTTAATGACGGTGGCAGACGTCATGTCGGGGCATGGGATGGCGAAGGGAAACCGAGAGTATTCATCGATCACACTGAGGAAATATGTGTGTCGATCAGAGGAGGGGAGGGGGCCTTTTTAATTCACACTGAGGCATTCAAAGGGGTGGGAGGCCTTCACCAGGCGCGCGCGATCTGGCCGGTAGAAGTGCGGCTTGCACTCCGCACAGACCTGGCAGTCCTTGGTGATTGTCCTTACTTCCTCGATGGAGTAGGGCAAATTTCGTGCCTTAATTAAATGGTACAACCGAGTGACCCCTGGGTGACAAAGGCTGTCGTGCAGGGTCCAGAGTCGGTCTACTTGTGCGCTGGCACATGTAACTCGGGATAGGGTGTCTGGGGGCTCGTTGAGTTTGCCAGGGCGATACTTAACCTCGTAATTATAGGTGGCGAGCTCGATTCTCCACCGCAAGATTTTATTATTTTTGATCTTGCCCCGCTGTGTGTTGTTGAACATGAAGGCTACCGACCGTTGGTCAGTGAGGAGAGTGAATCTCCTGCCGGCCAGGTAATGCTTCTAATGTCGCACAGCCTCAACGATAGCCTGGGCCTCTTTTTCGACAGATGAGTGCCGAATTTCAGAGGCATGGAGGGTGCGGGAAGAGAATGCCATGGGCCTGCCTGCCTGGTTGAGGGTGGCGGCAAGGGCGATGTCCGATGCGTCGCTTTCGACTTGGAAACGAAGTGTTTCGTCTACAGCGTGCATTCCAGCTTTGGCAATATCAGGGCTGATCTGGGCGAAAGCCTGTTGGGCCTCGGCCGTCGGGGGAAATGAGTGGGCGGGCCTTGTCCGCATAGTTTGGGACCCACTGCGTGTAATATGAGAAGAACCCCAGGCAACGTTTGAGGGCCTTGGGGCAGTGGGGAGAGCTCCAGGAGGGGGTGCATGCGGTCGGGATCGGGCCCCAGAACTCTGTTCTGGACCACATAGCCAAGGATGGCTAAGCGGTTTGTACGGAACACACACTTCTCCTTGTTATACGTGAGGTTGAGGAGAGTGGCGGTGTGGAGAAATTTAGCGAGGTTAGCGTCGTGGTCCTGCTGGTCATGGCCACAGATGGTCACACTGTCTCGGTACGGAAACGTGGCCCGCAAACCGTACCGGTCGACCATTCGATCCATCTCCCTTTGGAAGACTGAAACCCTGTTGGTGATGCCGAAGGGGACCCTAAGGAAGTGATATAGACGGCCGTCTGCCTCGAAGACGGTGTTTGGACGGTCCAATTTACGGACGGGGAGCTGGTGGTAAGCGGATTTCAGGTCCATCGTTGAGAAGACCCGGTACTGTGCAATCTGGTTAACCATGTCAGATATGCATGGGAGGGGGTACGCGTCGAGCTGCGTGTACCTGTTGATGGTCTGGCTGAAGTCCACGACCATTCGTTTTTCTCCCCAGACTTAACCACTACCACTTGAGCTCTCCAGGGGCTGTTGCTGGCCTCGATGACGCCTTCCCGAAGCAACCGCTGGACCTCGGACCTGATGAAGGCCTTATCCTGGGTGCTGTACCGTCTGCTCCTGGTGGCAACGGGTTTGCAATCTGGAGTTAGATTGGCAAAGGGGAAGGAGGATCGATCTTTAGGGTCGCGAGGCTGCACACAGTGAGGGGTGGTAAGGGTCCGCCGAATTTAAGGGTCAGGCTCTGGAGGTTGCACTGGAAGTCCAGGCCAAGGATAAGTGCAACTCAGAGGTTAGTGAGGACGTAGAGGCGAAAGCCGTGCAGTACCCCCGGATCGCTGTGCGATGGGATCCAGAGGCCAGGGAGATACTTTGATTGGTAGGGTGTACCTTAAGGGAGCAGCGCCTTACTGTATTTGGGTGTACAGAGCTCTCGGTGCTCCCGGAGTCCAGTAGGTAAGAGGTCACATGGCCGTTGACTTTCACGCTGGTGGATGATGCGTTGGCCAGATTACGTGGTCGGGACTGGTCGATTGCCATGGAGGCGAGCCGTGGTTGATCGTCTGGTAGTGAGGCGGCCGTTGAGTTGAGGTCCTGAAACGCCATTGGTGTCCATGTGCTGCGGGGTGGACAAGATGGCGGTGCCCGGAGGTCCTGGGGATTACAAAATGGCAGCACCCATGGAACGCACGTTGCGGGGGTGGAGTAAGATGGCGCCACCCATGAAACGCACGTATTGTGAGGGGGTGAAGATGGCGGCGCCCATTGGTCGCACATGGCCTGGGGAGGAGAGGAGGATAGCCCATTGTCCGTGACCGGGGGGGGGGGGGGGGGGGGGGGGGGGCGACTGCGGCTGCTGAGCGGGCCTGGCACACTGCAGCGAAGTGGCCCTTCTTTCCGCAGGCCTTACAGAGGGCAACGTGGGCTGGGCAGCGTTGGCGGGGGTGTTTTTGCTGGCCGCAAAAATAGCATCGGGGCCCCCCGTAGGAGGAGTGAGCCATGCGATTGGGGGCGTAGGACTGGACATTGTGCAGAGCGACCGTCATGGAGAGCTCTAGTGTTTTAGTCTCTGCGAGGTGGCGCGTAGCCCCTTCTAGGAGCCGCTGCCTGATAACATAAGACCCAATCCCTGTCACAAAAATGTCCCATTAAGGAGATCTGAGTGCTCCTTAGCTGTGACGTCCTGGCAGTCACAGTCCTGAACTAGTGGGACCAGGGCCCTCCAGAAGTCCTCGATTGACTCACCAGGTAGTTGAGTACGCGTTGCGAGCGCGTGTCTGGCGAAGAGCGTGTTTGTCTTCTGTTCATAATTTTCTTTGAGTCGAGTCATGGCATCAGCATAATTGGGCGCATCCTGGATCAGCCGTGCAGTATCCCCATCAACAGACTTTGGAGCTGAGTTTAGATTTTCTGAGCCTCTGGAATAGGGGTCGGTGCCACGTTGATATACACTTCAAAACAAGCTAGCCAGCGCTGGAAGTCCTTTCTGGCGTCGCTTGCGTGTGGATCCAGCTGCAGGCGATCTGGTTTAATCCGGAGGACCATCTCTGAATCTGATACTAATAAATTGAGGCACGATCAATTTGACTGGAGACGAAGTTGAATCCAAACTGAGGCTTTATTAGTATCAGATGTGTGGCCTCCCACAGCAGCTGAGGAAATGGCTGCGAGCTGGAGGCCACGCATATTTATAACCCGCCTCCTGGGCGGAGCTAGCATGCAGGGGCCACAGGTGAACCTGTAGTGCAGGTTCTACCGTACAACCTCTAATATCAGAACACAGTGGTTTACCACAGTCATGAGCACTTCCTTCATGGCCAACTCCTGGAGTGGGACTTGAACGCAGAGATTCTGTCCACTATTGTAGGGTAGTGTAAAACTGGCAATCAGACGTTTAAACTTCCCGTTTAAGTTCTGTGGGAGTTGTTCAAGGTCTTGACGCGCATCAGTGGCTTGCGTTGCTTTGTTCGCCACTGATAGCAGAAGATTTAGGCCATTGTGTCAGTCATTTGTGTAACTCAGCTGGATTCTCTGTTTCTGGGACCATGTCCCCACCCTGGCGTCAAAATTGTGGATTTTCACGCCAGTGCCACATATTCCGAGCCCTGCAGGGGGCTAGCAGGGACCCAGTGTGGATCTAGTAGCTTTTGCTGCAGATAGGCCCCCGCACTTCTGGGTCGGAGGCCGCGGATGCGTAAGGCGATGGCCTCCAGCAGCCGCACTCCATGGCGGACTCAGACCGCGGAGTTGCGCCTTCAAAATAGACCCCCTCGATCGGCCGCGTGCCTGACCCTGACTGCCAGCCCGAACATTGCATGGCTGTGTATAATGCGCCCCCCCCCACCCTCCGATCAGCCTGACCCCCACCAGGGCGGCTGTGGACTGAGTCTGCAGCCGGCATGCGAGTATCCCGACCGGCTGGACCATATAAGATCCATGCTGTCGGGACTTCGGCCAGTCGGGGGCGGAGAATGGTGGAGCGGGCCTCCAACAAAGACCCCAGGTAGGTGCTAGGCAGCGCGGCGTACTCTCCGAGTACGCTACTTTTTGGGGCCCGCAGAATTGGGGAACTGGCGCCGTTCCCGATTCCATGCAGGGAAATGGATTCTCCGCCCCGGAGCCTGCCGCGATTCCAGCGTCGGGGTGCGGACAATCCAGCCCATAATCCAGGGATAACAAGAGATTTGATTAAGGCAATGCTGGTATACCCGGGGAATATAAAACAAGCGGAGCTGTGTAGTTTTCATTCAGGTGCAGAAGAACCTTAGTTAGGCCACACTTGGTGTATAGTGTTCAATTCTGGTCGCCACACTACCAGAAGGATGTGGAAGCTTTAGAGAGGGTGCAGAAGAGATTTACCAGAATGTTGCCTGGTATGGAGGGCATTAGCTATGAGGAGCGGTTGAATAAACTCGGTTTGTTCTCACTGGAACGAAGGAGGTAGAGGGGCGACCTGATCGAGTTCTACAAAATTATGAGGGGCATAGACAGAGTGGATAGTCAGAGGCATTTCCCCAGGGTAGAGGGGTCAATTACTAGGGGGCATAGGTTTAAGGTGAGAGGGGCAAGGTTTAGAGTAGATGTACGAGGCAAGTTTTTTACACAGAGGGTAGTGGGTGCCTGGAACTCGCTACCGGAGGTGGTGGTGGGAGCAGGGACGATAGTGACATTTAAGGAGCATCTTGACAAATACATGAATAGGATGGGAATAGAGGGATACGGACCCAGGAAGTGTAGAAGATTGTAGTTTAGTCGGGCAGCATGGTCGGCACGGGCTTGGAGGGCCGAAGGGCCTGTTCCTGTGCTGTACATTTCTTTGTTCTTTGTTCTCTGTTCTAAGAAGCAGTGTATGAAATATATTGTTCAAATGCAGTGCAAGGCCTGACCAGTAGGCAAGCCCATTGTTGCTGCAGATTATTACCGCCTGTGTGAGAGAAGCAGTAGTTCATGTTGACAGGAATCAGTGCTCCATTGCAGGCCAGTCCTATGTAAGTTAAACCAGACTTGAGCTGTCAGCACTAGATCTTGAAACTCTACATACTGCCATTCAGAACATCCAATACGCAAATCCAAAAATGTATCAGCTACTTTGGCTAAATATTTTTCATGAATATTAATATAAAAAGAGAAATTTTATTTTGACAATAAAAATCAAATTGTCAAATTAGTTTTTTTAATGAAAGCAGCTGGTCCAATTTATAAGAAAGCATATTTCAAAGCCATATCTTTCGAACTGTATGGCACTCGTGTTTCAATGCTTCAAGTTGAATTTTGCACTATAATCTTTGCACACTGTGCAAAAAAGTTAATAAATAATTGCCATTTTTTTGCTTCTGCTCATTTTAAGTCCCACGACTGGTTAGAAGTTGAAACTGCCCATTCTCTGCCCAGGGTTCACTTGTTGGCCTTGTTTATTTCCTCGGTTTCAAAAATATTTCTAACAACGCTACACCTTTCAGCCTGTGTATGGTCAACACTTCCAGCATCCCTGGTTTAAGTTCTTTTTGCTTCTGCTGTTGTTCGATTTTATTTTGCTCTACCTTATGAAAGATTTTAACTCATTCAAAATCGAACCGTTTGCAGAGTTAAAATGTGACCCTCTTACCCTCTATATATATGCATCAGGCGAGTGACCTTACTGGTTTCTGCTGCTGATGCCCAGGTCCATATTTTTCCTGCAAAGATGTCAGCAAAATAAAGCCATGTTAACTAATCGTCTCATTTTGTATGACTTACCTGTGCGTAAAATGGTCACTTAACTGGTTATCGACAGAACCTCATGCGATTCACCTATTTGAAGTGCTTTGGAACTTTTGAGACACAATAAAGTTTGTCGTGTTGGGTGTTCTGATGCACAAATGATCCAACACGGTAGATGGTACAACTCTGTTTTATTGTCTAAACAATAGTAACAATAACTGCTGGCTTGGGTACGTGCTTCACCAGCTAACCTGTGGACCCAGCCCTATCACTATCTTAGTGAGGCACTCAGCACATGGTCTATGTCTGAGTGGCACGCTGTGAGCTCTGTGCTCTGAGCTACCTCCTGGTAGAATGAGCGGGAACTGTGGTGTTCCCTGTTTTATAGTGCGTGTGCTGGTGATTGGCTGCGATGTTATGTGTGTGCTGGTTGGTCCAACTGCCTGTCCATCAGTGTGTGTGTGATTGCACCATGATATGCTGATGTGGATATCATGACACAGTTTAAATAAATAAACAATGAATTCAAACTGATAATATGCAAGAGAAGGAAGAATGCAGCAATTTACTTACTGGAACTAAATGGATTCTATTCTATTGAAATGTGTTCCTTCATCTCAGGATATTGGGTCAGCATAAAACAACACCCCCAACCCACCCATATTCCCTGACAAAATTATGTGGATAGAAAATCTTTAACTTATTTAATTTTAGTCAATAATATTTAATATTGAAATCTAATTTGCTGATAGAAGAGACCAAACTCACATACCTTTTGTCATTCAAGCTCCTCAGCAGTTGAGAGGCAGTAATTCCCAGCCCCCACACATGCGTTCGAAGATACTCAATCCCCTCTCAAGCAGTTGGAAGAGATTCAGCACCCACCACTGCACACCTTGGGATTGCTTGTGCATGTTTTCAGTTACTTCGAGTAGATAGATTCTTCGCGTGTGATACGGTCTTTCATATTTCATCTGTTAGCTCAGTTGCCTGGACAGCTAGTTTGTGACGCAGAGCGAGGCCAACAGTGCAGGTTCAATTCCCATACTGGCTGAGGTTATTCATGAAGGCTCAACCTTGCCCCTCACCTGAGTTGTGGTGATCCTCAGGTTAAATCGCCACCGGTCAGCTCTCCCCCTCAAAAAGGGGAAAGCAGCCTATGGTCATCTGGTGCTACGGTGACTTTACTTGAGCTATTATAGAGGCTGCTACAACTAAACAAAAAGTAATTCTGTTATTGAATCAAGTAACAAAAGATATATAGGGCTGCATTTTCCGGTCTGCTAGTTGTGTTTTCCTGGGCGGCGTGCCCTCGCCGACAGCGGGATTCTCCGTTCCCGCCACCTGCCAATGGGATAACCCATTGTGGAAACCCACAGGCGTCGGTGCACTGCCGGCGCAATTGAGAATTTCGCCCACAATATTTTACTTATTTAATTGCTGTTGGAATTCAATGATCATTATTATTAACATTGGCTGAACAATGAAATCCACAAGCAGCAGTTATTTCAAGCATACCTGCTTGGCACATCACCCACACTACTTAAAGTCCGCAGATAGTGTCTGCAAATTAATTCATACTCACACAATGGAAGAGTCTTCTATAAAGGGCTTCTCATGATCCTCTATTAATCGGAGATGAAGAATGCCCAAATGTCTCTTTGCATCCCTATGAAGTTTGCTGGTTTAAGAATGTGGATGAGATAGGAGTTGAGGGATTCTGTTCAGTTCCCTTGGCACGTGAAATTTGGCAGTCGGAGGCCAAATGGCAGCCAATGACTTGAACACTCCACCTTTCTTTCATTCCTGGTTTTCATGCATAAACAATGCTGTGGGCATTATGCTTAATGGCTAATGAGTGTAGCAAGTCAGATTAACAAAATATGTTAACAGCATAATCATTTTAATAAATGCTAAGAGAATAACTAAGTTGTTACTTAACCACTTAAGTGATTAAAGGTTATAACATAACATTATTTTATCTTTTATTCAATTTTATTATATTTAATTGACTTTTTATGCTGAAATATCTCTGCAGTAATCTCAGTAGCAGTGGATAAAGTAATTAAAAAACACTTAGGTCTGAATTTGTGCAACAAAAGCAAGGGTCTCTTGCTTATCCACAATAGTACCGGAGCCTTGAATGCAGACGTCCCACCCCTGAACCCTGCACAACCATTTTTGCTAGCGGGGGAAGGTTGTTATTCGCACATCTGTAGCTCATGGAGGCACTTAAAGTGCAACTACCTTCAAAAGATTCAATTTTCATTAGTGGAATGTTCAAAGCATGACGTGTGGGTATTACACTTTTCACGAGAAGGTCTAAACTTACCAGGATTCTTTGTAGAGGTACAGTACCTTTTTGGAGGGTAAAGTATCCTTTAGATAGGTCCAGGGACTCCTTTGGAAGAGGTCAGGTTCCCTTTAAGAGAGGTTGTGCCCTTTGAGATTGTTAAAATTAGGCATGAATGTGCATAAAAAGAGGATAAATTCATAGGAACTGTCAATCTGTCAAGGCTTTTAGATTTCCTGGCCTTTAAATTAAAAAGAAAATGTACTTTCAAATACATGCTTGCTATTTCACACCGACTGTTCACATAGGCCTGAAGGCAATATTTATAGGATTTGTGCTGCATGACTTATTCTACAACCTATCATTATCATGGTGGGATGCCTGTCAGTTCACAGTTTGATTGACAGAGCTGGGTGGTTAAAAAATGTTTGATGTAGGGAATTAGTAGTTGAAGGAATTTAAATATAGTGCATGAGTTTTTATTACTAAGTGCTATTTTAAGTAGTGAAGTTATCATCAGCCAATTAGAATTTTATTTTATCTCCGCATGAGTCCTGAGCTCTGCCCATGTTGGATACTGGGTAAGTTGGGCAAAGAGTGATAGAGGGTACTGGTTGGTATGAGTTGGTACTATGTTGGTATTGGGGCTGTAAAGGACTATGGGGTGGGTAGGGAAAATAGAGGACCACCCATATATGGGCATAGGGTGGCATGGAGGGTTATGAGAGGGCATGGGTGTGAGTAGTAGTGGGGTAGTAGTCCCTGTGGCTGCCTCGAATTGGTTTCTGGGGAGATGGGGCTGACTCCGGTTAACACCCACACACACACCATCGTAGCTCCCTCGGAGTGAAAATCAGACCATTCAGGGCACTTTTTCCAGAATGGTTTTCCAAACTCTGAGCTCCTGACGCGGCAGTGCAAGCTCAGGTACATTGAACCTGCCAAAATCCTCAGAAGCGAAACATCCTTCCACATACTCAAAACGTTGATGAATTGGGAGACGTCATGCAATTGCTGCTGTGTATCATAGCAGATTCATTTCTATCAGACATTCTTCTAGGGCATGATTCAGCAGAGCAAAGTGAAAGGCTTGTTTTGACATTTGGTGGGGAGTTTTACCATGGCTGTGTTGGTGAGATCGCGGCCCGTATTCAATGGCAATTGGTGCCAAAAATTAACCCCCACAAGATTCTCGACAATCCTGGCTCCCTCGCCATCTGATTCACCTGACTCATGCCTCAGCTGTTCCCCCTGTTAACAAGGGGGAGCTGCTTTTAAATGCTCCCTCAGCACTCACTCCCAGTCCACACATAAGCACGGCAGCGCACAGACCTGCTCCTTGCTTTGTGGATGCCGATCTCACAAGGCTTCTTGATGCTGTGGATACGAGGCAGGGCACCCTGTTCCCCCAAGGGGGTCAGAGGACCAGCAGCAGGGTGAGCAATGCCACCTGGGAGGCAGTGGCAGTGGCTGTCAGTGCGGGCAGCATGATCAGGAGGACCGCTCTCCAATGTTGGAAGAACGACCTCCAATGAGCTGCAAGGGTAGGTCACCACCTGTCTCCTGGCATGTGTCCCAGCCAGATGCCGAGCCTCTAGACAAGGTTCTCCCAGAGCTGTTGCAGATGATAGGACAGAGCTTTGAGATTCAGGAGGGGGTGTCAGCGACATTCCAGCGAGTCCCAAAGGCTTCAGGCACAGGCGATGGTGCTAAAAATGCGTGGCACCGAGGTCAACACTTTCTGTAGCTAGGGGGAATGGAAATCAGTCACAGAAAAATGTTCACTTTTAAAACATGTTACTTCTCATACATGTGAGCCCTCTGTCATGCTAATCGTCACAGCGGGCGTGCCAGCACCTCTAAGCCCTGGATTGACCCTTTTGTATATAGCTCCTCCCCAATGGGTTGCCATGTCTGCAAGGATGTGGCACAAGTGTCGCACTGTCTCTCTGCTGAGATGGAGTCTTCTGCGGCATACAATGCCCATCCTCTTATGGAATGACCAACGATGACTGTAGACCTTGGGCCGTTGCTGGCCTCCCCTTCTGGCTCCCTCCACATTCTGATGGGCGATCGGGTCTTCAGGGTGGCCCCCTGCACATTGGGTGCCGCTTCCAAGCTGCATTGTCGCTGCTGCCTTTTACGACGTCTGCCCACCCTGGCTGCCACAAGCACAGCAAAGGCAGCCTCTATGGGATCCACACCAGCAAACATTACTTTAACTGGAAGAAATTGGAGAAGGAGAGAGACTGACAATCCATTATGGGCCTCCATCCTGGGGCTCTGAAATCCCCCAAGCCTCCCACACCCTTACCATGACTGCCCTCCCTTCCTGCAGAGTGCCATCCAGCAAGCCAGTTGTGCTGGCAAATCTAACCCTGTGCACTCACCCCAGCCAGATCAGGATACCTTAGATCCCCGACCTCTGCTGGAAACATAAAGGAGGCTGTGCCCAGCTCCCTCCACTCATCCACATACTGATCCGTTGGCTGTGAAAGGATCCTCAGTGGTGAAAACCTGTTCTTTCAGGCACACTGTTCAGGCATCAAAGTTTGCTGGACATGCAGTGCACTAATCGTCCTCTGAGACATGGCACCTGTGCCTTCAAGAAGGCACTGGAGAGTTGAGGAGTGTGAAGTACTCTCACAACTAACAAGGCTAATTCCTCATTTGAAAAAGCCTGCAGCTGTGAAGCTAGAGGCTGCTCACAGTCGAAGGGAGTGAAATTGATTTTCAGGCTAGATGCCACAGCAGGGCTCTGCATTGGGAGAGTTTGTTAGGACAGACAAGCTGCCCCATTATTTGTCTCCACAATATTTAATGACACAAAGCCCGTCACCACCCCAGCCCCCCCCCCCCCCCCCCCCCCGCCCCCAGGGCCGACCCCCAATCTTGAACATTTCAGCCCCCCGGCCAAGCCCAGCCCCCCTGAAGGCCCCCCCCCCCCGCCCCAAGCACTGGGGAAGCAGCTCCGGTGCCCGTGAGTTGCATGCCGGAAAATGGAAATAGCTACTCACCTCCTCACGTCCCATCAGTAGCCATTGCGCCACCTTCACAGATTTGAGAAGGAATTCTAAATGGCTGCAGCATGATTTCCTGCTGGAAAATCGGGTGATTCCCAGGAGGCCGCTTGGTTATGAGATCGAAATGCAAGTGTAAATTAGGGTTAATGATATTCTCACCATTTTGGGGCGAGATCGGGAACTCGCCATCGGGAGCGGGCCGGGTGAATCACAAAATGGTTCGCACCCTGCACGAATTTCATTTTTCCCCTCAACCGCTATTGACCCAGCACACCCCAACCCCCGCCGGGCGCATTGCGGTCACTGAATGGCGCCCTTAGTTTCCCTGATGTGCTTCTGCACTTTTATTTTGTTCTGAGCTGCATTTCTTCAGACAGCTACAGGCTGTGATCTTTATAGCACCAATAAGGAAGAAATAATGATGAGGCTGGATTGGGATTTATTGTTACGTGTACCGAGGTACAGTGGAAAGTATTGTCCTGCGTACAGTCCAGACAGATCGTTCCATGCATGAAAAACATTGGACATACGATAAGCTGAAGTGTTTCCATCAACAGTAAGAAAAAAAAAATAGGAATGTAGCAGATTCATAAAAAAGAAATTATCCTGATTGATATGTAAGGAATTAATTACCAAGCGAAGCAACAAAACAACACTGGAGAAATTCTAAAGGTTATATGGCTTTGGTTATATTGCTTGAATTTTTAAAAGGAGGCTAATTAAATCAAGAAAGTTGGCATAGTACCACATTCCACCAGAAACCCTGCCAGTCTCTATGAGTACCTTGAACTGTGCAATGTGTTCACTGAGCAATGCAAATCTGTGCAAAGTTCCATAAGCAGGGAAAGTATCAGAGTTAGCGATATCAAACCATCTGCCGACCAAGCGATGATGCAGGACTCCCCAGAAATCTGAAGCAGGAGATTTTATTTCGAGGTAATAAGATTTGAGGTCGGAAGCTAATCGCTGGCTTTTAAAGCAGACCAAGGCAGGCCAGCAGCACGGTTCAATTCCCGTACCAGCCTCCCCGAACAGGCGCCGGAATGTGGCGACTAGGGGCTTTTCACAGTAACTTCATTTGAAGCCTGCTTGTGACAATAAGCGATTTTCATTTTACTTCATTTCAGTGCCGCAATCCCAGTGCTAACCACTGCGCCACATGCCGACCCTTTGGTAATATCTTAATTGTAATTAAGTTCAACCATTTTATGGTCCCAATAATGTTTGTATCACTGTAATTTCTAAATAAATGTGGCCCTCTTTGATTTCTAAGAGAGATTATGGATGCAATTTAACTAAACAGGAACAAAGCCCCAAAGCGAGCTTGTTAGCTGCGTGTTTCTCGGGGCTCTCAGCGGCAAGATACGCAAGGCTATAAAACGCAACTGGCATTTGATGAGGGGCCTCAAAGGGGAATGTGAAGGACACACATAGCACCGTTTTGTACACTGAGGAGCTTCACGCACCGGAACTCCTCAGTGTAGTGAGAGATTGAGATGCCATTTTTATACGCTGTCCCGCTTTCCGAGGCCCACAAAGCGATCCCCCCAAGCCGGAATACACAGTGGGATGGTCCCCCCCCCCCCCCAACACCTGCGCAGGGCGCCACCGGCCTGATTGCACCCATGCAAAAATGCCAGCTTGGCACCTTGGCATTGCCAACCTGGCACCCTGGAACCACCTGCCAGCTGACAGTGCCAGGCAAGCACCCAGCCCGCACTGCCAAGGTGTCAGGCTGGCACCGCTAGGGTAACGGTGTAGCACTGCCAGGGTTCCGGGGTGGCACCAGCACAGCCAGGGTGCCATCCTGTTCAAATGCATGCACCTCGGGGTCTCTGATCCCCTGGGTGACCCCCATTAATCCTCTGGCTGGGTTTTAGATTATAGCGCAGTTTTTGGCCTGAGCCAGCTTTGTAAAAATGTCAGCAAATTGTGCTTTAGAGCTTTCAGCGTCAGTTCATCATATATACTGCTACACTGGAGCTGTCCTGACAGTTTGCAAAAAAAAAATTCACTCTGACATTGAGGGCGGATCTCTCTTGTTGATGTTAGAGGAAGCAAGTCCCTTCATGCAGAGGCCCACAGCTATGGAGTGTGAACCACATTTTACCTTTAAAAAAAAGAACCCTTTTTAATTTTTAAAGTTTTCAATACTCTTCTAACCCCTCATCATGGCGGGACCTCTTTATATGGATTCCTTCACAATTCATTGATTACAATGCCAGAGAGTTATGTTTTGGGACATTGAAACAGCGCAATTGGGAGAAAATCATTTATGAGGAACGTTCATGTCATTGTAAATATTCCAGCTTGTTGCATCTGTTGATGTGGCATTCCGAATTCTGTATAACATTTACTTCTGATGTGTTTGCAGTGGATTACATTTCATAATGTCCAATGAAGTGTTAGTATAGGAAGCCAGAACCGACGGGTCATTATTACATAAATCAAGTGACAGACTGTGATAGTCACCACTAGTTGTATTACATGCATTACAGCACTGCCCATATAGTAGAGGTACAAGGGTAAATCCCTGCCTGCTGGCTCCGCCCAGTAGGCAGCGTATAAATGTGTGTGCTCACCGGTGCTGCAGCCATTCTGGTTCTAGCTACAGGAGACACAACATCTTTGCTCAATAAAGCCTCGATTATTCCACTACTCTCGTCTTTGTGGTAATGGATAGTGCATCAATTTATTGAGCAAAGATATTTTTTAAACGATGGATCTCTGCATCAAGCCTGATCGCCTGCAGCAGAGCCCTCAAGCAGCCAACGCTACATCCGCCTTTGACCACTGGCTAGCCTGCTTTGAAAGCTACCTCCGAACATCCGCTGAGGAACGCTCGGACTCTCAGAAGCTCCAAGTCCTCTATTCGCGAGTGAGCCCTGACATTTTCCTCTCATCTGGGATGTGCCCACTTACTCCGAAGTGATGGAGCACCTGAAGGGACATTACGTTCGATCAGTCAATCAAGTATACGCTAGGCACCTACTGGCCACGAGACAGCAACTCCCCGGGGAGTCTCTGGACGATTTCTGGCGTGCCCTGCACATCCTAGGTGGGAACTGCAACTGCCAGGCAGTTTCAGCAGTCCAGCACACCGAACTTTTAATTCGAGACGCTTACGTTACGGGCATGAAGTCTGCGTACGTCCGCCAGCGGCTACTGGAAGGGGGTATGCTTGATCTTGTGGGAACTAGACAGCTCGCTAATTCGTTAGAAGTGGCCTCCCGTAACGTCCAGTCCTACGCCCCCGACCGCGCGGCACCCATGTGGGTATCGTGGACCCCACGAGCTGCCGATTCCAGCCCACCGCAAGCCTGCGCCGCATGGCAGCCAGCCAACTCTGGGGGGCCCAAGTGCTATTTTTGCGGGAAAACAAACACCCCAGGCAGCGATGCCCGGCACGGAGCATGACCTGCAACGGCTGTTGGAAGAAGGGACACTTTGTTTCTGTTTGTAACGCCCGGTCAGTCGCCGCTGATTCCAGGCCCAGCGTTTCTACACCCCCCACGTGTGACCCACGGGTACCACCATTTTCCCCTTCGCAAGCCATGTGCGCCCCGTGGGCGCCGCCATCTTAGACGGCATTTTGGATGGCGTGTCAGGACCCCTGCTTGTCTGGCCGTTCATCGCCTGCCGCTACCTCCACCACCGTTGACCAGCCCGAGACCTCCCAGCATCTGCTGCAGCTCGCCTCTATCACCCTGGATCAGTCCCGGCCCCGCAACCTCGCGACCGCGACGTTGACGGTGAAGATCGATGGGCACGAGATGACCTGCCTTTTTGACTCCGGGAGCACAGAGAGCTTCATCCACCCCACTACGGTAAGGCGCTGCTCCCTCCCCGGTACACCCCGTCACCCAGAAAATCTCCCTGGCCTCTGGATCCCATTCCGTGAAAATCCGGGGGTACTGCATTGCGACCCTCACCATCCAGGGCGTAGAGTTCAGCAATTTCCAGCTCTACGTCCTCCCCGACCTCTGCGCTGCACTATTACTCGGCATGGACTTTCAGTGCCATCTCCAAAGCCTAACCTTAAAAAGTCGGCGGACCCCTACCCCCCTCATCGTATGCGGCCTCACGTCCCTTAAGGTTGATCCACCTGTTTGCGAACCGCACCCCGGATTGCAAACCCGTCGCCACTAGGAGCAGACGATGCAGTGCCCAGGACAGGACCTTCATCAGGTCGGAGGTCCAACGGCCTCTGCGGGAAGGGGTCATTGAGGCCAGCAACAGCCCTTGGAGAGCTCAAGTGGGAGTAGTAAAGACTGGGGAGAAGCACAGGATGGTCATTGACTACAGTCAGACCATCAATCGGTACACGCAGCTCAACACGTACCCCCTCCCACACATCTCTGACATGGTCAATCAGATTGCGCAGTATCGAGTCTTTTCCACAGTGGACCTGAAGTCCGCCTACCACCAGCTCCCCATCCGCCCGGAGGACCGCCAATACACTGCGTTCAAAGCAGATGACCACCTCTATCACTTCCTTAGGGTTCCTTTCAGCGTCACTAATGGGGGTCTCGGCCTTCCAGCGAGAGATGGACCGAATGGTTGACCGGTACGGACTGCGGGCCACCTTCCCGTACCTAGATAACATCCCCATCTGTGGCCACGATCAGCAGGATCACGACGCAAACCTCCAAAAATTCCTCCAGACCGCCAAACTCCTTAATCTCACATACAAAAGGGAGAAATATGTGTTCTGCACCAACCGCTTAGCCATCCTTGGCTGTGTTGTGGAAAATGGAGTCCTAGGGTCCGACCCCGATCGCATGCGCCCCCTCATGGAACTCTCACTCCCCCATTGCCCCAAGGCCCTGAAATGATTCCTGGGGTTTTTCTCTTACTATGCCCAGTGGCTCCCTAATTATACGGACAAGGCCCACCCACACATTCAGTACACAGTTTTTCCCCTGACGGCTGAGGCCCACCAGGTCTTCAACTGTATCAAGGCAGACATCGCCATGGCCACAATACACGCGCTCGACGAGTCACTCCCCTTCCAGGTGGAGAGCGATGCATTGGATGTAGATCTGGCCGCCACCCTCAACCAGGCGGGCAGGCCCATGGCCTTCTGTTCCTGCATCCTCCATGCCTCCGAAATTCGGCACTCCTCTGTCGAAAAGGAGGCCCAAGCCATTGTGGAAGCTGTGCGACATTGGAGGCATTACCTGGCCGGCAGGAGATTCACTCTCCTCACTGACCAACGGTCGGTTGCCTTTATGTTTAATAATACACAGCGGGGCAAGATCAAAAATGACAAGATCTTGAGGTGGAGGATCGAGCTCGCCACCTATAACTATGAGGTCTTGTATCACCCGGGGAAGCTCAATGAGCCCCCTGATGCCTATCCCGTGTTACATGTGCCAGCGCACAAGTGGACCGACTCCGGGCTCTGCACTATGACCTCTACCACCTGGGGGTCACCCGGTTCTTCCATTTCATCAAGGCCCGCAACCTGCCCTACTCCATTGAGGAGGTCAGGACCGTCACCAGAGACTGCCAGGTCTGCGCAGAGTGCAAGCCACACTTCTACCGGCCAGATCGAGCGCACCTGGTGAAGGCCTCCAGCCCCTTTGAGCGCCTCAGCATGGACTTCAAAGGGCCCCTCCCCTCCACCGACCGCAACACGTACTTTCTGAATGTGATTGATGAGTACTCCCGGTTCCCCTTCGCCATCCCATGCCCCGATATGACTTCTGCCACGGTAATTGAAGCCCTCCACAGCATCTTCACTCTGTTCGGTTTCCCCACCTACATCCACAGCGATCGGGGATCCTCTTTTATGAGCGATGAGCTGTGTCAGTTTCTGCTCAGCAAGGGCATTGCCTCGAGCAGAACGACCAGCTACAACCCCCGGGGAAACGTTGATGGAAAGGGAGAACGTGACGGTTGTCATGATATTCAAACACATACATCATGATGGACACACTAACAGGCAAATCAGAGTACACAACACCACAACCAATCACAGACAAGAACACCAACCACATAAAAAGCACGAGCACGACACCTGGGGGTCAGTTGGTCTGGGGAGAAGGGAACAAGAAAGAGCTGTTGAAACACCACAAGCAGGGAGCCCCCCACGTGCAGAGTGCAAAGACCAAACTGTAAATAGTGAGTTTAAATAAAGAAGCGTTGTACCATATACAACTGTGTTGGCTCATCTGTGTGTCAGAACACCCAACACCACATGGTACAGGAGTGGATCGATACCTGCCTACCAACCTGCCATTCTGGACATGGACCACACCGGCAAACCGCAGCCGATGCAAGTCACGGGGAACCTAGGCACCAACTGGAAGCTCTACAGGCAGCGATTTGACCTGTACATCCGTGCCACCGAAAAACAGAATGTCTCGGATGACTCGAAGATTGCAATGCTCCTCTTCTACGCAGGCCCGCACGCAACCGATGTTTTTAACTCACTGGTGTTCGAAGAAGGCGAAAACCAGGCCAAATATGACACGGTCATCCTCAAACTGGACCAGCACTTTCAAGTTGAAGTAAATGAAAGTTTTGAAAGATACATCTTTCAGCAACGCCTGCAAGGTAAGGAGGAGCTTTTTCAACCCTTTTTGACGCACCTCCGGATTCTAGCGCAGTCCTGCGGTTACGGCACCACTACAGAGTCCATGATCAGGGACCAGATTGTTTTTGGCGTTGCCTCTAGTGGCCTACGCCAGCAGCTTCTTAAAATGAAAAGCCTCACCTTAGCGTCTGCTGTGGAAGCCTGTGTCCTCCACGAAAATGCTACCTGCCGTTTTGCCCGATTTCAGGCGTCCGAGCTGGCACGGAGGGGATCCCCAGCCGTCGAATCGGCAAGCCAGGCCGCCCACGACGTCGAACGCATCCAGGCCGTCGATTACCTCCCGACGCACGGCCCGGACGACAGCGGCCGCTTCCCGCGCTTTTCGCGGTCTCCCGCGCAGGTGCGCGCCAAAAATAACGGCCACAACGAGGGACGCACTGCGCAGGCGCGCCCACCGCAAGATCGCACTGCGCATGCGCAGTGGCGCAACGAACGCCGTGACGTCATGACGTGCAGCAATTGTGGAGGTCTACACTTAAAAGGGCAATGTCCTGCAAAAAACCGACAGTGCCACAGATGTGCCATGATGGGCCACTACGCAGCCCGCTGTCGTGCGCCTCAACCCATGGATCCGGCGCATCCTCGACAACCTCGCACACGAGTCAGGACCGTCCAGCCCACGCATCAAGACTTCCAGTTAAGTGATGCAGATGACCAGGATGCATTCCGAGTCTCCGTCATTGATGTCAACAAGGTCAATGCCATCAATCCAGCCGATGAGTGGTGTGCCACCCTGACGGTCAACCGATCGCGCGTCGCCTTCCGTCTGGACACCGGCGCATCCGCCAACCTGATTGCTTACTCTGCAGTCCAGGCCATGAAGGTCAAACCACCCATCACACCATCCCGGCTTAAGATGGTTGACTATAACGGGAACGTTATCCCGTCCATAGGATCTTGCCAGCTACAGGTGACTCACAAGAGGTACACGGCCACACTCCCCTTCGAAGTTGTTGGCTCATCAAAGGACTCGTTACTGGGCGCACAAGCGTGTAAGGTCCTTCACCTGGTACAGCGTATTATGTCTCTCTCTCCAGATGAGATATCCGACTTCCCGGATGCTGAGTTCCACGCAAATCTCCATTCCCTCCTCGCTCACAACCAGGAGGTTTTTGAAGGCATGGGGACATTGCCACACACGTACAAAATTCGACTCAGACCGGACGCCATCCCTGTCGTTCACGCACCTCGCAGGGTTCCTGCGCCTCTCAAAGACCGCCTCAAGGCACAACTGCAGATTCTTCAGGACCAAGGGGTCCTATCCAAGGTCACGGAGCCCACGCCATGGGTCAGCTCCATGGTCTGTGTAAAGAAGCCCTCTGGCGAGCTCCGTATATGTATAGATCCAAAAGATCTGAACAACAACATCATGCGGGAACACTATCCCATCCCGAAACGAGAAGACCTCACCAGCGAGATGGCGCGAGCCAAGATATTCACTAAATTGGATGCGTCCAAAGGATTCTGGCAGATCCAACTGGACCCGGCCAGCCGGAGACTATGCACATTCAACACCCCTTTTGGCAGATTCTGCTACAACCGGATGCCATTCGGCATCATTTCGGCATCTGAAGTATTCCACCGCATTATGGAGCAGATGATGGAAGGCATCGAAGGGGTACGTGTATATGTGGACGATATCATCATTTGGTCCACCACTCCGCAGGAACACATGCATCGTCTACGACGTGTCTTTACCCGCATCCGACAAAATGGCCTGCGTCTCAACCGTGCGAAGTGTGCTTTCGGCCAGACGGAGCTGAAATTCCTCGGGGACCACATCTCAAGGTCCGGGGTCCGTCCCGATGCAGACAAGGTTAGCGCCATCACAGCCATGCCACGACCGGCTGACAAGAAGGCTGTCTTAAGATTCCTGGGCATGGTCAACTTCCTTGGGAAGTTCATTCCCAACCTGGCTTCTCATACAACAAATATGCGCCATCTTGTAAAAAAATCGACGGAATTCAACTGGCACCAATCGCATCAGCGGGAATGGGAGGAGCTCAAGCACAAACTGGTCACGGCACCAGTGCTGGCCTTCTTTGACACGACTCGCCCTACAAAGATATCAACAGACGCCAGCCAATCTGGTATTGGAGCGGTACTCCTGCAAAAAGACAGCACGTCATCATGGGCCCCGGTTGCGTATGCCTCACGAGCCATGACCCCTACCGAACAGCGCTACGCGCAAATCGAAAAAGAATGCCTGGGCTTGTTAACTGGACTGGACAAGTTCCACGACTATGTGTATGGCCTGCCACGATTCACGGTCGAAACTGACCACCGCCCCCTGGTCAACATCATTAACAAGGACCTGAACGACATGACTCCTCGCCTCCAGCGCATCTTACTCAAACTCAGGAGGTACGATTTTGAACTGATCTACACTCCGGGGAACGAACTCATCGTGGCGGACACTCTTTCCCGAGCAGTGAGCACACCACCAGATGCAGAGGGGTTCGTGCGCCAAATTGAGGCACACGTGACTCTGACAGCAGCAAATCTGCCAGCTGATGATCCTAGTCTGGCCCACATACGCGCAGAGACGGCGACTGACCCCCTTCTGCAGCGAGTGATGCGCCACATGACGGAAGGGTGGCTAAAAGGGAAGTGCCCCCAGTTTTATAATGTGCGGGATGATCTCACCAATATAGACGGGGTCCTTATGAAATCGCACAGAATCGTCATTCCACACAGCGTGCGCCAGATGATTCTTCATCAACTACACGAAGGCCACTTGGGCGTCGAAAAATGCAGACGAAGGGCCCGGGAGGCGGTATATTGGCCGGGTATTAATGAAGACATAGCCAACATGGTGCTCAACTGCACAACCTGTCAGAGGTTTCAGCCGGCGCAACCTCCGGAAACACTTCTACCACACGAGATGGTGACGTCCCCCTGGGCGAAGGTGGGTGTTGACCTATTTCACGCGCTCGGCAGAGATTACATTGTTATTATAGACTACTTCTCAAACTACCCGGAAGTCATGCCTCTCCATGATCTGACGTCGTCCGCAGTCATTGGGGCCTGCAAGGAAACGTTTGCTCGCCATGGCATTCCAAGGACTGTCATGTCAGACAATGGACCTTGTTTTGCCAGCCGTGAATGGTCGTCCTTTGCCGCAGCATATGGTTTCACTCATGTGACATCCAGCCCTCTGCATCCACAATCGAACGGGAAGGCTGAAAAGGGTGTCCACATCGCAAAGCGGCTCCTGTGCAAGGCGGCTGATGCCGGATCGGACTTTAACCTTGCCTTGTTGGCCTATCGATCGGCCCCGTTATCCACGGGCCTCTCGCCAGCGCAGCTACTAATGGGTCGCTCCCTCAGGACGACGGTACCTTCCGTCCTGGCACCGACAACAGACCATGAGGCGGTTCTTCGGAACATGCAACTGCAGCGTGATCGCCAGAAAGGTCGGTACGACACACGAGCGACGGACCTGCCCCCCCTGTCCTCCGGAGACAAAGTACGCGTCCATCAACCGTATGGTGGCTGGTCAGCACCGGCCGAAGTCCTCCGACAAGTGGCTCCCCGCTCGTTCCTGGTTCGCATGCCGGATGGTTCCGTGCGTCGCCGCAATCGGCGTGCCCTTCGCCGACTTCCACGCTCACAGCCACACAGCACGCCAGATCCTCAACAGGCTTCCGAGGATGACTTTGTGGAGCTGCCGCACATCACGCCCTTTCCATCGCCACCCATGGCCATGCCTGCACAGCAGCCGGTGGTTCTTGATCCACCCTTGAGGCGGTCAACCCAAATTCGTCGCAAACCCATTAGACTGGACTTATAATACCGTTCATATGTTTAACAAGTTCCACGATTTTACATGATAACCTGTTGTTGTTTATCGTTCCAGATGTCGTCTGACTGGACAACTGTTCAAGTTTTTTTTTCTTCTTCTTCTCTCGTTCGCATTTCTGTTATGTTATGGTACAACTTGATTCATGTGACGCACCCGACATCGCCCCATGTACATAGTTCCGTCATAGGCACATGCTGCACACGACACACACACACTCTTAGATGCACTCACGTCACGATCATATTTATTACCACGTAGGCACATATCTTTGTAAAAAGGGGGGATGTCATGATATTCAAACACATACATCATGATGGACACACTAACAGGCAAATCAGAGTACACAACACCACAACCAATCACAGACAAGAACACCAACCACATAAAAAGCACGAGCACGACACCTGGGGGTCAGTTGGTCTGGGGAGAAGGGAACAAGAAAGAGCTGTTGAAACACCACAAGCAGGGAGCCCCCCACGTGCAGAGTGCAAAGACCAAACTGTAAATAGTGAGTTTAAATAAAGAAGCGTTGTACCATATACAACTGTGTTGGCTCATCTGTGTGTCAGAACACCCAACACCACAACGGTCTGCAAGGCCGTCCTGCTGGCCCAGCGGTCTAAAAATCTCCCAGTCCTCCGCTGGCAGGAGGTCCTCCCCGACGCGCTCCACTCCATCCGATCGCTCCTCTGCACTGCGACCAACGAGACCCCTCATGAACGTGTGTTTGCCTTCCCCAGGAAGTCCACCTCCGGGGTCTCGCTCCCAACATGGCTGACTGTTCCTGGACCCGTCCTCCTTCGGAAGCATGTGCGGACCCATAAGTCGGACCCCTTGGTCGAAAACGTCCACCTCCTACATGCGAACCTGCAGTATGCCTACGTGGCACACCCTGAAGGTCGCCAGGACACAGTCTCCCTCCGGGGCTTGGCACCCGCTGGATCCCCACCCACGACCCACGACCTGACACCGCCCCACCCCCCCGGTGCCTCATTCACCCCTGCGACACTCACCCTCCCTCCAGCGAACCTCACCGCAGGCCCCGCCCCAGTAGGATCCGTCCTCTCACTCAGGGGTGACGAAGACGAGGACAACACACTCCCGGAGTCACAGGTGACCAAGTCGCCGCCCACATCACCACCAGGACTGAGGCGATGGCAGAGGAGGGTCAAAGCCCCCGACAGACTTAACTTGTAATGTTTTCCACCACCCCCGCCGGACTCTTTTTTTAACATGGGGTGCATGTGGTAGTCACCACTAGTTGTATTACATGTATTACGGCACCGCCCGTATAGTAGAGGTACATGGGTAAATCCCTGCCTGCTGGCTCCGCCCAGTAGGCAGCGTATAAATGTGTGTGCTCACCGGTGCTGCAGCCATTCTGGTTCCAGCTACAGGAGGCACAACATCTTTGCTCAATAAAGCCTCGATTATTCCACTACTCTCATCTTTTTGGTAATTGATAGTGCATCACAGATATTCCCATTAAAAACCAGGGGCGGGATTCTCCCCTACCCGGCGGGGCGGGGATCCCGGCGGGATGGACTGGCGTGAACCACTCCGGCGCGGGCCGCCCCAAAGGTGCAGATTTCTCCGCACCTTTAGGGGCCAAGCCCTCAGGCGCGCGCCGGAGAGGTTGGCGCGCCGTCGACCGGCGGGAAAGGCCTTTGGCGCCACGCCAGCCGGGGCCGAAAGGACTTCGCCGGGCGGCGGAAGTCCGCGCATGCGCAGGAGCGTCAGCGGCTGCTGATGTCATCCCTGCGCATGTGCAGCGGGGGATGTCTCTTCCACGTCGGCCATGGTGGAGACTGTGGCTGGGGCGGAGGGAAAAGGGTGCCCCCACGACACAGGGCCGCCCGTGGATCGGTACTTCGGGGCTTCGGCCCATCGCGGGTCGGAGAATCACGGGGGGGCTCGCCGAATGGCGCGGTGCGATTCCCGCCCCCGCTGAAAATCCGGTGCTGGAGAATTCGGCAACCGGCGGGGGCGGGATTCACGCCAGCCCCCGGCGATTCTCTGACCCGGCGGGGGGTCGGAGAATCTCGCCCCAGGGGTTTCAAATTAACTTCACGTGAGCTTGATGGCTCTGTGAAATATATGTGCACACATAGGGCAGAATCAGGTGACCCATAGAAAGGAATTGAACATAGTTTAATAGTAAACTGTGCATCTGATTGGCTGTGCTGTGAGCCATCAACCAATCAATAAGACAAAATTCCAGGTGGATTGTTTCTCAATAAAGGAGCACTCCTTCTGAGGGGGAGGGGAAAGTTCGCAAAGCTGGTCCTATTCTAATTGAGTATTCTTATTAAACATGAGTAACAGTTTTGTTTTTTATGCAGTATGGTAGTTACATTCTCCGAATTGTCAAGTATCCTCTTGGAATACTCCACAGATCGGCCTGCAAGTGACTTTCAGGATTCTTCACATATTTTCACCCATGACGTTTTTATTTAAAATGGCGTTTTTACATCTGGCACCTGACAGGATCACAAGAATCATTATAAACATCACTTTTTAGATTGGCAAACATAAACTGGCACTATCATCAAAGCAAAATACTGCAGATGCTGGAACTCGGAAACACGAACGGAAAATTCTGGATAAACTCAGCAGATCTGGCAGCCTCTGTGGAGAGAAACAAAGAGTTAACGTTCCGACTTTAAATGATCCTTCTACAGAAACACGTTTCGGGTCCGTATGATTCTTCTTCTGTACAAGGGTACTACAGACTCAAAACGTTGGGCCTGTCCGTGGCGTTTCCTTGGCAGCGGGAGCGAGCCCACTGTTGGCCAGTGGCAGGATCTTCTGGCCCCGTTACCGTCAATGGGATTTCCCATTGAATCCCCCCCACTCCACCAGGAAACCCACAGCGGGGGTGTTTGTCGGTGGAATCTTTCACTGGCCTGAACAGCCAGAAGATCTCGCCCATTAATTCTGTTTCTCACCATAGATGCTGCCAGACCTGCTGAGTTTACCCAGCATTTTCTGTTTCTGTTATAGACTGACAGCATATTAATTTTTAACTTTTGCAATATTTAAATTAAAAATGTTGTCAACTGTATTACAGCTTAGGAAGAACAAAGGCAGCCGATACCTTAATTGCTGAGTGTTAGTTCAATCTGAAACACACACTCCGGAAGAGTATGGAACTAGTAATTTAATAAACTTGGCTGCAGTTATAGTTCGACATTTACAGGTTGGTGCATGAGATTAACAGAGATTTGAGTTATCACTCAGATTTACTGTAGTTAGATCTTGTTAACCTTAACACTAGTATTAAAGTTAAAGTAAAGAACTCATGCAATTATTGTTATAGTTACTCAATAAACCTTTTGTTACAACTGGATGAGTTTGAGTCTCCTTCATCGAGATTCAGAAGGCCTCTTCATTAGCCAAGGATTGAGTAGCACATGTTACCTGCCACACAGGTAACAAAACAGGTTTCACCCCCACAACCCAAAGATGTGCAGGTTAGGTGAATTGGTCACGCGAAATTGCCCCTTAATTGGAAAAAAATAATTGGGTACTTTAAATTTACAAAAAAAAAGACATTACCACCACCATCCCCATTTCAGAAAAAAACATTTAAGAAGAATGAAGCCCCAAGAAACTACAAATATTGGGAGAACACATTGGAATTTTAGATTCCTCGATTTTGTCCCAGTGTCTCTCACAATAAATGTATTACTATTGGAGTTAGGCAATAATAATTCTCTTCCTAACCAGGACAGAATCATCTCACGAACGCCGCCGGCTTCACTCGGGGATTAAGATAAGTGCTATTTTAATAATTATGGATATTCTGCATAAAATATCTTACTCCAACAATAATTGAATTTAAAAATTGGATTCTTTCACTAAAAAGAAGACTGTATTTTCTCTTTTTCCGTATAAATGTTTTGTGTTGCGATTGACTATTTTCAACACACTGTGAATGATGTGTTTGGTTCTTTAATAAACATCAATGTAGTCTAGAATTTATATTGTCCCTCATAGTCTTCTATTATAGTTAACTTATGAACCCGGCTGCATACCAGGTATCTCTGATAAAAGCAAATAACAGTAGATGCAGGAAATCTGAAATAAAAACAGGAAGTTCTGGATAAACTCAGCAGGTCTGGCAGCATCCGTGGAGAGAGAAACAGAGTTAACTGAGTTCCAAAGAGTCATATTGGACTCAAAACTTTAACGCTGTTGATGCCACCAGTCTAGGTTTTTCGAGCACTTTCTGTCTCTATTCCATGCCCTACATAACCTATCCTATCCTACCCAAATGTTAGCTTTTTTTTTTTTACACACTTGTGTGTTCCTTGTGAAGCCAGATGGTTCAGGACTATTCCTCTGGGCCTACTAGTTTCTTTAGGCCTCTCCTGTCTCCCTTGATCAGAGTTTCAGGCAGAAGACTAAGTAAAGCTATACAGAATATGCCCAAAAACCTTTTTATGGTGTGGAGGTTGGGACAGTTTGTCACCCATCTTGGCCCTCACCCACTGTACATGCCCTCGAGTTAAAATTGGGCCTGATGTTTCCAACAGTAAAGTAAAGTTGCCAGAGTCCCAGGTGACCATAGGCTGCTTTCCCCTTTTGAGGGGGAAAACTGACTGGTGGCGATTTGATGCGAGGGCCAAGGTTGAGAGGGCGGAGCCTCATGAATAACCTCAGTTGATACAGGGATTGAATCCTTGCTGTTGGCTTTGCTGAGCATCACAAAGCAGCTGCCCAGCCAATTGAGCTTTTGAATTGGCACCTATTCCAGTCCTGGAAGCCATGAAATCTCAGCCTTGCCCAAATACACAGAACTACATTGTTTATCTGAATGCATAAGAGCAGTGTCATAACTAGCACGGGACATACGGAGTGGCAACAATTAGTGTCCCCATTAAACTCACTGAATACAAGCTCCACCGAAAAGGGGACAGGGAACACTAAACTATGAAAAATTAACTTTGTATAAAGTTGGCTGGTTTTGGTACCGATGGGAGTTGACCCGACCGGGAACTTCCGTGTTGTGTAAATAATAGTTCATCATAATAAAACTTTGTTTCATCTAACTACTCGGTGTGGACACCTTCGTGGTCTGCAAAACTGGCAACGAGAGTTCAACTGCTGTGAACGCTGCCACACTGTCGGATATGCAACCACCCCAACCCTGCTGGATAGAGGTTAGAATTTTTTACCGTTTGAACCATGCCTCTGTTTGGAAGGTTAAATGTGTTTCATGCAACCTCGGAACATTGGACTCATTGTGCGGAAAAAATGTGCTACCTTTTCTGGGCAAACAGCATCACGGAGAAGGAATGCCAGACAGTCATTTTGCTACCTAAGGTGTGGTACAAAATCTCACATTCGACCTTGGGCTTGCACTTGATAGGAAACTGGCCCTGTGTGGAGGATAAAGGTTACGGAGAACCACTGGGAGCCGACTGCAAAGTTTCGGACAAACACCGCGTCACTCGGTACAAAGAGCCTGGATAGTTGCCGTCGAATGGGGCAACGCCCTTGCAGGTCTTGGTTGCGGCAAAATGTCCCGCCTATATTGAGAAAAACCATATTAAGGTGGGTCAGAAGCCTCCGGCCGATCAGCAGTGGGAGGATTCTTTGGAGTTTGGTGGGCGGGGGGGGGGGGGGGGGGGGGGGGCTTCGAGGGGGTGGGATGTCAAAACCAGCATGGGACCTACAGGGTGACAACAATTAGAATCCTCGTTAACCTCGCCGAATATGAGCTTCTCCGTTAAGGAGGTGGGGAACTCTAAACCATGTACAATTATCTCCTATATAAAGCCGACAGATTTTGCTAGCAATGGGAGGTGACCTGGCAGGGAACTTTTGTGTTGTGTAAATAATAGTTCATCGTAATAAAACTTTGTTTCATCTAACTACTCGGTGTGAACTCCTTCGTGGTCTAGAAAATAACCTACAAAAGATTCAAGGGATTTATTTTCCCCGAACAACCACATTTAATAATAGACAACATTTCACACGTGGTAAACCAGTGGAAAGACCTCAATTGAAAGTGATCAGTTGATTCTAGTAAAAACGCGGTGAGCCATCTTGGAGTAGGAATTTTACATTGGAACATGTTAAATTGATATTAACTGATCTAAGTTTCTGTCAAATAATCACAACAATTTATACCACAGGAAGAAAAGTGGTGTTGACTGGTTGAAAAGTCAAGACTCCATAGGAACCGTAGACTCCTCAAGCCTCTGGGTAATTCAAAATCGGCACATAATTGAAGAAAACTCCTTCTGTTTGCACAGAATGCGTCCTTGTGCATGAATGTATGTCACTTCTAGCAAGCACCCACGAGCCTCGTATGTTACAGGCTTATAGAG
This sequence comes from Scyliorhinus torazame, assembly GCF_047496885.1. NCBI lineage: Eukaryota > Metazoa > Chordata > Chondrichthyes > Carcharhiniformes > Scyliorhinidae > Scyliorhinus > Scyliorhinus torazame. Next base: position 115,942,822 of record NC_092724.1, on the reverse strand, counting down.
TCATAGAGTTTTACAACACAGAAAGGGGCCCTTTGGCCCATCATGACTGTGCCAGCCATCAAGTACTTATCTATACTAATCCTATTTTACAGCACTTAGTAAAAGTCAAATAATTACATTAAATTGATTGCTAATGTAGCTATGAGTGCACTCTGGATTGTTGCGCCAGCGTTGCCCAACTGTGGAATCACATCCAACAGCAGGCATTTTGTTTGGGTTTTGCAGGCATGGACTGGTGAGTACGGTCTGTACTCTGCTTATTATGAATAGCCAAAGAGACATGTTGTTGACAAGCAATTAAACTGAATATCAACACCAGAGAACATGAAGGCTGCAATATGTTTCCCACATTATAACAGTAAACACTTCACAAGTGCTTCATTGGCTGTAATGTGCTTCAAGACATCTTGTGGCTATGAAAAATGTGAGATAAATGCCAGTCTTTCTTAGTACTCATTTTCTAACAATTTGTTGCCTATTTTACTTCAGCGAAACCGGCAACGCAATTCAACATTAATTCGTCTTTCATTCTCATTCCACAGTATAAATATTTCCCTCTTTCCCTGTCTTTTAGCTTTGACAAAGGGTCATCTGGACTTGAAACGTTAGCTCTTTTCTCTCCCTGCAGATGCTGCCAGACCTGCTGAGATTTTCCAGCGTTTTCTCTTTGGTTTCAACATTAATTGGTCCACTTTACAAGGCCTCACAGGCTTCTCACCGCAAATAACGCCTCGCCAGTTGATTCGCCAATCCCCCGCTAACAAGGTTGAGCAGCACTTAAACTGTACTTGCTCAGCCAACCCCAGCCAGCTCGCAATAATGGCGATGAGGAGACCAGCCCCAAGGTTCGGGAACGCTGACCTGGACAGGCTCCTGGACGCGGTGGAGACTAGGAGGGATGTCTTGTTCCCCTGAGGGTCCAGGAGTGTGAGCCACAAGGCAGTCAGTGCTGCTTGGGATGAGATGATGGCAGCCGTTAGTTTGAACAGAATGACTAAGAGGACTGACCAACAGTGCAGGAAGACAACGACCTGCACTGGGCAGCAGGAGTAAGTAGACACCAACAGCCCCCATTACCCCCCCCCCCCCACCCCCCCCACCCACCCCAAGGGAGCATCCATCCCCAACTCTCCAAGTGACCTCCAGCCCCCTCCTCCCCCTCCCCCCAACCTCACCTTCACACCCCCTCTGCACCTCTCCCACCACTGAACCACACGTGTAGCTAACAATGCCCTCTCTGTTTCTCCGCTCTCCCACAATTGGTGGGATTGGGCCTGTCATAATATACACATCAGTTTATGATGGTGCAGAGACACACACTGACTGACACACTGCAAGACCAATCAACACACACAACACAGTAGCCAATCACCAGTTAGGGCACGGTCACTATAAAGACTGTCTTTAGTTTTCCCGCTCATTCAGGATGCAGCCTCTGAGACAGACAGAGCCCGCAGTCAGCAGCACAAACTTCCACCATGTGCTAGCAGTATAGGCTGGTCAGGTTAGGCATAGGTCTTCAGTCAATCTAACATAGTGTCGACCCACAGTGCAAGTATGTTTAACAGCTCTTAGTTAAATAAAATTGAGTTGTACTATTACAAGTGTTGGTAGCCTGTCTATGTTACTGCTAAGGTAAACACAGTCTCCACAGATCCAGAGTACCCAACACATTATGGTACCAGTATGTGATGTTGGAGTTTAATAGACCTACCTTCAAGTGATTTGCCTTCGACCAGCAATCAGCCATCCGGTAGTATGGACAGCGTCCGCCCTCCCCCGCCGCTCCGCACCACCGGCAACCTCGGTGCGAACTGGAAAATCTTTAAACAACGAATCCAGCTATACCTCGAAGCTACAGACCTGGAAGCTGCCTCAGACGCCAGGAAGATTGCTCTCTTCCTTTCCACGGCCGGGGACCACGCCATCCATATCTTCAACTCTCTCACTTTCGCTGAAGGTGAAGACAAGTCCAAGTTCAAGACAGTCCTGCTCAAATTCGACAGTCACTGTGACATCGAGGTAAATGAAAGTTTTGAGCGCTATGTCTTTCAACAGCGTCTGCAGGGTAAGGATGAACCTTTTCAATCTTTCCTCACCCACTTTTGCATCCTCGCACAGTCCTGCAATTACGGCTCCACCTCCGACTCGATGATCCGTGACCAGATCGTTTTCGGTGTGCAATCGGACCCCCTAGGCCAGCAGCTCCTCAAGGTTAAACAGCTCACCCTTGCGATAGCCATCGAGACCTGCGTTCTGCATGAACACGCCACTAACCGATATTCGCACATTCAAGAGGCTGAAACGGCACGGCAAGGTCTCCTCGAGGCAGAGCAGATGCAAGCCATTAAACAACTCCAGGGCCTAAGCCTGGATGAGGGCGGCCATTTCGCGCGCTTTTCGCAGGCTCCCGCGCATGCGCGCACTGACCGATGGGACGGCAAGGCGGAAGACCGCACTGCGCAGGCACGCACTACGTACGACTGCACTGCGCATGCGCGGTGGCGTACCGAACGGTCTGACGTCACGACATGCGGCAACTGTGGCTCCGCCCACTTAAAGTGGCAGTGTCCTGCAAAATCCCGACTCTGTCTCCAATGTGGCAAGCTTGGCCACTATGCAGCCCTATGCAGGTCTGCTCAACCTACTACCTCTCGTCGCTCCAACCAGCCACGCAGGGATGTCCGAACCATCCAGCCACCGGTCACCGATTCCGACTCCGACTTGATTCCGGAACTTGACACCGAGGACCTTTAAGCACCATTTCGGGTGGGCATCATCCAGCACCCCTGGGCTCTTTGCCTGTGAGCAAAGATGGCTACTCACCTCCTTGGCTCCACACAATAGCCCTTCTGCCAGGTTCATGTTTTTCAAAAGGAGTACTAATCGACGCCAGCGTTAACACTTGCTGGGGAGGCTGCTGAATGACGGGAGGCCTTTGCATATGGGGGCGCTCTCTTTGTTTTATGGAAATGTGGCTTAAGTGGTGATAATTGGTTTCTCACCACGCTACGGCGAGATCCCAATTTCACCGACAGGGGTGGGCCGGTTGCATCACAAACAGTTTGACGATTGGCACGGATCTTGGGCGGGATTCTCCTCGAACCGGCGGGGCGGCTACTTTGGAATCCTCCACACATTCAGGGGCTAGGCCGGCGGTAGAGTGTTTGGTGCCGTGCCAGCCGGCGCGGAAGGGCTTGGCGCCAGGCCAACTGGTGCCAAAGTGCCTCTGCCAGCCAGCGTGAGTTGGCGCATGCGCGGGTGCGCCAGCGTGTGCTGGCGTCATCCCAGCGCATGCACAGCGGGGTTCTTCTCCGCACTGGCCATGGCAGAGGTTGACAGTGGCCGGTGCGGAGGGAAAGTGTGCCCCCGCGGCCCCGATCGCGGGCCAGGCCACCGTGGTGGCACCGCCCGGGGCCAGATCCCCCGCGCCCCCCTGAGGACTCTGCAGGCCACCCATGGAGCCAGGTCCTGCCGGGAAGGACCTGTTGTGATTTACGCCAGCAATTCCCACCCACGCCAAAACACCCGCGCCGGAAAATGTGGCAGCTGACGGGGGTGGGATTCACGGCGCCCCCCGGCGATTCTCCGACCCGGCGGGGGGTTGGAGAATCCTGCCCCAGATTTGTGGTCTCTCCGCTATTCATCAGCCTCGTTACGAGAGCCAATGAGGCCGAAGAATCGCTCCAAGGTGTTTAATGTTCTTATCATGCACTGGTTATGTACAAAATGAAAGCTTTTTTCTGCCAGGAATTCCCAGAATTACTCTACGTACACTGTTAGACTCCAGGTGCATCATAACTCATGCACAACTGAGTGTTCAGTCAGAAAAAAAGGACATGCAATAACAAAGCTGGCTCACTCATTAATCTGTTAACAGTCCTATAAATGCGATATGTAATGCTTAATGGATCAATTTAGCTGTAGAATGTTTAAATCCGAGCACTGATTTAGGGAGCAAGGCTCAGCGAAGCCGACTTCAAAGCTGATGCACAGCAAATGACTGTTTCTGGTGTCAGGAACACGAGAAATGGCCGTTAAAGGTCAGAAAAGAAATGAACCGGTACATAGAGGCTACAGCAGGCACAATTAGCCAGTGACATGGGAAGTTACTATGGTGCGAACAACACATTCTATTCAGAAAGATAAATTAAAGAGGTGCTACTTTGTAGAGGAGTTTTAAAATGATCAGTGTGAAGCTCTCTACTGTGGTGTTGGGTGCTCTGAGGTTCAGACGAATCAACATGGTTGCGATTGGTACAACGCAGTTTTATTCCAACTAGTTATTTACACATCTGTATTGGTACTCAGCATGTGGTGACGGTGTGAGTGTCTTGTTAATGAGGTCCTGGCCTTGTCCTGTCTCCAGGTGGACTGGCCAGCAGGTGTCGTGTTTCTTGTCTTATACTGTGTCTGCTCTTGTCTGTGATTGGCTGTCGTGTTATGTGTGCTAATTGGGCTGTTGGTCTGTCTATTATGATGTGTGTGTTGTGATGTGTGTTTGAATATTATGACATCCCCCCTTTTTTTACAAGATTATGTGCCTACGTAGTTATAAATATGAATGTGCCCTGAGTGCAGCTAAAGGTGTGTGTGCGTGATATTTACAGCATGTACATGTGGCGTAACTATATACAAGGGGCGATGTCAGGTGTGGCATGCTAACGAGGTTGTACCATAACAAAAGAAGAACGTTGAAATGTGGTCCGATCAAACGAGACCTGGAACGATAAAACAGTGACATGTTACAATACAGTAGTTGCTAAAACTTGACGTGTGAACAGTCTCATAAGTCCAGTCTAGTAGGTGGGCGATGAATTCGGGTTGACCATCAGGGTGGCACTCCATTCATCGGCCGGATTGATGGTGTTGACCCGGTTCACATCAATGACCGCAGCCCGGAAGGCGTCTTGGTCATCTGTGTCGTCGGTTTGGATGTCCTGATGTGGAGGTTGGATGGTCCGCACGTGTCTGCGAGGTTGTCGGAGATGTGGAAGATCCACAGGTTGAGCCGCTCGACAGTAGGCAGCGTAGTGGCCCAGCTTGCCACAGCGTAGGCATTGTCGGGTTTTTGCAGGACATTGCCCTTTTAAATGTGCAGCTCCACAGTTGCCGCACGTCATGACGTCATGGCGTTCGTTACGCCACTGCACATGCGCAGTTCGGTCTTGCGTCGGGCGTGCCTGCGCAGTGCGTCCCTCAATGTTGCCATTGGTTTTGGCGCGCACAAACGCGGGAGGTCTCAAAAAGCGTGCGAAACGGCCGCCCTCGTCCAGGCCGCGGGCTGGGAGAAACTCGATTGCCTGGATGCGTTCGGCCTCGTGGGCGGCCTGGCTTGCCGATTCGATCACTTGGGACCCCCTCCGTGCCGATTCGGTCGCCTCAAATTGGGCATAGCGGCTGGTCGCATTTTCATGCAGGACACAGGCTTCCACTGCAGATGCTGAGGTCAGGCCTTTAATTTTTAGAAGCTGCTGGCGTAGGCCACTGGAGGCAACGCCAAAAACGATCTGGTCCCGGATCATGGACTCTGAGGTGGTGCCGTAACCGCAGGACTGCGCGAATATGCGGAGGTGCGTCAGGAAGGGCTGCAAGAGCTCATCCTTACCTTGTAGGCACTGCTGAAAGATATACCTCTCAAAGCTTTCATTGACCTCAACGTTGAAGTGCTGGTCGAGCTTGAGGAGGACCGTGTCATATTTGGATTTGTTCTCGTCTTCCGCGTACACAAAGGAGTTGTATACATCGATGGCGTGCTGACCTGCGGTAGTGAGGGGCATGGCAATCTTTGTATCGTCCGAGGCGCCCTGTTTTTCGTTGGCTCGCATGAACAGTTCGAATCGCTGCTTGAAGAGCTTCCAGTTGGTGCCCAGGTTCCCAGCGACTTGCAACGGCTGCGGTTTGTTGTGGGTGTCCATGGCTCAGGATGGCAGATTTGCCGGTAAGTATCGATTTACTCACTGGTACCATGTGGTGTTGGGTGCTCTGAGGTACAGACGAACCAACACGGTTGCGATTGGTACAACGCAGTTTTATTCCAACTAGTTATTTACACATCTGTCTTGGTACTCAGCATGTGGTGACTGTGTGAGTGTCTTGTTAATGAGGTCCTGGCCTTGTCCTGTCTCCAGATGGACTGGCCAGCAGGTGTTGTGTTTCTTGTCTTATACTGTGTCTGCTCTTGTCTGTGATTGGCTGTCGTGTTATGTGTGCTAATTGGTCTGTTGGTCTGTCTATCATGATGTGTGTGTTGTGTGTTTGAATATCATGACATCTACAAGTAATCTTAGATGGCCATATGTGGCGATGAGCGTCAGTGATCTTACATTGATTTAGGTAGTTTTATTCCGAAATCATAGAAACACAGAATCATAGAATTTACAGTGCAGAAGGAGGCCATTTAGCTCATCGAGTCTGCACTGGCCCTTGGAATGAGCACCTTACCCAAACCCACACCTCCACCCTATCCTCGTAACCCAGTTAGCCCACCTAATCCTTTTTTTTAGTCACTAAGGGCAATTTAGCATGGCCAATCAACGTAACCTGCAAATCTTTGGTGCGGGAGGAAACCGGAGCACCCGGATGAAACCCACGTAGACACGGGGAGAACGTACAGACTCCGCACAGACAGTGACCCAAGCCGGGAATCGAACCTGGGATCCTGGAGCTGTGAAGCAACATGACTAACCACTGTGCTACCGTGCTACCCACATATCTTACAACAGTAAAACATTTCTCAATGGAGGTTACAGGTTTCAACCATATTCAACAAAGTAGTTTTACAGATTAAGCATTAACATATTGAAGAAGATGTTTGCAATTCCTTGACCGTCTTTGAAATACATGCCTTACTGATCTTCATATTTCTTGCATAACCCTGGGTGAAAGTGGCAGCCAGTCGTCCCCATCAATGAAAATCTGTAAAAACAATACATCTATTACAACAGGGTTGGGGATATGTTTGCTCAGTAACTGTGAAAGTCTCCTCACTAACTGTTCTTACACACAGGTAGGAACTGCACATTTTGCGACCCACCACACAATGCAATATTGTGTATCCTTTGTTTATGTTTGCAAAAATGCATCTCCAGTGATGCATGCTGTTCTCCACAGTGCAGAAGAAACCTACCTTCACCGAGAGTCATGGTGCCAGAATTAAAGATGCCAAAGGAGGACATTGTAGGAATCTTTGATTGAAAGACTGCATAGGCTTTGGGATAAATAAAATTATACAATTAAAATTAAATCCTCAATTATACAATGATTGTAACAAACATTGACGCTCACATTAATTCTCACCATCAAATGATTAAAATTCACCGAGAACCAGGGCAAATACTGTCATTTCCACAACAATGTATTCATAATACAGTGATCAGGCCAGGAGAAGAACAATATGCAGGATTATTATGTTCAACTACTGTCTTGTGACATGTGCAGGCACAAACATGCACAATATGGACGCGGAAGTGAAGTGTTGGATGTAGAAGGCCCTTTACTGTATGAAGTTACAGAATAGCTAGAGGCACTGCTCTGATATTGCGCTGATGGAAACAAAAGGTGCCTCATATATTGGCAAATAATTGGAGAAATGCCGAAGTACTTGGAAGCTGATCAAATAAGAGTTGCACTTTTCTACCACCCAGTCTGATAATCACTTGAGGCAAATCTTCTCTGGTTAGTCGACTAGTTTTGAGTAGCATTCAGTATCAGTGGCATGTGCTAGCTACATGTTTTTTTAAAATTCAGAGTACTGCAATTCATTTTTTCCAATTAATGGGCACTTTAGCATAATCAATCCACCTACCGACACATCCTTTGGGTTGTGGGGGCGAAATCCACGCAAACACAGGGAGAATGTGCAAACTCCACACTGACAGTGACCCAGAGCCGGGATCGAACCTGGGACCTCGGCGCCGTGAGGCTGCAGTGCTAACCACTGCACTAACGTGTTGCCCTACAAGCTACATGTTAAACACACTACAAGTGACAAACAAGAACATGTCTCAGGAATGTTCACATTGGTGGACTTGTGGTGTTAAAGTCCAAAGTATAAGCTGCAATAAAGCCTTATTAATCTGAACAAAATGAAATATGTTCACACATTCTGCACCCTCTCATGCTAACATCCACACATTAATCTTGTGCTTGCTAAGGCTTGCTTTGCCTGGAACATCCTTTTTTCAGCTTCGGTTTCTCACCAACTTTGTTGGATGAGACACAACTATAATTGAATTTGTTCGAGTATTGGGGTCTGCCTTTAAGAAGGAACGGTCCATCCCTGTTTCCCTTTTTAAAAATCCCAGTTACGCTGTGTCTCGCAGACTAGGATATTTCATAAACAGTTGGCTATAGTGTTTTGGGAACTTTATTGCCAACAGATATATGACTTATGGTGAGCTGTGAGATTAGTGAGGATTCAAGTTTGCCGCTGCAGTGCCAGAAGGAATCGGCTTTCACAAGCTGTTGAAGAAAATTGTTTGTGTCGTGTTGGGTGCTCTGCTACGCAGACGAACCAACACGGTTGTGGAAGGTACAACTCAGTTTTATTACTAACAATTATTAACATTTGTAAACTGTTTACTGCGGTTCGCTCATTACCCTCTAACCTGTGGACCCAGCCCTAACACTATCTTGGAGAGGCACTCAGCACATGGTGAATGTCTGAGTGGCTTGCTGTGAGCTCTGTGCCCTGAGATGTCTCCTGCTGGAATCAATCGGAAGTGTCGTGTTCCCCGTTTTATAGTGCGTGTGCTCTTGCTTGTGATTGGCTGTGATGTTACGTGTGTATTGATTGGTCCGTTGATCTGTCCATCAGTGTGTATGTGTGTTTGCACCATGATGTTTATCTGAATATCATGACATCCCCCCCTTTTTTTACAAGAATATGTGCCTATGTGGTAATAAATATAGATGTGTACTGAGTGCAGCTGAATGTGTGTGTGTGCAATATCTACAACATGTACATGAGGCTAAACTATATACATAGGAAGGTGTCAGGTGCAACATAGCAACAAAGTTGTACCATCAACAAAACAAGTGTGAACATCAAGCATCAAAACGAACTCCTGTAACGACAAAAGAGAAACTAATTAACATAGTGGCATAAAACTTTTAGTGAGTCCAATGTTCAAACAGGATCATAAATCCAGCCTAGTAGGCGACGAATTCGGGTTGACCGCCTCAAGGGTGGGTCAGGAACCAGCGGCTGAGGAATGGGCCTGGCCACAGGCAGCAAAGGAATGGGCATGGTGGCAGGAAGCTCCACGAATTCGACATCAGGAACAACAGGAGGGCGTGGCACCGGCATATGATCACGTAGCGAGCGCGGAAGCAGGCGAAGAGCCCGGCGATTGCGGCGGCGAATGGAGACATCAGGCATGCGAACCAGGAACGAGCGGGGAGCCACGCATCGGAGAACTTCAGCAGTTGCCGATCAGCCACCCTCTGGTAGGTGGATGCGGACGTTGTCTCCAGGCGCCAGGGCAGGAAGATCAGTTGCCTGAGTGTCGTGTGCCACCTTCTTCTGAGCACGCTGCTGTCGCATCCTTTGCAGTACTGGAATGTGGTCGAGTGTAGGGACAAGAATGGATGGCACAGTGGTCCTGAGGGCGCGACCCATCAACAGCTGGGCTGGTGAGAGGCCAGTGGCTAGTGGGGCCGAGCGATAGGCCAGCAGGGCTAAGCAGAAATCCGATCCGGCATCAGCAGCCTTGCAGAGGAGCCGCTTGACGATATGAACGCCCCTTTCCGCCTTGCCATTTGACTGGGGATGCAGAGGGCTGGTCGTCACGTGTGTGAAGCCATACGAAGCAGCAAAAGAAGACCATTCTTGGCTTGCAAAACAGGGCCCATTGTCCGACACGACAGTAATCGGAATGCCATGTCGAGCGAAGGTGTCTTATGACAGCGGACGATGTCAAATCGTGCAGGCATATGACCTCTGGATAATTTGAAAAGTAATCTATGATGATTACGTAGTCCCTGCCAAGCGCATGAAAGAGGTCCACACCCACCTTCGCCCAGGGGGACGTCACCAACTCATGGGGCTGAAGCGTCTCGGGGGGTTGCGCCGGCTGAAACCTTTGGCAGGTGGGGCAGTTGAGCACCATGTTGGCAATGTCATCGCTGATGCCCGGCCAGTATACAGCTTCTCGGGCCCTCCGTCTGCACTTCTCAACCCCAAGATGGCCTTCGTGCAGTTGGTCGAGGACCAGCTTGTGCATGCTGTGTGGAATCACAATCCGGTCCAGCTTTAGGAGGACACCGTCAATGACGGCCAAGTCGTCCCGGACATTGTAGAATTGTGGGCACTGTCCTTTGAGTCACCCTCCCGTCATGTGGCGCATCACACGTTGTAGAAGGGGGTCAGCCGCAGTCTCCCGGCGAATACGGGCCAGGTTTGAATCGTCAGCTGGCAGATTGGCCAATGTGAAGGCCACATGCGCTTCGACTTGACAGACGAAACCCCCCGATTCGGGCGGTGTGCTTACTGCTCTGGATAGGGCATCCGCGATGATGAGGTCCTTACCCGGGGTGTAGACCAGTTAGAAGTCGTACCTCCGGAGCTTGAGCAGGATGCGCTGGAGGCGAGGGGTCATCTCGTTTAGGTCTTTATGTATGATGCTGACCAGGGGACGATGGTCGGTTTCCACGGTGAACTGGGGGAGACCATACACGTAATCGTGGAACTTATCTATTCCGGTCAACAAACCCAGGCACTCCTTCTCGATCTGCGCATACCTCTGTTCTGTGGGGGTCATGGCCCACGAGGCATAGGCGACCGGGGCCCATGATGCAGTGTCGTCCCGTTGCAGGAGTACCGCCCCAATGCCGGACTGGCTGGCATCAGTCGAGATCTTCGTATCCCGAGAGGTGTCGAAGAACGGCAATACCGTGGCTGTGGTGAGCTTAATTTTGAGCTCCTCCCATTACTTCTGGTGTGCGGGCAGCCACTGGAATTCCGTGGACTTCTTAACTAGGTGGCGAAGAGCCGTTGTGTGGGAGGCAAGGTTGGGAATGAACTTCCCCAGGAAGTTGACCATGCCTAGAAAGCGTAGTACTGCTTTCTTGTCTGCCGGCTGCGGCATGGCTGTAATGGCGCTCACTTTGTCTGCATCTGGACGCACTCCCGACCGGGATATATGGCTCCCAGAAACTTTAGCTCAGTTTGGCCAAAGGAGCACTTTGCTCGGTTGAGGCGCAGGCCGTGTTCCCGTATCCGCGCGAAGACATGCTGGAGGCGACTGATGTGCTCCTGTGGTGTGGTGGACCAGATGATGACGTCGTCAACATAGACTCGTACCCCTTCGATGCCCTCCATCATCTGTTCCATGATTCTGTGGAATACCTCGGATGCCGAGATGATGCCAAACGGCATTCTGTTATAGCAGAACCTGCCGAAAGGAGTGTTGAAGGTACACAGCTTTCGGCTGGACTGATCCAGTTGGATCTGCCCAAAACCCTTCGAGGCATCAAGCTTTGTGAAAATTTTAGCCCGGGCCATTTCGCTTGTGATCTCCTCCCGTTTGGGTATGGGATAGTGTTCCCTCATGATGTTGTTGTTCAGGTCATTCGGGTCGATGCAGATCCGGAGTTTGCCAAAGAACAAAGAACAAAGAACAAAGAAATGTACAGCACAGGAACAGGCCCTTCGGCCCTCCAAGCCCGTGCCGACCATACTGCCCGACTAAACTACAATCTTCTACACTTCCTGGGTCCGTATCCTTCTATTCCCATCCTATTCATATATTTGTCAAGATGCCCCTTAAATGTCCCTATCGTCCCTGCCTCCACTACCTCCTCCGGTAGTGAGTTCCAGGCACCCACTACCCTCTGCGTAAAAAACTTGCCTCGTACATCTACTCTAAACTTTGCCCCTCTCACCTTAAACCTATGCCCCCTAGTAATTGACCCCTCTACCCTGGGGAAAAGCCTCTGACTATCCACTCTGTCTATGCCCCTCATAATTTTGTATACCTCTATCAGGTCGCCCCTCAACCTCCTTCGTTCCAGTGAGAACAAACCGAGTTTATTCAATCGCTCCTCATAGCTTATGCCCTCCATACCAGGCAACATTCTGGTAAATCTCTTCTGCACCCTCTCTAAAGCCTCCACATCCTTCTGGTAGTGTGGCGACCAGAATTGAACACTATACTCCAAGTGTGGCCTAACTAAGGTTCTATACAGCTGCAACATGACTTGCCAATTCTTATACTCAATGCCCCGGCCAATGAAGGCAAGCATGCCGTATGCCTTCTTGACTACCTTCTCCACCTGTGTAGCCCCTTTCAGTGATCTGTGGACCTGTACTCCTAGATCTCTTTGACTTTCAATACTCTTGAGGGTTCTACCATTCACTGTATATTCCCTACCTGCATTAGCCCTTCCAAAATGCATTACCTCACATTTGTCCAGGTTAAACTCCATCTGCCATCTCTCCGCCCAAGTCTCCAGACAATCTAAATCCTGCTGTATCCTCAGACAGTCCTCATCGCTATCCGCAATTCCACCAACCTTTGTGTCGTCTGCAAACTTACTAATCAGACCAGTTACATTTTCCTCCAAATCATTTATATATACTACAAAGAGCAAAGGTCCCAGCACTGATCCCTGTGGAACACCACTGGTCACAGCCCTCCAATTAGAAAAGCATCCCTCCATTGCTACCCTCTGCCTTCTATGGCCTAGCCAGTTCTGTATCCACCTTGCCAGTTCACCCCTGATCCCGTGTGACTTCACCTTTTGTACTAGTACAAGTACTAGTACTTGCCAGAGGGCTTTTTAACGCACACCATGGAGCTGACCCATGGTGTGGGCTCCGTGACCCGGGATAGCACGCCTTGGTCCTGGAAATCCTGCAGCTGCTGCTTGAGGCGGTCTCTGAGTGGTGCTGGGACCCTACGAGATGCGTGAATGACCGGGGTGGCATCTGGTTTGAGCCGTATTCTGTATGTATAGGGCAGTGTGCCCATGCCTTCGAATGCCTTCTGGTTGTGGGCAGGGAGCGAGTGGAGCTGTGCCCTAAATTCAGCATCCGGGAAGTCTGACGTGCCTTCTGGAGACAGAGTGTGTACCCGCTGTACGAGGTGGAGAACCTTGCATGCCTGTGCGCCTAGCAGGGAGTCCTTCGATGATCCAACAATCTCGAAGGACAGTGTGGCCTTATACGCATTGTGCGTCACCTGGAGCTGGCAGGATCCCATGGCCGGGATAACGTTTCTGTTATAGTCGACCATCTTACAACGGGATGGCCAAATTGGTGGTCTGACCTTCAAGGCATAGAAGGCTGACCATGCTATCAGGTTGGCGGAGGCACCAGTGTCCAGATGGAATGTGATTGGTGATCGGCTGACCGTTTGGGTGGCACACCATTCATCACCCGGATTGACACTGTTCACTGGCATCGGCTGGTGGGTCCTGCTTGGAGACATCCGGTTCCTGTCGATGACCGCAACGCGGAAGGCTTCCCGGTCGTCTGTATCGCCGGTCTGTATGTTGTCCAGGTATGATTCTGGGTACGAGGCTGAATGGTCCGCACGTCCCTGCGAGGCTGTCGGACTTGGGGAGCGTTGGCAGGTTGAGCTGCCCGGCAGCAGGCAGCGTAGCGGCCCATCTTGCCACAGCGGAGGCATTGTCGGTTCTTTGCTGGACATTGCCGCATGTCGTGACGTCATGCCATTCGTTGCGCCATCGCGCATGCGCAGTTCGGTCCTGCGGAGAGCGCACCTGCGCGTCACGTCCCTGTGCGTCGACATCTCTTTTGGCGTGTACAAGCGCGGGAGGCCGCGAAAAGCGCGCAAAATGGCCGCCCTCATCCGGGCCGGGAGGAACGCGATGGACTGGACCCGCTCAGCCTCGTAGGACCCCCGCCCGACCGATTCGGCCGCGTAGGACCCCTGCCGTGCCGATTCGGCCGCTTGGAATTGGGAATAGCGGCTGGTCGCGTTTTCATGGAGGACGCAGGCTTCGATAGCGGTGGCTAGGGTGAGACTTTTAATCTTGAGGAGCTGCTGGCGTAGGGCGCCCAGGGTGACCCCAAAAACTATCTGATCCCGAATCATGGAATCGGAGGTGGCCTCGTAACCGCAGCACTGCGCGAGGATACGGAGGTGTGTAAGGAAAGATTGAAAAGGCTCATCCTTACCCTGCAGGCGCTGCTGGAAGAGGTACCTCTCGAAACTCTCATTTGCCTCGACGCTGAAGTGTTGCTCGAGTTTGAGAAGGACTGTCTTGTACTTCGTCTTGTGCTCACCTTCCGCGAACACCAGGGAGTTGTAGATGTAGATGGCATGCTGCCCAGCCGTGGAGAGGAGGATGGCGATCTTTCTGGTGTCCGAAGCATTCTCCTTTTCTGTGGCTTCTAGGAAGAGCTGGAAGCACTGTTTGAACAACTTCCAGTTAACGCTGAGGTTTCCAGCGATTTGGAACGGCTGCAGCGTCTGATGGTGTCCATGGCGCAGGATGGCGGATTCCTGAGGATGCGTAGGTAGGTCTCACAGGTACTGGGTTCTAATCCTGGTATTATGTCGTGTTGGGTGCTCTGCTACACAGACGAACCAACACGGTTGCGGAAGGTACAACTGAGTTTTATTACTAATAATTATTAACATTTGTAAACTGTTTACAGTGGTTCGTTCATTACCCTTTAACCTGTGGACCCAGCCCTAACACTATCTTGGAGAGGCACTCAGCACATGGTGAATGTCTGAGTGGCTTGCTGTGAGCTCTGTGCCCTGAGCTGTCTCCTGCTGGAATCAATCGGAAGTGTTGTGTTCCCTGTTTTATAGTGTGTCTGCTCGTGCTTGTGATTGGCTGTGATGTTGCGTGTGTATTGATTGGTCCGTTGATCTGTCCATCAGTGTGTATGTGTGTTTGCACCATGATGTTTATCTGAATATCATGACAGTTTGTGCCATGCAGATTTCTCTGAATGCATGGTTGCGCTACAAGGATAGCTTGTCATCCTTCAATGGCCAAATCCGCAAGCCATGGGTTAGATGGGTCAGGTTTTAGACCATCGGTAATTCGTATTTCTCGTGTGATTGAGGGTAGTGAACTGTAAAGCTCTGTAAAGTATCCGGATTCAACTGCTGCACTTTGTCTTTATGGGTTCCGGAGCTAGATTACTAGGTTCAGTGAGGGCTGAAATTTGAACTTGATCATTTGATCCTTTGCTGGGATATTCTACACTGACTGGGCTTGTCGGTTTCACAAGTGTTGCGCGGTTTAGAGTGTATCGCCTTCCCTTTTCCTTTTATCTCAGGGATGAGTTTCCCCCCCTCAATCTGCCCCATTTGTTCTGGGACTCTTTCACCCACAGGTAGCTGCAGAGCAGTCTGGCACTTCAACTAGGTGAGACATCTTCTTCACTTTCTGACAGCCTGTTTGGGAATTTCCTGGTCCGTATTTATATTATGGAAGAAGGGGCAAAATTCTCCCGAAACGGCGCGATGTCCGCCGACTGGCGCCCAAAACGGCGCCAATCAGACGGGCATCGCGCCGCCCCAAAGGTGCGGAATGCTCCGCACCTTTGGGGGCCGAGCCCCAACATTGAGGGGCTAGGCCGACGCCGGAGGAATTTCCGCCCCGCCAGCTGGCGGAAACGGCCTTTGTTGCCCCGCCAGCTGGCGCGGAAATGGGGCGAAATTCTCCCGAAACGGCGCGATGTCCGCCGACTGGCGCCCAAAACGGCACCAATCAGATGGGCATCGCGCAGCCCCAAAGGTGCGGAATGCTCCGCATCTTTGGGGGCCGAGCCCCAACATTGAGGGGCTAGGCTGACGCCGGAGGAATTTCCGCCCCACCAGCTGGCGGAAACGGCCTTTGTTGCCCCGCCAGCTGGCGCGGAAATGACATGTCGGGGCGGCGCATGCGCGGGAGCGTCAGCGGCAGCTGACAGTTTCCCACGCATGTGCAGTGGAGGGAGTCTCTTCCACCTCCGCCATGGTGGAGACCGTGGCGGAGGCGGAAGGGAAAGAGTGCCCCCACGGCACAGGCCCGCCCGCGGATCGGTGGGCCCCGATCGCGGGCCAGGCCACCGTGGGGGCACCCCCCGGGGCCAGATCGCCCCTCGCCCCCCCCCAGGACCCCGGAGCCCACCCACGCCGCCTTGTCCCGCCGTTCAAAAGGTGGTTTAATCCACGCCGGCGGGACAGGCAATTTATCGGTGGGACTTCGGCCCATCCGAGCCGGAGAATCCAGCGGGGGGGCCCGCCAACCGTGCGACCCGATTCCTGCCCCCGCCAAATATCCGGTACCGGAGACTTCGGCAATCGGCGGGGGCGGGATTCACGGCAGCCCCCGCCGATTCTCCAACCCGGAGGGGGTTCGGAGAATGACGCCCAAGGTTTCTACCAACCACACCCTTCAAATTCTACTGATTTTATTCCAGTATATTTACTCTCCTTTCGCCTTATATTGGCTCTGATTTGACCTCTTTAAATTCCACTGGCTTTCATTCAGCCCCCTTAATCCTTACTGGCTCTGCACTGGCCTCTGTAAATTTCGCTGGCTTTCCTTTAGCCTTTTTAATTCTTTTGGTTCTATCACTCCCCATGAGATTTTAGGGATTTCCTCAGCACTGCTCAGTTGCGCAGAATTTTACCTCCTTTCCTCAGCTTCCCCAGTCTCCATGGATTGCTCTGGACTCTCTGGATGCAGTAGTGCACTTTTGCCTAAATCATTGCCCAACAATTGGTTGGCCCCTGGTAAGCTTGGCTTGACTCTGACCGTCAATATCCCAGGGACTAAGTTAAATTTTAACTAAAGGAACCTTCAAGCATTTGCCAGTAAGCCCTTTTCCCAATATTGTGGCATTGGCTCTCCTTTCTGGTGGCATCGCTGCAACCTTTACTGCAAGTAGGTTTTGAGGACAGCCAGTGTCCCTGAGGATAGTAACCACTTTTTCTGGAGCCTGGGATACAAATGGATTCATTTTCTCTTTGTGTGAAAACTCAGGTAGGTACCTTGGTCCTCCTCAGCTATGTTTGAGCTCAAGTTCACTAACCACCATGTCGACAGTCACCGTCCAGTTGCTTTTTCAGCATGCCAACAATTTTCTTTCAGGTGTCCAGGGAACACTTTGGGCATGTTCCTGCTCATTTACCATCCAGGTTCTTTCTTTTCAAAGTTGGGAGACTGAGCTGATTTTCCTCTCCTACTCTCCTTTTCTCTTCAGAAGGTGACTTAAGTGAAAGTGGTTGCGTTTCTTGTCATGTCACTGGTCCAAGTTTCACATCCATGGAGCAGGGCGGGAAGGACTATTTCTCTATAGTCTTGCAGTATAGTGGGCAGTCTTACTCCTCTGTATTCCGAGACGAATGGTCAATGTCTGTGGACTGCTATACTTACTATGCCAATTCCTTCATGTGCCTCACCATAAATATAGACAGCGCGAGAGAGTATGCTGCCGAGATAAGTGAACTTATCCACTGCTGGCAGATTTTAGTCATGGGCTGAAACCTGAGGCTTGCGATCGGGTTTTCCTGGAGCTGGCTGGTACATTGCTTCAGTTTTATTCGTGCTGATCGGAACATCAACGTTGATGGATGGATTGGAGAACAAGTCTTTGTTACAGTGCATGTCCATGTCTGAACAGGTAACAGGTCAACAGGAAATGATAAAGTATGTCCTGGGAGACCTTGGGCGGGATTCTGTGATCCTGAGGCTAAGTGTTGACGCCGTTGGAAACACCGTCGCCTTTCTTGACGGCGTCAACACGGCCCCAGGATCAGCAATTCTGGCCCCTACAGGGGGCCAGCATGGCACTGGGGCGATCGACGCTGCTCCAGCTGCTGATCCTGGTGTCAACTGGGCGCCGCTGGGTCCAGTGGCTCCCTTCTCCGCGCCGGCCCCGACGCAACATGGCGCAGGGCTACAGCGGCCGGCGCGGAAGAAAGGAGGCCCCCAGCCAGAGAGGTCGGCCCACAAATCGGTGGGCACCGATCGCGGGCCAGGCCACATCGGAGGCCCCCCCTGCGGTCGAACCTCCCCCCCACAGGCCGCCCCCGGACCCATCCACGCCGAGGTCCCGCTGGCTGAGAGCAAGTGTGAACGGCGCCGATGGGACTCGGGTTTTTTACGACGGCCGCTCGGCCCACCCCGGGCCGAGAAAAGGCGGGGGGGGGCACGTAGAGTTGCCCCCGACCAGCGCCGCACCAACCACGCCGGCGCTCTGCGGAGAATCGCATGCCGGCGTCCGGGCGACGTGGCACGATTCGCACCAGTCGCGGGGATTCTCCGGCCCGGCCCCGGGCTGAGAGAATCCTGCTCCTTGATCTTTGTCTGGACTCATCTCAAACTGAGCAACATCCTGATGATGTGATATCTGATTTTGATGCCAGGATCGCTATCGTGGAATACATAACAAAGAACAAAGAAAAGTACAGCACAGGAACAAAGCTTTGTGAAAATCAAAATATGCCACATCCACCATATTCCCCTTCTCAATACTGCATGTTACATCATCAAAACTCTCCAGCAGGGGTTAATCATGATTTATCATTTATGAATCCATGTTGACTCTACCCAATCCCAACATTGTTTTTAAGTGGCCTGTTATCACATGCTGTATGACAGATTCTAGAATTTTCTCTACTGTTGGCTCTACTGTTGGCTAACAGGTCTGTAGATTCTTATTTTCTCTCTTCTTCCTTTCTTAAATCGTGGGGTGACATTTTTCCACCTTCCATTTTCTGGTTTACTTACACATGCAAAGATTCTTATCATGAAAGAAACCCCTATCCTTGTTGGCACAAATTACTGTGCGGCTTTAGGCAGATTCATTGCAGCTGGGACTCTATCCCTGCAATCAATGATGGTTATCAACTATTTTTGTTTATATCTTTAAAGTACCCAATTCATTTTTGTTTCAATCAAGGGGCAACTTGGTGGAGGCAGATGCCGGCAAGTGTATTGCAGCCTTCGACTGGGTGTGAGGAAAGCCAGGAGGTCATTCAGCTGAACCGGGAAGGTGAATGGTGGCTTCAAACATGTTTTTGTTCCTGCCTGCTTGTTACACGGACTCCTTGCCCCAGGATAGAGACGTTCCTTCTCATGCACCGCCATCTGGATCAAAAGGACTGAAAGGGAGAGGGACTGCTGAGTGAGTGGGGGAGAGGGCAGGATGGTTGGAAAGAGGTACCAATGTGTGGAGGGAGGGTGGGTCTTGGGAGCGAGGATTCAGTGCCGGTTCTTTGGGTTGGGACAGGAAACTCCACCGTCTGAAAAATCCTGCCCCTCATTCGTGTGAGATGGGAGCTAGTTCATTATCTTCATCCTTGGGAAGAATCTTTATTTTTTAAACTATAGTTTTGCGGTCCACACCAACAAACAAATTATAAGTGCATTTTTATTTCTCTTCTCTACAAGTCTGACAATGCTTAGATCCTGATCACAGTTGTGTTGCTTTAGGATTAGTGTCAATTGAAGACACAGGTGCTTCCTCCTAAGTAGCAGGAATTACAACTGGGTCAAATCCCTGTTAATGACTACTTTCAGAGACAGTGATCAATCAACCCATTCTCTTAGATATTGGTAGCTTGAAGCAGTTAAAGAAAAAGATTTTGTGTTTTTCCAAGTTGCCCCATTTTGCACAAATTCTTTAGCTGATCAGAATCCAACTTCTTTTAGCATCCTTAAATGAACAAGCTGCTGCAAAGATAAAATCATTTAAAAAAAAAATTAACTTTTTTTTATAAATGGAGCATCTCTCTTTTTTTTGTGCTCAGTGTCAACATTGGGCTGCAGAGGCAGCAACGTGTCACAACCTCTCGAGAGCACCACTTGTTGCATCATTCCCCATTCTTCTGTCCTCTGAGCGAGAGTGCCAATTAGCACTGAGTTAATTGTGCTGTTTTTGCTTGTGCACATTAAGAATCCATTAAGGATACCACCCAGTGTTTTAACATAGCGCCCTCATAGACAGCAGTTAGAAAGACTTTGTCCTATTAGTTTGGGCCTGATTCAACTCAGAGGTGAAAGGTCAGTGTTAAAATCCATTGTTCTCAGTCACCTGAGTGGAAGCAAACTAAAAAGTATTTATAGCACATCTTTTTTTCTATTTTAGGACCTTGTGAAAGTCAGAATTGTAAAAATAAACAATACCATATATTATTCACTTCTTATTATTTTTTGAAGGGACTCACATTTTGAAAGGAGCGTATTGCTTATGTAGTGTCAATCTTTTGGAAAGTTAAACGGTGATTGGAACAGAAGATTTCTTCAAGCTGCAGATCCACCTAACTCACGGCATGTGAACCTATTCTTTTTCAATGACTGAATGCTGTTTAGTTTTGTACCATTCATCTCTATTGAATAATGAGCTAACAAGACCCTCCAAAACAGATGACAGGACAGTAAAAATGTTTTGAAGTGCAAAGGCTAAATTGCTGTTCAGGTTTTAATGGCTAAACAGAAGTCAAAGATGCTAGCCTAAATAGAAAATAACAAACTTTCAGTCCTGATGTGGCCCATGACGTCCTCAGAGTGGCAGATTGTGATCCTCGACGGGGTTTAGTCACGTTGATATTCCAAAACTTCCTCACTCAGGCTGGGTGAGACATGAGCAGCGGAATATGCCTCCGGCAGCATCAGCATGGGGTAAACAGGGACACCGGCACTTAGGTAACTACTGAATTACCCTGTAATGGTTTAGCTCAGTTGGCTGGACGGTTGATTCATGATGCAGAGCAAGGCCAATAGCATGGGTTGAATAACTGACTGAGGTTATTCAGCCTTCTCAACCTTGCCCCTCCCCTGAGGTGGGGTGACCTCGGGATAACTCACCCCCAATCTCCTCGAAGGGGAAAGCAGCCTATGATCATCTGGGACTATGGCAACTTTACTTACTTACTGAATGTGGCATATTCTCTGTGTATATTCTGATTGATGATGGTTAAATGGAACAGAATCTCATCTTTGAAATCTAACCAACCAAAGTCGTAAATATTAAGCCTTGTTACGTGCCAATGACAATGTTGTGCAGCAACTGCAAGACCATTGTAGTCTGTCCAGAATTCCTGATGCAATTCAGTGATGGTGAGGTCAGTTCTGAATCTAGTTTCTGTGATTGGGAACGAGAGGGCACAGATTTAAAGTGATTTGCAAAAGAAGCAAACATGATGCAAGAAAAGTCTTCTTCATACAGCGAGTGCTTTCGATCTGGAGTGCGGTGCCTGGAAGTGTGGTGAGGACAGATTTAATCGAGGCATTCAAGAGCGCATTGGATTGATTATTTCAGTAGAAACAATGTGCAAGGTTATGGGGAGAAGACAGGAGGATGGCACGATGTCACAATGGTCATTTGGAGAGTTGGTGCAGAAACTATGAACTGAATGGTCACCTTCTGCACCTTAACAATTCCATGACCATCTTTGGGATATTTCACGAAACCAAAAGTTCAACTCTGTCTACATAAGGATTTCCAGGACATTTAAACGCAATACAATTTAGCGGGTTTGAAGAAAAGATTAATTTAGCCTAGAATTATCTCAAAGTGAATTTTTTAACATTATAATGATAAAAGTAAAAATTAAAGCTGCTCTCAATCTGAAGTAAAACTAACAGGTAATGCTGGACATTCAGAGAAGCCCCATCAGCATCTGAAAAGAGTAAAGGGTGAATATTTGGATGCAGGCCATTTGTCAGAAAAGTTCTGATGAAAGATCTAAATCCAAAAGACTAGTTTTTCTTAGATTTGTTTTGAAAATGCCGCTTATTTCTATCATCTTCTCTGATTAGGTTATAAGTGAAACCTTGCAGTAAAGAATTTATAAGCACAGTTAATATGAGGTACAAAATTGGCATGATTGAAAATAAATTTATAAGTATTCACCTCATTCTGAAAATTGAAACTATTGCAACTCAAATCACCCTGTGCTAAACATGAAATTTTCAGTGGAGCGGAATAGCTCCCAAATTATAAATGTGGGATTCAGGAAGTCGCCTTAATTTTAGGCAGAGAACGCAGAAGCTCCATTGATTAAATATGCACAGAGAAAACACTCTTGCCTCTAATGTCTGCAAGTATTTCCAGATGTTGAAGGAGGAAGTACCACAAAATAATTGAGAGCAACACAGAACGGGCAGAATATTAAATGGCCCACCTACTGCCGTCGGCTTGGTGTTGGTTAAGCATGCTGCGACAAACCTCATTAGTTTATCGTCCCTACTTACTGCACGTCCTGTCAACACAGCAACAAAATCTTGAATCTTTTTAAAGCCTCGTTTAATAGGTGAGGCTGAATGTTTACTGTGAATTTAAGCACTAGTTCCAATAAACAAAACAATATTCCGCGACTACACCATAAAATTTGAAATTCAGAGTGAGCCTTGATCTGTTGAGCATTCAATTGAACAATGTGAAATTTGCATAGACTAACACACCAGACGAAGGAAAGAGGTATTTTAAGGGGGGGGGGGGGGGGGGGGGGTGGGGGGAGCCCAGATTAGAAAACCTTTAATTACTGGCAGTGCTGGGAACAGCCCCGGAGCAGCAGTGCTGTTGCTGTGCTGTCATAACAAGTTTACACTACAGGGGCTACTATGAATAAGCTTTTAAAGCGTTACTGCCTCTGTTAAAATAGCAGAGTAAGGGATTTAATATGAACATGTTTAGAATTCTGATGTTAACTTTTGCGCAGCATGACTGCGAAATCATTGTTGCTCAAGTAACTGATTCTAAACAAACTATTGAACAGGTCAAAAGATAATTTACCATATTTACTACTTGCCAAACGTGTGCCCATGTTTCTCACAACGGTACTTGTCCAATCACAGCACTGCCATGACACCGAGCGCTAAGAGGCATCAGCCTGGGTTTTTGCTCTCGGGTCAGATGCGCAGAGTTGGGAGAATGTCCGGCTCCATGAACCCAACCTTCAAAAATGGCTTCCCACACATTGGATTTTCAGGTTGTGGGGAGGCGCTCTGGTTCAAAGTCAGGAAGGGTGACATCGGAAGAAGTGAGGAGGCTGCCATGTGTGGAGGTGGACTGGATGGAAGGCCTGCCCTGGGGCTTCAATACTGTATTCAAAGATAAAAAAAGAAAGAATAAAACACAAAACATCCTTTACACCCCTCACCCATCTCCCCACCCCCAGATGCTACTCATGACCCATCCATGTGAACCCATGCCCCCTCATGACCTGTACCCATGCCCCATGGCCTCTCATACTCTCCATAACAACCTATGCCTCTGTACCCAACTCCCTTGACCCTATGTAGCCCATATGTTAAGCAATGCCACTATACCCACCCCATGGCCTTTTATAGCCTTCATGCCAACTTAGTGTCAACTCATGCTAATCAATGACCCCTCATCTATCACCCTTTGCCCTTACACCTACTGGGGGTACAGGGAATTATGATTTTTAGCCACTTCTCTCATTTTCACCATGATAGAGAGCATTATCTCTCCTTGACTTCTTTCATCATCTCTGCTACCTTTGACATGGATGACCACACCACCATCCTTTTCCAATGCTTTTCATCCTATGGCCAACTCAACAGGACTGTCCTTGTGAGCTTCAATCTTTGCCTAACCAGTCACAGCCAGCACATCACCAGAAATGGTTCCTCTTCTCTTCCTAATCTACGTTCTGCCCTTGGTGATGTTATGAAGATGGAGGCCACATACTTATAGGCTGTATCTAATGTAAGGGTTGCCTTTTTTTCTCCTTTCATGGGATGTATGTGGCTAGGCGGCATTTATTGCCCATCCTTAATTATCCCTGAGAAGGTGGTACTGGGCTGCCTTCTTGAACCACTATAGTCCATGAGGTGTAGGGACACCCACAGTGCTGTTAGGGAGCAAGTTCCAGGATTTTGACCCAGCGACAGTGAAGGTACAGCAATATATTTCCAAGTCAGGATGGTGAGTGACTTAGAGGGGAATTTGCAAGTCATGGTGCTCCCGTGTATCTGCTGCCCTTGTCCTTTTAGGTTGTAGAGGGTGTGGGTTTGGAAGGAGTTTAAGGATTTGGTGAGTTGCTGCAGTGCATCTTGTAGATGGTACACATTGCTGCCACTGTGTATTGGCAGTGGAGGGAGCAGATGTTGATGGTAGTGGATGGAGTGTCAGTCAAGTGGGCTGCTTAGTCCTTGATGATGTTAAGTTTCTTGAATGTTGTTGGAGCTGTACTCAATCAGACAGATGGAAAGTATTCCATTACACTCCTAACTCATGTCTTGTGGGTGGTAGACAGGGTTTGAGTAGTCAGGAGGTGAGTTACTCACCATGGGATTCTTAGCCTCTGATCTTTTCTTGTAGTCACAGTATTCATATGGCTAGTTCAGTTAAGTTTCTGGTCAGTAGTAACTCCCAGGATGTGGATTCAACGATGGTAATTCCATTAAATGTCAAAGTGCGATGGTTAGATAATCTCTTGTTGGAGATGGTCATTGCCTGGCACTTGTGTGGTGCAAATGTTAGATACCACTAATAATTCCAAGCAAAGAACAAAGAAAAATTACAGCACAGTAACAGGTCCTTCGGCCCTCCAAGCGTGCACCGATCCAGATCCTCTATCTAAAACTATCGCCTATTTTCTAAGGATCTGTATCCCTCTGCTCCCTGCCCATTCATGTATCAGTCTAGATACATCTTAAATGACACTATCATAGATTATCATAGATTATCATAGAATTTACAGTGCCGAAGGAGGCCACTCGGCCCATCGAGTCTGCACCGGCCCTTGGAAAGAGCACCCTACCCAAGGTCAACACCTCCACCCTATCCCCACAACCCAGCGACCCCACCCAACATTAAGGGCAATTGTGGTTACTAAGGGCAATTTATCATGGCCAACCCACCTAACCTGCACATCTTTGGACTGTGGGAGGAAACCGGAGCACCCGGAGGAAACCCACGCACACACGGGGAGGATGTGCAGACTCCGCACAGACAATGACCCAAGCTGGAATCGAACCTGGGACCCTGGAGCTGTGAAGCAATTGTGCTATCCACAATGCTACCGTGCTGCCCCATCATGCTATCATGCCCACCTCTACCACCTCCGCTGGCAATGCGTTCCAGGCTCTGCTTAAAGAACTTTCCACGCATATCTCCCTTAAACTTTTCCCCTCTCACCTTGAACTCATGACCCCTAGTAATTGAGCCCCCACTCTGGGAAAAAGCTTCTTGCTATCCATCCTGTCTCTCCCTCTCATGATTTTGTAGACCTCAATGAGGTCCCCCCTCAACCTCCGTCTTTCTAATGAAAATAATCCTAATCTACTCAGCCTCTCTTCATAGCTAGCGCCCTCCATACCAGGCAACATCCTGGTGAACCTCCTCTGCACCTTCTCCAAAGCATCCACATCCTTTTGGTAATGTGGCGACCAGAACAGTATGCGGTATTCCAAATGTGGCCGAACCAAAGTCTTATACAACTGTAACATGACCTGCCAACTCTTGTACTCAATACCCCTTCCGATGAAGGAAAGCATGCCATATGCCTACTTGACCACTCTATCGACCTGCGTAGCCACCTTCAGGGTACAATGGACCTGAACACCCAGATCTCTCTGTACATCAATTTTCCCCAGGGCTTTTTCATTTACCGTATAGTTCGCTCTTGAATTGGATCTTCCAAAATGCATCACCTCGCATTTGCCCGGATTGAACTCCATCTGCCATTTCTCTGCCCAACTCTCCAATCTATCTATATTCTGCTGTATTCTCTGACGGCCCCCTTCACTATCTGCTACTCCACAAATCTTAGTGTCATCTGCAAACTTGCTAATCAGACCACCTATACCTTCCTCCAGATCATTTATGTATATCACAAACAACAGTGGTCCCAGCACCGATCCCTGTGGAACACCACTGGTCACAGTTCTCCATTTTGAGAAACTCCCTTCCGCTACTACTCTCTGTCTCCTGTTGCCCAGCCAGTTCTTTATCCATCTAGCTAGTACACCCTGGACCCCATGAGAATTCACTTTCTTCATCAGCCTACCATGGAGAACCTTATCAAATGCCTTACTGAAGTCCATGGTATATGACATCTACAGCCTTTCCCTCATCAATCAACTTTGTCACTTCCTCAAAGAATTCTATTAAGTTGGTAAGACATGACCTTCCCTGCACAAAACCATGTTGCCTATCACCGATAAGCCCATTTTCTTCCAAATGGGAATAGATTCTATCCCTCAGTATCTTCTCCAGCAGCTTCCCTACGACTGATGTCAGACTCACCGGTCTATAATTATCTGAATTATCCCTGCTACCCTTCTTAAACAAGGGGTCAACATTAGCAATTCTCCAGTCCTCCAGTACCTCGCCCATGTTCAAGGATGCTGCAAATATATCTGGAAAGGCCCCAGCTATTTCCTGTCTCGCTTCCCTCAGTAACCTGGGATAGATCCCATCCAGACCTGGGGACTTGTCCACCTTAATGCCTTTTAGAATACCCAACACATCCTCCCTCCTTATGCCGACTTGACCTAGAGTAATCAAACATCTATCCCTAACCTCAACATCCTTCATGTCCCTCTGCTCGGTGAATACCGATGCAAAGTACTCGTTAAGAATCTCACCCATTTTCTCTGATTCCACGCATAACTTTCCTCCTTTGTCCTTGAGTGGGCCAACCCTTTCTCTAGTTACCCTCTTGCTCTTTATATATGAATAAAAGGTTTTGGGATTTTCCTTAACCCTGTTTGCTAAAGATATTTCAGGACCCCTTTTAGCCCTCTTGATTGCTCGTTTCAGATTGGTCCTACATTCCTGATATTCTTCCAAAGCTTCTTCTGTCTTCAGTCGCCTAGACCTTATGTATGCTTCCTTTTTCCTCTTAGCTAGTCTCACAATTTCACCTATCATCCATGGTTCCCTAATCTTGCCATTCTTATCCCTCATTTTCATAGGGACATGTCTGTCCTGCACTCTAATCAACCTCTCTTTAAAAGCCTCCCACATATCAAATGTGGATTTAACTTCAAACAGCTACTCCCAATCCACATTCCCCAGCTCCTGCCAAATTTTGGTATAGTTGGCCTTCCCCCTATTTAGCACTCTTCCTTTAGGCCCACTCTCGTCTTTGTCCATGAGTATTCTAAAACTTACGGAATTGTGATCACTATTCCCAAAGTAATCCCCGACTGAAACATCAACCACCTGGCCGGGCTCATTCCCCAACACCTCATTCGGCCCCTTCCCGAGTTGGACTATTTACATACTGCTCTAGGAAACCGTCCTGGATGCTCCTTACAAATTCTGCTCCATCTAGACCTCTGACACTAAGTGTATCCCAGTCAATGTCGGGAAAATTAAAATCTCCTATCACCACCACCCTGTTGCTCCTACATCTTTCCATAATCTGTTTACATATTTGTACCTCTATCTCACACTCGCTGTTAGGAGGTCTGTAGTACAGCCCCAACATTGTTACCGCACCCTTCCTATTTCGGAGCTCTGCCCATATCGCCTCACTGCTCGAGTCCTCCATAGTGCCCTCCTTCAGCACAGCAACTCCTCCACCCCTTTTACCTCCCTCTCTATCCAGCCTGAAGCATCCTGGGATATTTAGTTGCCAATCGTGCCCTTCCCTCAACCAAGTCTCAGTAATAGCAATAACATCATACTCCCAGGTACTAATCCAAGCCCTAAGTTCATCTGCCTTACCTATTACACTTCTTGCATTAAAACAAATGCACCTCAGATCACCAGTCCCTTTGTGTTCATCATCTGCTCCCTGCCTACTCTTCCCCTTAGTCACGCTGACTTCATGATCTAGTTCCTTACAGGCTTTAGTTACTACCTCCTTACTGTCCATTAACCTCTTCATTTGGTTCCCATCCCCCTGCCACATTAGTTTAAACCCTCCCCAACAGCTTTAGCAAAAGCACCCCCAAGGACATTGGTTCCAATCCGGCCCAGGTGTAGACCGTCCAATTTGTAGTAGTCCCACCTCCCCCAGAACCGGTCCCAATGTCCCAAAAATCTGAACCCCTCCCTCTTGCACCATCTCTCAAGCCACGCATTCATCCTGCCTATTATTTCATTTCTATTCTGACTACCACGTGACACTGGTAGCAATCCTGAGATTACTACCTCTGAGGTCCGACATTTTAACTTGGCTCCTACTCCCTAAATACTGCTTCTAAGACCTCATCCCGTTTTTTACCTATATCATTGGTGCCTATATGCACCACGGCAACTGTCTGTTCACCCTCTCCCTTCAGAATGTTCTGCAGCCGATCTGAGACATCCCTGACCCGTGTACCTGGGAGGCAACATACCATTCAGGAGTCTTGTTTTTGACCACAGAACCGCCTATCTACTCCCCTTACAATTGAATCCCCTATGACTATAGCCCTTCCACTCTTTTTCCCGCTCTTCTGTACAGCAGCACCAGCCACGGTGCCATGAACCTGGCTATTGCTGCCTTCCCCTGGTGAGCCATCTCCCCCAACAGTATCCAAAACAGTATACCTGTTTTGGAGGGAGATGACCATAGTGGACACTTGCATTGCCTTCCTGCTTTTTCTCTGCCTTTTGGTCACCCATTCCCTTTCTCCCTCAGCAATCCTAATCTGTGGTGTGACAAATTCGCTAAACGTGCTATCCACGACCTCCTCAGCATTGCGGATGCTCCAAAGTGAGTCCATCCGCAGCTCCAGAGCCGTCATGCGGTCCAACAAGAGCTGCAGCTGGACAGACTTCCCGCACGTGAAGGAGCCAGGGACATCAGCTACGTCCCTGACCTCCCACATTGAGCAAGAGGAGCATAACACGGTCTGAGATCTCCTGCCATTTTTAATCTTAAGCTTAACTTAGTCCAACTATAATATCAAATAATAGATAAATGAAAAAGGAAAAAAAATAAATTGTTACCAATCACACGATTAAAAAAAAAAAAAATAGAAATAGAAAAACCTTACCTTATCAACACACCTCAGAGGAAAGAAAAACTACTCACCAGCCATTCACTTACCTACTGGCTTTGATGTCACGGTTCAACTTCTTTCTACTTCTACCTGCCCTCGAGTCTCCCTCTTGATCTTTACTCGGCTGGGACCCTTACAGTGATTGTTTTTTTTTTGGTTAGAGGAGGAGGTAGGGAGGGAAACACTGAAGGAGTGTTTGGGGTTTAACTGTCACTTGACAACAGCTTCTCCACAAACCACCTTCTGGATACAGTGACTGCAATGCACTGATGCACATTGTCCCCGCAACAGCCAATCAGCGGCTCCGCTCTGCTACCCTCTGCTGGATGCCTGCCTTCACTTGAACATGGAGGGTGTCTTGCTCAGGTACACCTTCTGGATACAGTGACCGCAATGCACTGATGCAAATTTTCCCCACAACAGCAAATCAGCGGCTCAGCTCTGCTGCCCTCTGCTGGATGCTTGCCTTCACTTGAACATGGAGGGTGTCTTGCTCAGGTCCAAATCTTGCAGTATTTGGACATGGACTGCTTCAGTTTTTGAGGAATTGCAAATGGTGCTGAACATTATGCAATCATCAACGAACATCCCCACTTCTGAACTTATGATGCAAGGAAGGCAATTTGATGAGACAGCTTAAGATGGTTGGGGTTAGGACACTACCCTGAGAAACTCATGCAGTGATGTCCTGGAGCTGAGATGATTGACCTCCAACAGCCACAACCATCTTCCCTTGTGCTAGGTATGATGCCAACCAATGAAGAGTTTTCCCGCTGATTCCCATTAACTCCAGTTTTGCTGGGGCTCCTTTCTGCCATACTTGGTCAAATGCTGCCTTGATATCAAGGGCAGTCACCTCACCTCTGGAGTTCATCTCTTTTGTCAATTAAAGGTGCCAAATAGGCCCTTGAAGCCTGAGGGCCTATTAGAACATTGCAGCTTGAGCGGAGTAGCAGGCTGCAGTAAAGACTGAGAAGGCTGTTTAATAGGAAGGTGCCCTCTAATCAATCTCATTAAAAATTCAAATCACAAAATAGAAAAAGCAGCCACAGGCCACTATTATTGGAATGGATGTCCTTCAGCAGTATCTGCACCCTCACAGTGTGGACGGCCCATAGCCCTGAGGTCTGCCTGGAGTGCTGCACCTCCTCATGTGCTCATGGATGCAAGCAGCCACACTGAGCCCTGAATCTGCTTTGCCTAAAATGGGTGGCATTGGAAACGGTTGGAAAATTGGCACACTGACTGGTGCCAGTATTCTTAGGCTCTACCTGCTTCTGTTAATGACCTCGACAGGGCCCAAAGGTTCTGCCCAACATATAGACTATTACCCTTCATCATTGTCCTGATGAATGGCCACAGATCTGAAATGTTGGCTGGAATTTTCCAGTACTCTCCCCCATGCTTCCATGGCAGGTTTTCGCGTGGAGGAGGTGGCTCGCCATTGGTTACCAGCAGGATCTTTAGTCCCGACGAAGGCAATGCCAATTTGCATGGCCTTCCCGGCCCTCTGCCCAGGGAACCCGTGGCAGGGGGCCAGAGGATTCTGCCTGAGGGAAGGGCTGGAAAATCCTGTCCGCTATCTCTGTTTCTCTTCCCTCAGGTGCTGTCAGAGCTGCTTAGCATTCCCTGAATTTATATAGATTGGATATATGGATGGTTGAATGTATTAAAAAAGTTGTTCGGTATTATTGACACTGATAACAAGTGAGCCAGGAGGATGAATTAGTTATTTGGGGGCAGTTCATATTTTCACAAACCGTACTGCACTCCTACATTATGCGTTTATACCACTCACTACAAATGGGAATTCCGAGGAGCTTAAGGTAAATGCGTTCATTTAAATTTTAGCTCTTAACCTTTGAGGTACAGGGGGAATTAGCTCATTTTCCTAAGGCCATTATGGGGAACGACAAAAATAACAGCGCTTGGTATCGGCATTGTGCATCAAGATTTCATCTTGACTTCAATTTGCATGCCCTGGGTGTCAAGTGGGAGGGCACAACGGTCACCTATAGGTTACAGTAATGACCACCCTGGAAATATAAAGAGTGCTGCAGAGTTTAAAAGGCTTAAAGGGGTACGTAATTATTGGGTCCTTGGGAGAGTTTATGGAGGGAGCTATGAACCCTGAATCGAGGGAAGCGTTTTCCAAACTGACTAATTGCAAAAAGGTAAGGACTGGATTTTCCAGTTGCTCCTGCCAGTGGGGTCTTTCAGCCCCACGGACCATGGTGTGTTCCCCGGCGGCAGAGGTTGTGAACAATGGAAAACCCTGTTGACAGCGACGAGACTGGAAGATCCCGCCAACAACCAATGGCAGGCTGCAAAACACGCCGCAGGTCGGGTACGGATGGTGTGGAAATTCCCGCTCAATCTTACCATTGGAGCTTCCAGTGAGCAAGGAGTGGAAAAAGCAAAGCCAAATCATTCGGAATGCTCGTGAATGGGGTTGGTCACAACATCCTGTTTCATGATATGGGCTTTGGCATCAGGAAAGGAAGCAAAGGGAGGATGGACGGTTTCCCTGCCATGCAAGAAAGGCCTTAACCACAGTAGCACGCAAACCGAGGCAAGAGTTGGCTGAGACCATCAGGAGAGACAATTCTGTACCAAGGACATGGAAACAGGGCCAGAAAAAAGTTTAATGACCAACGCGAGAGGAAAGGGAAATGTGAACCTCTATGCAGTTGAGACGTTGTGTGTTTGGTCTGTGGCCCCGTCCTACTGCTTCTTGTCACTCACTGTTCTTTGCTCGTTGACATAACATTTTGCCAGCATGTTGCAAACTCAAACCCACCACTTAGCCACCAGCCACATGAACTTTACAAACGGTAATACAAGGTGTGATGCATGAAAGAGCAGAAGCTACCCACAATGCTCACAGAGGAAACACACGCCGACACGAGGAGTATGAGAAAACTCCACACATTCAGTCACCCAAGATTGGAATCAAACCCGGGACCCTGGCACTGTGATGCAGCAGTAATAACCACAGAGCCACTGTGCTGCCCTAGGTGAGAGTTCAATAAAGAGCTTGGAGAGAAGGCGAGACTTCAATAAAGAACAGAGAGAGAGAGGCGAGATTTCAATAAAGAGCATGGAGAGAAGATGATAATTTAATAAAGAGCATGGAGAGAAGGCAAGACTTCAATAAAGAACATGCAGAGAAGGAGAGACGTCAACAAAGAACATGAACAGAAGGCGTGACTTCGATAAACAGAGTGGAGGGAAGGCGAGAATTCAATAAAGATTGTGGAGAGAAGGTGAGACTTTAATAAAGAGCATGGAGGGACGGCGATAATCAATAAAGAGCATGGAGGGAAGGCAAGAGTTGAATAAAGAGCGTGGAGAGAAGGTGAGAGTTCAATGAAGAGCATGGTGAGAAGATGAGACTTTAATGAGAACATGGAGAGAGAGGTGGGAGCTCAATAAAGAGCGTGGACAGAGAGAGCTGAGACCTCATTAAAAAGGATGGAGAGAGGTGAGAGCTCAATAAAGAACTCCATGTTTCAGAGCTTGAGTGGTGTCTGGAGTTACTGTGGTGTATTTATGAAGCTGAGAGCTACGTGGATAGCACATTCAGACAGGTGGTCACACTGCAGCTTAAGGGCTTGGTGGCAGAGTGGGAATCGGTGACCAACAGGCAGTTCAAGAGAACTAGACAGGTAGTGCAGTAGTCCCATGGGAAATGTGTTTTCCATTTTGGAAGGGGGTGAGGGTGTTTGATCTTCAGAGGAGTGCAGTCAGAGCCAGGTTTGTGGTACCATGAGCGGCCCAGCCATACAGGACGGGAGGAAGAAGAAAGGACAAGCAATAGTGATAGGGGCGTCATTAGTCAGGGAAACAAACAGGCATTTCTGTGGCTGTAGATGTGACTCCAGGATGGTATGTTGCCTCCTTGGTACCTGGTCAAGGATGTCACAGAGCAGCTGGAGGACATTCTTCTGGGGGAGAGTGAATAGCCAGAGGTTGTGGTCCACATTGGCACTAATGATTTAGATTGAAAGGGATGGGGTCCTGTAATCAGAATTTAGGGAGCGAAGTAGAAGATTAGCAAGCAGGACTTCAAATAAAGTTAACTCCAGTTTTCAATACAAGTTACTACTCCATTTGTCTTGTCTTCCATGACATCTTTGTTGTTTAATCTCTCTTGCCCTCTAGCCTATCGCTGGCCTCTTTTGCTGCACCTGCACACCCCTTTCTTTTTCAACCACATAAAACCTATCACATTTCTCCCTCTCTCTGGTTCTGAAGAAGAGTCATATTGGACTCAAAATGCTAACTGTATTTCTCTCTCCAAACATACTGCCCGACCTGCAGAGGTTTTCTGGCATTTTCTGTTTTTGACTCTTCAGCATTGCCAGAACTTAAGCAATATTGTTGCAATCTTCATGTCCCAGCATATTCTGAACTTGAAGCTAATTTTTATATTTTAACCCAATTACAAACAACTGCAAAAGATACCTGCATGAAGATCACCTGATTTCTCTTGTGATTGAAGTATCCTTTATCTCAAATTGGAAGGGAAGGAACCTTCCAGACTTTTAAAAATAAAACAATATTTCAACTTTTACTGCACAGTTCTAATACTGGCAGATTACATGCAGTTTCTTAACCTTAATACTAGTTCTCATCAAACACAAAAATACTGGTCTCATTCCACTTACACATATAGGCAAAGGCAACACTTGCGTTTAGGAAGCAATCTTTATTCTGTTAGGGACATTCGTTCAGAACCCTTTTCCAAAGCCTTCTCTCTATAGCTTTTTTCATGACCTCTTCCATGGCTGCTTACATCCTTCTCTGTTCCAAATTGATTCTGTCTCTCTCTCTAAGCTCTGCCAGGCCTTCAAACAAAGGTCCTCCTCTTGAATGTCCAGACTGGATCGTATCAACTGTAAATGGGATTGCTTGATTGCCCACTTCGATGCCATTCATATGCATTGGTGCAGAAATGGGTCATCAGACTCTGTAATAGCATGGTGGTTATTCAGGAATGTCCCAAAAGACAATGGATCTCAGGTGAATTACCTTATGCATTCCCTAATGAGTTTAAGTCTGAATGGGACCATGCGACTCAGCCTATGTGGGCATATCCATCTGAGTCGGCTGCCAGCAGTTTTATTGCTGTTACATCTTAGACACCATTTCTGGACCAAAGTTCCTAATATCGCCCACATCTTAACAAACTAAAGCATCAACTCATCAAATAAACTGCATGTCTGCTATAAAAGAGACAGAACCAATTATAAATTGTAATTGCATTGCATTACCTTCATTTGTACCTAATCTTTGTGTGTGATAATATGTATGACCCGAGTGAGTGAAAAGTTGCATTTCAAATTCCAGGGCAAGCATGCGTCAACAAATAACCCTTTTTGTTTTTAACCTCACAAAACGTTAGCTGCTGGAAATATTATAATTGGAACAACCACTCTGAGGATAAGAAACCACACACCTTTTACAAACAAACATATTGATAATGGGCAATACAAAGGCATCCTTAAATTCTGTCCATGTCAACAGGCTAATGGAGAACAAGGGAGTCAGGAAATAATTAGCATCAAGTACTGTCATTCCAGATATGCAGGCAGAGGAACAGAGGGACAGGGTTCAATGCCTTCCTTCTTTGTCAATGCACAACAACTTAGAATCATAGAATCATAGAATTTACAGTGCAGAAGGGGGCCATTTGGCTCATCGTGCCTGCACCGGCCCTTGGAAAGACCACCCTACTTAAGCCCACACCTTCACCCTATACTCGCAACCAAGCAACCCCCCACAAATATTGGACAGTAAAGGCAATTTATCACGGCCAATCCACCTAATCTGCACATCTTTGGACTGTGGGAGGAAACCCAAGCACCCGGAGGGAACTCACGCAGACATGGGGGGAAAGTGAAACATTCTCCACACAGACAGGCACCTAATTGAACCTGGGTCCCTGAAGCTGTGAGGCAGTAGTGCTAGCCACTGTGCCCCTTGATATGTAGAAAATCACCATGTGATCAGGCAAAGTCAACATGGATTTGTGAAAATGAAATAATTTTTAACTAACTTATTGGAGTTTTTTGAGGAAGTAACAAGCTAGGTAAAGGGGGAATCTGCTGATGTGGTGTACTTGAATTTCCAAAAAGCATTTGATAATGTACCGTATTAAAGGTTATTACACAAGATAAGAGACTTATAAAATTCTAACAGGACTAGACAGGGTAGATGCAGGAAAAATGTTGGGGTCACAGTCTGAGGATTCAGGGTAACCATTTCGGACAGCGATGAGGAGACATTTCTTCACCCAAAGAGTGGTGAGCCTGTGGAATTAATTACCACAGGAAGTAGTTGATGTTAAAACATTGAATATATTCAAGAGGCAGCTCGATATAGCACTTGGAGCGAATGCGATCAAAGGTTATGGGGAGAAAGCAGAATTAGGCTATTGTGTTGGATGATCAGCCATGATCGTGATAAATGGCAGAGCAGGCTCGAAGGGTGAAAAGGCCTCCTCCTGCTCCTATCTTCTATGTACTATGTCACATGGTGCCGAAAAGTCTCACTCAGGTGATACCAGAGAAAACTGAAAAACTGGAAGCATTTTTCTTACAAGGAAGAAGATCAGGAGGAATTCAAAGTAGGCTTGCATACAGTCACTATTCTAATTAGTAACTGAAGGACATAAATTTAAGAATAGAAGGAGGTGAAGAGGTGTTTTATTTATTTAATGGGTTGGCATGATGTGGAACTCCCTACAGAAACAACAGTGGAAACAAAATTCATTTTATATTTGAAATGGAAAATGGATAATTATTTGACAAAAACAAATTATTTGAAAAGGTTGGGATAAGGAACTGGGGCGAGATTCTCCGACCCCCCCGCCGGGTCGGAGAATCGCCGGGGGCTGGTGTGAATCCCGCCCCCGCCGGTTGCCGAAGTCTCCGGCACCGGCGGGAATCGCTGGCGCCCCCCCCCCCCCGCTCGATTCTTCGGCCCGGATGGGTCGAAGTCCCGCCGCTAAAATGCCTGTCCCGCCGGCGTAAATTAAACCACCTACCTTACCGGCGGGACAAGGCGGCGTGGGCGGGCTCCGGGGTCCTGGGGGGGGGGGGTGCGGGGCGATCTGGCCCCGGGGGGTGCCCCCACGGTGGCCTGGCCCGCGATCGGGGCCTACCGATCCGCGGGCGGGCCTGTGCCGTGGGGGCACTCTTTCCCTTCCGCCTCCGCCACGGTCTCCACCATGGCGGAGGCAGAAGAGACTCCCTCCACTGCGCATGCGTGGGAAGGTGTCAGCGGCCGCTGACGCTCCCGCGCATGCGCCGCCCGGAGATGTCATTTCCGTGCCAGCTGGCGGGGCACCAAAGGCCTTTTCCGCCAGCTGGCGGGGCGGAAATTCGTCCGGCGCCGACCTAGCCCCTTAAGGTTGGGGCTCGGCCCCCAAAGATGCGGAGTATTTCACACCTTTGGGGCGGCGCGATGCCCGTCTGATATGCGCCGTTTTGGGCGCCAGTCGGCGGACATCGTGCCATTTCCGGAGAATTTCGCCCATATCTATTTGAGAAGGCTACTGCATAGGGCAGCGTGGTGGCACAGTGGTTAGCAGTGCTGCCTCACAGCTTAAGGGATCTGGGCGCGATTCCGACCTTGGGGTAATGTCTGTGTGTAGGTTTCACGTTGATCCCTTGCCTGCGTGTGTTTCCTCCGGGTGCTCCGGTTTCCTCCCACAGTCTAAAGATGGGCAGGTTATATGGATTTGCCATGCTAAATTGCCCCTTCATGTCCAAAGATTAGGTGGGGTTATGGGATTGCGTGAGAGTGGGCCTAGGAAGGGTGCTCTTTGAGAGGGTTGGTGCAGACTCGATGGGCCGAATGGTCTCCTTCTGCACTGTAGGGATTCTATGGGCTGAACATCCCACTGATGTGCAATAAATCAACGATTATGGGGTAATCACTGAGAATATGAATGACTTAATCACAGTGTATTGTAAACAAATGCAGTCTGGAAACTTTTGGCATTCAAAATTATTTTTATGCTCTAAAGTTCTGAATCATTTTTAATTTCAAAAGTAAATTGAATAAGCATTTGATGAAGTGGTTGATGTCCCAAATAAAAAGGTACACAATTAGAACATATAGAAGGAAAAAATGCTATTTGGGTAATTGTATGTACAAATGAGAGGATATTAAAAGTACTTTATTCTATGGCCAGGTAGAGACATGGCAAACCAGAAATGTTATCTTGCTGTGGTTATATATACCAATACTTCACAGGGTTACCATACCACTGTGCAATCTTTCCTGCATGATAAACATATTAGTTTGTTTTATCTGAAAATGCCGGCTAGACAAGCTGTGGAAAGGTTAAAATTTCCGTTCTCATAACAGACCTTGACCATCTGACCTGATGATTAATATAATGACACTTTACTATGAAGACTGTGTCAAAACAGTAAGTTATAAACAATGCTAGGATAATAATGCTACCACTGACCCTTAGGTCTCAAAGATAGTTGTGGAAATGAAGTGCAAAGTGAAGTCTGTAGAAACAGTTTGTTTTGTTATTCGAAACACACTGAAAGAACAGGCCGACGGAAACTATAATTTTATCAGCATCGAGGGAATTGAGAATATTTTTGTTGGAGACCTGATCTCCAGTGGTGTATTTTGTTGGGCAGGGTGCCTAGGGTGGCGCGGGGGTGGGGGGGGGGGTGATGTGTGCGGAGTGTACTGGAAGTGCTGGGAGGTCCGTTAGCTCAGTTGGCTGGACAGCTGGTTTGTGATGTGGGGCAACGACAACAATGTGGGTTCAATTCCCATACCAGCTGAAGTTATTCATGATGGCCCCGCCTTCTCAGCCTTGTCCTTCACGTGAAGCGTGGTGACCCTCAGGTTAAATCACCGCCAGTCAGGTCTGTCTCCCAAAGAGGTGAGTAACCTATGGCCCTCTGGGACTACGGCGGCTTTCACTGGAATTCTGTTGCATTTGTGTGCATTTTTACGAGCGCTCACATTAGAATGTTTTGGGCAGGCGTTTGTTGTCTGTGGAGGAAACAATTAGTGGGATGACCCCAGGGCACAGGAAGGTAGGACAATGTTGGAGCCATAAAAGGCAACACAGTAACATCCTTGTGACTTAGAAGTGGACTGACATATTGTTTTCTATTGAAACTTAATTTTTATATTTGCAGTTGCTTATTAATAATTAAGAGTAATGCATTGCACCAGATAGAAGTAAACATTTAACAGTCTCATTTAACAGTCTGTGTTCCTGATTACATTAATGTGCCTGCTCTATGAATTCGACTGGGATGAAAACCAAAGCGGGAGTTGCATTCTCCCTGCTGTTTGCCTCAGAGAGAGTTACAGACTGCCAGGTATTGGATGGAGAACCATGGGAAGTTAGTGTGGCTCTGAAGAATGATGATGTGGGAATAGCCAGGATTCTTCTTTCATTCCAGATGGACTAGAGAAGTTATAGGGTCAGGGAAGGGAGGATTCTTTCTCTTCGTGTTTATGTTGCAAGTAGCACAAAGAGAACAATTTCTTCAGCATTTCTCAGGGATTATAAGATCATAAGACGTAGGAGCAGAAGTAAGCTGGCCCATCGGGTTTGCTCCACCATTCAATGAGATCATGACCAATCTGATCTGATAATCCTTCTATGCTGCAGCTTTCTTCAGTCTTTCCCCATTTAAATAATATTCAGGTCCTTTATTTTTCCTACTAAAGCGCATAACTTCACATTTTCCTCCAATATATTCCATCTG
Organism: Scyliorhinus torazame; assembly: GCF_047496885.1. Classification (NCBI taxonomy): domain Eukaryota; kingdom Metazoa; phylum Chordata; class Chondrichthyes; order Carcharhiniformes; family Scyliorhinidae; genus Scyliorhinus; species Scyliorhinus torazame. The sequence goes on along the minus strand of NC_092724.1, from coordinate 115,904,168 downwards.
CCACGTTTTTGCCAATTCATTTAACCTGCCTATATTCCTCTGTAGACTGAGTCATCCTCACCACTTGCCATTTCACCTATTTTTGTGTCATCTGCAAATTTGGCAATCATACATTCACTTCCCTTGCCCAAGTCATTCATACATATTGTAAATAATTGTGCTACAACACTGATCTTTGCATTCCACTAGTTGCCATCCTGAAAATGCCCCTCTTATGTCAACTCTGTCTTCTATTAGTTAGCCAACCCTCCATCCATGCAAAGATACCTCCCCCAATATCGTGGATTCTTGTCTTATTGAGCAGCCTTTGAGTGGTACCTTAGCAAACATTAAAAAAAATATAGACATGTGTGACTGTTTCACCTCATTTCATAGAATTTACAGTGCAGAAGGAGGCCATTCGGTCCATCGAGTCTGCACTGGCTCCTGGAAAGAGCATCCCACTTAAGCCCACGCCTCCACCCTATCCCCGTAACTCAGTAACCCCACCTAACCATTTTGGACACTAAGGGCAATTTATCATTGCCAATCCACTTAACCTGCACATCTTTGGACTGTGGGAGGAAACCAACTAGGCCAGATAGTGCAGAAGAGGGAAAGGGTTGCACAGCACTAAGCATTGCCTCCATCTGTAAAATGTAAGAGGCTCACAGCATTTGTTACAAGTAACATTTCAAAACCACAAAATCAGATTGAAAGTTTTTCTTGACAATTCCAGATAGATTGTATTTAACTGGCAGCATTGGAAGCATATGCTCCATTGTTTTATAAAGCAATCTGCCACTGATCTGTTTTTAGCACCTGTTCATGTAATGTATGTTGTTGTGCACCTCATCTGTATGTGCAGGACTTTTGGCAGGGGAAAAGACTTAGTCCTCAATTTGTGTATTCAAATGCTATTGTGAAGTTGACCTGAGGAAGGTCCAGCTTCTTTTGTCTTTCTCTCCCTGTAACTACTTTTTTCTTGTTTCCCTTGTTTTGTCCTTTAGTTCCTTTTTGTCCGATTAGCTGCCCTTGCCACACCCCTCAATTTCACCAGCCCACCTGCCCAAACTCCCCCTTGCTCTAGCCATGAATTTCCCTCTAGTTTCCCTCCTTCCTCTCTCTCTATTCCATCAATCCTATTGCAATCAAACTGCTGACCACCCTAGTTCTCCTTCTGGTCCCCATGTCAGTTGATATTGTAAATGGTTCTCTCTATGCAGCTCTTGTCCGTCTCTCCCTTAAATCTGCCGTCAACACCCATCTCCACAAAGAACAATACTTGATCCCAGCTTCCTTGCAAGTTTCCGTCCCATCGTCAATCTCCCTTTCCTCTCCACAGTCCTTGAACATGTTTTGCCCACCCAAATCTCCTCCAATCTTTCTTGAAACGTCATGCTTGAGTCCTTTCAAAATGGTGTCCGCCTTTGCCACAAGTATAAAACAGCTCTTATCAAAGTCACAAATCCAGTGTGACTGTGACAAAGATAAACTTTCCCTCCTCATCCTTCTCAAACTGTCTGCAGCCTTTGACATTGAGACCTCCTTGTGTACTGAGCATCTCTATTCCTTAAGTTTCAGTACTTGGTGTATTTTAGCAGACCTTTTTGGTAACATGCTTCAAATCGAGCCTTTTTATTCAGTACTCTTCAAACTGGATTGATATTGCAGCTCTTCTGGGATTTATTGTCGGTTTATATTAAAAATCGGTGTTAAGTACCGGGTATAAACATAATTCAAAGAATGATTTAAGAATTTAAAATTCATGACAAAATGTAATGATCCACTTTGAAATTTGGCGTTGTTTCATGGGTCATGTACCGTGCTATAAAGGATACCTTCATGATAATAAACCATATTTTGCTTACTTAAAGTAATGTGAATTGATGCTGTAACTTGTACAAAGACTGAACCTTTGGTTACTTGCGTTATCCTAAAAATGATTTTCTTCACGTGGTGGTTGCATGAGGGTCATCCTCAGTCATTTTCTATTGATACACCAGACTGGAGGAAAGGATCTGGCTTGTAAATGGCAAGTCCTCATGTGCCTGAATGGCTAACCTTGCAGACATAGGTACAGGGTATGATTCAGCCAGAAAATGTCGAGGCATAATTTTGGATGAGTGGGGTGGGGTGTTTCCCACTGGCTTTTTGGGTGAGATTCAGACCAGTATTCACCTACACTTTGTCATTTTTTGGGGGCCTTGGGGTGTTTCTCCCTGGTCCAGCCCACACTTCGAGTTAATTCAGCAGTGGGGAGCTGAACTCGCCAGTGAAACCGGCTCCTCAGAGATCGGGCTGCCATTTTGAAAGGGTGCCCCGATCTCTAAGTGAGCTTGAGTGTCCCCCAAACCCCCCGGACAATGTCACACAATGGTAATGCCAAACTCTGCACACATGGACATTCCCCACAAGTGAGGACACCCTGCCATGAGGTCGTTGAAGGTCCTGCCTTTTTGACACCCCACACCCTCTTTTGGGCCCCCCCAACCTTTATGAGGCCCCTACATACCCTCTTTCACCCCCCTACCCTTCAGAAGTCCCTCACTCCATCCTTTCATGGGCATGGTCCCCCTCAGGCCCAGACCCTTGGCAGTGCCAACCTGGCTCCCAGGCACTCAGGTACTACCAACCTGGAACCCAGAAAGTTCCCCTGGCACCTTGCAGTGGGGCCAGTTGGCACTACCAGGGTGCCTGGCTGCTAGGGGCAGTGCCAAGGTCCTGCTCTGACCTGTCCTGGACCACACTTGTGGAGACCAGTACCAATTGCCGCCTGGTTGAGGCCTTGCCAATGCAGTCATTGACTCCCGCATGCCGGGTGAATTCGATGTTGGGATATTTAAATTAACTAATAATTATGTGGATCATGCCCAGCATCTAGGGTGGTTGAATCGCACCCACAGGGTCTACAATGTGCTTGTTTGAATGTCTTCAGTTGACAGTGAAAGATCCAGTATGCTGCATGAACTCAAGGCTTAAACTTCTTGGAATGCACTGCCTGAAAGGGTGGTGGAAGCATGCCCAATAAGACATTTCGGAAGGTGAAACGGATTTATGTTTGAAAAGGGGGAAAAAATTGCAAGGCTGTAGAAAAAAAACAGGGAAGTGGGATTAATTGGACAGCTCTTTGGAAGAGCTAGCATAGTTACAATGGCTGAATGGCCTCCGGTAGTCACTGAATAGAAAACGTATAGGCACTTTGATCACAGAAATTGCTATTTTGTATTTTAAGTTCAATCATATTCTTGTATTTTTTGTCTTTGTAATGTTCTAAATTCATTTCCTGCAATAAGTGGAGAAAGCAACATGCTAAGCGACAGGATTTCCACAAGATGCTTGGGAAGGATGTGATTCATGCCTTTCATTTGTTTATTGGCAAATTCTGTGGACATTTCATGTTTGATTTGCTATTTTATTAAGCTGTTGATTCGTTTAATTTCATTCATCTGACATTTTTAGCACTTTAAACATTGTTAAATCTTGTTATTTGAAATTTCATTGATGTTTTATGTGTGTGAACCTGATGTGGTGCAAGTGTCATGTATGGCTTGTGTATCAATTGAATTGCCAGCATGCGAACTTGGAACTGTGACCGACCCAAAGTGTGCAAGATACAATTGTGAGAATTCAACTCTTTGTGGTGGTGTTCTTGCAAGGATGGAACTGCCTACTTCTTCAGATCTGCCATCATCCCATCTTTTTTCCCTGGGATTTGGATCGCTCACTGTGCATTCTGAGATACCTGACATTAAGAGGTTATTCGAGGGTGAACGATCATGGCATTCCTGCAGCAGCTCCAGAAAAGGCAGTCATGGCATTAAAGTGAAGAAGGAGATCCCTGAAGATTGGGATGAATAGTCAATTGTCTTCAATAGATAAGTGTGCCACTACCTTCCACTTAATGGCCCCCAGAGGTGGCAGAAATGGGATGGGAGATCAATCCTCGAAGAAACCACCGATCGCCAGCATTTCCATGGTTACATATAAGGATGGAACGACCTTCAGTAGTCCCATTGTACACAGGGGTCAGGGTGGGGTAGTAGGGCGCGGGGGTGGGGCTGTGTTTTGGAGTTTTGGTTACGGAGCAGTGAATAATAAGAGGGCGAATTGTCCCTCTGTCTCCACCATGCTCTCTGATGATTCCCCGCAAAGTATTCCTAGCTGTAAATAGACATTTCATAGGTCCGCTTTTGGGGAATTTGAATGGAACTTTAATGAGTTTTCATTGAAGTCCTACAGTGCAGAAGGAGGCCATTCAGCCCATCGGGTCTGCCCACTTAGACCTACTCCCCCACCCTATTCTCGTAACCCCATAACCCCACAAACCTGCATATCTTTGAACACTAAGGGGCAATTTAGCGTGGCCAATCCACCTATCCTGCACATCTTTGGACTGTGGGAGAAAACCCATGTAGACACAGGAAGAAGACACACAGACAGTCACCCAAGGCCGGTATTGAACCCGGGGCCCTAGTGCTGTGAGGCAGCAGTGCTAACCACTGTACTACCATGTTGCTCTTCTATAATGTAATATGATTGGTGTTGATTTTGTCTTTCTAAGGCTCACTGACCCACCTCAGTGCAGCTGCTGGATTCCTGACATTCTAGGAAATGCAATCAGAGTTAAGCATGTAATGCAAATGAAATCTGAGGCTTCATTAGCGCATCTTATCCTGCATTCTGAAAGGAGATTGGTTACCATCCCATGTCGTGTCTGCCTTAAGCCTTGTTTGAGCCAGCTTTCTAAAAGACTTTCATTATTTTACCCATTTAACCACCTTCCTAGACCTAATCCCACAAACCCACTTTTGCAAAGCTCTCGCCATACACTTAGCAAGCATGGGGCTGGTTTAGCACAGTGGGCTAAATAGCTGGCTTGTAATGTCGAACAAGGCAGCAGCGCAGGTTCAACTCCCATACCGGCCTCCCCGAACAGGCTCCGGAATGTGGCGACTAGGGGCTTTTCACAGTAACTTAATTGAAGCCTACTTGTGACAATAAGCGATTATTATTATTATTATTATGGAGTGGAAAATGTTGCACTGCTTCAGTAGAGGATAGTCTTCTGAGGTTGATATAAAGGTATTATTAATAAGGCAAAGTAGAGAGAGATTTATTCTGTATGGGTGTGTTCTGTATTGCCTGGAGGGTGTCAAACTGGAGATGTTCATTTCCACTATATTGGCATCCATCATTTCATTGAAAAAACAATCCAGTGTTATTGTGATTATATTTCCCAGTGGATCATATCCAATCCTACTGTATTCTCAGTAAGAGCAATTAAACTGGCGACAAGCTCTTTGTTGTACTTGAAGTGTTTCAGGAACATCTTCCTAAACATTGAGAACCTCTTAAACAAAATTTCAGAACTACACTTTGATAAATATATGGGTAGAAAGCCAACATTTAAATCAAATGCTGCTATTGTTGCTGTGTAATCTTTATGTCGATAGTAATTATGATTATGAATCGAATATCCATGCTTGCGAAGCCTAAGAACTAACCTGTAATATTGCAAGTTCACTTCCAAGACTCCAACATATACTTCTGTTGGCCATTCTCTCATCAGTAGCATGTGCAGAATCAGTACGTCGAGACAGGGTGGTGCCTTTAATCAGTTTATTCATGAAGAGACATAGGATCAGGATTAGGCCATTCGGTCACTCTCTCGAGCATGTTCTCCCATTTAATTATGGCTTATCCGTACCTCAGGCCCATTCACCCAGTGTTGCTCCATATCGCTTAATAATCTATCTGACAAAATCTAGTTCTGAATTTTTCAATTGACAGCTTTTTGAGAGTTTCAGATGTCCATCATCCTTTGCACAAAGAGGTGCTTCCTGGCATCACCTCTGAAAGGCCTTGCTCTAATTTTAAGGTCACGACCCCTTGTTCTGGGCACTCTCACCAGAGGAAATAATTTCTCTCCCTATTGTCTCTATCAAATCCTTTAATCAACAGCGAACACATCCTGGATGGAGAGATATTATTCGGTTTATCCTAAATTTAACTTCTGGTATTGTAATGGTAAAAGCAAGTTCATGAAACTATTGGGGGTTATTTTTGTGCATGATTAGAACAATTATTTTGAATAGATTAAAGTAGTATACAGTGGAATTTTATGTAAACATACAGCTCAACTATTATGCCCTTATAAGTAAATATCTGGCAGCACTCTTACATGAAGAATGGTTATTTAACTGGAGATATTGGAGGGCTAGTTCCTTGCAAAGAGAAGAAAAGGGCAAAAAACAGCTGTAATTTAGTGACTGCTGAGTCCTATTATTTATCCATTAACTTTTTGTCTTCATTTTTCTCTGGGACTGTTTGCATTTGCATACATGCCCACATACAGAAACTCACACAGACACACAAGCACAAAAACGCTCGAGAGTTCAATATGAATAAGTAATTATACTTGTTGGAGAATAACATGTACTATACGTATTCAATTTACTTAGTACACTAGATACTTCTGTCAAAGAAAAACTTTCATCCATATAATCCACTCCATTTTAGATTCGGACGAGGATCAAGGAGAATTTATTGGTGGAATATTTTGAACAGTTATGTGTTCAATTGATGGGGTTGCAATTGCAGGGTTTGAGGGTGGCACCAATCAGACCTCAGTGAGGGAACAATTAGGGGTCGAGGAGGTTTGAGGATCATGATTGGTATCCCAATGGAGAGAGTAACTGGTGTCCGTCTCAAAGTGGCAGCAGTCTGAAGTTAGGCATGGTGATCAGGTTTGGGTTGGAGGTAGGTCAGGGATTGGAATGTCTGGATGCTCGGGCTGGTGGTTCATACCAAGGCCTGGAAGTCATAGGACAGATCTGCCTGGCCTGGCAATGGCAGCTTTCATAACAATGATTGCCGTAAGGTTTGCTTTTCATAACATTTACAGTTTTAAAAAAAAACAGCCTTTATATCTCTCAGAAGCAGCTAAAAATGTTTTAAACCCAAATAATTAAGGAGAAGCAAAGTGATTGTTGTTATCGAGAAAAAAGATGAACAGGTAAAGGGTAAGACTACCCTGAAAACAAAACACTGAAACAGACAATGGTTGGGAAATCTCATGAAGGTAGTGGACTTTGAAATAATGAACACCAGTCCATTCCAGTAGGTCATCATACTTGGCTTAGAGATACTACTTCCTTTGCATTCTGACCTTTTCAACTTTCCATTTGAAGTATTACTTGACAGATTCTGTGGTTCAAATTCTGTACCTGACTTCTCTAATCTATTTCCATCACTAATTTAGAAGTTCGCCCATTTGTATGGGCTAATGAGATGTTGGAATTGATCCAAACTGCATTACGTGTGGAACCTTATTAACATAGTTCCTCCCTTTTCCAAGGAGACTGATGCGGATTGGTAGCACATCCCCACTTTCTCTCACTTTTCTGTTCCTATATATTTGAAATCCCGTCTCGCACATACATGGAGCAAAGTCTTAAGCTCTCAGCAGAGCCTCTCAGCTTTGAAGTTCATATATATATTCAGTTGCAATGGTGCCCATGCAATAGTAGTATTGTAATTTGAGATCAGTTCATTCTCATGGAGAGAGGCTCCTGCGATGAGGTGTAACTAATAGGCCAATGATGAATGGTGTTTGTTCGCAATGATAGGTTTGGATATTAGACAGTGAAACAAATCCATGACCACCAGGTCACAAGGCAAGAATTTTTGTAGTGACAGTGTCAGATCCCTGCTTCCCTTTCGAGATATATGACTTCCTTCTTCCCCCTCTATCATTGTAATGGGTGTTAGGCATGAATAGTGTGTGAATGAGCGTAACATTCACTGAGGGATTACTGTTATGATGGTGGGTGGGTTAGACAGGAATTAGGTGTGGAACACCAAGCATGTGTGTTTATATCGAAATGGAACAGAATTGTGGAAACACGGCTGTCCTAATGATCTCAGATAAGATGACAGGCTATTTGCTTTTGCATCTGGGTACTTCTCAGTGCTCGCAGGAAACACATTGCATTCACGTTTTTGTTGCCAAGATGCAGTTTATAACATTCATTTGTAACTCTATTTTCTGCAGGGTGTCAATGTTTATTAAATCAAAGGATAATGTTGCGTGTCTCGTAATTGCCCGCACTTACTATGTGGATTATGTTGCCACAGCAACTTGGGCTCCTTGAGTGAACCACAAGGAAGAATGTGGTTTAAATTAAATGAAATTAACATAGTCTTCATAAAAACAAACAATATTTCTCTTCTGTTACTCCAGAATTCCTTTCAACAAAGTTTTATATCTTAAATTAATCAAATTAATATCTCTTTATAACGTTATGCCTCCATCTGCACTCCTTATAATACCACCTATTTGCCACTGGCAAATTTGGATGTGTGGCTTTCTATTTCATGATCTAAGTCTTTAATAAATACAATGAATAGTTAAGACCTCAACACTGGTCCTTGCAGTAAGCCATACGATACCTCCTGCCAATGGGTGTACCTGCCCATTATCCCTACCCTCTGACTCCTGCTACTGAGTGTATTTTTCTAAAAACTCAATAATTTGCTTTCATTTGCATGAGCTTCGACTTTAGCTAACATTCTCTATTCTTTAACAAGCAAAATTTGCCTACTCCTACTCCTCGTTCTTATGTGCTAAAAAAGAACTACTCTGTCTAATTCCCCCTTCAGAGCTCTTGGTCTGTACCCCTGTAGGTAACCTCAAACACAAATCTGTTTTTCTTGAATAGTAAGGGGATCAGGGGTTATGGCGAGAAGGCAGGAGAGTGGGGATGAGGAACGTATCAGCCATGATCGAATGGTAGAGCAGACTTGATGGGCAGAATGGCTTAATTCTGCTCCTATATCTTCTGGTCTTATTCTCGTCTGAGGGATTTTATCAAATGTTGTCTTCGCTTTGGAGAAGGAGGCTGTGGGTGCAGAATTCAGACAGAGGATCTCTGAGGTTCTTGAGCAGTTTGACATAGGGAGTGAAGAGGTACTGGAGGTTTGGTTTTGGTAGGCGTAAAAGGGGACAAATCCCCAGGTCCAGATGAATTGTATCCCAGGCAGCAGTGGGAGGCAAGGGAACAAATTACAGGGGCCCTGACTCAAATTTTTAATTCCTCTCTGGCCACAGGGGAGGTACCAGAGGATTGGAGGACAGATGATGTGGTTCCACTTTTCAAGATGAGTGGTAGAGATAAACTAGGGAATTACAGATCAGTGAATCTCACATCAGTGGTAGGGAAAATATTGGACATAATTCTGAAGGACAGAATCAATCTCCACTCGGAGAGGCAAGATTTGATCAGGGACAGTCAGCATGGCTCTGTCAGAGGGAAGTCATGCCTGACAAATTTGATTGAAATTTTTGAGGAGGTGCCCAGGTGTGTAGATGAGGGTAGTACAATTGATGTAGTTTATATGTATTTAGGCAAAGCCTTTGACAAGATCCCACATTGGGGTCTGATAAAGAATGTAAAAGCACATGGGATCCAAACTAATGTGGCAAATTGGGGGGGGGGGGGGTACTAGGTATGTTTGCAGATGAAAATTGGCTAGGTGGTTGACTGAAGAAGAAGGTCTTAGGTTACAGGATGATCTAGACAGATTGGTCAGGTGGACAGATCAGTGGCAGATAGAATTTAACCCTGAAAAGTGTGACGTGAAGCACTTTGGAAGGACTAACACAACAAATCTCAAAGGAACAGAGGGAGATTGGGGTGCTTGTCCACAGATCCCTGAAGGCAGCAGGACAGGCTAATAGGGTAGGTAGGAAGGCATTTGGGACATTTGGCTTGATCAGTTGTGGCATAGATTATAAGAGTAGGGAGGTTATGTTAAAGCTATACAAAACTTTGGTTCGGCCACAGCTGGAGTACCTTGCTCACCACACTGGGATGTGATTGCACTAGAGAGGGTGCAGAGGAGATTCACCAGCATATTGCCTGGGATGGAGCATTTTAGCTATGACGAGAGACTGGATAAGCTCGGGTTGTTTACGTTGGAGTAGAAAAGGTTGAGAGGGGTGTATAAGATTATGAGGGGCCTGTTCAGGGTGAATAGAAAACAGCTGTTCCCCTCCGAAGAAGGGCCGATAACAAAGGGGGCACAATTTTAAGGTGAAAGGCAGGAGGTTTAGAGGGGATTTGAGAAGAAACTTTTTCACCCAGAGGGTGGTGAGAATCTGGAGTGCACTGTCTGGGAGGGTAGTTGAGGCAGGAAATGTCATTTCAAGGCTACGGGCCAAGTGCTGGGAAGTGGATTTAGTGTAGATGAGAGTAGTTATTTCTGTCGGTGCAGGCTTGATGGGCTGAAGGGCCTCTTCTGCACTGTATGATTCTATAATTCCAAGTCCACTTAAAAGCCATGGACTTCCTCCTGTCCATGACTTTAGTCATTCTTCAAAAAACTCACTGGATAAATCAGGCATGATTGCCCTTTTTACAAATCCACCTCTCTCATCAAGTTTTTCACTCATCCCATCCTTAACTATAGATTCTAAGAACTTTTGAACAACAGATGTTAGGGTAACTGCTTTGTAATTCCATGGATTCTCTCTCTCACATTTCTTAAATGGCAGAGTGACGGGTGAAATCTTCCCATCTAAAGAATGTTTCCGAGCTGAGAGAACTTTGGACGATTATAGTTAGGGAATCTGTAATGTTCTCACCTACTTCCTTTAAAACAATGGGATGGAAACCATTAGGCCCAATGAGTTTGTCACTCTTTCTCTGAGGTTGTGTGTGGTCGGAGGGGGCAATCTATTGCAGAATTACTTTCAAATCATTGGATTGGGGCAAATAATTTCAATTAGCTTGTGACATTCTTGGCATATTGGAACTCGTTCAACTTCTTTTTTAAGACTGCAGTGAAATCATAAGAACTGCATGCACTGTAATCTATTTGCGAGGTTAATAACTCTTGGTTAAAATAAACACCTCTTGATATCTAATCTAACTCAATGCCTTTATATTTTACCCTAAATAGCTCAACTAACCTATTTCCACTCAGAAAAGTGTATTTGTTCATTTTCAAAATCTTAAGCATATCTCACTTTGAAAGATCCAAAATACTAAATGGACAAACACATCAGAATTCAAATGCTTTGGGCAGAGAACCAAACTGCAAGGATTTGTTGTATAAAAGATGGAATTATTGTCCCTGGAACTGATCGGTTAATTACTCAGAGTTCATGAACATGACAATCAAAGCAAAACATACACGCCAGCCAACGCATTGCCATTACTCCATTGCTTTTACCACATCAGTTAAATAAACAAAAAACATTTGAGCAGGTTCACTTCACTGCATAACTAAGTGATTTGTAATTGATACAGTGTTAGACATATTGTGCCAATTCCTGAACTGGTCAAGGGCTGATGGCTTGAGGCAGAGTCAACAGTTTAGTTTAGTGATTTCATTTTAAATCATTGGATTGGAGCAAATAATTTCAACCGGCACAGGTGACACATAATTTAGAGCACTGCCATCTCTCAGCTTCTGAATCTTATCTAGTTACAGTATTTCTAGGCTTTCTGTCTCTGCCAACTCTTTCTTGATGCTGCATATTTAGACAAGATGTTATTTATCTCCTGCTGTCTCTAACAGAGTCATAGAATCCCTACCGTGCGGAAGGAGGCCATTTGGCCCACTGAGTCTGCACCGACCCTCCGAAAGAGCACCCTACCTAGGCCCATGCACCTTCTCTATCCCCGTATCCTCGCACAATGATCATGGCCCATCCGTCTAATCTGCACACCTCTGGACACCAAGGGGCAATTTTTAATGGCCACTCCACCTAACCTGCACATCTTTGGAATGTTGGAGGAAACCGGAGCGCCCGGAGAAACCCCCCACAGACACGGGAAGAACATGCAAACTCCACACAGTCACCCAAGTTCGGAATCAAACCTGAGGTTCCTGGTGCTGTGAGGCGGCAGTGGCATCTACAGTGTCACAAGATCAGAGGCGGGATGAGCATGTAGTTAGGCAAGATGGTGGCATATTGGAACCCTGCAGCCTTCCCACCACCACCAGACTAGGTTTTGGGTGGAAAGGCCGAGTGTCAACCTTTCTGCCCTGCTGCCAATTGTGGCCCTTTGGCGGCTAATTAATAACCACTTAAGGGCCTCATCCCGTCACTGCTGGTATAAACCCAGCTGCAGGTGGGTCTGTCACATGTGACATGCTCGACAGTGAAATTGTAGGGACACTTGTCACTTCGGGGGGGGTATATTTCGATCAAAGGTCTGATCGAGGTACTTGACGTTAGACAGTGGGGTGGTCCACTGAGAGCCACCCCCCTTCCCTTGCTTCTCCCCCGTCCACCTGCAATATTATCTGTCTGAAGCCTAGGTCCTCTGTGGTTCTGGGACTCTAGCACTGGTCTCGATGCCTCAACAAAATTCCATGTGTCGGTGCAGTTTGACTCAATCCAATTTTAATATTTCAGTGTACACCCTGAAAATAAACTGGCCAAAATATTTGACCAAAAAGCTACCAATTGGACATTTTCTGTCTTATTTGGATCATGGATCAGTAATAGAAAGCTGCCTCAAGAAAACAGACGTAGAACATAGAACATTACAGCGCAGTACAGGCCCTTCGGCCCTCGATCTTTCTGGCAAAGAACACGCAATCAACAACTCCCTGGATCAATGTTTGATGTTTGAGGTGCAGAATGAGAAAAAACTACCTTGAAAATCAGATTGATAAAAGAACTGATAATCCAAGAACTGAAACATATTAAACCATTTATCCAGTTTGATTGTTGGCAACAGCAACTTAGTGGCTCTAGTGGCGGATTAGCAAGAGACATGACTTTAAATCCATCACAGCGGTTGTGAATTTTAAATTATGTTAATTTAATACATTTGGAAAATAAAAACTAATGTCGATAACAGTGAACATGAAACCGCTGGATTGCTGTGAATGATATTTAGGGATGGAAATAGGCCATCTTTACCCAGTCTGGCCCACATGTGACTCCAGACCCACAACTACTTAACCATTCTCTGAAATGTCCCGGCAAGCAATGGGGATGACACAGTGGTTAGCACTGCTGTCTCACAGAGCCAGCGACCTGGGTTCAATACCAGCCTTGGGTGACTGTCTGTGTGGAGTTTCCACGTTCTCCCCATGCCTGCGGGGGCTTCCTCCGGGAGCTCCGGTTTCCCCCCACAGTCCAAAGGTGTGCAGGTTAGGTGGATTGGCCATGCTAAATTGCTTTTTAGTGTCCAAATGGTTAGGTGGGGTTACGGGGAAGCGGGCCTAGGTAGGACACTCTTTCAGAGGATCGGTGCAGACTTAATGGGCTGAATGGCCTCCTTCTTCACTGTAGGCATTCTATGATTCTAAGCAGCTGTTTTGTGACGGGCTGCAGCAGTTCGAATGGGTGGCTCACCAGACTCTCAAGGATGACTGGGAATGGACAGTAAATGTTGGCTTTGACAGCTGTGAATGAATAAATTAAAAAAAAAAAATGCTGGCTCTTCCAGTACATTCAGCCAATTAGTTTACATTATTCATGAACGGGGAGAAACTGCACATTGGATGGTAATGGCGTATTCCAGCCATTGGTTCGCATTTCCTTTTTCTCAGTATCTCTCTCGGCACAGCTGCAGCACATTAGCAGTAACCTCAGTCAGGGGATGATTTATGGGGGGGAATGTCAGTCACTGCTTCGATTGGAATTGGGAGACCTGCCTCTTATTAGCGACCTCCACTCTGAATGCTGCTGTCTGGAAGGCACATGTTTTGAGTCTGAATGTGTTGACTTTAGCAGACAAGTAAATAAAGAAAACATTGTGCCTGGATGACATCCTAATGGCTGCTCAGCCACACTCCGGAGTTGGTCTTTTCATTTGATCCGCCCATGTTTTCTTTGCTGCTTCTCCCCATGTTTCAACTCTCAGGGTTTGGTCATTCTGGGTGTTACCTCTCACAGTATTCTGACTGCACTTTTAACTCATCCTCACCCTCGCTGGAATCTACTATTCTGTTCCTGCTTAAAATACTGTACACTTCCCTACTCAACTGGAATTAATGGGCATCATTCATTTTGAAGATCAAATTGTTTAGCACACTGACATAATGAATTTTCTCACATGATGTGGGACAAATGGCGGCACCGCAAGCTTAAAATCCCGCAAACGTCCGGGACCGAAAATCCCGCCAACAGGATCACGGACCCCACCCCCCCTCCCCAAGTGATTTAACAAGGCTCTCGCCCAGGAAAGTCAGGAACTTCATTTCAGTACATTTAAATATAATTAGCAAGCTTCCCCGCTATAACGTCACTCCACATTGAGAATTCCCCCCTTGCCGGCATGATGTCACATTAGAAACGAGGAGCAGAGGTAGGCCATTCGGCCCTGTAAGCCTGCTCCGCCATTCATTTTTTTTCTTTTTTATTAAAATTTAGTGTACCCAATTCATTTTTTCTCTAATGTCCAATTAAGGGGCAATTTAGCGTGGCCAACCCACCTAGCCTGCACATCTTTTGGGTTGTGGGGGCGAAACCCACGCAAACACGGGAGAATGTGCAAACTCCACACGGACAGTGACACAGAGCCGGGATCAAACCTGGGACCTCGGCGTCGTGAGGCAGGAGGGCTAACCCACTGCGCCACCGTGCTGCCCATGCTCCGCCATTCATTATGATCATGGCTGATCATCCAATTCAGTAAACTGTTCCTGTTTTCCCCCATATCCTTTGTTCCCATTAGCCCCAAGAGCTATATCTAACCCCTTCTTGAAAACATACAACATTTTGGCCTCAACTGCTTTCTGTGGTAGAGAATTCCACAGGCTCACCACTCGCTACATGAAGAAATTGCTCCCCATCTCAGTCCTAAATGGCCTCCCTCAAATCCTCTGAATCTGACCCGTTTCTGGGCACCTCCATCATTGGCAACATCCTTCCTGCATCTACCCTGTCTAGCCATGTTTGAATTTTATAGATTTCTATGAGATCCCCCTCAATCTTCTGAACTCCAACGAGTAGAATTCTAACTGACTCAGTCTCTCCTCATACGTCAGTCCTGCAATCCCAAGAGTCACTCTGGAAAACATTCACTGCATTTTTTGCTCTGTAGAAAGAACATCCTTCCACAGATAAGGAGATGAAATTGCACTCAATATTCTCGGTGTAGTCTCACTGTAGAACTTCAGCAAGTTCCTTACTCAAATCCTCTGCTATGCAGGCCAACATATCATTTGCCTTCTTCATCGCCCGTTGCACCTGCACGCTTACTTTCAATGACTGGTGTACGAGGACACAAGGTGTCATTGTGCATTCGGTTCTCCCAATCTATAGCCATTTAGATAATAATCTGCCTTCCTGTTTTTGCGACCAAAGTGAATAACCTCACTTTCTCCACATTATACTGCATCTGCCATGCATTTACCCACTCACTCAACTTGTCCAAATCACACCGAAGCATCTCTGCATCCTCCTCACAGCTCACCCTCTCATCCAGCTTTGTGTACATGAGGTTTACAATAGGTTTCAAAGAAAAACCCCAGAGGCACAGAGTTATGTATAGACCCCATGGAGAGAGGGACATGCCCAGGCAGTACCCTGACACTGTCCCCTGGCATTCTGGAAGTGTCAGGGAGAGGTGGTTACCTTGAGGAGCTTCATGGTGGCTGGTCCCTGTGTACATGCGGTGGAGTCATGTAGGGGATGGTCCCCATAAAATGATGGGGCCCCGTGCGGGGAATGGGGTTCCCCATGCCATGTGCATGTGGGGAGGGTCTCCATGGGGGTGAGGTTACGTTTTTTTTTGCTCTGGAGATTGGGATGCCCTTTAAAAAGGGTGCCCCAATCTATAGAAAACCGACGTTGCTGGCCCTACCTTGCCAGTGTGACGTCCTGCGACGTGCCTCCAGCATTTCTTTCCTAAGCTTAAAGAATCTCCGCGATGCAGAACTTGCCGATTCGGCCCATCGAGTCTGCTCTGATCCTCCGAAAGAGCACTCTATCTAGACCCACTCCCCCACCCCATCACCGGTACCCCACCTGACCTGCACATTTTTGGGGCAATTTATCATGGCCAATCACCGAACCTGCACATCTTTGTGATTGTAGGAGGAAAGCAGAGCACCGGGAGGAAACCCAAGCAGACACGGGGTGAATGTGCAAACTCCACACAGACAGTCACCCAAGGCTGGAATTGATCGCAGGGGCCTGGTGCTGTGGACGAACAGCACTAACCATTGTACCACCGTGCTATCCAATTCCAACCCTGCTGAACAATATGGTCAGGAAAGCCAACTTTGCAGCTGGCAACCTGCACACCGGTTTTCTTGCCTAATCCAGCAATTTGAGGAAAAAGGGAAAATTCTGCCCAGTGAATATTACATCTTATGGTGTAATTTTCCCCCAAAATGGCAATGTCTCATTTTCAGCAGTAAAATTGGTGTGACTCCCCTAGGTCCCGGCGATGTGATCCAGACCACAATTTTCAGGCATTTTGGAAAAAATGTTTTTCCCCATGTGAAAAATGCCGTGACTGAGGCGGGAAGCGTCTGAATCGCCTGCACTTCAATCAAGGGGGCGTTGCATTTCAACGGCTCCACAATGCTTGCTGTCATTCTAGCAAGAGAATGGCAGCAAGTAAACTTGCTCCTCGATTCATGGAGGGGACCTTCACTGGTATGCTGGATGCTGTGGAAGAGAGGTGGGTGACAATATAGCCATGTGCCATGGAGCTCTCAGGGGAGGGGTAGGAGCGGGCCTGCACTGAGAGTGAGATGGGCCTCTGAATGAACAGTGAGGAATGTCATAGGAGTGTCCCTTTAAGAAAGGTTTTTGTCTTATCACATGGCTTCAGTGATTTTGTGGGTGGAGCTGAGCTGTGGCTGTGAGGTTTATTTTACTTTCACTTTCAGTTTTGGCTGCGGTGGACTCGGGCAGAGAAAAGGAGTGTTTTGGTCTGTCTCTCTCTATTTTCATTTTAAATATCTGTTCCAGAAGTAAACAGGTTGTGACTACCTGCTTTGCTAACTTACAAGATAATCTCAGGAAAAGCCTGTCTTATTCAAGTGAGAATGCAGAGTGCTGGGCCATGCCCTTGAAAAGAGTTTTTTGTTAATAGGATTTTGTTTTGAATTGGAACAGTTAAGGGGGAATTCATTAAGTGTTATTCATAGATTACTGTAGTCTGTCTTTATGTTTGTAATTGATAAACATTTTTGCTGTGTGTTTATATAAATGTTAACTCAGTTCTTAGAATAAAGCTTATTTTGATTAAAGTGTTTAGGAAGACTGTTGAATCACACGTGAAGGAAAGGCTCTTGTGCTCATCCGAGCCAAATTCAACATAACTGTTGTAGGTCAGGTGGACTTCATAATATACTTTGGAGTTTCTAAGCCCTGGCCCATAACAGGTGCCACTGCACCTTCATTCAGTTGACCAGTCTCAAATGAGTTCTGCGTAGTCCAAACGCTGGACCAGGGCATTTACTAAAACCATGTTCCTTGCCTTGCTGGAACACCAACCGAAGAGCCTGGCCCATCCACCAGTAGTGCCCCACCACCCACCCTTGACATCATGTCGGAGGAGGACACAGATATCACCTGCGCCATCCACCATCGCAGAGACACACACCTCAATGTGCAAACTTAGCTGAAGGGTTTCTGGGTCACTATCTGGGTCACCACATGTTTCTGATGCACATCAGGTGGAGGCAGGATCATCCCAGGGATCAGGGGCGAAATTCTCCGGAAACGGCGCGATGTCCGCCGACTGGCACCCAAAACGGCGCAAATCAGACGGGCATCGCGCCGCCCCAAAGGTGCGGAATGCTCCGCATCTTTGGGGGCCGAGCCCTAACATTGAGGGGCTAGGTCGGCGCCGGACGAATTTCCGCCCCGCCAGCTGGCGGAAAAGGCCTTTGGTGCCCCGCCAGCTGGCGCGGAAATGACATCTCCGGGCGGCGCATGCGCGGGAGCGTCAGCGGCCGCTGACAGCTTCCCACGCATGCGCAATGGAGGGAGTCTCTTCCGCCTCCGCTGTGGTGGAGACCGTGGCGGAGGCGGACGGGAAAGAGTGCCCCCATGACACAGGCCCTCCCGCGGATCGGTGGGCCCCGATCGCGGGCCAGGCCACCGTGGGGGCACCCCCCAGGGCCAGATCGCCCCGGGCCCCCCCAGGACCCCGGAGACCGCCCGCGCCGCCTTGTCCCGTCGGTAAGGTAGGTGGTTTCGTTTACGCGGTGGGACAGGCATTTTAGCGGCGGGACTTTGGTCCATCCGGGCCGGAGAATCGAGCGATTCCCGCCCCCGCCGAATCTCTGGTGCCGGAGACTTCGGCAACCAGCGGGGGCGGGATTCACGCCATCCCCCGCCGATTCTCCGACCCGGCGGGGGGTCGGAGAATCTCGCCCCAGAAATCAGACATCTGCTGGATCCCAGTACTCAGCTGTGCTCCAGGAAAGTGCCATGTCTCTGGGCATGTTCATCCCTCAGCTGCTTGAGGTGCAAATGCAGAGCAAGGAATACCCAGGGGCTGGTTTAGCAGAGTGGGCTAAACAGCTGGCTTGTAATGCAGAACAAGGCCAGCAGTGCAGGTTCAATTCCCGTATCGGTCTCCCTGAACAGGCGCCAGAATGTGGCGACTCGCGACTTTTCACAGTAACTTCATTGAAGCCTACTTGTGACAATAAGCGATTATTATTATTATATTACCAGGAGGCGTTGTCAGTGACATTCCTGCGACTACAATGCTGAATGGAGAAGTCCCAAAGTCTGAGGAGATATTGCTGGAAATGCAAGGCATCCACGCCAACACTGCAAGGATGACATCAGCAGTGGAGACCTGGGGCAAGATGTCAAATCCAACTAAAGATCTCTGAAGCTTGGCTCAGTCCCTGAAGACCATGGGTGAGGGATTCAACTGCATGGTGCAGACCATGGTGAATATCCATGAATGGCAGCGCCAGATGACATTGAGGCTTCTGGTGCTCACTCCAGCTGCCCCTCTGTCCTAAGGAGCAGCCCAGGGGCCCATGAGCACCCAGAGGGAGGAGGATCCACTGAAGCACCTCCTGGGTACATCCACCCAGAAGGCCCTGTGAGAGCTCAGCCAATCTGAATCTCCCTTACTGAGACCTGCACAACTCATGCGCACTGGGCAGAACAGGGTACCGCAACAACACCAGTGCTGTATGAAAGTAGGCTGGGGCCCTCCAAGGGCATCTCAGGCAACAGGGCTTTGAAGGCAACAGGTCACCTCCACCTTTGATGTGCATCCTGGGAATACACCTAGATGTATTGGGAGGGTTTGCAAGGTGAAGGAGTTATAGAGGCACAGCGTGGCACTGGTGAAGTTAGGCACAGGTAGTTCAGGGGTAATTATCACTTGTTACAAGTACACTTGCCACTTAGTCAAATGTTATTCCTGCTCACTGCCTTAATGCCTCACATTCTTGAACCCTCCCCCGAGTGGCAGAACACTTCTCCCCATCACTGGGTTTTGCAGCCATGATGGGATTTGCGCGTACGCTAATGGGCCCGCTAAATCCCGCCCTTCATTTTTAAATTCATCTATTTCTTGATGTTGTAGGTTGCCAGATTATATTAATGCCTTATCAAATCTTCAGCATAATTTGGTCTCCTGTCTACATCATCGTAGTGATACTGGGTAGAAATCTCCCATTCTGCCAGCAGCAGGTTTCATGGTAGGTGAGTCCAGAAAATTTGCAGAGGCGAAAAATCGAAAACTCACCGGTGGTAAACCAGTTTGGACGTTTCCCCTCACTACTTTCATGGCGGGCTGGGTTTCCGTGGTGGCAATCCCATTTGCATGCATTATCATCTCATGAAAGTTCATTAAAAGTGCTACTCACTGGAATCATGTAGTTCCTCACAATTGCATGCCACATCAGCGGGAAATTAGACCAGTTTGAAACACAGTTTGGATGTCAGTGGTGTGCAGCTGACGGCACTCACTTTGCTTGACACTTTGAGGTGAGTGCAACATTCAAAACCTACCTACAGCAGTGCTGATCTAGGTTCTCAGCAAAGCCAGTGAGACACCACACTGCGGGGGTTTAGGGTTCCACTCGTCACTGTTGACAAGGAAAGTATCTGGTGACTCAGGCAGGGCAGCAACCCAGCTAGAGATCAGCATTGGGACCGGATTGATGGGGAAGGAGGCATGTGGACAATGTGCATAGATGGAGTTGGGATGGGTGGGGTTGAGGCAGGTAGGAAGACCCAGAGGGCAGGAGTATCAATGTGTTCTAGCCAGCTGTATAACTAGGAAAGTAGTAAGGGGTCAAATTGGGGTAAGGGGTAAACCAAAGAGTACAGAGAAGGCAAGATAGAAAGATATTAATATGGGAAATGATAAACAGACTGTGACAGGAAGGGACTAATAATTAGAAATCTAAGAGTAAATCAGCAGATAAGGCTAGAGGCTACAAAAATAATAAAATTACAAACCTAAAAGTTCTGCATCTAAACGCATGTAGCATTCGAAACAAAACAGATGAACTAACACAAATAGAATTTAGTAAGTACAATCTCTTATTAAAGCATTGAGGGATTAGGTACTGAGTGCAACCTTCTTTTTGTTTGCAGCCATCTCATTAAGTCACCTGAAGGCAGCTTGATGGGAGAGAGTGAAACGTGGCACCCAGACCTACAACCCCATTAGATAAGGGTGGGGCGGCTGAATCTGTTAACGACCCACCTCATGACTCAGAGAAATACTCATCTGTGCATAATTAATGAGATTCCATCTAATAATAATAATAATAATAATCTCTTATTGTCACAAGTAAGCTTCAATGAAGTTACTGTGAAAAGCCCCTTCTGCAACATCGGGCAAGATTTCCAGCCATTCTGACCAACGGGAAGCGCATCGCAGTACTCACCCACTTCGTTTCAAGAAAGGAACATTTCGTTCATAATTTCAAGTTAGATATCCAGAAGGCTTAAAATGAAATATAGGGAATACATTTAACATACACCATTGGCAGATATACTAAAGTCTTGATATTCATCTTTGGGTCGGCTGCCCACGCTCGTCGAGAGAATTCCCAGATCCGCGAACTTGACTCCTAAAAGTGGCTGCTTGAATTTCAGATATTTGATCCGGGGATGGGGTGGATTACAAATTTGTGCGAGTGACCCCAGAAGTAGTGAAATGTCGGAGGTGGGCCCAGTGCGGGTTGGATGACTCAGGTGCTGATGAAAAGGGAGCTGTCTGAAAGGCCCATTTGAGAGACTAGTTTGTCAATGGTAAACTTCCTGAGCCTGGTAGAGACGTAGTGATTTCCTTGTCAGGTGAGTGGAAAGCTGTAAATGTTGTCCAAACTATTAGCTGACCCTGGAACGGATGGCCCATCATGGGCTTTCCCTATGGAAGAATTGTCATCATTGCTGCCTAATCAAAATGTACTTCATATTGAACCAATGAAATCATGGAATGGATTCTCAAGACATAGCAATGAGATGGTATCATCTTTCCACCATTACTTGGTACAGATATTTTTTGAAGTCATGTAGTTAGCTGCCAAAACTCAGTGGGTGGATGAAAGATGAACAGTTCCGTGCTCATTAACCCATCCACTTGGCCTCTTGCCACCCAGCTATCAGGATGCGCCCACACTATGACTGTAGAACTCGTCCCCCACAGCTGTGCACTCTCACAGTGTGACTAAGAGAGAGGAATCCAAAAGGGCTGTCAGTGGTCACAAAGCACATCGTGCTATTTTGGAGTGACAGCCACAACATACATGGCAGCAAGTATTTGTGCAGAGCCAATCGCTCCACCATACCATTACCAGTAATCATTGATGGTGAAAATGGTTAGTCCATGCAAGCATACAAATGAGAGCTATTTAATATGAATGGTTCACTACACTTTACGCCTTACATTTTTATTGATAGAATGTCACACAGAGGAGACATAGGGAAAGGGTGGGTCCAGCAGTCCCATGTTTTTCTGATCTGGATCTTCAGGTGAGGTGTAGAGGAGATCAATCCTGTATCCTGCTGGACTTTGCAATCCACTCTCAGCAACCAGGAAGGCCTGGATACAAAGTGCTGCTGTGGTGAACACAGCAGGAAACCATCAGCATTTGCGTATTTGGTGCAGGAAAAAGATCAATAATCTGCTCCATTCTAGCAAGTTGAGTAACTTGGTTCATCCACAACCAAGCTCCAAGGGAAGGGGTACATCTGCATGCGGCAGATGGGCGAGACATGGCACGCACCTCTGCTTCAGCACTGAGGCTTGTGTGTGAAAGCAGCTCCGTAGGTGTGTGCAGAACACTTTTGAATGAGCACTGTGGTGAACAAGTGCTCATTCCATGCACAGTATATCCGGCTAACATAAATTCATGTTGTCATTGCAGACCAAAAGGGTGCCTGAAAAGCAGTTGTTCTTGCTGGTGAACCACTGGTAGAAGGTTATAAAGATGGTGTTGCTTTGGCACATGTGACAATGGCAGAGATCATGCACTCACTTCGCTGAACACAAGGGGATGTTAGCATGAGAGGGGGTGCAAGGACTGGGTTGTGTCATATGGGCAGCATGAGCATAGTTAAGTTACATGAATCAGGGATGATTTCACAATGAGAAGATCGAAACATAAATTGAGTCATAAACAGATCCATGCTCTGCTCCCACACCCACTGTGCCACAAGACCTCCATTCAACAGGGTACAAGTGGGTGGAGTCAAAAGGACCCCTTGGCCTCTGGTAAACTAGTGGACTTCATCCAAGATGATGATGCAGACACTAAGCTGGGTCTTAGATGTAACTAGTGGGGTGCAACAGGGTTTGGCCCTCAGACCCCAATTATTTAAAATCTATAATAATGGCTTAGATGAAGGAATAGAAGGTACTATAGCCAAATTTTCAGACAACACTAAATTCAGTGAGGTAGTAAGTTCCAATGAGGAAATAAGAAATGTACAAATGGATATGGATAGGTTAGGTGAGTGGGCCAACCTTTGGCAGAAGGCGTTTAACATGAGTAACATGAGAAAAATAGAAAGGAAACTTATTATCTAAATGGAGAGAGACTTTAGAACGCTTCAGTGCAGAGGGATCTGGTCGTCCACAACTCGCAGAAAACTAATGTGGGGGTAAAGCAGGTAATAAGGAAGGCAAATGGAATGTTGGCATTTATGGCTAAAGGAATAGAATATAAAAGTAGGGAAGTGTTACTGCAACTGTACAAGTCATTGGTAAGATCATACCTGGAGTGGTGTGCACAGTTTTGGTCCCCTTAACTGAGGAGGGATGTAGTTACACTGGAGGAAGTTCAGAGGAGGTTCACTAGATTGGATCCAGAGATGAGGGGAGGAATTCTCCATCCTGCTGCATCCGTTTTCTAGTGAGGCGCCCCACCCCCGCCGGCAGCAGGATTCTCTGTTCTGCCAGTCAGCCAACGGGTTCCCAGTGTGTGCAGCCCCATGCCGTCGGAAAATCCCTGGGTGTGGCTGCGCTGCCGGTGCAACAGAGAATTCCGCCAGTGGAGAATCCAGCTTCAGGGGTTTGTCTTATGAAGAGGGATTGAGCAGGGTAGGCCTATATTCTCTAGAGATAGAAGAATTGGGGTACAAAAGATGATAAAAGGTATTGCTGAGCTAAACCGGGGCTGGTTTAGTTCAGTGGGCTAGACAGCTGGTTTAAGATGCAGAATTAAGCCAGCAGCGTGGGTTCAATTCCCGTACCAGCTGAGAATTCTGAATTCTCCCTCTGTACCTGGACAGGCTACGGAGTGTGGCGACTAGGGGCTTTTCACAGTAACTTTATTGCAGTGTTAATGTAAGCCTACTTGTGACAATAAAGATTATAGAGCAGATGTTTCCTCTTGTGGGTTATTCCAGAACTAGAGGTCATAATTTTACGATAAGGGCTAGCAGATTTAAAACAGAGGTGAGGAGAAATTACTTTTCTCAAAGAGTTGTGAATCTGTGGAATTCACCACCACAAGATGCCAAGGCATTGAGTAAGTTTGAGGAGGAGATGGGCAAATTTTTTATTGGTATTGGGTTAACATAGAACATAGAACAGTACAGCACAGTACAGGCCCTTCAGCCCACGATGTTGTGCCGACCATTTATCCTAATCTAAGATCAACCTGACCTACACCCCTTCAATTTTCTGTTGTCCATGTACCTGTCTAAGAGTCGCTTAAATGTCCCTAATGTCTCTGACTCCACCATCTCTGCTGGCAGTGCATTCCACACACACACCACTCTCTGTCTAAAGAACCTACCTCTGACATCTCCCCTATACCTTCCTCCAATCACCTTAAAATTATGTCCCCTCGTGACAGCCATTTCCACCCTTGAAGGGTTGAAGGGTTATGGAGAACAGGCTGGAATGTGGAGTTGAGGCCAAGATGAGATCAGCCAAGATTGTATTGAACGGCGGAGGGGGCTTGAGGGGCTGAATTGCCTACTCCTGCTCCTAGTTCTTCTCTTCCAAGTGGAGAAAATAATCAGCCTTGACTCTTGATCCTGATTTCTGCTGGGAAATGAGCTTGTGAGGGTAGTATTGGCTCACATATGATGACTTTGACAGCAGCAAAGCCTATTAATATTCCCTGTCTGGACTCACTGTAGCGAGGCCACTTAAGTGAGGTATTGGAAGGTAGTTGGCTTAATCAGCAACTTCAGAGGAGAAGGAGGGGTATTAATCATGTTCTATTTGATTTTCTTCCTCAAACTTACAATTCACATACCCGCTGTGAGCATTTGAATTAAAAATTTCTCAGCAGCTAATTTGTGTCAGAGTATAGCTTTTTTTTAAAGCGTGAAAATTGACATTCACTCTTTTATTTGGATTTATGGTCCTTATGCATCCAATTTTGTTAATTTCCGAGGGCCTTCTGACTTGTCAGCTTGCCACGTCATTTTTCACAACAGAAACAAGAAGATGAATCATATAAACCATTAAAAAAAAGATTAGGATGAACTGCAGATGTTTGAGCATATGACTTTGCTGCTTTTATGTGTCTTGACCAAAGCCTATCTCTGGACCACAAATGTATGTATAATTCAACCTTGATTTGGTATTTTAACTGTAACTTGCAATCCATAGGAATAAGTTTAATCATGTGAGTATTAGGACTATTGCAATACTGCCCACTGTCTCCTGATAAAGTCTAACAGAAAGGTGTTTGAATGTTGTCAGATGTAACTTGTAATTATTCTCGAGTCGCTGTTCATTAGGAAAATCTGTAATCTTTGTTTGGCTTACTTCCATGTCGTAGTTTTGAAGAAGTTATTTTTTTGCTGTTGTTATTTTTATTTATTATCTTCCTCATGGGTGAGTGAGAGCACAACAAATGGTGGACATTTTCGTTCTCTGTTTTGTTTGTCGTTAAGTGTGAACCTTCGTTCACTGATGATGTTGTCTTGCCAGAAGGTTGACTACGATGGATCTCCACATCTGTGGCCCCTTAAATATTCAGCACATCAATTATATCCAGCATCCATTTTCTCCTCTGAATCCCCTCCTGCATCTTCCACTAATCTTTTCTTCCAATAATTGTCTCTGCCTACTATCAGCTCCAGTGATGTGACTAAAACATCCTGTGGGATTCACTATTGGCGGGATCCTCCGCTTTGCCGGCAGCCCACCCAAGCCCTTGGGTTTCCTAAGGGCTTAGGGTTGCCAAAGTGGGAAACCCCATTGGATGGCTGCGGAAATGGCGAATCCCTCTGCCGGTGGGGGCACGCTGCGCCGGAAAACGGGGATGGTGGGATGGAGAATCCACCCCATTGTATCTTCCTCTTTTTGAGGTTATGCACTAAATGCCTCTTTTCTCCAGCCATTTTCAGCAACCTCCACATTAGTCTCTCTGTCTGCGTAGGATATGGGGAACATCCTCCTATATGAGAACATTTTGGGGCTTTGTTTATTGTTTTAATTGTCTCGAAGGCATGTAACATTCAGGACAAAATGTGGTACCTTGGCATTCTTATCCTAAGATTCAGGTTCAGTTGTATTGATGTTAACATGTCCTTCATCCTGACAAAACTGGGCTTTAGCGATCACAATTATCCATTGGATCTCACAATAACATCTCTGATCATCTGTGATAGTGCCCAAGGAATGTGAGCCTCATCACTTCCTACAGGACTTGTCCGTTTACTTGAACTTTCACCTCTGGGATTAGGTTTCTGCTTGTCACCATTATCTTGTGTTATTATCCAAGTTGATGTTATAACCAGAGGAGAAGATCACAAAATGGAATCCTCTCTCAAAGGACCATGGGCGGGATTCTCCATTGGCTGATGTCAAAATGGGGAAATGCGATTGAGCGGAGAATTGGTTTTGACGCCAAAATCATGGCGGGCGCTGTTTCACGCCAAATCGCAATTCTCTGGTGCCTCGACAGCAGCTTCAACGCGTTCCAGAATGCACGTACAGTAAAAGGTGGCATATCATTAGCGGGCCTGGCCTGATATTCTCTGGGTCCTCTGTGATTCTCTGCCCCCACTGGGGGGAGATTGCGATGGTGAGGTTCACTTGTGCTTTTAAAAATTGTGAAACAGGCATCAAAGCTGATGAGGGAGAGAGAGGAGGTAGGACGTGGAGTGGCGCGACCGTGGGCTGCCAGTCCTGACACTGGACAGGCTGGCTTGGGGACCCTGCCATGGCCGGGGTGGGGGAAGGGGGCAGGGGAAAGGACATTGGCCGGGGTGACCCTCCACAGGACTGGGGCAGTGTCCAGGCATGGACCACCATTGCCACGGCCAGCCGCTCCGCACCCCACTGACTACCCACCTTGGCCTTGATTCTGCAGAGTGATACCGGCTGTATGGGTGCCCCATCCCACCACACCCAGCACCCCAGCCCCCACCCTGCTCCACCACCCTCGCACCCAACCCTCCGCTATACCACCCCCCCCAAAACCGGCTGTCACCTATCGGTGGGGCATTATGCGGCCCACCCAAAGGCAACGGCCACAGCTGCCCCTACAAGGGGGCGCCAGACTGGAGCTGTGGAGCATACTGCTCGCATGGGCATCACCAGCTAATAGTACCTTGTTGCTCTTTTAATGTGATGAAGCTCTATTTATGATATGATGTTATGTCCCAACAGCGTCGCCAATACTGTGGGTATTTCTGTTTCTCTTACTGAACCACAAGTCTTTCCCTTATATCGGTCAAATGACCACACAACCAGTTAGTCAGTTCAAGTTCAAAGATGGTTTATTTACACACAAGGGTGCAGTAGAATATTTATTTACTTCGACATGCAAGCACAATATAATATAAGTTAAACTACACCTATCAGCTACAATAACCTATACTTAACTTCAGGGTGACCGGCGCTGTGCAAATTGATAAGGCCTTTATCTTGATCTCACGTGGCTGGCTTGAAGAAGTGGCTCTGTCTCTACTGGGCTCAGCTGTCAGGTAGCGATCGTTGGTCTTGAACTTGGCTGTCTGGTCGTTATGCTGCAGTTGGTGTGGGCACAGGCCGGATCCAAAAGAGGCTGAACACATGGCTGTGTCTCTTTTTATCCCTCTAAGGTTTTGCGTTCTTTGGAGCGGTCCTTAATCTTGGACCCAATAATTCGATAGGCTTCGATCACTGCCTTCAATTTTGGCCAAGAAAGGGGCGGGTGCCATGGTGGCTGGGCGGGTCCTTAGTGGTCATTGACCTTGGCAGTTGGGCTCTCTGAGTAAAGGGAGTGGTGCCGATCAGTCTGTGGCTGTACCGGTTTCTTGATTGGAGTCCTATTGTTCTGGGGAACGGGCCATTAAAATGCAAACGAGCGGGGGTTTCGATCAGGTCTAGCTATTTGGGTTGCAAATTCACACAAGCTCTGTATCTGTCTGAGTCCTGGGTTGGCCATAATGCCCATGGTCCTTTGCAGGTGGCCATCCCAGATGGCTACATCCCGTCCTCTTGATCCTGAACGCGAAGCATGATGGATCACACTGTTCATCCCTTATCATCCTTGGTGTGCCGGTCACCCTTGGTCAAGGCCAGGTTCTACTCTATCCTATCCTATGTTTTGGGGCATTTACCTAATATTTATTAACACATCATACATCAATTAATCTCTAACGGGTCACTATAAAACATTTCACTATTAAACATTTAACTTATCCATACAGTTGATTACTAACTAACACTATCTAAGCTACTCTCATACTGCTGGTAAATATCTAGACGAACGTATGTACAGTCTTTTAAAACAGCAGCATTACATTGCTACTTAATCTAGCAAAGTTTACAGAGGTACATGGTTAGAATTCTTTCAGCAGGTAATTCAGTTTTGTTGAATGCCGAAAAAGGGGGCTCGAACTGTATATATCAGGGACCGGGAGGCGTTTGCTCGCCATTTACGGAGTCGAAGTGTCTGAATGATACTGCAGATTATTGCAATTACTAGAAGGGCCTCTACTGTGTATGAAAGGGGGTTCCATTTGGCAATGTTTTCGCACCAAGTCGGGGTTTCGGTGTCTGTCTTTGTGTGTGGAGTGGTATCCGGGCTAGGGGTGTCATGTTGTGTGGTGGCATTCGGGGCTGATGTAGTGTGCATTAAAATAGTTTGTTGCGCGCGCAGTTGCAGAAGTCCAGTGGCGATCAAAACGTATGTCAGCGTTCCTTGCTTCATCTTGTCTTCGTCCATGTTCTGTGTGATCCTGGGTGTGCAAGCATAATATCTGTTATTATCTTCAGTTAATATCTCTTTTTACTTGTCTTTCTCTCCTTAATCCACTTTCCCATTAGGATCGTCACCATGTGTGACTCCCTCATTTTTTTTGAAATACCATTTTGAGAGACAAGACATGCCAAAAAAAATTTATTTTTAAGTGCAGAGATTCTCGCAACTGGTGGTCGATGCGGGGAGTGGACGGACAATTTCTCCGACCAGTCCTTTCTTTACTGCAACCATTATGGTTGAGGCTCATCTTAACCAACCGAATTTTAGGGCGGCCAGTTTTATAAAGTTTCCTTGTCCCAGGGTCCAGAGGTAATTCACATGTAGCAGCATATGTGGCAACCAAGTGTGTCAAACGTGTAAATAGCAGGTGGGGAACGACCAGAGAGTCACGGAAGGTAAAGGGATGAGTGTACAGACTGGGACAAAGGGCATTCTTTAAACCACAATAAAAGAGCAGAGAAGGGGAGACTAAGACCTGCCAAGGACAGCGTAGAGTGTAGAGAACCATTCCAGAGTACTCGAAGTGATGAGAACATGAGGTTCGTGTGGGCGGCGGCAGGGCAAGAATGGGTGGAATCCCCGGGTAGGGCGGTGATCAGTGCCATGGCTTCACTACCCGAGCTTAACTGACCGGATGCATTTGAGGTCCTCAGGTAGGGCAGGGATTAGTGCCGTTACTCCCTACCTGGGTGACCGAAACGAGCGGAAAGAATTTGTAGTCATATGAGATCCAACAATTGTACCTTTAACGGCCATTGGTCAGTAAATTGTGTCTGTGTCTCTGTGTGAAGAGTAACTATGAGTGTATCAGGAAATTGGGTGTCAGGCCGACATCAATTAAAAGCATATGACAAGAAGAAAGGAAGAAGGGAAAAGGCGGGCAGGCTCCATCATAAAGTAGGACACCGTATTCTTATGCGGCGTCTTTTCCTCATCATCTGGACACCTCAGAGTTCTGTACCAAACAGCGTTGTAAAAGGATTACCGAAACAAGAGTCAGAATCGGAATCATCACCATCACCCGGTTGCCAGGCTCGTATCTGCCGATTTTGTGCCGTGGCCGTGTGGGCCGTCGTAGGATCCGAATCGTCATGTCTTACCAGTCTACAAGTTTGTCGCGGTGCCAAAGGGGGGTTCGTTTGTCGTGAAGCGTAGGGGCGGTGGCAGTGAAGGGCAAGTTACTGTCGTCGGGCGGTGGCTGTGGAAGGGGAGGTAGGGGGGCGAAGATATCCTTGTCATGGTTCCGGGGCCTGGGGTGACTGCGGGCAGAGAAATCGTACCATTGGTCAAGGATAGAAATCAATTCGGGAAGGCTGTCGCTGTCGTCGGAGTCAAGCTCAAGGTGGAAGGTCGCACCTGTGGGCGGAGACAAGGTCGGGTCTGTGGACGTGCTGGCATGGCTGGGGGAGGGTTGGACTAGGTTGTCGATGGGCAGGGCGGAATCGTCTCCTATTGCCAGAGAGATGTGGTGGGAGTGGCTACATTGGGTTCCATAGACTTTGAGTTGGTTGATGTGGAACCAACCAGTTTACCATTGGGGTACATTACCTTGTACACTGAGGGGCTCACTTTGTCCGAGATGGAATAGGGTCATGCAAATTTTGGGGGCGAGGGAAGAACTGGGGTTGTAGAGGGAAACCATTACTTGCTGACCGATTGTATACTCTACGGGGTGGACGGTTTTGTCAAAGCAGGCTTTACTCTGCTTTCTTCTAACGCCTAGTCGGACAGCTGCAGCGAGCTTTGCTGCTTTAATATTGTCTGCGATTTGTTGGACTGCTTTTTCATGGGTGAGGACAGTGACTGTGGGGCTTGCCAAATCGAGACCTAATAAATATTCAATTCCCTTCATGGGCCATCCAGTCATGAGAGTGTGGGGGTGAAACCTATGGAACTGGAAACGATGTTCCGAATAAACATGAGGGCGAATGGGAGAACTGTGTCCCATGTGGTGTTATTCTACTGCACCATCTTTTTAATGATCGCTTTTAAAGTGCAATTCATTTGTTCAACAATGCCGCTGGATTGGGGGTGATACTCTATGTGAAATTTTTGCTTGATTCAAAAAATTGTTTGAACATTTTGCATGACTCGGCCGGTGAAGTAGGAACCTTTGTCTGACTCAATGCTGCGGGGGAGACCCCAGCGTGTAAATATCTGTTGGGTCAAAATCTTAGCGGTGGCCTTTGCTGTGTTTGTCTGTGAGGGAAATGCTTCTACCCATTTAGTAAAGGTGTTGATTACAACTAGCACAGACTTGATACAATTTCTGCAAGGGGGAGGGGGCCAATGAAGTCGAGTTGCAAGTTTGTCCAGGGGCCATTAACAGGTCGGGTGTGACGTAATTGTCCTTTCTTTATGTATTGTTCTGGATTGTTTTGTGCGCAGATAAGGCAATTCTCTACATAATGTGTTGCATCGGTTTATAAATCGGGCCATCAACATAATGGTCTTAAATGGGCAATGGTATTGTCTATCCCCTGGTGTCCGTGTCTGTCATGAAACTGGTAAATTATCTGGTTTCTGTCCTGGGTGGGGACCACATAAATTCCATTTTTCAAAACTATGCCGTCCTGTAACGTCAATGAGTCCTTCCATTTATCGTAGGGGGCTGGGAAGTTGCCGTCTAAAATCTGTTTGAGAGTGTCGTCTGCCTTTTGGGCCTGGGCTAGTTCCTCAATATTGGTCTGGGAAACCTGGACTGAGTGTATCGGTTCGCTTTCGGGGGTCTGCCAAAAGTGACCATGGCATGATCCTGCCTTGGCTAAGGCGTCTGCCTTTACATTACCGGGTGGGGACAAACGATGATGGCTTCTTACTTTACTTATACTGCACGTGCGGTCTGAGGCTGTCCTAAGAATGTGTTTCAACAACGGAGCAGAGGGTAGGGGTTTTCCATCGGCTGAAACGAAGCCTCTAGATTCCCATAGGGGCAGGAATTCTGTCAAGCTATTGCATATATATAGACTGTCTGAATGTATGTCTGCGGCGGTTGGGAGAGAATCTGGGTGTTGCACTACATATGCTATGGTTTCGAGTTCTGCTTGTGAACCTAGGTGGCCGGGCAATTTTAAAGCGATTTCTTCTAATGCGCATCACTGTGTGTCTTCCACATAAATTCCACAGCCAGTTATTCTCTTTCCATTTTCTATCGTGGAGCAACCGTCTACATAAATCTTTAAGGCGTTGCCTGTGGTCTGGGAATCCTGTGTTTTACTGCCTGCACGTGGGTGTAGTGATCTTGGAATAAAGGGTCCTGTGTGGTGTTGGGCTGCTATGATCTGGCACTCATGTGAGGTCCCTGCATACTGAAGATTGTCGGCCAGAAATGTGTGGGTCTTGGTGCGTTTCACTGTAATGTTCCTTCCTTGTAACAGCAGTGTCCAGCGAGCTGCTTTGATTTGGTTGACTGAACCGTCCTTTAATCTACCATCTAACAAGGGTTGCGTTGGGGTGTGCTCGGTTAAGATCATTACTGGGTTAAGGCCTGTGATGTACGCGAGCTACGGTACTGCCCAAGAGACTGCGAGTAAGTGCCGTTCGCAGGCTGAGAATCCTTGCTCTATGGGGTCCAAAACCTGTGAGGCATAAGCTATGGGTCCTAAGCGATCATATCTTTCCTGCAGGAGTACTACTGATAGGGTTCGGTCGGTGGTTGCTACTTCTATGGCATAGGGCGAGTGTGGATCTGGAACTTGCAAAGCGGGGGCTGTGCCTAAGGCGCGTTTTAATTCATTGATGGCCTCTGTGTGCTGCGGAAGCCATTCCCATGGGGCGTTCCTTTTAAGGAGTTCTGAGAGTGGGGCTGCTTTTGTGGCAAAACCATCTATATGGTTCCTACTAAACCTAGGAATGACCGGAGTGTAGTGACGTTTTGGGGCAGGGGCAATTTAACGATTGGTTTGATTCGTTTGTGTTCAAATTCTCTTTTCCTGTGGGTGATAATGGTGCCTAAATAAGGAACCTTTTCTTTTAAGATCTGGGTTTTTTTGGGGTTGACCTTGCATCCAATGGATTGCAAAAGACCTAGTAATTCCGAAAGGAGCTTTACATGCTCTTCTTTATGTCCGCCTGTAGGAGCAAGTCGTCCACATACTGTATGAAGCATTCGGGTCGGGAAAATATGGAAAGTCCGTTGGCCAATTGTCGGTGGAAAATGGAGGGGGGAGTTCTGGAATCCATGTGGGAGGCATGTCCACGTGTACTGCTGCCCTTAAAATGTAAACGCGAACTTATACTGACAGGCCTTGTCTAACAGGATGGACCAAAAGCCATTGTTGATGTCGAGCACTGTGAAGTACTTTGCCTGTACTCCCTGCTTGAGCATGGTCTCGGGACTCGTGGCAACGGTGGGGGCTGCTAAAGGGGTTACCTTGTTAAGTTCTTGGGAGTCGATCGTGAGTCGCCATGAATCATTAGGTTTTCTTACGGGCCAAATTGGGGCATTACTTGTTGACGCTATAGGCCGAATAATTCCGTGGTCTAATAAACTATTGATAACTTTAGAAATCTCACCCTCGGCTTGCTGTGGGAAACCGTATTGCTTCTGTGGCTTTGGATCGGGACCTGAAATTGTGACTGTACCTGGGATCTTCCCACAATCGTGTTGTGTTGTGTGAATAAAGCTTTGTGTTTCACGAGGGCCTCTCTAATTGTTTGGTCTATACTAATTGTTTGCGGATCAAACCAATAGTCTCCTACTGAGCAAATCCTATGTTCATAATTCCCTACTGTGAGTGTAGCGGGGGCTCTAGCTGCTTGGCCATTCTCCATACACATTTATTCACTGGATCAAAGGAAAGATTATGAGAGCTCATAAAATCGATTCCTCGAATGTGCTCGGCTGTTTAGGGCAAGTTGACTAAAATAACGGGGTGCCCGGTGCTTATGCTCCCAATCTGAATATCTATGGGGGCTGTGATGTATCCCTGTTGTATGTGTCCGGTAAATCCACTAAGGGTGATGGTATCGGTGGGCCATTTGTCACGTTGAAACATGGTAGAGGAGTTTAAAGTGGTGCGAGACCCTCCTGTGTCCCAAAGAAATTCGACTGGATGTCCCCGGACTGTGCCTGTGACTACTGGTCTGCCTGATTTGTGCCAGAGTGTATCGCAGACCCACGTTGGGGAGTCCGAACACCGTCAATCTGTGGTGTTGACCGCTGAATTGTCTGAACGGGCACTAACACTGTGTATGGGCCTAACATTGTTCCTAGGTGGGGGGTTTGATGGTTGGTGTCGTTGCTGGTTCGGGGGGTTTTGTCGGCATTCGTGGGCATAATGTCCCATGTGTCCACAATGGTAGCAACCTCGTGGTGCCTTTGCCCTGGGGTGCTGTCTTTCATATCGACCCTCGTATATCCGTGCTGGGTCCTGGCTCATCCTGATTGGGTGCATATTCGCCTCTGCCTGTCTGTGTCGGGATTGTTCCCATGCACTGGAGAGTCTCTTTAAAACCCAAACTTCATTATGTGTGTGGTCTGTGGGGTCGTAATTCACACAAGCCTTTTGGCCTGCTTCTGTGGCATGCGAGACAAAAGTGCGGGAGCATTTAGTGGTGTCGTCCTCATTTAAGTGTGCGCGGTTCAAATCCCCAAATACTGCCTTAAAATGGATCCAAAGGCGACCTGCAAATGCGGTCGGATGCTCTCCCTTCTTTTGCCTACAATGGTTCAAACCCTCAACTGGATATCCCTTGTTGTACCCGATTGCATCTAAAATGGCCGTTTTCATCTCCTGTCGGGTTCCTCCTGCTACATTTTTGGGTTCAGGCAAAGCTTATCTTACGGACTGGCTAAGGCTCATAACTATGAGTTTAACTTCCTCTCTTTCGTCTAGACCGTACATAACTTTCTGTTGGCGCACTTCCTCAAAGAAGTTGTGCGGGTCTGCGGTGGGCTGAAATGGAACGATTTTGGTGCAAGCATCTCTCAACTGGGTTATGGATAGTGAGGTGGTGTAAACAAAATCAGGCTCCTCCTGATCCGAAGACTTGCGCTGTGTGGTGACTGGATTCATGGGGGGGGGGGGTGTGCTGCCTGTGCAGTCGGTCGTGCGGGTGCTTTCCTTTTTGGGGCATGGGTAGCTCGATTCTGATTTCCTGTATCCTCAACATATCTCTGGGCACTTTCATTTAATTCTTGCCAATCGGGGGCGCCTTCCTCATCTAAATTTTGTCCAAAGGTATACCTAATTCCATTCTGCACTGAAAGCAGTGATTGTAATTTGTCTATCTGTTGTCTGCATTTCACGTGGTCTACTGTGCTCTGTCTCTCTTCTGTTGTGGAGCTGTGGAGCGCTCACAAAGCTGCTTTTAAATCTGTGCGTTGACTCATTAACTGTGCTACCTTCTGTTCTGTCTCTTCTCGTACCAAGACCGCGCGCTGTGTATCTTGGTAGACTTTCTCGCACTGGGTCTGAAAGCTGCTAAGGTGAA
Source organism: Scyliorhinus torazame (assembly GCF_047496885.1). Lineage (NCBI taxonomy): Eukaryota > Metazoa > Chordata > Chondrichthyes > Carcharhiniformes > Scyliorhinidae > Scyliorhinus > Scyliorhinus torazame. The sequence goes on along the minus strand of NC_092724.1, from coordinate 115,869,116 downwards.
CTAAACAAGATTGGTGTGCTCGTTTCACATCAGCCATCTCCTTATCTTTAGCTGCTAACTGTTCCTGGAGTTGCTCAATAATCTTTTTGCTTTCACTATTGTTTCCCTCATTCTTCTCGTCTTTCTCAACTAACTGCCTGTGGAGCGTCTTCACGACCTCCTCTGTGCCTCGCAACTGTGCCAAACAGGACACTATTGCCATCGGCTTTCGGACTTTCGCTGCATTTTTCTTATGGACCTCAGTTAGGTTGTCCCACCAAGTTTGTCCTGTGCTTCCTGGAATCGACAGGATGCATGTCGCCCTAGGAGCACCGGCTCATGACAGGCCGGTCTACACAAAATGATGGATGTGCAGCTTGATGAATGTGCAGCTGGTGTGTGACCATGAGCTGTCCATGGAAGTGTGCACGACGCCTTCATCCTGGCATACTCGATGTTTCCCGGCCACTTTGAGGTGCACTCCGGCTGTGAGGTTGGCTCGTTGGCGACAGGGGTTATCCACTGCGGTTGTGGCTGATGATGCCTATCTGGAGGCCACAGACTGACGCGCAGACCCGCTACAATGACGCCCACGCAGCAACCAGGAGCGTGATCGAGTGGAGCTTTGGCATCCTGGACATGCGGTTCAGGTGCCTGGACCGTTCTGGAGGGCCCTCCAGTATGACTCTGGGATGGTTGCCCATTACCTGGCAGCCTGCTGTGTCCTCCACATCACTGCCCAGTAGAGGGGTGATGTGCGGGAGGAGGAGGTTGAACACCAATCCTCGGCAGATGAGGAGGATGCAGGGGAGGGCAAGGATGGGCAGGCCATAGAACATGGAACATACAGTGCATAAGGAAACCATTCGGCCCATCGAGTCTGCACTGATCCACTTAAGCCCTCACTTCCACCCTATCCCCATAACCCAATAACCCCTCCAAACCTTTTTAGACACTAAGGGCAATTTAGCATGGCCAATCCACCTAGCCTGCATGTCTTTGGACTGTGGGAGGAAACCAGAGCACCCGGAGGAAACCCAAGCAGACACGGGGAGAATGTGCAGACTTCGCACAGACAGTGACCCAGAAGGGAATTGAACCTGGGACCCTGGCGCTGTGAAGCCACAGTGCTAGCCACGTGTGCTACCGTGCTGCCCAAGGGGATGGGCAGGCATGGGAGGCAGCACAGTGTGTGCAGCAGGACCAACTAGCATGGGACTCTCTGATCGCCTTCAGGTTCACTGACTGGGGTGGGGAGGGGGGGTAGGGTGGACTGGCCAGGGCATGGGCATCGCATCCCACACCCCCTCCCCCCCCAATCAACCCCCCTGGCGGACTACCCCCCCCCGCTCCCCCTCCACAACAATGGGGTGGCACGGTAGGACAGTGGTTAGCACTGTTGTTTCACAGTCAGGGTCCCAGGCTCGATTCCCGCTTGGGTCACTGCATGGGCGGAGTCTTGGCGTTCTCCCCGTGTCTGCTTGGGTTTCCTCCGGGCGCTCCGGTTTCCTCCCACATGTCCCACAAGATGTGCTTGTTAGGTGAATTGGACATTCTGAATTCTCCCTTTGTGACCCGATCAGGCACCAGAATGTGGCAACTAACTTCATAGCAGTGTGAATGTAAGCCTACTTGTGACAATAAAGATTATTATTATTATTTTGCTTTCCTTTAGAGGTTTCCATTCCAAAATCCAGTCCAGGTTTTCCAAATTACACTTTTGGACAAAGATCCCACTCCACGTTTAACAGTGAATCCAGTCAATGTTTTACACCAACTCCTTTAGGATTTCTTTGTCCGACTCCTGTACAAACTGTTCACAAATTTTACTCTCGATTCCCAGGCTCTAGTGAAATGGCACCAAATGTTTGATTTATCTCTGAGGTCTGCTGTCCCACTTTAAATCTGGTTACTACATTTGTCCCTTTAACTCAGAATATTTTGTTTACAAATTCTAGCATCCACAGTAATTTGCTTTTAAACTTTGTTTACTATTTAATTTTTCCTGAATAATACCTTGGTCTGGTCTCTTAACATCAGTCAGCATAAGACATTCTTTCTGTCCTTGTTCACTGGTTATCTGGACTGTAACTTATTCCATAGGAAGTTTGTATCTTTGCAACTCCCTTCTCCTGTCCAGCTTCTCCTGGCAGAGTTGAGAAATTTTCACCCCCTGCTGTCCTGTCCCCAACTAATAACGAATTCAGTTAAACTCAGAACAGAAAGCCTTCCTAGTTTAAAAGGTGCTCAGTTGCTAAGCAACACTGCTACTTCTGACAGATTTTATTTACTCTTCACACCGTAATCCTCTCTCAGCACAGTTCCTCTCTCAGCACAGTAAAAACACAGTTGGCTTTAAAGCCAACTCCCCAACATACAAACATCTTTGTCCAGCATTAATCTAACTATGAATTTTACCCTTCCTGGCACAGAAACGTTACATGAAATTCACTTAAAACTATGCCTTATTTATAATGTTTACCAATACAAATGAAAATCCCTTAAAACTATCTTAGTTTTCCTAACATTTGGTCTTCACATTCAATTTGAATCCACGTTCCTTACCCTTTGCTTCCACTTCATTTAAAATTTCCTGCAGCGTCTCTCCTGACTCTGCAATGAGTGCAGTCATCTGTTTTCAAGTTGTTGACCTTCAACCCCCAATGTTAAACCTAATAGATCTTCTACGTCTCTGATGCATGTGTGGAAGTCTGTAAAAAATGTGTTTTGGGGGCTAGGGCTGAGGATTCTGAATTTTGATATATATTTCTCTACAACAAAAACTAACAATTCTCTTCCCCTCTCTCTCTCTCTCTCTCACACACACGCAAATCTGGGGAAAAACTGAGTGTGCTTTTGCAATTTTCAACTCCAAGTGCTTCCCTTTCTTCCGCAGAATGAAAGACAAACTGCAAAATAGGCCAAATAAGCAATCTTAAGATCATTTTCATACTACTCACAGGAAATCAGACTGAGCAGCAAAGTGGCACAGTGGTTAGTATTGCTGCCTCACAGTACCAGGAACCCGGGTTCAATTCTGCCTTGGGTGACTGTCTGTGTGCCGTTTGCACGTTCTCCCCATGTCTGCGTGGGTTTCCTCCGGGTGCTCCGGTTTCGTCCCACAGTTCAAAGATGTGCAGGTTAGGTGGGGTTGCGGGGATAGGCCGGTGGAGTGGGTGGCTGAGGTAGGGTGTTCTTGGTAGGGTCAGCGCAGATCCGGTGGGTTGAATGGCCTCCTTCTGCACTGTTGGGATTCTATGAATTGCTGTCTACACCCATCAAAAGATAAGGTGTACCCAGAAGGAAAACCCAGGAGAGAAAGATTGAAGAAAAGTCATGGGGCCTCAAGTGTGCATGTTGTTCAACAACTTGGGAGGGAAGGAAGGAAAACCACTTTGGCTATTCTTCAGACATAAATACAATAATGTAAGTTTTAGGTTTGGATTGAGATAGCCCAAGGTTTTGTGAAGATAAAGTTGCAAGCTAAGTCCAGATCTGTCTGTTGGTAGCAAGCCTTTAAAACCACCATGAAATGTCAAAGCCTTCTGCTAAATTACTAAGAACACAAACTCTTACAACTAGATTAACAGGAGGTAGTATCATTCTGACCCACCCCTCCTGCATCTCCCACCACCAAATACCATGTAAACTACAAGGGAACATGTATATGGACACAAAACCCATCATCAGACAAGTTCCCCTCAAAGAAATTACACACAAACCATAATTCTAGTTTGTGTGTAAATTAGCCCACCAGGATTCGAAGAGCAGCCCAACAAGTAAATCATAAAGAAACTGAGCATCTGTAATTGGCCGATCAAATCTAAAACGAATAAATCACCTTTATTGGATGAATCTGGCTACAATTATCAGCCACGTTGCTGCTATTCACTGAGATGATCAGGAATCCTGGCTACGTTATCTTAAAATGATCTTCGACTTTATAGCCTCCCTGACTACACACATATGGAGCTCGGAGATCAATGCCACCATGTTTCTCAAGTTTAATTCCAAGATTGCAGTTTGGGAATTTGTAAAAGAAAATCACCAGAATTAATTCAAAACCAAAACTTTGATTTTATGGTTACAGAGCTGGCTGGAGATTGAATTAGAGTTGACAGCTGACTCCTAAACCAATGCTGCTACGCTGTCAGTTCAGACAATTGTGTAAAAAGTATTGCATTTGTTCAATAGTTACGATTTTTCACTGCAACCGGGAAAGCCTGCATTTTCCCAGGAAATAGGGAAATGTTGATATTCCTGGATGACACATATGAATTGCTGCAAAACACTGTTTTATATGAAATGTGTTACAAGATGCAATAAAAGATTCTTACTGTTGCTTTTTGCAAAGTTTCACGCATTATTGCTGAACTCCAAGATTAATCTCCAAGTGTTTTTGAAAAGGTACTGAGTCACAGAGGCAAGATCAAGGAAGAGAAACAGGAATCAGTCACGGTCAAGAAAAAGTCACTTTGAAGGTTCACAGTGGTTCCCCTCGGTATTATAGACAGATGTTTCATGCTTTCAAATGAAAACTAAGTGTTTTAAAAGAGCACATGCATTCTTTCGAACTTAATTGTACATTTTAATACATCGCACCATCAAATGAATTTGCGAATATTTCACCAAGATTGAAATGAGGTGAACTAAAAATACCACAAGTTAAAAATTCAGAAAATAAGGTTAACTGAACTGTTGAACCCTATGAGGAAGAAGGATGCAACAAACAATTTTGTGACTTTCACTTTGAGTCTAAGTTGTAGAATTTTCCAGAAAGGGGTTCCTATGCAAACCTCAAATGTCCAAGCTTGGCTCCTCAGAGAGCCCAGCAGAGGTTTCCCTCTGGTCTGCTGTTAATTTAAAGTCTGTTTTGATTGGTTTCTTGCGATCACACCACTGACCTGTGACAGGAAATGACTGACAGGAAATGGCTGTTCAGAAGCGAAGTATAAAAGAGACCCCCCTCCCCTTGCTCCTGCAGCAGTTGAAACAAAGAAAGCTTGTATGGAAAACAGGAAAAGAAAGTCATACTCTGCCTGCAGCTGTGCTCTGGAGAGGTTTCTGAATATTGTTTAAACTTGTTCAAGTGATTAAAAAAAAAAGTTTAAAAAAGGGTCGTATTCCTGCTGTGTGCCTTTTTACTTCGCCTGCACTCCCTGGTGTCATTGTTGGACACTTGAAAGCAAAATAAAAAGTTAGGTAACTCGAATGCTCACACGAAAAATGCTAATATTCTTACTATAAATTGGTGGGATACCACGCCATTAGAATTGAACAATTTACAGCGTAACTGAACAATGAGCTCTGACCCTCTGTAAAATATTGGGCAGTTCACGCTGCTCATCCATTAGCCTCACCAGAACCAATAAAAGTCAGCGTGAGGCTCCCCATTGAACTTAATAGAAATCATGAAATTGTTAGATTTACAACATTATAATAAGCGAAACACGCCACAACCATTTAAGGGTGGAAACTGGAGGACAGAATTTAAGGTGATTTATGATCTTTCTATGAAACTCAATCAAAGAGCTCCATAACGACCCAAGCTGTGGTGCCTCACTCTGGCACGTAGTAAATTGCTCCCTTTTTTGCCTCTTTATCGCTCTCGGCAGTCTTTACAAGCCAGCCTTGCCATCCATACTCCCATTTGTGTGAGAAGCAAGCAGTTTCAGGAGGCAATTTAAGCTGTTTCAACACTCAGAAGAGGGTGAAAGCACTGAAATGGCCGTTAGCCACTAGGTGTTCCACTGTTTCTGATCATGGTGGATGACCCAGAAGAGAAGCATAACGCGTAGGCCCATTATGATGCACCATGACTGGAAGCTGAGCTGATGTGTATATTAACCACTGGCATGACTGCACACCTCCACCACCCCCACTCCACTCCATCTTCAGTCTATAGAGAGGCAATGTCTTTTGCGACATTGCCAAAGAGCTCTGTTTGCATAGATGACCTTCCAGCAAGGATACAATTGGCCACCTCTGTGAGATGGTGAATGGGGACCATTCAAGGAGGCACTGGTGACATCTGCTTTAATAATCAGGCAGTAGGAGTGCCAGCATTTAACAAATACATACGTGATCAGATTTAAAAGTATAGATTGTCCTCAGCACAGTAAAGTGACAGATCCATTGGATTTCAGATATCTTAAGCGTTCAGGGCACCATCAGTAGAACTCTCAATTTACTGAAGAAACCATCTGATGAACTTATCACATTAATAGGTTATGATACGGTTATCATTCCTACAAAATTGTGATGACCATCTGCTAATCCTGAGAGGTAATTAAATCAAGCATTGCATAAGTGCTCACATTCTTTGTCATTTCAAGGGGCAGAACCTTCCCAGAATTTGGCTAAGTGTCACTTCCGGTGTGAAAAAGGGCTGCATGGTGGTGCAGTGATTAGCACTGTTGCTTCACGGCGCTGAGGACCCGGGTTCTATCCCGTCCCGGGTCACTGTCCGTATGAAGTTTGCACATTCTCTCCATGTCTCCATGGATCTCCCCCCCCCCCCCCCCCCCCCCCCCCCCCACACACACACACCAACCCACCAAAGATGTGTAGGGTAGGTGAATTGGAAATGACCCCTTAATTGGATTTTTTTTTTTTTAGTTAAATCGGAGTGAGTCCCACTGGCCACATCAGACGATCTAGACCGGAATTGTTAGCCATTTTTTGGGGGAAGTTTTTAACGGGAATAACGCTGCTCCCATGGTTCAATGTGTCTGAATTGGCCAACCTGGGGTCCTCTGAGCGGTTCAGCCAAGGGGGCATTGCATTAAACAATTGCTCACAGCCAGCCAAGTGGATGACAGCAAGAAATCCAGCTCCAAGGTTCACAGAGAATGCCTGACATGGATGCTGTGGAGGTGAGGAGGGCAAGCATTTAACAGCAGTTCGGCAGGAGACATTGGGAGTGTCCAGTCCACCTGACTGACCCCTTACAGAGACTGAGGCACTTCTGGCCCAGCAGACAGAACAGGCTCGTACCACAATATATGTGCCACCCGCAATTAGGTCGGGACCCAGCCCTCCAGACGACGCACGCCAATGTAGCAGGGCATGGCAGACAGCAGACAGCCTCAACATCAGACATAGATCCTGGGGAGACACCTAAACATAGCGATGGGGTTAAGAGTGTTCAGAAATTGTAGTCGCACAGCATGGGCACTTAGGGATGTACAGCATTGAAGTTTGTATATATTTGATCACACTATGTATTAAAACCACTTTTAGGCTGCCCGATCTCTACTGATTGGTGACAGCAATGGCATATCCAGCATGAGGGGTGAATTCGGACTTACAGCGATGCCTCCATCCCCTCTATGCAATGATGTCATCTCAGTGCATGTGTTACCCTCCCACTGACCGGACTGAGGAATGATACAGAGAATCCTGTCACCAAACCCCAAGCCCCGAGACAGCATCAGGAGAGATGACAGACACTGCGAACCATCGCTGTGAAATAACCCAGGCCACACGGAGCCTGCAAGGTGCCATCAGCCAGACAGGAGTCAGACATTTGCAGTATCTCTGAGGAACATCACAGCCTTTTCCTCACTGAAATTTATCATCACTCTCCTGCACTGAATGGGCAGCTGACATTCAGGGACCCCCATCACCAGCTCCCTGAGATATTAGCCCTCCCGAGCCCCCTGGGAGCATGGGAGGGTCATGTCTAGTAGGGTCATCCAAGTGTCCTCCCTAATCCTGGACCTCCTGGAAATGTGTCACAATGGGGGTGTTTCTACCCCTCCTGCCCACATGCAGGGGGCCGCTGAAAACTCCGGGGGGAATTGGGTTTCCTGGTCGCACCTGGATGCTCACATTCAGATGGTGAGGTGGGCGCTGTGAAGTGGGGGGGGGGGGGGAGATTCGATGGGACCATTAATGCAGAAGCTGAGGGCCCTGGAGGCGGTGAACCCCTTGGCCCTTGTTTCCAAGACACTAGGTCCGTCAGCCCTCTCACCAAAACCTGAGGCTCAGCTTTGGAAATAGCACTGTGGGGAGCTGTGGGCAGTGCCAACCTGGCACCCTGGCAATGCCCATGCCAGCTGGCAGTGCCACCTGGTCACCTTGGCAGTGCCAGGCTGGCACACACAGTGCCAGGCACCACCCTGCCCAAAGGGCATGAAGCTGGGGGCCTCCGATCCCCTGAGAGACCCCCAAGAGTGCCATTCTATCTGGTCCCCGTTTGTGGGGACCAGTGCTGAATGGCACTCGCCCGAGGTCTTCAAGGTGAAGAGGATCAATCCCAAAGCCTCAGGTACCTCGGGAACCTGCACATTAGTGTGAGACTAGCTGTCTCGCTTTAATATGCAGGTTTGTCAAAAAATTATTCCGCTCACATATGGGTGGGATTTACATCACAACGCCTCGTGACATTGGGTTGGATCTCACAAGGTGTTGCGAGCTGGGTAGATCCCGGGAGCAGGTCCTCCTGGATTTTATTGGCCATGCTGTGCACAGCGAGCTGCTTTTTAGGTGTAGCATGGCCATTGGATCATGCCCTAAAGCTGTGGCTGGCGACACACTTTCATCACCAACAACGCGGCACAGGAAAGACACAATAGTGCGCAGATGTTCACACCACACATCAATAGTGGAGATGGAAACGGGGTTGTTTGAGACATGCTTCAACACCCATTCAGTAGGAAGGATTTACAATACTTGCCCAGCAAAGTTGCCAAGATTGTGATGGGTTGGCTCTGCACTTTGCAATTTTGCCCTGTGTGGTAAACCACGGTGTTGCATTGTATGGCATTGTGCATGCCTGGGCTTGTCCAGGCTGGCTCCGCCTGTGGCTCCTCCCCTCGGGCTTATGTATAAAGGTGACAAATCTTCGGGCCCAGAGGCAGGAGGCTTGCTGGTTAGTGTATTAAAGCCTCTGTTACATTCATCACTCGACGTGTGTTATTGATGGTGTATCAATTTAATACACTAAACTCCTAAAGATGAACTCATCACTCAAGTCTGATCACTTGGAGCTGGACTCACAGGCAGCCGACGCTACAGAAACGTTTGAACACTGGCTAAGCTGCTTCGATGCGTACCTCACATCCTTCGCCGAAGACTTCACAGACCTCCCGAAGAAGCAGGTCCTCCACGCACGGGTGAGCCCAAGAGTCTTTCTCCTCATCAGGGACGCCCCCTCGTATGTGGAGGCAATAACACTGCTAAAAGGACAATACGTGAAATCCGTTAACGAGGTGTATGCTCGGCACCTCCTCGCCATGAGACGGCAACGCCCTGGGGAATCACTTGCAGAATTCCTGCGTGCCTTGCGCATCCTCTGCCGGAACTGTGACTGCCGGGCGATATCGGCTACCCAGCACGCGGAGCTGCTGATCAGGGATGCCTACGTCGCGGGCATGAACTCTAACTATATCAGCCAGCGATTATTAGAAGGGGGGACTCCCAGAGACAGTACAACTCTCCAACTCGCTGGAGGTGGCCTCCCAGAACATGGGGGCCTACACCTCCGACCGCGCGGCACCCTCGTGGGCGCAGCCATCAACCGACCCGGGTGCGACGCAAGCCTGCGCCGCGCAGCAGCCCGCTAACGTCGGAGGCCCGAGGTGCTACTACTGCGGTCAAAGTAATCACCCCAGACAACGCTGCCCAGCATGGAACGCAACTTGTAACAGCTGTGGGAAGTAGGGCCACTTTGCAAAAGCCTACCAGGCCCGACCCCCCCCAAGTCTCCTAGGCCCAGCAGCGCTGCCTGCTGCCTGTCGGGGCCACACCCAGCTGCTGCGCCACCCACCAAGTGCGACCCGCGGGCGCCGCCATCTTTAATTCCGGCCGGCACGTGCGACCCACGGGGGCCGCCATCTTGGACGTCATCGCCATTGCCACCTGCCATGTGCGAACCATGGGGGCCGCCATCTTGGACGCCATCGCCGATGCCACCCGCCACGCACGACTCATGGGGGCCGCTATCTTGGGACCACTCCACAGTCTCCCGGGAGCCCAGCTCGCCCGACCGTACGCTACCTCCGACCGGCCCACCGACCGCCTTCCGAAGCTCGCCTCCATCATGCTCGACCAGTCCCGGCTGCGAAGCCCATGATGACCGTCCGGATCAATGGGCACGAGACGGCCTGCCTTTTCGACTCCGGGAGCACAGACAGCTTCATACACTCAGATACGATAAGGCCCTGCTCCCTCCCAATCCTACTCGCGACCCAGAAAAACTCCCTGGCTTCTGGATCACAAGCAGTAGAAATCCGGGGATACTATGTTGCGACCCTTACTGTACAAGGCATAGAGTACACAAACTTTAAGCTCTACGTCCTCCCCCATCTCTGCGCTGCCCGATTACTGGGGCTCGACTTTCAGTGCCATTTCCAGAGCCTTATCTTAAATGTCGGCGGACCCCTGCCCCCCCTCACTGTCTGTAGCCTCGCGGCCTTTAAGGTCGCCCCACCCTCCCTCTTCACAAACCTCACCCCGGACTGTAAGCTCGTCGCTACCAGAGGCAGACGCTACAGTGCCCAGGGCAGGGCCTTTATAAGGTCGGAGGTCCAGCGACTCCTGCGAGAGGGGATAATTGAGGCTAGTAACAGCCCCTGGAGAGCCCAAGTGGTGGTCGTCAAGACTAGGGAGAAGCACCAGATGGTCATCGATTAAAGCCAGACCATCAACCGGTACACGCAGCACGATGTGTACCCCCTTCCCCGCATATCTGACATGGTCAATCAGATTGCGCAGTATCGAGTCTTCTCCACAGTCGACTTGAAGTCCGCGTACCACCAGCTCCCTATCCGCCCGGATGACCGCCAATACACTGCCTTCGAGGCAGGTGGCCGCCTCTACCACTTCCTCAAGGTCCCCTTCGGCGTCACCAATTGTGTCTCGGTCTTCCAAAGAGTAATGGTTTCAAATGGTTGACCAGTACGGGCTGCGGGCCACGTGCCCGTACTTGGACAATGTCACCATCTGCTGCCATGACCAGCAGGACCATGATGAGAACCTCCGGCGCTTCCTCCACACCGCTAAACTCCTGAACCTAAGCTATAATAGAGAAAAATGCGTCTTCCGCACAACCCGCCTAGCCATCCTTGACTACGTCGTGGAACACGGAGTCCTAGGGCCCGACCCTGACCGCATGCGCCCCCTCCTGGAACTCCCCCTACTCCACTGCCCCAAGGCCTTGAAGAGATGCCTGGGGTTCTTCTCGTATTATGCCCAGTGGGTCCCCAACTATGCGGACAAGGCCCATCCACTGATCAAATCCACCGTTTTTCCTCTGACGGCTGAGGCCCGACTGGCCTTCAACCGCATCAAGGCAGATATTGCCGAAGCCGCGATGCACGCTGTGGACGAGTCCATCCCATTCCAAGTGGAGAGCGATGCGTCGGACTTTGCTCTGGCCGCTACACTCAACTAGGCGGAGAGACCCGTGGCTTTCTTCTCCCGTACCCTCCATGCGTCCGAAATTCGACATTCCTCCGTCAAAAAGGAAGCCCAAGCCATCGTAGAAGCTGTGAGACATTGGAGGCATTACCTCGCCGGCAGGCGATTCACTCGCCTCACTGACCAACGGTCGGTTGCCTTCATGTTCAATAACACACAGCGGGGCAAGATTAAGAATGACAAGATCCTGAGGTGGAGGATCGAGCTCTCCACTAACAGCTATGATACCTTGTATCGACCCAGGAAGCTCAACTAGCCCCTAGATGCCCTCTCCTGTGGTACATATGCCAGCGCACGGTAGACTGACTTCGGACCCTCCACAACGACCTCTGTCACCCGGGGGTCAGATGTATTTTTCACTTCATCAAGGCCCGCAACCTGCCTTACTCCATCGAGGAGGTCAGGTCCGTGACCAGGGACTGCCAGGTCTGCGCGGAGTGCATACTGCACTTCTTTCGGCCAGATAGGGCGCACCTGGTAAAGGCCTCCCGCCCCTTTGAGCGCCTCAGCATTGACTTCAAAGGGCCCCTCCCCTCCACTGACCGTAACGTGTACTTCCTCAACATCGTTGACGAGTACTCAAGATTCCCCTTCACCACCCCTGCTCTGACATGACCTCTGCCTCCGTCATCAAGGCCCTGCACAGTCTTTTCACCTTGTTTGGGTTCCCCACCTACATCCATAGTGATCGGGGCTCCTCCTTTATGAGCGACGAGTTGTGTCAGTTCCTGCTCAGCAAAGGCATCGCCTCCAGCAGGACGACCAGCTATAACCCCCGGGGAAACGAACAGGTGGGGAGGGAGAACGCAACGGTCTGAAAGGCCCTCCTTCTGGCCCTATGGTCTAGAAGTCTCCCAGTCTCCCACTGGCAGGAGGTCCTCTCCGATGCGCTCCACTCCATCCGGTCGCTCCTGTGTACTGCCACCAACGAGACTCCTCATGAACGTATGTTTGCCTTCCCCAGGAAATCCACTTCCGGGGTCTCGCTTCCATCCTGGCTGACAGTCCTGGGTCCCGTCCTTCTCCGGAAGCATGCGAGGAGCCATAAAACCGACCCCCTCGTTGAGAAGGTCCTGCTCTTCCATGCAAATCCACAATATGCCTACGTGGCACACCAGGACGGGTGGCAGGACACGGTCTCCCTTCGGGATTTCACACCTGCAGGTTCCCCAGTGACCACATCACCACCCCCAACCCTACACCGTCTTCCCGCACCCCTGCCCACCTCCCTCATGAACTAACACCCGCAGGCCCACCGGCGACATGCACCACCACCTCCACCCATACACCCCCCCCCCCACCCCCCTTCGCCAACTCAACATCTGGGTGAAGAAGAAGAAGACAACACGCTCCCGGACGCGCAGGTCTCGACACCGGCGCCCACACCACAGCCGGGACTGAGGCGATCACGGAGGAAGGTGAAGGCCCCCAACAGACTTGAACTTTAAGACCACTTCACCCCCGCCGGTCTTTATTGGAACAGGGGGTGAATGTGGTAAACCACGGTATTGCATTGTATGGCATTGTATTGTATTGTGCATGCCTGGGCTTGTCCAGGCTGGCTCCGCCTGTGGCTCCTCCCCTCGGGCTTATGCATAAAGGTGGCAAGTCTCCGCCTCCGACCCAGTTCGGGTGCAGAGGCAGGAGGCTTGCTGTTTAGTGTATTAAAGCCTCAGTTACGCTCATCACTCGTCGTGTGTTATTGATGGTGTATCACCCTGTTTATTGAGGTGAATAATATCAGTGTTTTTTTTTAACATTGCATCAAACCCAACTCATGAACTGTAACTCGACATTACTAGTGCAATATTTCTGTTTTTGATACGAGTTATCTTTTGGTTGCCTGAGTGAGGTATCAAATAGAGCTTAACTATTGGCGGTTTTACGCAATGGACTCATTTTGACAAGGAATTACATTGAGACTACCAAACCTCATTTCACTTGGAATTCTTACAGCTGAACCTCGTAGATAAACCTTCCGCCCAGAGAACAGGCAGTTGGTTCATTACCAGTTCCTATTTCAATTTCTACAGCTGTGCATTCATTTTGCTCTTCAAATGTGCAAGATGCAGCACTGTTTTTTTCCCCTCAGCCTGCCTAGACTTTAATTAAAAGCTGCCAAAAATCACATCTCAAAACGTTATTCATCAAATATAGTTCAAGTTTTTCAACATTTCCCCTGCAACACTTCATTCAGGAAGAACACTGCAGTGTAAAGTGAATGACTGGTTTAAAACTCTATTAAGGAGGGATAACAGCCTGGCTGTCTTCTTCTGCAACTGAACATATTGCTAATGCCTCAGAGATTTCATTAGGGTCAAGCTAGAATAACAAAATGTGTCCCGAAGGTTTGTCATTCATTCGATTTTGAAAGATGGCGATAATAACTATCAACAGAAGCACTATCACCTCTTCAAATTGATGTAAAAATTATAAGAAGTTAAGAAGCAGGCACTGAACTTTACTCATCCTCCCCCCCACCCCCCCCCCCCCCCCCCGCCCCCCCCGGCCTCCCCCTCCTCTGTCCCAGCTGTGCAGAAACTGCAGTGATGCCTATTTCCTGCAAAGTGCTTTGGAAAATATTCCAAGAGAGCTACTTCAATCCCAAAAGGGTGGGGAAAAAACTGGAATAGGAAAAGGTCATTTGATCATTTGAGCTTGATTCCCATTCAATTAGATCATCCCGGATCAGAGAAAGACTGAGGGAAAATTGCACTGATAATGGAATTCTGTATCCACATGTGCAAAAACATCCAGCAGAAGTAAATCGGGGGATAATTATGCAGTGACAATCACCCGACTGTATCGAACACAGCTGGTCAAACCTAGTTTTCTTGCTTTCTTTTTCAAAGTTTTATAGAGGAGAGTTTCTCGGGGTTTTGCTGTGCACCTTTCGTGATGTTAGACGCATCGCGAGGATGGTTTCATGGAGGCCCCTCACTGATCAGTGCATCAACCAAGTGGCTGTTACTCATGCCTGAGTTTTGCCAGAAAGTGTTGGCAGGCTAGACAGCTGACTATCACAGAGGTCCCAAGCCTGTTCCCGCCCGATGAGGGTTTGCTTGTTACAGTCCATTAGAAATACTGCACCAACTTCTCCTCTCCAAGCCAGCGACTGATGTTATATGTAATGTTCGTACTGTGGCGTGGACGAAGATCAGTGAAACTCACCTTGATCCATGGAGTGAACCAAGCGCCGTTGTATTTATTTGATATAGGGCACTCTGACATGCTCTGAGTCATGTGAGGTGCAGTGTAAATCCAAGTCTTTCTTTCTTTCATTCCTGTTCTCACTGAGTAAATTGGAGGATCAATTTGAGAATGTTAACACAAAGTTTGCTGAGTGCTGCTATTTTTTTTCAAAAACGCTGTTGTGCATTTAGATAAACAAAGAGCAGAGAACGGCAGCCTCCATTAGATCTTCATACTTTCCCACATGGCATAGATACTAAATATTTTGAAGAATTACATTTACTGAAGAGCTTTCAACATTGTTGCAGTGTTGTCCTGTATGAAATCCCCAAAGGATAACTAACCATCATTATACAGTCAGTTATTTACCTTTTTACCAATAATTCTGTGATCACCCTCACGAGGATCTTAAGAATCACTCATTGATCTCCCTGTGGGGCTTATGGAGATCCCATGGTAACGGGTGGAGGCCCACCCAGCTGGGACTCGTTATCAAGCCTTTTAAATACCATCCCAGATCCGGACTGGGAGTTCCTGTTAGTCCCGGGCTGAGACACTAGTGTGGTTTGCCGAGTTACAATAAATTTGATTTAACCTTTATCTTCCTGTCTCCTGGATTACTACAAATTCTTACAGACTAAGAAAAAAATAGCAGGGATCTGGAACTCAAACCAACTGGTCCAAAGCAGCATCTGGGATTACATGGTTGGAAGCAAACACTTAAATTACAAGAACAGCCCAGAATATTTCAAAGGGCCTGACAAATATATAGTTCTGCCAATGATCTTCCAAACAACCATCAATTTTCAAATGTCTGCCGACAACCAGTTGACTAGTTCAGTCGTGGACATGTCTATGAACATTCTTGAATGTACCTTATTCCATGCAGCCGAAGTGGGTGAATCGAATCACAGGAAGCATTCAAATAGTTAAGAGTTTCCGCTCCTTAATCAACATTACATCTACCCTGTAATGAGGTGTATTTTCAGTCTCCTTTCTCTCTGATGATGCAGACCTTTTAGCACAATCCCTGGATGTTGTCCACTAATAATCACTGCCGCCGCAGCTTATTTGAGTCGAGAAGGAAGAGGTTGTTGCCATGCTAATTTCCTCATGTCCATCGAGTGCTTCTGATCTAAAGCGAATCTCTGATTTGCTGATTATGGGCTGAATTTTTGCTCTCGAGTCAAAAGTGCAGATTTGGGGAAATTCCCCACTCTGCAAACCTGGGGCGGGGGAAGGTGTTGTGCATTTTCTACGTTTCATTCTGGGGGTGGGGTGGGGTGAGGTTACAAGTGATAGCAGTTGGGTCCGCCAACCCTGGAAAGAGCTGGGAGGCAGTCATAGGGGATGCCAGATGCAGAAGAATGCTGTGCAAAAAGCCCATCTCGACACTTCAGGACAAAGAATAAAACAAAAAATTGACTTTCAGCCCTCAGCTCTCACACCTCCTCAACCACCCTGAAAATAACCCCAGTAGCTTTAGACTTTTTCCTTAAAGCCCAGGAGTTGTGTTTTGGACATTCTACTTCCAAAAATTGCATTTGCTTGAAGTAAACTGCTCTTTACAATGTGCAGTTGCCTCTGTGAACCACAAATGATCAAACTACAACCTGCACCCATCCCCACCCACCCATCACCCCCCACCACCTACATTGGTGAAAACGGTGAGTGCCAGTTTGGGGGGCAGGGCTTCTGAAATCAGGAATCTGGCACAATTTTGACTGGGTTAGAGACTCTATCCGCCCCTGCAGAAATTGAGACTTATATTTTTTGTTAACTCAATTTAATGGAGGGTTGTCATTATAGGATTAGTGCGGCATCATTGATTTCACAACCTACCAATATCATAGTAAGCTGGTGGAGGAAATAAACCTTTTAGTTGGGGATATCACTGGTTCCCTGCAAATTGTTCTGGTCACCTGAGAATCTCCCAGGTTGTGGACTGTGGTTACAAAAACCTAAAACAAGTGCTGTACACGTTTAAATTGGGCCATGTATAAGGATTATGTTTGAATAATTTTTTTTATTGATAGCTTTAAAGAGATTGTTAAGATCTTGAAATGAACAAAGATAGGGGGTGAGATTCTCCGTCGGCCGACAATGGAATTGTGAAATGCGTTTGGGTGGAGAATTGGTTTTGATGCCGAAATCATGGTGGGCGCCGGGTTCACGCCAAATCGCAATTCTACGGTGCTTCGACAGCGGAGTCAATGCGCTCCACTCTGCATGTACAGTAAACGCCATTGGCATATCATTAGTGAGCCTGACCCAGTATTCCCCGGGGCCTGCACGATCCTCCACCTCCTCCGAGGGAAGTTCCGATTGCGAGGTTCACGTGTGATTGCAAAACTCATTAAGGTGCCGTGGCTGTTGAGGGGAAGAGAGGGGGCACGGAAAGTGTCTAACTTCAGCATAGTGTACTGACAGTTGTGCCACTGGCTGGAGGGCTTCTTCCCGGGCAGGGGGCCTAGTGGGGGTCAGCCAGGTGGTGGGCCGTGGGCTCGCAGTTTATGGGCACAGAACACCATTGCCGCAGCTTGCAAGGCGCCATGCAGCTGTGCATGTCGCTGACTGTCCACTGTGAACTTAAGTGTCACGGGTCGTGTGGGTATCCCCCCAGACCACCCTCCGTAGGCATCCTCTGGCTCCAGCCGACCCATCAACAGGATGGGTGCACTCCAGGTAACCAGTGCCATCTTCTTGGCTGGGATGAGTGTGTGTGGGGAGTGGAGTCTAATATGCGGATGCAGCTTGTCAGCCTCTCAAGTGCCAATCCCGACCCCGGCAAATCCAACACTGTTTTTCATTGGAATCGATCTTGTACCACGTGGCGCTGGTGCTAGCACCTTAACGGATGGTGAATTGGTCCATGTGCGGCGCCAGTTTTGCTGTTGTGGAACTCCATCCACTTATCAAGACTGGCTTCAAAACTTAGTCTCAGAAACCGAGAATCTGGCCCAGGATGTAAGGACAAATGTTTTATTGCAGTTAGTCTGAATATGCAACTCTATAATAGGGCAGTTGTAAAAAAGATTGTGTACAATTTCCCTGGAAAATATGTTTAGATATATGGCACAGTGCCAGCTTACTAAATGACTGAGTTATTTTATTGATGCCGCTTCTAAAACTCCTGTTTTAAAGTTCCTCTCAAAATATGGCCTATTGCAGCCAATAATTCTGCATTTGCTAAACTGCAACTGGGCTTAGCAATATTGTGAGAACATGGAAAAAGTACATAGTGCGTAGAAATAGAACTCTCGCAAGTGGAATGAATGTATACCATTTGGGAAGAAGGTGACAGGAGGAGAACAATGAGAGTTCAGAGCAAAGGAGTGTCTGTGAAATAGAAAACAACCAGTTGCACAGGAGGTGGGGGACAAGAATAAAAATATGGAAAAGGACGTCATTGAAGAAAATATTGAGACCATTGAAACAACACCAACTTGTATATATCTTGCAACATATGAAACATAACAAGACCCTTCATAGGAGCAGTATCAACGAAATTTAGTAGCTTGCCTGATGAAAAAGGTAGGTTTTAGGAAGAGTCTTAAAGAAAGAGAAGTGGAGGGAAGGTATTTCAGAGTTTGGGCCTTGGCAGCTGAAGCCATGGCCTGCAATTTTGAATGATTAAAATCAGGGTGCTCGAGGTCAGAATTGGAGGACCCTAAATGTAACAAATTATTTTCATGTAAGCAAAGTAGTTATGGTTTGAATTTTGCAGCAGAAATAATGGTGAGGCTATCAGTTCGCCATTGTAACGATGGGGCCGCATCTCCCAGCACCTACACAAATGCAGTAAATAAAAGCCCCTATGTTGCTCTCAGAGATACTCTGCTCCTACATAGACTGTGATGCAAATGGATCCAGCAATGAAATTCATGGAAGACCATAAGGTTGCTGTACTTTCCCACTTGCTATCCACTGAACATGCCGGAAAAGCTGCATTCTGAATTAGTGGAAGTTTAAGGGCATGGAAATAATAATTGTTGCCAAACAACCTCTTTAGCCCTGAAAATTTAAGTTTAGGAGTGTGGAGTCTCATTCCTTCAGAATTTAGTTGGATTTGATTTGAAAAAAATGCATTTTTACTTATTCTCTTTGGCCGGAATTTTGTACTCACACTCGAGCTTGGAGGCGGGAAGGATATTTACTTAACAGGATGGTGGCATACAGAAACCCTGTCGCGTTCCTGCCTCTGATGGAATTAGGCTCTGGGTGGGTAGATCCATGGTCGATCTTCCCACCAAGTGAAGCCCTCAAGTGGCTAATTAATGATCACTGAAGGGCCTCACACCACCATTGCTGGAGTTAAATCTGCTGCTGCTGGGCTGTCAACATACAGTGTGCATGACAGGGTAAACTGTACAGGTGACACTGTGCCATCAGCTTTTCAACTCCAGTGGACTGTGGGGCTGTGGGCTTCAATCAAAGGCACTCAGTGCCTGATGATGGGAGTGGGCATTGGGAAGTGGGGAAGGCCCACTGTGAGTCACCCACTTGCCGTTGCTGCCAATCTTCCTCCACCCCTTCATCTGCGATCCTGACCCTACGAAACAACAACCCGCCCCAACGTTATATTACTTACCTGTGGTCAGGGTCACTCCAAGATCCTGAGTCTCTGGTACCTGGCCTTCCAGCAACAGACACAGCCTCCCCAGTGGTGCTGCTGACCTCTGGTTGGCCAGCAGCTCTTAGTGGATGAGACCTCTGCCCCTGGTGTCTTGATTCGAAGGGAAGGTCCACAGCTGGCCTCGCCACTACCTGATTGGTGTGTGGTTTGGTGGGCCTTCCTGAAAAGAAGCAGTGTTGGCTCTCCAAGCAGGCAGAAGAGACCCACAATGCCTCAACAGGTTTCCGCTCTTTGTCTCTCTTGAGGGGCGAAATTCTCCCGAAACGGCACGATGTCCGCCGACTGGCGCCCAAAACGGCGCCAATCAGATGGGCATCGAGCCGCACCAAGGGTGCGGAATGTTCCGTATCTTTGGGGGCCGAGCCCCAACATCGAGGGGCTAGGCCGACGCCGGAGGAATTTCCGCCCCGCCAGCTGGCGGAAACGGCCTTTGTTGCCCCGCCAGCTGGCGCGGAAATGACATGTCGGGGCGGCGCATGCGCAGGAGCGTCAGCGGCCGCTGAAAGTTTCCTGCGCATGCGCAGTGGAGGGAGTCTCTTCCGCCTCCGCCACGGTGGAGACCGTGGCGGAGGCGGAAGGCAAAGAGTGCCCCCACGGCACAGGCCCGCCCGCGGATCGGTGGGCCCCGATCGCGGGCCAGGCCACCGTGGGGGCACCCCCCGGGGTCAGATCGCCCCGCGCCCCCCCCCGGACCCCGGAGCCCGCCCACGCCGCCTTGTCCCGCCGTTCAAAAGGTGGTTTAATCCACACCGGCGGGACAGGCAATTTATCGGCGGGACTTCGGCCCATCTGGGCTGGAGAATCCAGCGGGGGGGCCCGCCAACCGGCGCGGCCCGATTCCCGCCCCCGCCGAATATCCGGTGCCGGAGACTTCGGCAACCGGCGGGGGCGGGATTCACGGCAGCCCCCGGCGATTCTCCAACCTGGCGGGGGGGTCGGAGAATGACGCCCATTGTTCTTAATTCCATCTTTCTTTCCCAATTTAACTGAGTTTTCTGTACATAATTCTGCTTCAAATTATATCGAATTTATACTTCTTGGCTTTGACTCTGTATGTCTCAACGAGTAATCTTCAATCTGATAATTGAAAACGCTCTTCTTTTTTGTTCTGCTCACAGTGTTCCAGATTCCCTGGAGAAGGCACATCATCGGAAAAGCTCTCGAAACATTGCAAGTTGCTGCTCAAAAATATGTTTAAAAAAACAGCTGTCAGCACCATGAATTTTAAGTGCTAATTCCTAAGCATTGACCACAAAATCTAGACCAATATGTTTTATTTCTAACATCTTGATGACAATATTGATAACATTGAGCTTGTATCTGCTGATTCATGTAATGTAAGGCCACATCTGCCAAATGCCTAATGTATTTAAATCCTATACAGGTGGCAGCATGGTAGCACACTGGTTAGCACAGTAGCTTCACAGCTCCAGGGTCCCAGGTTCGATTCCGGCTTGGGTCACTGTCTGTGTGGAGTCTGCACGTTCTCCCTGTGTCTGCATGGGTTTCCTCCGGGTGCTCCGGTTTCATCCCACAGCCCAAAGATGTGCGGAGTGTAGCCATCTGGGATGGCCACTTTCAGAATACAAAATGGACACTCACAGAGAAAATAGGGAAATGTGGAAAATACTAAGCAACAAGCAGGCACAGAGCCTGAATGTATATTTGGGAAGCAGTCAGCAGACGGAATCGAAACTCTAGGGTCGATTAACATATTGATGGCCCATCTCCTAGGAACAAAGGACTAATACTCAGGTAGTTGATACTGTCGCAGACATCCTGGCGTCAGTACCCCAACCGAAAGACACAAACAAAGCAAGGTCAACGGCCACTTAGGACACGCCCAGCCATCAGGGCACCTGCCCCTTTATTGGTTTAGATCGATGACAATGATCAAGAAGCTGCCCAATTAATTGGGACCAAGTTTAAGGCCCGCCTAAAAGCGGGCAAAGCCCCTCCAAGTATAAGAAGGAAACCCCGAACGAGATTCAGTCTCTTGGATTCGGCTCTCAAGCGGAGAGACCCTTCCACCAGCATCACAGGATGCAAGTAAGTTCAAAGTCAACGCTCGCTACCAGATGGACGACCTTAGCTGTACTCCTGTTACCTCTTCAAACCCAACAGCCTCAGATCCAAACAACGGCCATTGTTCCTCTGACTAAGTGGGCACCTGAAATTAAGTATAGGTGTTAGTGATAGAGATAGTTTCGTTTGTGGTATTATCGTGCATGAGTAGATCTTACTGTGTGTAAATAAATAGTATTGACCTTGAACTAACTAACTGGTGTATCAGCTCTTTGATCAGTATTCGGGTTGAACCTTGTGGCGGTATCGAGAGATACCTGGCGACTCTGAAAGTATACTCATAATTAGGACCATATTGACAGCCAAATTTATAACCAAATAAATATAGCAACATTACTGGCGACATCTGACGGGATTCGACCTAGAAGTGGCTTTGTCACTCCGTGTGAACCCAAATTTGAATTAGAAATCCAATTGGAAAAAGAAAAACCACAAGCGTAAGACCAATATCGATCAAACCTCCAAGATTCGGAAGTGTGTTATTTGCGTACGAACAAGGGATATAAGGTAAACTTGATAGATTTTGTTGCGTAAAACTGTCGGGAGTTTTGTAGACCGGAAAATAGCTTAAGCCGTACCCGTGTTTACATCACCACTTTAATCCCCCCTGTTCCAAATTTGGTAGAAACCCAGAGATAGCAGTAGAAATGGCAATGAAGGCAATGGAACGCCTTATGAACCCCCAGGAATTTGAGATGGCAGCGACCAGAAGAGCAGGGCAATGTCCCGTATGGGAAGAGGAAGTTAGAAAATATCTCGAAGGGAAAGGATTGGAGTGAATTCTGTGCAAAAGACGAAACAGGTCCCGGAAGTATAGGGCATACTTGGTGGGAGAACCTGACCGAGACTCAGAAGAAAAGCTTAGGGAAAGCTCGTAAGCTGATGGCAATCGTGTCCTGCTTGGTACAATTGCGAGGCACAGAGGAGGTTATGAAGACGCTCCGCAGAGAGATTGACGACAGAGAGAAGAATAGTGAGGGAGACGTTAGCGAGTACGAAAAAGTTAACAGGCAACTTAGAGAGCAGTTAGAGGCAAAGGACAAGGAGATGGCTGATGTCAAACGGGCACACCAATCTTGTCTCGCCCACCTAAGCAACTTTCAGTCACAATACGATAAGGCCTACCAAGCCACGCAATGCGCGATGTTGGTATGAGAAGAAACGGAACACCAAGTCGAGCAATTAAAGAAACAATGTAACTATTTAAAAGCAGCCGTACGAGCACTCCACAGTTCCACGACGGAACAAAGGTAGAGCTCGGTAAACCACGCCAAATGCCGAAAGCAAATTGCAGACCTGCAATCCCTGCTTTCTGTACAAGATGGATTCCAGAATACATTTGGACCCCAGTTAGATCAGGAAAATGGCCCCGATGAGGAGAAATTTCTTCAGCCAGAGAGTGGTGGGTCTGTGGAATTCATTGCCACAGAGGGCGGTGGAGGCAGGGACGTTGAGTGTCTTTAAGACAGAAGTTGATAAATTCTTGATTTCTCGAGGAATTAAGGGCTATGGAGAGAGAGCGGGTAAATGGAGTTGAAATCAGCCATGATTGAATGGCGGAGTGGACTCGATGGGCTGAATGGCCTTACTTCCGCTCCTATGTCTTATGGTCTTATGGTCTTATGATTGGCAGGAGTTAAATGAGACTGCCCATCGATATGTACATGGCACATGTACTCAGGACAAACCTCAGAAAAGAAAAGCACCCCCACCCCCGACTGCACAGGTAGAGCACAGCCCCATGAACCCTGTCACCACACAGTGCAGGGCCACAACAGACAGAGACCCCGATTTTCTGTACACCACCCCACTGTCACCCAATTAAGGGAAGCGTGCGATAAGATAACACTGTTCCTACTCACATCGGACCCACACCATTATTTCGCAAGAGTCAAACAACAGGCGACCATGTACGGCCTGGATGAAAAAGAGCACGTGAAGCTCACAGTTTTGAGCCTCGACCCCTCAGTCATGGCAGCCCTTCCCGACCCACAAAATGTAGGAGGAGGCACCCTCCAAGAAATGCATGCAGTGATCCTCGATGCGATTGGCTACAATAAGGGAGAACCCCGTAGAAGGCCTAAATAAATGTAGGCAGAAAAAGACCGAGCACCCCACAGCGTTTGCTGGATGCCTCTGGATTCATTTCACAGCAGTATTTGGAGAGTTGCCCATGCCCATTTGACCTCAGACAATATGGCCAAATGGACTTGAATCCTAGTCTCTCACGCGACCAAAGCAGCAGAGAGAGCTTGCGCCAATTATGACCCCTCAGATGAGACCCACAATGAGAAATAGGTACTAAAGAGATTGCCCTGAGCTTGGGAACAGTCCATTCAGGGAAAATCAGATTACAGTAAAGCAGAGGAAGAGCAGGCAGATGCTAACATGCATCCAGTTAGGACACATCAGAACCCCGCATGGGTAAATGAGCGAAGAAACAGCCCACAGCAGCCTAAATCCCAAGAATGTTACAATTAGGACACTACGCACGAGAGTGCAATGCGCCCCTGAAACAGCAGCGAAACCAGCAGGCAAACACCCTGAATAAGAATAGAGCCAAGCTAATTCATAGTATTAGAGCCCGTTCCGATAACGCAGATATGAACGGCACCGATTGACGGTGTTCGGACTCCCCAACTTGGCTCTGCGACACCCTTTGGGACAAGTCCAGAAGACCGGTAGTGGCAGGCACAGTCCGGGGACATCCCGTAGAATTTCTTTGGGACACAGGAGGGTCCCGTACCACGCTCAACTCCTCCACAATGTTTCAACGAGACACATGGCCCACCACAGACACCATTACTCTCAGCGGTTTTACAGGACACGTGCAGCAGGGACACATCACAGCCCCTGTAGCGATTCAGATAAGGAACATTAAAACCAAACGCCCCGTAGTTCTAGTCGATCTACCCCAGACAGCCGAACATATTTTGGGTATAGACTTTATGAGCTCCCACAATCTATCGTTCGACCCCGTAAACAAATGTGTGTGGAGAATGGCAAAGGCAGCACGAGACCCTGCCACACTCACAGTTGGAGACTACGCACACAGAATTAGCGCAGTAGGAGATGTCTGGTTCAACCCTCGAGCTTTTAGTCAGGACAAAGACGTTAGAGACGTTTTGCAGCGACACAAGGCTTCTTTTGCCTAGCACAAGCACGACTGCGGCAAAATAGCAGGCTTAGTCAACATTACAGGACCCGACCCCAAACCCCAAAAGCAGTACGGTTTTCCCCAACAAGCAGAAGGAGAAATCGCAAAGGTCATTCAGAGTTTGCTTGACCAAGGCGTACTCTGTTCAGTAGCCTCAACGAACAATGCCCCAATTTGGCCCATCAGGAAACCCGATGGATCATGGTGACTGACCATCGATTATAGGGAACTAAACAAAGTAACCCCAGTAGTAGCCCCCACCGTAGCCACGAGTCCTGAGACAATGCTAAAACAGGGACTCCAGTAAAAAAAAAATTTGGTTTTGGATGTTAACAACGGCTTTTGGTCCATTCCATTGGATAAAGCGTGGCAATATAAATTTGCTTTCACCTTCCAGGGACAGCAATACACGTGATCAAGCCTTCCACAAGGCTTCCGCAGCTCCCCCTCCATTTTCCACCGACAGCTGGTGAATAGATTAGCTAAATTTTCCCGACCCGATTGCCTTGTCCAGTATGTAGACGACTTGCTTCTACAGCCGGACACTAAGGGAGAGCACATTTCGCTTCTCACCGAATTATTAGGACTCCTTCACGAAATTGGATGTAAAGTAAACGCCAAAAAGGCCCAGATTCTACAAGAAAAAGTAATTTACTTAGGCACAGTGATCACCCATGGCAAACGCGAGATCGAGCAGAAACGCATCGACTCTATTGTCAAATTACCCCTGCCCCATAATGTCACAGCCCTCTGGTCATTTCTAGGACTGGTTGGCTACTGAAGGAATCACACAGACGGTTTTGCAACAAAGGCAGCTCCTCTTTCCTAACTCCTAAAGAAGTAAGCACCATGGGAATGGCTTCCACAGCACACGGATGCCGTGGATGCATTAAAACGAGCCCTCAGTACAGCTCCCGCTTTACAGGTCCCAGATCCACTCTCCCCATACGCAATTGAGGTTGCAACCACCGACCGAACCCTTTCGGCCGTGTTCCTCCAAGGAAGACACGATCGTTTAGGCCCCATATCATACGTCTCCCGTGTTCTCGACCCAGTTGAGCAAGGATTTTCCTCCTGCGAAAGGCACCTGCTCGCAGTTTTTGGGGCTGTTCAATACTTTGCCTACATAACAGACTCAACCCCGTCACCATTTTAACAGAGCACACCCCAACCCAACTTCTACTAGATGGTAGACTAAAGGACGGCACAGTCAGCCAAATTCGTGCTGCCCGATGGACCCCTCTCTTACAAGGACGGGATATTACAGATAAGAGGACAAAAACAGACTCTTTCCTTGCAGACAATTTACATTACGCAGGCACCCCACATGAGTGTGAAATAATCACCACCAGGCACAACACAGGACCCTCTGTACCAAAGTTAGCTCCCCTGAAGCCAGGTACTACACCCCAGAGACTCCAGCCCACCGACATAGACTTATGATTTATGTGGATGGCTCCTCCACAGTTTTGAACGGTAAACAAATCACTGGTTGTGGCATATATGTAGAGGATGCGCAGGGATGCGCGTTAGAGGAGATAGCCTTGAAATTGCCTGGACATCTAGGTTCGCAGGCAGCAGAATTAGCAGCCATAGCATATATTGTAGAGCACCCCGACTCGTCCCGACCCCAGCCGACATATACTCCGCCAGCTTATATGTCTGTAATAGTTTAACGGAATTCTTACCCCTGTGGGAATCTAGAGGATTTGTTTCGACGGATGGAAAACCCCTACCCTCAGCCCCATTACTCCAGCATAATATGGTATCATTAAAGTTCGTAGCCACCATCGTTCTTCCCCCCTCCCCCCTGGTAACGTTAAGGCAGACGCCCTAGCAAAGACAGGTTCCAGACACGGTCACTTTTGGAATCCCCCCCGAGAGCGCCCCAGTACACGCGGTCCAGGTCTCACAGACCAACATTCAAGATTTAGCTCAGGCCCAAAAAGAAGACGCACAGCTCAGGGAAGTTTTAAAAGGCAAACTCCCAGTCCCCTATGATAAATACAAGAACACTTTGACGACACATGACGGTATAATTTTAAAAGAAGGTATTTATGTAGTCCCCACCCAGGACAGAAAGCAAATTATCTGCCAATTCCATGACAACCATGGACATCAAGGCATAGAGGCAACCCTTGCCCACCTCAGACCACTCTGCTGGTGGCCCGATTTGAAATCCAATGTAACGCACTACATTGAAAACTGTTTAATCTGCACCCAGAACAATCCGAACAGATATGCAAGGAAAGGTCAGCTTAGTCGCACCCGCCCCGTTAATGGCCCCTGGACAAATTTGCACAAAATGGGTGAAAGCTTTTCCATCCAGAACTAACACGAAAAAAACGAAAGCCAAGATCCTAACGCAGCACATCTTCACAAGATGGGGACTTCCCCGCAATATGGAGTCCGACCAAGGCTCACACTTTACAGGATGCATCATGAAAAACGTCCTCACAATTTTCAGCATCTGCCAAAAATTCCACATTGCATATCACCCCCAATCAAGCGGAATTGTAGAGAGAATGAATAGAACTCTCAAGGCAACCCTCAGGAAAATGGTGCAACAGCACAATACCACATGGGACTCAGTTCTCCCCTTTGCACTAATGTTCATAAGGAACACGGTACCCACTTCGACAGGATACTCCCCCCACACCCTCATGACCGGACGACCCATGAACGGAACAGAATACTTGTTAGGGCTTGATTTGGCCAGCCCCACAGTCACTGCCCTCACCCATGAGAAAGCAGTACAGCAGATTATCGATAATGTTAAAGCAGCCCAGCCCAGCCGAGTTAGGCTTGGGACACGAAAGAAGCAAAGTAAAGTTTGCTTTGACAAGACAGTACACACCACAGAATTTGTAGTAGGTGTGATAGTATGCATTAGGGGTCATGTGGGACTGTGAAGCCGTGATGTCATTGGCTGACAGATCCCGGGTCCTGGTTGGACGTTGACCTCTAGCTCCGCCCTGAACGCGGAGTATAAGTACCAGGAGTCCTCCCCCGTAGGCAGTCTACTACTGAACTGCGGGGGAACAGTCACGCTTAATAAAGCCTCATCGACTTCACTCTATTCGTCTCTCGGAGTCGAGAGTTCCTGCTCAGCAACGGTATAGCCTCGAGCAGGACGACCAGCTACAACCCCCGGGGGAACGGGCAAGTAGAGAGGGAGAACGGCACGGTCTGGAAGACCGTCCTACTGGCCCTACGGTCCAGGGACCTCCCAGTTTCACGGTGGCAGGAGGTCCCCCCGGACGCCCTCCACTCCATCCGGTCACTACTCTGTACTAGCACTAACCAAACGCCTCATGAGCGCCTCCTTGTCTTCCCCAGGAAGTCCTCCTCTGGAACGTCGCTGCCAACCTGGCTGCCGGCCCCAGGACCCATCTTGCTCCGAAAACATGTGCGGGCGCACAAGTCGGACCCATTGGTCGAAAGGGTTCACCTCCTTCACGCGAACCCGCAGTACGCTTACGTGGAGTACCCCGACGGCCGACAGGACACGGTCTCCCTGCGAGATCTGGCGCCCGCCGGCAACACACCCCCCCCCCGACACCAATCACCCCCTTCCTGCCATCGCCGCACCCCGCGACCGCCCCCTTCCCAGGAGGATCGGTCCTCCTCCCAGGCCCGACCAGGAGTGAAGCCCAAGCTGAAACCGTAAGGCTCCCGGAGACGACAACACCGGAACAAGCACCACCACCACCACCGGGGCCGAGGCGATCGACACGGACAACCAGACCGCCCGACCGACTCGTGGCGTCGATCTAACACTACAATACGTGGACTTTTAACGAGAACATTTTGTCTTTTTCCTGACGATTACTGTAAATAGTTCGAAACAAAAAGAAACCTTGTACATACTGTAATAACATGCGAAAGTTTTCCTCCCAGGACCAGCCTTGTAAACCCTTACCACCATGCGAAGCATCACCCCGCCGGGTTCATTTTTAACAAGGGGTGAATGTGGTAGTATGCATTAGGGGTCATGTGGGACTGTGAAGCTGTGATGTCATTGGCTGACAGATCCCGGGTCCTGGTTGGACGTTGACCTCTAGCTCCACCCTGAAGGCGGAGTATAAGTACCAGGAGTCCTCCCCCGCAGGCAGTCTACTACTGAACTGCGGGGGAACAGTCACGCTTAATAAAGCCTCATCGACTTCACTCTATTCGTCTCTCGGAGTCTTTGTGCGCTACAGTAGGGCAGCAGGTCATACTATCCCTATACAACCCCAGTTCATTCCTCTCCTCCAAATTGGCAGTACCCTATTCCATTTCTGATAAAGTCAGCCCCTCCGTATATAAGATCACCTATCCCAATGGCAAGTCTGGATGGTTTCACAAAAAACAGCTTAAGGCTTATGGCACACAGAACAACCACTCACACCACATCTCACTAGCAGCAGCAGACGGACATGCCCTGCCTATGGACGACCTATTCCTACCCTCCCCCAACCAGTCCAGCCCATCCTCAGACACTACTGCGACTCCACCCCCAGAGGCACGACTCCGCCTCTCCCTTCATTCATCCAGCACCGACAGCAGCAGCGACAGCGATAGCGACAGCCCCATAGCACCGCGACACGATTACACTCCTGCACCAGGCCCCACTCCCAGCGACTCCGAACAGGATTCATTCGACCATTTTGAGACCACGTACATAAATGCCCCTGATCCGGACCCACCGCCCGACGACTATGGATTGCCCCCTACCACCCCCAACCTCGACACAAAACATTGACACCGCGACAATTCTTACAGACTCATCTGGAATGATGAGATGGACCCCACTTCGCCCCAAGCAGCTTTGGCACAGCTCCTCCAGTCATGATGTGGCAACCGGGAGTCTGACTCCCACCAGACGAGCCCCTTTGCGACTCTGTTTGCTATAAAGCAATGAGGTGTCCAGATGATGGTAAAAAGGAACCGAGGGAGATTTACGGTGTCCTTCTGATGGAGCCTGCCCGATTTTGTTATGTTAGTTTGTTACTTTAAATGTTTGTTACTTTAAATGTTGAATGGTGTTTGTGCACTTAAAGTTTATTCATGGCCCCACGCCACCACTCTTTTAACGCCCACTGGCAGTTAAAGGAACTAGTTTGTTGGCAGACACCCAATCATACCTACTCTTTTGATTTGAAGGTAATCATAAGAGGCAGTATCCACGATGAACACAAATTCTTTCCGTTCTTGTCCAGTCGCTCAGGCAGTGGAGTAATGGCACTGGTCCCCGCCCTGCCTGAGACCCCCATCTGGTCAGCTACGCTCGGGTAGTGCACTTACGGCACTGGTCACAGTCCTACCCGGGGACTCCACCCATTCTTGCCCCGCTGCGGCCAATACGCACCCCATTCGGAACATTTGGTTCGAAACTCTTTCACTGTTCTTTTAGTCTGTGGTTTAAAGAATGTTCTTTGCCACAAGTTTTGTTTGTTTTCCGGCGACCCTTAGGTTGCTCTCACACATGCTATTTACATCCTCAAACACTTGGATGGTACGCTCACCGCATCGATCACACAGGCTGTGAGACTGCTCGCACTGTGACAGTATTTTCTTCTCGGAGGTCTTGTCCCAAAATATTTGGTTTTTAAAAAAAAAAATGAGGGAGTCACATATGGTGACAATTCTAATGGGCAATTGGTAATAAAAGGACAGACAGGCAGACATACGAGATCTTAAACAAGATAATAACAGATATTATGCTTGTGTCCACAGGAAATTCAGAACAGGAAGACCAAGAAGGAAAAGAGAACATGAAGACAGACATCATGGTCTACATTTGGATCTTCGTGGGATCCCTCCAGTTGCATGCGGACGCGACCCCCCCTGACTCCTACCCCACAGGCCGTGAATGTTTCCCATCCCTGCCATACCCCACACCCAGAGACAGCCATTGATACACCAACCTGGTGTAACAAATTTATCACATGGTATTTCCTGTCCTACATCGTGGAAGCACTGTTAGTCATATCGATACTCCAGTGTCACCCAGACACTTAGACTTAGGAAATGGCGAAGGAAAGCCTCCCGCACTCCGGTATGTACCCTCAGACCCCCTATTTTCGGACTTCAGCAAACCGCCCACTCGCTTTAAGTGAATAAAGTGCATCGATTAATTTTTTTGTTTGTTCTAATAAAGATGTGAAATCCTGTACTTGACCACCAAGATACAGAGACATGTAATGCTGCTGTTGTATAGTTTGCACTGTTGTAAATTATTTTAATTGACAAAGGATGGTTTAGAGAAGAATAGTTAGAGGTTCCCATGTTTTAATTGTGATGCATGCCTGAATGTCATAGCGCCCCTTAGAATTTTATAATAATGTGATGTATATAAAACAATTTAGGTAAAAGTTCCAATCCATAGGACAGAGTAGAGTAGAACCGGTCCTTGATTGCGGGTGCTCGACTTAGGCAGAGAATGATGTGTTCAGTAAGTTGGTTCAACGTTGACTGCAACTGGATGCAGCAAAACTAGAAACAGACTTCTGACACAGGAGATGGCCCAACACTGTTTTATTGAACTTCCTGATTGCTGTACATAGTCTGCTGTGAGTTGACACTCTATCAATCTAACTGATAACCTCCTACTGGTTTGACCAGACTAACTCTCTACCTCATGGTGATAGTGCTCACTGGCTTGTGCACTCTTACTATCTCAGTAGCTGTGTCCTGCAGAGAGAGGGAGAGTCTTAATGCCCTGTGTGCTTTATAGTGGTGGTGTCCTGTCTGGTGATTGGTTGTTATGTGTCGTGTGTGTTCATTGGTTATCCTGTGTGTCAATCACTGCCTGTCTGCATCTCATTATATACATGAGTGGATATTATGACATCTCCCCTTTTTGAAATAAATTTTGGAACGTGGCGAGATATATACACGCATGATTATATACAAGTGGTGAGTGAATGAACATATGCACATGGGAAGATGTCTATCGTGCAGATACAGAGCAAACTGAAGAAAAGTTACAAGATTCAAGTCTATAGATTCAGTCTTTGTGGCGGGCGACGAATTCTTGTCGATCGCCTCAGAGGTGGAGGGGGGGGGATGCCGGCACTTGGACAGGCGGGATTGCTACCATGTCGATGGCCTTGTGGACAGGCGGGATCGCTGCCATGTCGGTGGCCTCATGGAGAGGCGGGATCGCTGCCAGATCGGTGGAGCGAGATGTCCGGAGGAGGCATGATGACATGCGGAGAAGTGCGGCCAGGCGGTGGGCAGGGAACTTTTCATAGTGCCCTCCTGTTGCGCCATAGAATGGAGCCATCAGCCAGTTGGATAACGAAGGACCTGGGGGCAGCCTGCCTGACGACAATAGCTGGGACTGACTAACCTCCCTCAGGCGACTGAACGCGAACAACATCATCTGCAGCCAGCGCAGGTAGATCCTTGCCATGAGCATCATACGTGATGGTCCCTGGATCGCAGCACTTTCTTCAGCACCGTGAGGCGGTCAAGGTCTGGAACATGGATGGCTGGAACAGTTATCCTCAGGTTGCGGTTCATGAGCAGCTGCGCCGGAGACAACCCAGTCAACAGAGGGGTTGCCCTGTATGTCAACAGCGCCAGGTTGAAGTCCGAGGCTGAGTCTGCAGCCTTGCACAGCAACCGCTTGACAATATGGACCCCTTTTTTGGCCTTCCCGTTTGATTGCGGGTAATGGGGACTGGATGTGATGTGACTGAAGTGGTAGGATCGTGCAAAGTAGGACCACTCTTGGCTGTAGAAACATGGGCCGTTGTCACTCATTACTGTGAGTAGTATGCCGTGCCTTGCAAACGTCTCTTTGCAGGCTTTAATCACTGACTTGGACGTGAGGTCCGACAGTTTCACCACTTCCAGGTAGCTGGAGAAGTAGTCGACCAAGACATAATCACGCCCATTTGCGTGAAAGAGGTCTATCCCCACCTTGGACCACGGAGAAGTCACAATCTCGTACTGTTGCAATGTTTCCTTGGGCTGAGCTGGTTGAAACTTCTGGCATGTTGTGCAGTTGAGGACCGTGTTGGCAATGTCCTGGCTGATGCCAGGCCAGTAGACTGCCTGTCGTGCTCTGTGTCGACATTTTTTGACCCCAAGGTGACCCCCGTGGATCTGTCCGAGCACCATGGCTTGCATGCTTTGGGGAATGATGATTCTATCTAGTTTAAGAAGGATCCCCTCGACAACCGTTAACTTGTCCTTAACGTTGAAGAACTGGGGGCACTGCCCCTTTTGCCAGCCATGGGCAAGGTGCCGCATCACGCACTGCAGTAGAGGATCTTTGGCAGTTTCTTCACATATCTGGACAACTTGTTCATCAGTGGCTGGGAGGTTGCTGGCACACAACTGCACCTGTGCCTCGATGTGGCGAATGAAGTCGCCCTGTTCACATGGCGTGGTACTGGATCGGGATAGGGCATCCGCGATGATCAGCTCCTTGCCCGGTGTGTAGACGAGTTCGAAGTCATATCAGCGGAGACAAAGAAGAATTTAAATGTCATGTCATTTAAATCCTTCTGGATTATGTGGACTAAAGGCCTGTGGTCTGTTTCCACCGTGAACTTCGGCAGACCGTATACGTAGTCATGAAACTTGACTATTCCTGTCAGGAGACCCAGATACTCCTTTT
This sequence comes from Scyliorhinus torazame, assembly GCF_047496885.1. Classification (NCBI taxonomy): domain Eukaryota; kingdom Metazoa; phylum Chordata; class Chondrichthyes; order Carcharhiniformes; family Scyliorhinidae; genus Scyliorhinus; species Scyliorhinus torazame. The sequence goes on along the minus strand of NC_092724.1, from coordinate 115,836,026 downwards.
CGATCTGGGCATACGGTTGTTCGGTCGGAGTCATGGCCCTGGAGGCATATGCCACTGGAGCCCAGGATAAGGAATCGTCTCGCTGGAGGAGCACCGCCCCAATGCCGTCCTGGCTTGCGTCTGTGGATATCTTGGTATCCTTGGTTGGGCCAAAGAACGTCAGTACTGGGGCTGTGGTGAGTTTCAGCTCAAGCCACTCCGCTTGATGTGCGGGAAGCCACTGAAACACTGTCGACGTTTTAACGAGAAGTCAGAGGGCCGTGGTGTGGGATGCCATGTTGGAAATGAATTTTCCGAGAAAATTTACCATTCCGAGGAAGTGGAGGACCGCCTTTTTGTCCTCTGGTGTCTTCATGGCATTGATTGCCAGCACCTTGTCGGCGTCAGGTTGCACACTGTGATGAATGGTTACTGCATCTTTAATGTAATGATCCCTTTAAGACCGGGTTTGGAACCCCGGGGGACTCCGCCTCTGACTCCACCCCCCAGGGAGCCATGTATAAGGTAATGTCCAGTGGGCAATGTGCAGTGAGCACACTTCTCGGTAGCTGACTGGTTCTCTGCTAATTAAAGCCTTTGTATTACCAACCATCTCTCGCGAGTTGTAATTGAGGGTATCTCACACACCTTGCTGTGAAATGTGGTCAGCTAAAAACTTGATAGCGGTTTGGCCCTGTTGAGCTGGAGGCCATTTTCATGAATCCTCTGGAAAACCTGGTTGAGGCGAGCAATGTGATCCTCGGGGGTCGTGGACCAGATGATCACGTCGTCCACATAGACTCGCACCCCCTCGATGCCCTCCATCATTTGCTCCATTATGCGATGAAATACTTCGGAAGCTGATATGATACCAAAAGGCCTGCGTTTGTAGCAATACCTGCCGAACGGAGTGTTAAAAGTGCACAGCTTCCGACTGGACTCGTCCAGCTGTATCTGCCAGAATCCATGGGAGGCGTCCAGCTTGGTAAAGAATTTGGCGTGAGCCATCTCACAGGTTAATTCTTCACGCTTCGGGATCGGGTAATGCTCTTGCATGATGTTGCGATTCAGGTCTTTGGGATCAATGCAAATGCGGAGTTCGCCAGAGGGTTTCTTGACGCAGACCATGGAGCTGACCCAGTCTGTGGGTTCCGTGACCTTTGAGATGATGCCCTGGTCTTGGAGCTCTCGTAGCTGCGTTTTCACACGATCCTTGAGAGGAGCTGGCACCCGGCGTGGTGCATGGATGACTGGGGTGGCATTCGGCTTGAGCAATATCTTGTAGCGATATGGGAGCGTGCCCATCCCATCAAACACACTGTGGTATTGTGTGAGAATGTCGTCTATCTCAGCCTGGAGATTCGCATTGGGCGAGGCCGTCGCCGGTGTCGAGGACATGGCATGGACTCGCTGAACCAGATTTAGGAGTTTGCATGCGCGAGCACCGAGCAGGGGTGCCTTGCCAGGCCGGACGATCTTGAATCTCAACGTCGCCTTGTTTGCCGTGTGAGAGACACCTAGCTGACACAACCCACTGACAGCTATGGCATTACCATTGTAGTCAAGGAGCTGGCAGACTGGTGGAAGAATGCTAGGTTAGTGTCGGATGCTGTCGAGGTCCGACTGTGATCTGAGGTTCGCAGACGCGCCAGTGTCCAATTTAGATCGGATGCGCGACTGGTTGACCGTGATGACGGCACACCACTCGTCGCCAGGATCCACACTGAGGATCGAAAGGCGGTTGGCAGGCTCGGTAGAGACCAACTCGCGTGTGGTGATGATGCCCACCCGATATGGAGACTCGAGGCAGTCAGCAACGGGGTCCGTTTGGCTGTCTGGATCAGAATCCTGCACGCGTTGTTGTACGCAGCGGACACGTCTGCGCTGCAGCTGGGATCGCTGGCTGTTTTTCGGTGGAGCGGACCTGCAGAAGGTCGGGTAGTGGCCAGGCTTTCCACACCGTAGACATCGCCTGCCTTTGGCTGGATATTGCCGCTTTAAATGGGCGGAGCCACAATTCAGACACGTCATGACGCTGACGTCAGCACGTTCTGTGCGCCATCGCGCATGCGCAGTGCGGTCGGCTGTCGTTCGCGCATGTGCCTCAAGGACTTCAGCCTCATCGTCCACCCGGTCGTGGCGCGCATGCATGGGGACCCGAGAAAAGCGCGCAAAACGGCCACTCTCCTCGATGCTCAGGCCTTGTATTTTCGCTATGGCCTGCGCCCTTTCTGCCTCGTGTGAGGCCAGTTTTGCAGTTTCTGCTGCCCTGATGCGGGAGTAGCGATTTCTGGCATGCTCATGGACAGCGCACGTTTCGATGACGACGGAGAGGGTCAACTGTTTGATTTTGAGGAGCTGCTCCCGCAGGGAGTCGGACTGGACCCCAAAAACGATCTGATCCCGGATCATGGAATCAGTCGTCGAGTCATAATTACATAACTGCGCTAGGATGCAGAGATGGGTCAAGAAGGACTGAAAAGGTTCATCCTTACCCTGAAGCCTCTGTTGGAAGATGTACCGTTCAAAGCTCTCATTCACCTCAATGTCGCAGTGCCTGTCGAATTTCAGCAGAACTGTCTTGAACTTTGTCTTGTCTTCGCCATCGGCAAACGTAAGTGAGTTATAGATGTGGATGGCGTGATCCCCCGCAGTCGACAGGAACAGCGCGATCTTTCTGGAATCCGATGCTGCCTCGAGGTCGGAGGCCTCGATGTACAGGAGGAACTTTTGTTTGAAGACTTTCCAGTTGGCGCCGAGGTTGCCGGAGATCCGGAGTTGCGAAGGAGGCTGGATCCTTTCCATGCCGCTGGATGGCTGCTTGCTGGTAGTTGCAGATGCACTCGAGGTAGGTTCATTAGGATTAATAGCACTCTGGTACCATGATGTGTTCAGTAAGTTGGTTCAACGTTGACTGCAACTGGATGCAGTGAAACTAGAAACAGGCTTCTGACACAGGAGATGGTCCAACACTGTTTTATTGAACTTCCTGATTGCTGTACATAGTCTGCTGTGAGTTGACTCTCTATCAATCTAACTGATAACCTCTTACTGGCTTCACCAGACTAACTCTCTACCTCATGGAGATGGTGCTCACTGGCTTGTGCACTCTTACTATCTCAGTAGCTGTGTCCTGTAGAGAGAGGAGAGTCTTAATGCCCTGTGTGCTTTATAGTGGTGGTGTCCTGTCTGGTGATTGGTTGTTATGTGTCATGTGCGTTCATTGGTTATCCTGTGTGTCAATCACTGCCTGTCTGCATCTCATTATATACATGAGTGGATATTATGCCAGAGAACAAAGAAGATTCTGTAATATGATCCTTCACGCTTCGCATTGAGGATCACAAGGAGGGTGTGTAGCCATCTGGGATGGCCACTTTCAGAATACAAATGGACACTCAAAGAGAATATAGGGAAATGTGGACAATACTAAGCAACAAGCAGGCACAGAGCCTGAATGTATATTTGGGAAGCAGTCAGCAGATGGAATCGAAACTCTAGGGTTGATTAATATATTGATGGCCCATCTCCGAGGAACAAAGGACTAATACTCACGTAGCCGATACTGTCGCAGACATCCCGGCGTCAGTACCCCAACCGAAAGACACAAACAAAGCAAGGCCAACGGCCACTTAGGACACGCCCAGCCATCAGGGCACCCGCCACTTTATTAGTTTAGATCGATGACAATGATCAAGAAGCTGCCCAATTATTTGGGACCAAGTTTAAGGCCTGCCTAAAAGTGCGCAAAGCCCCTCCAAGTACAAGAAGGAACCCCCGACCGAGATTCAGTCTCTTGGATTTGGCTCTCAAGTGGAGACACCCTTCCACCAGCATCACCAGAAGCAAGTAAGTTCAAGGTCAACACTCGCTACCAGATGGACGACCTTAGCTGTACTCCTGTTACCTCTTCGAACCCAACAGCCTCAGATCCGAACAACGGCCATTGTTCCTCTGATTAAGGGGCACCCGAAGTTAAGTATAGGTGTTAGTGATAGAGATAGTTTAGTTTGTAGTATTATCATGCATGAGTAGATCTTACTGTGTGTAAATAAATAGTATTGACCTTGAACTAACTAACTGGTGTATTGGCTCTTTGATCGGTATTCGAGTTGAACCTAGTGGCGGTATCATAGATTTCATAGAATTTACAGTGCAGAAGGAGGCCATTCGGCCCATCGAGTCTGCACCGGCTCTTGGAAAGAGCACCCTACTCAAGGTCCACACCTCCACCCTATCCCCATAACCCAGTAACCCCACCCAACACTAAGGGCAATTTTGGACACTAAGGGCAATTTAGCATGGCCAATCCACCTAACCTGCACATCTTTGGACTGTGGGAGGAAACCGGAGCACCCGGAGGAAACCCACGCACACACAGTGAGGATGTGCAGACTCCGCACAGACAGTGACCCAAGCCGGAATTGAACCTGGGACCCTGGAGCTGTGAAGCAATTGTGCTATCCACAATGCTACCATGCTGCCCCATCGAGAGATACCTGGCGACTCTGAAAGTTTATACATAATTAGGATTAAGAAAGGCGACCATATTGACCGCCATATTTATAACCAAATAAATATAGCAACAGGGTTAGGTGGATTGGCCATGCTAAATTGCCCTTAATGTTCAAAAAAAAGGTTAAGTGGGGTTACTAGGTTTCGGGGATAGGGTGGAGATGTGGGCTTGAGCAGGGTGCTCTTTCCAAGTGCCGGTGCAGACTCAATGGGTTGAATGGCCTCCTTCTGCACTGTAGATTCTATATGCTTACAATTCAACCTGAGAATCAATGTACTGTAAAACCAAAAAGTGCTGATGATTTTGCCAGATATATTCAAAACCTGCAATAGTAATTCACTGCACGGACTGTATTCAAACTCCTCAAACTCGTGAGAGAAACTGGACATTTTAGCATAATGGATGTAATGCATTATTGTTTCAAGGCTTTGTCATCGTAGAACATGAATAAAAGTACAATCCTAATCCTAGTTATGCCTCCAGAGAAATAGGCAGAGCAGAGCCTGGGTATTTCTTGAGAGAGACTCCTGGGCAGTATTGCACCCCCACCATGGTAGCACAGTGATTAGCGCTGTTGCTTCACAGCTCAATGGTTCCAGGTTCAATTCCCAGACTGGGTCACTGGCTAGCCTGTGCGGAATTTGCATGTTCTCCTCGTGTCTGCATGGTCCGGGTGCTCCGGCTTCCTCCACAGTCCAAAGATGTGCAGGTTAGGTGGATTGGCCATGCTAAATTGTCTAAAAATGTTAGGTGGAGTTACTGGGTTACGGGATAGGTAGAGGCGTGGGCTTAAGTAGAGTGCTCTTTCCAAGGGCCGGTGCAGACTCAATGGGCCGAATGGCCTCCTTTTGCACTGTGAATTCTATGATTCTCAGATTTATAGGTAGTTACGGATCAATAATTTGACACGTGTCTGGGAGTAGATTAACTGTCCAATCTTTCAATTCGGGGATGACCATATTTTCTATTCATTCACAGAAGGTGGGAGTCACTAGTAGGACCAACATTTATTGGGCATCAGTAATTGCCCTGAGAAAGGTGATAGTGAGCCACTTTCTTGAACTGCTGCAGTCCATATGTTGAACATAAAACACACAAGATTTATTTTGGTAGTACAGAACTTGAATATTGCTGAAACATTTTGCTTTGAACTCATCAGGACAAATGCAAGAATGCCAAATTTCAAATGATCACCACAATTTATATTACAGGAGAAAAGAGCACTGATTGGCAGGTAGACTCTGACTGGCCAAGGCGTTTCCATGGAGAAAGCAACAGGGAACTCAAGCCCTCCCCCTACTCCTCAATCTCACAGGTAATTCAGAAAAGGTGCAAGCTTGAACAGATTCCTTTTTGCAGAGAATGGGTCCCTGCAACACTCCTTCATACACCATACATGCATCTGGTCAACTGGATAGGTAGTGCCTTAGTCCTTTCCAGTATTATTCTCACTTGACTTTTTTTACAGAGGCTTGGAATGGCTTGCTAGGCTATATCAGAGGGAAATTGACAGCTAACCACTGTGAGTCATATATAGGTCAGGCTGGGTAAGGTTAGCAGATTTCCTTCCCTGGAGACTTACTGAACCAGATATGTCTTTATAGCAATCTGGTAATTTCACAGATGCCATTTCTAATTTTAGGTTTTCATTCCAAATTAATTAATTAATTGAATTTAAATTCCCCCATCTGAGGTGGTGGAGTTTGTACTCATATCTCTGAAATACTGGTCCAGTAACATTACCACTAAGCTGATGTTCCTGTGTCCCGCTTTGGGATAACATGGATTGTTTTCTTAAAGGAATGTGTGAAGAATGAGATATTTGACAGATTGGCCACATGGAATTTCAAAACTCACTTCACACAAGATCCTAATTGAACAGCTTCTCTCTTCTAACAACACTTTTAAACTCGTTTTTCATATTAAGTGACAGCATTGGACTTCATTAGTGTTTTTACTGTTTATTTTTATTGAAATGTTTGCAATATTTTAAATTTTAAGGTTGAGATAATAATTGTTCAAATGGCCCTTCCTGTCAGGAGTGCATAACAAACACTCAAGCCTGTGCATTATTAATGTTCTATCTCTTAAAATTAATGGGTGGGAAATTGTGGTGAGCACATATCTGAATTCCCAACATACTGGGAATCAGGTTCTGTGCATGCACTCAGATTTATAAAATTAGTTTAATTTTTGGTCCATTTTAATCAGTGAATGTGCACAAATCAATTATTTTTGCAAAGTGCAGGAAGCACACCGATATAGGTATGCAGGGTTTAAGATCCATACTTCCGGGAAATCATCAGACTTACACCCATATATTGTTTACTACAAGAGTAAGGCTGGCCTGCCATATTGCATTCAAAATCAAATCATACATTCCCTTGGCGCCTGTATTCTGAGTGCCTTTGCCTGCCCTAGTGCTCCTATCTCAGTGGCTACAGCATGCCTGCTGACTTTCAGTGGGGGATGTGGTGTTGGGTGTTCTGACACACAGATGAGCCAACACAGTTGCATATGGTACAACACTTCTTTATTTAAACTCACTATTTACAACTTGGTCTTTGCACTCTGCACGTGGGGGGCTCCCTGCTTGTGGTGTTTCATCAGCTCTTTCTGTTCCCTTCTCCCCAGACCTACTGACCTCCAGGTGTCGTGCTCGTGCTTTTTATGTGGTTGGTGTTCTTGTCTGTGATTGGTTGTGGTGTTGTGTACTCTGATTTGCCTGTTAGTGTGTCCATCATGATGTGTGTGTTTGAATATCATGACATCCCCCCTTTTTACAAAGATATGTGCCTACGTGGTAATAAATATGATCGTGACGTGAGTGCATCTAAGAGTGTGTGTGTGTCGTGTGCAGCATGTGTCTATGACGGAACTATGTACATGGGGCGATGTCGAGTGCGTCACATGAATCCAGTTGTACCATAACATAACAGAAATGCGAACGAGAGAAGAAGAAAAAAAAATTTGATCAGTTGTCCAGTCAGACGACATCTGGAACGATAAACAACAACAGGTTATCATGTAAAATTGTCCAACTTATTAAACATATGAACTGTATTATAAGTCCATTCTAATGGGTTTGCGACGAATTCGGGTTGACCGCCTTAAGGGTGGATCAAGAACCACCGGCTGCTGTGCAGGCATGGCCATGGGTGGCGATGGAAAGGGCGTGATGTGCGGCAGCTCCACAAAGTCATCCTCGGAAGCCTGTTGAGGATCTGGCGTGTTGTGTGGCTGTGAGCGTGGAAGTCGGCGAAGGGCGCGCCGATTGCGGCGACGCACGGAACCATCCGGCATGCGAACCAGGAACGAGCGGGGAGCCACTTGTCGGAGGACTTCGGCCGGTGCTGACCAGCCACCATACGGTTGATGGACGCGTACTTTGTCTCCGGAGGACAGGGGGGGCAGGTCCGTCGCTCGTGTGTCGTACCGACCTTTCTGGCGATCACGCTGCAGTTGCATGTTCCGAAGAACCGCCTCATGGTCTGTTGTCGGTGCCAGGACGGAAGGTACCGTCGTCCTGAGGGAGCGACCCATTAGTAGCTGCGCTGGCGAGAGGCCCGTGGATAACGGGGCCGATCGATAGGCCAGCAAGGCAAGGTTAAAGTCCGATCCGGCATCAGCCGCCTTGCACAGGAGCCGCTTTGCGATGTGGACACCCTTTTCAGCCTTCCCGTTCGATTGTGGATGCAGAGGGCTGGATGTCACATGAGTGAAACCATATGCTGCGGCAAAGGACGACCATTCACGGCTGGCAAAACAAGGTCCATTGTCTGACATGACAGTCCTTGGAATGCCATGGCGAGCAAACGTTTCCTTGCAGGCCCCAATGACTGCGGACGACGTCAGATCATGGAGAGGCATGACTTCCGGGTAGTTTGAGAAGTAGTCTATAATAACAATGTAATCTCTGCCGAGCGCGTGAAATAGGTCAACACCCACCTTCGCCCAGGGGGACGTCACCATCTCGTGTGGTAGAAGTGTTTCCGGAGGTTGCGCTGGCTGAAACCTCTGACAGGTTGTGCAGTTGAGCACCATGTTGGCTATGTCTTCATTAATACCCGGCCAATATACCGCCTCCCGGGCCCTTCGTCTGCATTTTTCGACGCCCAAGTGGCCTTCGTGTAGTTGACGAAGAATCATCTGGCGCACACTGTGTGGAATGACGATCCTATGCGATTTCATAAGGACCCCGTCTATATTGGTGAGATCATCTCGCACATTATAAAACTGGGGGCACTGCCCTTTTAGCCACCCTTCCGTCATGTGGCGCATCACTCGCTGCAGCAGAGGGTCAGTCGCCGTCTCTGCGCGTATGTGGGCCAGACTAGGATCATCAGCTGGCATATTTGCTGCTGTCAGAGTCACGTGTGCCTCAATTTGACGCACGAACCCCTCTGCATCTGGTGGTGTGCTCACTGCTCGGGAAAGAGTGTCCGCCACGATGAGTTCCTTCCCCGGAGTGTAGATCAGTTCAAAATCGTACCTCCTGAGTTTGAGTAAGATGCGCTGGAGGCGAGGAGTCATGTCGTTCAGGTCTTTGTTAATGATGTTGACCAGGGGGCGGTGGTCAGTTTCGACCGTGAATCGTGGCAGGCCATACACATAGTCGTGGAACTTGTCCAGTCCAGTTAACAAGCCCAGGCATTCTTTTTCGATTTGCGCGTAGCGCTGTTCGGTAGGGGTCATGGCTCGTGAGGCATACGCAACCGGGGCCCATGATGACGTGCTGTCTTTTTGGAGGAGTACCGCTCCAATACCAGATTGGCTGGCGTCTGTTGAGATCTTTGTAGGGCGAGTCGTGTCAAAGAAGGCCAGCACTGGTGCCGTGACCAGTTTGTGCTTGAGCTCCTCCCATTCCCGCTGATGCGACTGGTGCCAGTTGAATTCCGTCGATTTTTTTACGAGATGGCGCATGTTTGTTGTATGAGAAGCCAGGTTGGGAATGAACTTTCCAAGGAAGTTGACCATGCCGAGGAATCTTAAGACAGCCTTCTTGTCAGCCGGTCGTGGCATGGCTGTGATGGCGCTAACCTTGTCTGCATCGGGACGGACCCCGGACCTTGAGATGTGGTCCCCGAGGAATTTCAGCTCCGTCTGGCCGAAAGCACACTTCGCACGGTTGAGACGCAGGCCATTTTGCCGTATGCGGGTGAAGACACGTCGAAGACGATGCATGTGTTCCTGCGGAGTGGTGGACCAAATGATGATATCGTCCACATATACACGTACCCCTTCGATGCCTTCCATCATCTGTTCCATAATGCGGTGGAATACTTCAGATGCCGAAATGATGCCGAATGGCATCCGGTTGTAGCAGAATCTGCCAAAAGGGGTGTTGAATGTGCATAGTCTTCGGCTGGCCGGGTCCAGTTTGATCTGCCAGAATCCTTTGGACGCATCCAATTTAGTGAATATGTTGGCTCGCGCCATCTCGCTGGTGAGGTCTTCTCGTTTCGGGATGGGATAGTGTTCCCGCATGATGTTGTTGTTCAGATCTTTTGGATCTATACATATACGGAGCTCGCCAGAGGGCTTCTTTACACAGACCATGGAGCTGACCCATGGCGTGGGCTCCGTGACCTTGGATAGGACCCCTTGGTCCTGAAGAATCTGCAGTTGTGCCTTGAGGCGGTCTTTGAGAGGCGCAGGAACCCTGCGAGGTGCGTGAACGACAGGGATGGCGTCCGGTCTGAGTCGAATCTTGTACGTGTGTGGCAATGTCCCCATGCCTTCAAAAACCTCCTGGTTGTGAGCGAGGAGGGAATGGAGATTCGCGTGGAACTCAGCATCCGGGAAGTCGGATATCTCATCTGGAGAGAGAGACATGATGCGCTGTACCAGGTGAAGGACCTTACACGCTTGTGCGCCCAGTAACGAGTCCTTTGATGAGCCCACAACTTCGAAGGGGAGTGTGGCCGTGTACCTCTTGTGAGTCACCTGTAGCTGGCAAGATCCTATGGACGGGATAACGTTCCCGTTATAGTCAACCATCTTAAGCCGGGATGGTGTGATGGGTGGTTTGACCTTCATGGCCTGGACTGCAGAGTAAGCAATCAGGTTGGCGGATGCGCCGGTGTCCAGACGGAAGGCGACGCGCGATCGGTTGACCGTCAGGGTGGCACACCACTCATCGTCTGGATTGATGGCATTGACCTTGTTGACATCAATGACGGCAACTCGGAAGTCATCCTGGTCATCTGCATCACTTAATTGGAAGTCTTGATGCGTGGGCTGGACGGTCCTGACTCGTGTGCGAGGTTGTCGAGGATGCGCCGGATCCATGGGTTGAGCCGCACGACAGCGGGCTGCGTAGTGGCCTATCATGGCACATCTGTTGCACTGTCGGTATTTTGCAGGACATTGCCCTTTTAAGTGTAGACCTCCACAATTTCTGCACGTCATGACGTCACGGCGTTCGTTGCGCCACTGCGCATGCGCAGTGCGATCTTGCGGTGGGCGCGCCTGCGCAGTGCGTCCCTCGTTGTGGCCGTTATTTTTGGCGCGCACCTGCGCGGGAGACCGCGAAAAGCGCGGGAAGCGGCCGCTGTCGTCCGGGCCGTGGGGCGGGAAGAAATCGACGGCCTGGATGCGTTCAACGTCGTGGGCGGCCTGGCTTGCCGATTCGACGGCTGGGGACCCCCTCCGTGCCAACTCGGACGCCTGAAATCGGGCAAAACGGCAGGTAGCATTTTCATGGAGGACACAGGCTTCCACAGCAGACGCTAAGGTGAGGCTCTTTATTTTAAGAAGCTGCTGGCGTAGGCCACTAGAGGCAACGCCAAAAACAATCTGGTCCCTGATCATGGACTCTGTGGTGGTGCCGTAACCGCAGGACTGCGCTAGAATCCGGAGGTGCGTCAAAAAGGGTTGAAAAAGCTCCTCCTTACCTTGCAGGCGTTGCTGAAAGATGTATCTTTCAAAAGTTTCGTTTACTTCAGTTTGAAAGTGCTGGTCCAGTTTGAGGATGACCGTGTCATATTTGGCCTGGTTTTCGCCTTCTTCGAACACCAGTGAATTAAAGACATCGTTCGGGTGGGGACCTGCGTAGAAGAGGAGCATTGCAATCTTCGAATCATCCGAGGCATTCTGTTTTTCGGTGGCACGGATGTACAGGTCAAATCGCTGCCTGTAGAGCTTCCAGTTGGTGCCTAGGTTCCCCGTGACTTGCATCGGCTGCGGTTTGCCGGTGTGGTCCATGTCCAGAATGGCAGGTTAGTAGGCAGGTATCGATCCACTCCTGTACCATGTGGTGTTGGGTGTTCTGACACACAGATGAGCCAACACAGTTGCATATGGTACAACACTTCTTTATTTAAACTCACTATTTACAACTTGGTCTTTGCACTCTGCACGTGGGGGGCTCCCTGCTTGTGGTGTTTCATCAGCTCTTTCTGTTCCCTTCTCCCCAGACCTACTGACCTCCAGGTGTCGTGCTCGTGCTTTTTATGTGGTTGGTGTTCTTGTCTGTGATTGGTTGTGGTGTTGTGTACTCTGATTTGCCTGTTAGTGTGTCCATCATGATGTGTGTGTTTGAATATCATGACAGGGGAGATTGCAGATAACCTTGCAGGGAATCTCAGCAGCACTGGCCCTAGAAGGCCCAACATTGGACTACCCTTGGCCTGGGTGACAGCTACCAGGGTTGGCAGCAACAGCAAGGGAGTAGCAGCTGTTGGAGAGCAAATGCTGTCAGCCTGAGTAAGAACAACAGGGCTGTGCTCCATGGCACTCCGCCAGGCACTCCGCCAGGATGGTATCTCAGTTATTCCAGTGGAGGATAGATAGCATATTGTTCATGTTACTGGACCAGTAATCCAGAGGCCCAGACTAATGATCTGGAGGCATGAGTTCAAATCCGACCACAGCAGCTGGAGGAATTTAAGTTTAATTGATTAATAAATCTGAAATGAAATGCTAGCTACCTGCTCGGGTGGCACGATAGCACAGTGGTTAGTACTGCTGCTCACAGTGCCAGGGACCCTGGTCCAATTCTGGCTTTGGGTGACTGCTTGTGTGGAGTTTGTACCTTCTCCCCGTGTCTGCATGGGTTTCCTCCAGGTACTCCGGTTTCCTCCCACAGGCCAAAGATATGCAGGTTAGGTGGATTGGCCATGCTAAAATGTCCCTTAGTATCCAAGGATGTGTGAGTTAGGTGGGGTTACGTGGTTTTGGGGATAGCGCAGGGGGCTGGACACAGTGCTCTGTCAGAGGGTTGGTGTAAATTTGTTGGGCTCAATCGCCTCATTCTGCACTGCTGGGATTCTATGATTATAATAATGATCATAAAACTACCGTATCATTAACCCTATTTGGTTCACTAATGCCTTTTAGGGAAGGATATCTGTGTGGTAGTCACCACTGTTGTATTATATTGTATATATGGGTATTACGGTAAGGCCCCTGTACTACAGGTACGGGGGTAGATCCCTGCCTTTGGCTCCGCCCAGGAGATGGAGTATAAATGTATGTGCTCTCCGAACAGCAGCCATTTTGTAAGCTGCTGTCGGAAGCCACACATCTCTGTGTAATAAAGCCTCGTGCATCAATCTGCCTTCCTTAGTTGGTTTGACCTACATGTGGCTCCAGACCCACAGCAGTGTGGTGACCGACATGGGCGAGCATGCCACTCGGTTTAGGCTCATCTGCTCAAGGGCAATGAGGGATGGATCATCAATGCTGGCCTCGCTCACAATGTTCACATCCCAAGAGCAAATTAAATAAAAAATTGCTGGGCTGATGTGACAGTCTGCAACCTCTTATAAAAACTCTCTGCGGCCGCGATGGCAGCACTCAGCTTGTGCGTGGCAACAAGCTGAGTTTATATAAAAGCATTTCTGAACGTCCATTGTAGCAGACAGGTATGGAGCGGTATCTGTTGCTGAAATCAGTCATTAGATGTTAGTGCTGATTATGCTCCTTGACATTGACTGCAGGGTTTCTAACGGGCTTGTCACCATCATGCATTTAATTGTTACTAATCATGGGTGAGCTCATCTGAGGAAGGATGTTCTTGCTATAGAGGGAGTGCAGCAAAGGTTTACCTGATTCCTGGGATGGCAGGGCTGCCATATGAGGAGAGACTAAATTGGTTAGGATTATATTCATTGGAGTTCAGAAGTTAGGGGCGGCATGGTAGCACAGTGGTTAGCACGGTTGCTTCACAGCTCTAGGGTCCCAGGCTCGATTCCCGACTTGGGTCACTGTCTGTGCGGAGTCTGCACGTTCTCCCTGTGTCTGCATGGGTTACTTCCAGATGCTCCGATTTCCTTCCAGAGTCCAAAGACGTGCAGGTTAGGTGGATCGGCCATGCTAAATTGCCCTTAGTGTCCAAAAAGGTTCGGAGGGGTTACGGGGATAGGTTGGAAGTGTGGCTTAAGTGGGTCGGTGCAGACTCAATGGGCCAAATGGCCTTCTTCTGCACTGTATGTTCTATGTTCAGAGAGTGATGAATCTTTGGAATTCACTACCACAAATATTGTTGAGGTAAAAACATTGTGTAATTTCAAGAAGGAATTAGATAGAGCTCTTGGGGCTAAAGAGATCAAGTGATATAAGGGGAAGGTGGGATCAGTGCATTGAACTTGATGATCAGCCATGATCATAATGAATGCCAGAGCAGGCATGAAGGGCTTCTATTTCCTTTGTATGTTTCTATGTACAATGCAGGGGATTCTCACCTTATCTAAACACTTATCAAAATGTTTCCTGCCCTGGCAGGACAGTGACTGGAAGGGGAAGTGTGACAGGCATAATGATGAGACAGGTAGGTTTGGGGCAGTGGGGGGTAATAGCATTTAGATGAGTGATAGGGAAACACGGAGTGACAGCCATTTGTGCCCGATGTCCCACCACCTGCCTCTGTGCTGTTCTCCCACTTGCAGGCAATATCAGTACCTGTGCAAGATTGTCTATGCCAAATCGTGTGATGCCCATTGTGTTTTTGCTGTTATGCCTTTTTTTCTTCCACATTGGCCTGGCCAGCCAAATGTTCCTGGGTATCTTAAAGGAGAAATGCGCATGAGTAAGTTTGTGGTGAGTGGCTGGTGGTGGGGAGGGTGATGGGGTAATTCCCACATTCAGACTGCCCATCACCCACCCTAAATTTCCCTCTTTATTTCTAACTCAGAAACTCATTATTTACATGAGTCTTTCTGGTCTGAGACATTACACTCAGTTCTTACTATACTGCTGCATATGGAGACAGGCTCATGTAATTTCTCAGCCTGTGCGTTAGATGGTGCTGTTCTAGGAAGTTCTTAAAGCTATTTCAGTGGAACATTCATTTTGCTGCAGATCTGATTCGTTAACATGTGATATGATGTTTTGGTGAATTAACTGGGTATGTATCAAGTGAATACAGAACTGACATTTTAAATCACAAAAATAGGTTCTTCAACGGAAGAAGTTACCTTGGTAATGGATTTTACAGCAGCATTATTTTTTCCATTATTGATGTGTTTACTTTGTATATTCTTCTCTACGGCCTTATAAACGCATGTTCAGATTGCATTTTTATTATGTCGATGTTAATGACATTTTCACTTCCAAAGAACCTGATTATTACCCACAAAAAAATGGTTCAAAATCAATATCCAATTGCAGCCATTTTTATAAGAAAGCTTGTGTCACACACTTTTCTAATACACAACACAACACACCTGTTTAATGAATAGAACATTGCACTGTTTACAAGTTTTCATAAAAATAAGACAAAGGGATTGTTTTGGTGTCACCAGCTTGTGATTTATGAGTCTTTTACACTCTCTGTAATACATTCATTAACATTGCCTCCGATGTGAAATACTTTGCTCTAATCGAGTGGTTTGTTTTTCAGACTCTACGATGAATCATTATCTATCAGCTTGGCTCACTGATTACACTTCATCACTGATTCAGAAGGTTGTGCTTTGAACCCAGCTCCAGTACTTGAGTATATCATTGAGGTTAATGTTCCAATGCATGTTGAAGGAGTGCTGATGGATGGAGGTGCCATCATTCAGAAGGGACATCAGACTGAGACTCTGTGTGCCCGATTAAGTGCCCATTAAAGATCCCACAGCGCTGATGTCCTGGCACACATTTCTGCTTCGACCCGAAACAATAAAAAAACACAAATTAACTGGGTATGTATTCCACTGTGGGAACCTTTCCACGAAAACAATTGCAACGGTAACCCACAGAACAGTAGTAGCTGCACAATCTAATTCCAAGGTGACTCGGGAGATTTCTGAGAGACATGATAATAGTCTCTCAGAAGCATTGGTTCTTAGTGGTGTATATTTGTTTGGAATAATGTACAACCCAGTGAGGAACCAGGCCAGTCATTGTGTAAACAATTAATAAAGAATATTTATTAAAGTAAAAGCAACAAAAAAAAAATTGAAGACTAATATGCACTAGGCCACTTAAGTATATTAATAACTAAACATACCATATTATCCAAAGTTACCTCTTGTTTCCAAAATATAGTTCCATCCCCTGAACTTACTTGAGATCCCCTTTTCCCAAGTAACAGCCAATTTTAATAACTCTACAGGTCAGATCTGGCTCATCGTTACCACACAATACCATTCAGATGACCAAGCCTGGGAAACCGTCTCTCCTGGTTGAGCGAAGGCATGAAACTGTGTCTTTTAGAGGAGCATCTTCCACAGCTCTAAATGTTAGTTGGAACTGGCCTCTGTGGCTTGGATGGAACTTGTTGTCTGGCAATTGGATGGAGAACTAGACTGCCTCCTCAATGAGGGTGCTAGCATTTATATTGTTCAATCTGTTTGATATTCCCCTCTGTGGATTCTGATGTAAATCTTGCTCAAATGACTTGCTTTTAGAAGTTATCATTTGTATAGCCCCACTGGTCTCTGGTAAACAATGTTTCTGATATGGTAATTTGCGCCTCAATAAGTCTAGGCCCCTGCTAATCTTGTTACTTTTCTGTTATTTTATTTTAATTTCAAGTTTATTGTTAATCTCATTCATTTCCCACGTCCTTTATAACTGAAGCATAACCTCTTTACTTTTGTATTCAATGCCCCTCACAATAAACAAAACAATTCTATTAGTGTTCCTAATTACTTGCTGCACCTTTATACTAACCTTTTGTGATTAATGCTATGACACCAAGATCCCTCTACATCTTACAGCCCTGCAATCATCTTTTTGATAATATTCTTATTGGACAATTTCACATTTTCCCACGTTATACTTGATTTGCCTTATCTTTGCCCACTCATCTAACCTATCTATATCCCTTTGTAGCCTCCTTTGGTACACTTCTCGTTACATCCTGCCAACCAGAACATTACCCATTTATGCCAACTCTCTGTTTCCTATCAGCTAGCCAATCTTCTATCTGTGCTAATATGTTACCACCACAGCATGAGCTTTTATTTGGCACAGGGCTAAATCGCTGGCTTTGAAAGCAGACCAAGGCAGGCCAGCAGCACGGTTCAATTCCCGGACCAGCCTCCCCGAACAGGCGCCGGAATGTGGCGACTAGGGGCTTTTCCCAGTAACTTCATTTGAAGCCTACGTGTGACAATAAGCGATTTTCATTTCATTTCATTATGTGGCACCTATCAGGTGTCTTCTGAAAATCGAACTACAGTTCATCCATCAGTTCCCCTTTATCCCATTTTACTTTTTCAACGAACTCTAATAAATTGATTAAATATGATTTCCTTTTCACAAAATCATGTTGACTTTACTTATTATCTTTAATTTTTCAAAGGGTGGCCCCGTGGCACAGTGCTGAGGACCCGGGTTCGGTCTTGGCCCCGGGTCACTGTCCGTGTGGAATTTACACATTCGCCCCGTGTTTGCGAGGGTCTCACCCCCACAAACCAAAGATGTGCAGGGTAGGAGAACTGGCCACGCTAAATTGCCTCTTAGTTGAAAAAAAAAGAATTGGGTACTTTAAATTTTTAAAATATTCTAAATATCCTGTGTAGTGTCATTAATAATACCTTTCACCATTTTCCCAAAGACATATGTTACGTTAGCAGGCCTGCAGTTTCTTGCTTTCTGTCTCCTTCACATTTTGAATAAAGGAGTTATATTTGCTATTTTCCAATCTAATGGAACCTTCCCTGAATTTAAGGAATCTTGGAAAATTAAAACGAGTGCGTCAATTATCTCACCAGCCACTTCTTTTAAGAGCCTAGGATGCAGTCCGTCAAGATCTTAGCTCTGGTCAGCCCGCAACTCCAACAATTTGCTCACTCTCCAGGTGATCGTGCATTTCCCAAATTCTTCCCTCCCTTCCATTTCCTGATTTACAGCTAGTTCTCGCATGTTACTTGTATCCTCTATAGTGAAAACCGAGGCAAAATGCCTGTTCAATTCATCTGCCACCTCCTTATTTTCAATGATTAATTCCACAGATTAATTTTCTATTGGAGTATCACTCACTTCGTTAATTTTTTAAAAATATCTATGGGAACTCTTATTATCTGATCTTATATTTCTAGCGAGCTTTCTCTGTTACTTCTTTAATAACCTTTTCTCTTCTTAATAATCTTTTTGTCATTCTTTGATGTTTCTCATATTCTGTCCAGTCTTAGGGCCTGCCACCCATCCTTGCACACATGTATGCTTTTTCTTTAAGTTTGACATGATTTTTAACTTTTTATTTGACTCTGGAGGTGGGTCCTTTCCTTGAAATGTTTCTTTCTCTTTGGAATGTATCTATTCTGTATATTCTGAACTATTTTTTTAAATGTCTGCCACTGCATCTCTATTGATCTCTCCTTCAAACCTAATTTGCCTGTTCACTTTATGCCTCATAATTGGCCTTATTTAAGTTTAAAATACTAGACTTGGGCCCACTCTTCTCTCTCCCAAACTGAATATAAAATTCAATCACGTTTGACGATTGCTGCTACAAGGGGCACCTACGTGGGAGTATGGAGTTGACATTACAATCAAATCTCAAGGGGTTGAATGGCGTACTCCTGGTCTTGCTCGTAAGTTTGTATGTCCATATGCTGACCATGTCCGAAATGCCCACACCCCATAAAAGAATAAAGGAAAAAAGAGTTGGCTGTTGTCAGTGTACACATGGAATCTCATGTTTTTTGGATGCTAATGCTAACTATTATTTTTTAATTCATTCGGTGCCCATCCCTAATTGCCCTTGAACTAAGTGGCATTTAAGAGTCAACTACGTTGCTGTGGATCTGGAATCACATATAGTCTAGACTAGGTAAAGGTGGCAGCTTTTGTTCCCTAAAGGTCATTAATAAACCAGATGGATTTTTACAACAATCGGCATGATTATCATTACACTTTTGTCATTCCAGATTTTTATGGAATTCAGATTTCACCATTTGCCATGGTGAGATTTGAACCCAGGTCTCCAGGGCCTCTCGATTACTTATGCAGTGACAATACCACTGTGCCACCAACGCCCCATTAAACATTAATCACCCTTTAAGTAAATTAGTCCTCTTGGTGCAGCTATGGGGATGACCAGCCCGTATGTTCCTCCGTCCATCCTCCCTATATAAAACCCTTTCTATATTCATGACTTCCATTTGTGTTTCTTACCGGCGAACACCATTCAGGGTAAATTCTTCATGGAATCTGCGGCACTCAAAGATCTAGTGGCTGTCTCTTTTTATTAATTATTCTTGGGATTTGGGAAATACTTGCAAGTCAACAGTTATTGCCAAACCTTTGTTGACCTCAAGGGCATTAAGGGTTAATTGTGTGGAACTGCAAACAAAAGTAGCTTGGCATGGGGAAATATTATGGGGACTGGAGCAAACGTGTCAACTTTATACCAGTAACCTTCATCATCCTTTCCCAGATGCTAAGTTGTGGAACTGAATTTGCCGTTGCAGGAGCTGGATTTTCACCAGAGCAGACCTCTCCATTGTGTCAAAAATGGCCAAAAATCATAAGTCCTGCCCTTGAGTACCGCACTTCCCATTTTAGCTGCAGTGGGAATGGGGGCCAGAGTACATTTTGCATATTTGTGATTCACCGGAGGCGGTTGGCCATTTTAATCATCACCTACAATCAATTCTTCCTGAGACACATATTTCTGCTGAACAAATGGACATGGAGATTGCCAGGGTGCCTGAAAAGCTGTCTGTTGATGCTGGTGAATTGCTGGTAGAAGGTTATACATCTCCATAGCTGTGACTTCTGAATTGACTTCATGGGCGAGATTCTCCGACCCCCCGCCGGGTCGGAGAATCGCCGGGGGCTGGCGTGAATCCCGACCCCGCTGGTTGCCGAAGTCTCCGGCACCGGATATTCGGCGGGGGCGGGAATCGCGCCGCGCCGGTTGGCGGGCCCCCCCGCGCGATTCTCCGGCACGGATGGGCCGAAGTCCCGCCGCTAAAATGCCTGTCCCGCCGGCGTGGATTAAACCACCTACCTTACCGGCGGGACAAGGCGGCGCGGGCGGGCTCCGGGGTCCTGGGGGGGCGCGGGGCGATCTAGCCCCGGGGGATGCCCCCACAGTGGCCTGGCCCGCGATCGGGGCCCACCGATCCGCGGGCCGGGCCTGTGCCATGGGGGCACTCTTTCCCTTTCGCCTCCGCCACCGTCTCCACCATGGCGGAGGCAGAAGAGACTCCCCCCACTGCGCATGCGCGGGAATGCCGTGAGCGGCCGCTGACGCTCCCGCGCATGCGCCGCCCGGAGATGTCATTTCCGCGCCAGCTGGCGGGGCACCAAAGGCCTTTTCTGCCAGCTGGCGGGGCGGAAATTCGTCCAGCGCGGTAAAGCCCCTTAAGGTTGGGGCTCGGCCCCCAAAGATGCGGAGCATTCCGCACCTTTGGGGTGGCGCGATTCCCGACTGATTTGCGCCGTTTTGGGCGCCAGTCGGCGGACATCACGCCGTTTCCGGAGAATTTCGCCCCATGATTTAATTGGTTCAGTAGATTACACTTTGTTTAGGCAGCAACAATGATATGTCTCTCATTGGGAAAGCCCATGATGGGCCATCAATCTCGGGTCAGCTAAGAGTTGGACAACATTTACAGCTTTCCACTCACCTGACAAGGCAATGCTGTCTCCTCCATGCATTAGGCATGACTCCGAAATCTCACTACTTCCAGGATCATCCTCATTGTCTTCTAATGTAGGCTGCTCCCCCTGGGCTGAAACTTGAAAGTTTGGGCAGCCATTTTGGAAGGGTGAGTTGGAGGAATTTGTCCCGATTCATGAACGAAAATCTAAGCCACGTTTTCAGTCAAGTATCATAGCTGCTGTATTGCAATTATTTTCAAGCTCAAATTCCGATTGATATGCTAACCTTTAGTTAAGCACATCATTCCTTCGGGCTATGAGTTGATAAGTATCAGGCAAGTCAGTTTAACCTCAGTCGTGGAGTTTTTAGAAACCATGGGCGGGATTCTCCGTAATTGGCGTGATGTCCGCCAACCAGTGCCAAAAACGTGGCGAATCAGTCCAGCATCGCGCCGCCCCAAAGGTGCGGAATTCTCCACATCTTGAGGGGCCGAGCCCTCACCTTGCGGGGCTAGGCCCGCGCCGGAGTGATTTCCGCCCCGCCGGCTGGCGGGAAAGGCCTTTGGCACCCCGCCAGCTGGCGCGAAAATGATTTTGCCGGGCGGCGCATGCGCGGGAGCGTCAGCGGCCACTCACGTCATCCCCACGCATGCGCAGTGGAGGGGGTCTCTTCCGCCTCCGCCATAGTGGAGACCATGGCGAAGGCGGAAGGAAAAGAGTGCCCCCACGGAACAGGCCCGCCCACGGATCGGTGGGCCCCGTTCACAGGCCAGGCCACCGTGGGGGCACCCCCCGGGGCCAGATTGCCCCGCGCCCCCCCCCCCAGGACCCCGGAGCCTGCCCGTGCCGCCTGATCCCGCCGGTAAGCTAGGTGGTTTAATCCACGCCGGCGGGAGAGGGTTCACAGCGGCGGGACTTTGGCCCATTGCGGGCCAGAGAATCGCCGGGGGATTCCCGCCGACCGGCGCGGCGCGATTCCCGCCCCCGCCGAATCTCCGGTGGCGGAGAATTCACGACACGGCGGGGGCGGGATTCACGCCGGTCCCCGGCGATTCTCCGACCCGGTGGGGGGGTCGGAGAATCGTGCCCCATGCTTGGAACTAGTGGTGATTTAGAAATCCATTTTAGCACTGCAGGGGACCTAGGACTTGTGTGAAGAGGGCAAGAAACCAAATGTTTCCTAAACCAATCAGATTGAAGAATCCTTACTGGGCCACGTGGAACCTGAACTGGGATGTGCCAGTTATGAATAGCTCATCCAATGCCGATCATATACGGAAAGCAAAGAGAGGGAAAATAATGAGATTAAGAAAAATACCTAAGACAGAAAGGAAAGGAAAAACGAAATATATAAATTCTTCTCTCTTAAATCTCCATCACTAAATAAAAGCTGACGGAATTAAATTCCACACTTGTAAAATTCATAGTCATAGAATTTTACAGCACAGCAAGAGGCCCTTTGACCCATCATTTCTGTGTAGGCCATCAAGCACCTATCTATTCTCATCCCATTTTCCAATACTTGGCCCGTATCCTTGTGTAATATGGCATTTCAAGTGCTCATCTAAATACTTCTTAAATGTTAAGGTTCCCGCCTCTATCACCTTTTCAGGCAGTGAGTTCCAGATTCCCACCACCCTCTGGGTGAAAATGTTTGTCTTCAAATCTCCTCTTAATGTCTTGCCCCTTACCATAAATCTATGTCCCCTGCTTATTGACCCCGCCACTAAAGGGAACCGTTTCTTCCTATCTACCCTATCTATGCCCCTCATAATTTTGTACACCTCAACCATCCCCCATTAGCCTTCTTTGCTCCAAGGAAAACAATGCCAGTCTCTCTGCATAGCTGAAACGCTCCAGCCCAGGCCACATCCTGGTGAATCTCCTCTGCACTCTCTCTAATGCAATCACTTCCTCCCTATAGTGTGTCAACCAGAACTGCACACAGTACTCTAGCTATGGCTTAACCAACATTTTATACAGCTCCATCATTGCCTCCCTGCTGTTATATTCTATGCCTCGGTTAATAAAATCAAGTATCCCATATGCCTTCTTCACCAACGTATCTTCCTGTCCTGCTTTCTTCGGGGATCTGGACATGCACACCAAGATCTCTCTGATCTTCTGCACTTCCTAGGGCTACCATTCATTGTATATTCCCATGCTTGGTTAGTCCTCCCAAAATGCATTACCTCACACTTTTCAGGGTTAAATTTGATTTGCCACTGTTTTGCCCATCAAACCAGCCCGTCCATATCGTGTTGTAATCTAAGGCTTTCCACCTCATTATTTACCACACCACAATTTTTGTGTCATTTGCAAACTTACTGATCATACCTCCAACATTCATATCCAGATCGTTAATGTACATGATGTGGAGATGCCGGTGTTGGACTGGGGTGTGCACAGTAAGAAGTCTTACAACACCAGCTTAAAGTCCAACAGGTTTGTTTGGAGTCACTAGCTTTCAGAGTGCAGCTCCTTCATCAGGTGAATCTACATGACAAACTGCAAGGGACCCAGCACCCATTCCTGCAGAATACTACTGGCAGCACGGTAGCATTGTGGATAGCACAATTGCTTCACAGCTCCAAGGTCCCAGTTTCGATTCCCGGCTTGGGTCACTGTGCGGAGTCTGCACATCCTCCCCGTTTGTGCGTGGGTTTCCTCCGGGTGCTCCGGTTTCCTCCCACAGTCCAAAGATGTGCGGGTTAGGTGGATTGGCCATGCTAAATTGCCCTTAGTGTCCAAAATTTCCCTTAGTGTTGGGTGGGGTTACTGGGTTATGGGGATAGGGTGGAGGTGTGGACCTTTGTAGGGTGTTCTTTCCAAGAGCTGGTGCAGACTCGATGGGCCGAATTGCCTCCTTCTGCTCTGTAAATTCTATGAATTCTATGAAACAGTCACAAAAACAACTTCCGACCATCACCCTCTATCTTCTCAACCTTGTTCCTCATTTAAGTTGTGGTGACCCTCAGGTTAAATCACCATCAGTCAACTCTCTCAAAGGGGAGAGCAGCCTATGGTCCTCTGGTACTATGGTGATATTCACTTTCAAATTTTTCTGAGTTATGGTTACTATCACTGAAATGCTCGCCCGAGAACACTTCTACCACCTGTCGGCTTCATTTTAATAACACCAGAGATGTTGTTTGAAAAAATTTAACATGACAGTAAAAATTTACTGACACGGAATGGATAATTCAAGCATCTTCTGGTATGTGTAATGGATATTCAACATGTAAGTACAGCAATTTTATACTACCATCTGTTTCAATGGCGAATCTCTCAGTGAGATACTGAGGTAGAGACACTTCTGATGCATCACTGAAACTCAGACAGCAACTTCCCTATTTCCATGATTAACTGAGTATGTGTTTGCCAGAAATTGCTGTTTGATTGACACATGAAACTATTGTACGAATAGTCTAACTATTATTTCTATTGCACAATCTTGACCATTATATCTAAAAGTGATACCCTTTCATAATTGCAAGTTGTAGAATAGATTGTCCTGTATATTCTCTCAATTGGAAAATAATCCAATGCCAGAATCTTGAGCATACGTGGTTGGGTGAGCTTTCTTTCCACTTCAATGTTCTGGCCAACATGTTTCTCAGTGATTTTCAAATATTATCATGGAATCATATGCCTCCGTTCACACATTTGTTTCCACTTCAGTGAATGATTGCTTGATTTCCACTCAATTTTCAGAGATCACTCCAGAGGTCGACAGATTCATCAAAGTATGAAACAGCCTAAATGCCGATTCGGGGGAACCACAGATTTGAGCTAGGGAAGTGGGATGGAATTTTTTGGAAATGGGAGGAGAAGGGCATTAAGACAGTAAAAAATGTGTTTCTTAGGGGTCAGTTTGCAGGATTGAAGGAGCTGGAAGCGAAGTATGGGCTGCAGGAGGGGGAAATGTTTAGATACATGCAGGTTTGAGATTTTGCCAGAAAGGAGATACAGAACTTCCTGGTGGGGCCAGCCTCCACATTACTGGAGGAGGTGCTGACGACAGGGGGACTGGAGAATGGGGTAGTTTCGGCAGTTTATGGAGCTATTTTGGAAGAGGAGAAGGCACCACTGGAAGGGATCAAAGCAAAGTGGGAAGAAGAGTTGGGAGAGGATATGGAGGAGGGGTTCCGGAGAGTGAACGCCTCCACCTCGTGCGCGAGGTTGGGGCTGATACAGCTGAAGGTGGTGTACAGAGCACACCTCACGAGGGCGAGGATGAGCTGATCCTTTGAAGGAGTAGAAGATGTGTGTGAACATTGCGGGGGCCCCCCGCAAATCACGTTAATATGTTTTGGACCTATCCAAAGCTGGAGGATTACTGGAAGGAGGTTTATGGGTAATTTCTAAAGTGGTGCACGTGAAACTGGACCCGTGCCCCCGGGAGGCCATATTTGGGGTGTCGGACCAGCCAGGGTTGGAAACTGGTGCGGAGGCAGATGTTGTAGCCTTTGACTCATTGATAGCCCGGAGACGGATCCTGATGGGTTGGAGAGCAACCTCTCCACCCTGTGCCCTGGCATGGCGGGGGGACCTGTTGGAATTCTTGACTCTTGAAAAGGTTAAGTTTGAACTGAGGGGAAGGATGGAGGGGTTCTACAATTCATGGGCATTATTCATTATGCACTTTCAAGAACTGGATAACATCGAACATTAGTTGGGGTGGGTGGGTGGGAGGGTTGGGGGGAGGGGGGCTGCGTGTGTTAATGGTGACTATGCATGATTCCTGATTCCTTTTTGTCATTTGTTTGATGCGGGCTAATGTTTGGGGTTTGGTGGGAGGATGGGGTTGTTGTTATTGATATGGGGATTGATATATTTGTTACTGATTATTGTTTATTGTTGGTGGGTGTAAATTTGGGAGAAAATGTGAAAAAGGAGAATAAGAATATTTTTAAAAATGTATGAAACAGCCTGTTGAACATGCATTTCTGCCATCTCATGTGGGCTTATTTGATCATTTATTTTGTCCTGCTAATAAAGTTTCCTTTCAATTGGTTTGCCACGCATTTAGGATGACAGGGCCTTTTCATTGAGTAGTTTCTATCTGGGTATCTGTTTTTCTTAGCATGGAGGTCTAAAACCCAGGTTTTGCATGTCAATTCTGTTTCCTACCTCATTCAGGATGTCTTTGAACTCAGATCGAGGAATAATGTTGTCTGGACATTTGTGCGCAGAAATATGCTTCTCCGAAGGGAACCTTTTGTTTGTGCAGCTGAACCTAGGCATCCTGTTAAGCTGAAAACAATTAGTTCTTGGATAGAATTCATCTGTGCAGGTGTAGATACTGACGCACACGTTCCTGACCGCACTCAGCTAGTGATGCTTTAGATTTGATAGGGTATGAGATTATGATTGGACTTAGCTATCAATTTGACTGTTGAAAGATGGGTCAGGTTGCTGCAATTTTCATAATTTCAATTTGTGGGTTTTCTCCCACAGTCCAAAAGATGTGCAGGCTAGGTGGATTGGCCATTCTAAATTGCCCCAAAGTGTCCAAAGGTTAGGTGGGGTTACGGGGATAGAGGGGGTGGCGGGGGTGGGGGTTGGGGGGTGGGGTGGGGGGGTGGGGAGTGGGTACGCGATTGGGTGCTCTTTCAGAGGGTCTGTGCAGATCAGATGGACTGAATGACAGCCTCCTGTACTGTTGGGATTCTATGATTCTATGCAAGGATCTTATATTATTAAACAGTTGCATTTTACAGAATTTGTGTGGTATGTATAACCTTGCATGTTTACTGAATGATTGGACACGATACACAAACACCACAAGAGAAGTCAGAGTTGATCATGACTGCTTCTCATAAAGACACAAAATGTCCTCTTCCACAAATCGCCCAGAGGGCTATGCTTTTGAAATATATTCCTAGAGCATGTTAATTTGTAGTAGTTTAATGTATTCCACGTCTATCCAGTGGATTTTTTTACGGACATCCACGAAGAAGAAAATACTTTATAAAATACCCTATCAACACTGCTCATAAAAACAAATGTTTTGTTATTATGTGGACAAAAGGACGGAAATGTACAAAGCATTTAGCCTTTCGAGGGCTAGAAATAAATCAGCTTTCATCAGAACATTTCGCCCTCTATGTTTCCTGAGTTATTTCCTTACTGTTTTCATTTCCATCCATTCTGCTAGTTTCTGTTTAGAACGGTTCAGTATTTATTGCAACCTTTCAATGTAGTTTTCATTAGAGCTGACTCGTTGCCAAGCTTTCTCTAGGTTACGTGACATTCTGTTACCTTACTTGTGTGTATACTATTTGATCTCACTTTTTACATTCTTAAGCACACCAGCCTCTCCTCATCAGTGTCAAACTCATGATGGATGGTGCCTGAACTTTTAGACCTTGCTACCAGACCAAAGAATATTGGGTGATTTCTTGTGCAGTCATGCAGGAGCTGATCATTATAGACAGTGATTTGCCATTTCATGCGAAGTGATGTCGTTCGCTGGCATGTGCAATGAAACATGGTGTGTAATTCAGGTGCAGATTTTTCTTGTACAGGAAACGGTAACTTGGCCATTTCATAGATGCTGTTTGACCTGCTGAGCGATTTTAGCACTTGCTCTTATTTCAGACTTCTAGCATCTGTATATCTTTGCTTTTTTGTAAAGGTTACAATCCAGTCAATCGCATAGAATGTACAGCACAATAACGGGCCATTTGACCTAATTGGTTACTGTCAGTTTTTATGCTGAACACAAGCCTCCATCCCCTCTACTTCACCTAAATCTATCAGTAAATTCGTTCTCCAGTCTGCACTTAACTTGCTTCCCCTTAAATGTATTTTCACTTCAAATACTCCATGTGCAAGCACAACGTCCTATGCTGCTCTTGCTCATAGAACATAGAACATAGAACAATACAGCGCAGTACAGGCCCTTCGGCCCACGATGTTGCACCGAAACAAAAGCCATCTAACCTACACTATGCCATGTATTTGCTTTGTTTGGCCCCTTGTTCCACACTGTAACCAATCACTGTTTGTCGATGTACCATTTGTCAATGTTCTCTGTTGATTATTCTTTTGTCTACTATGTACGTACTGTGTACGTTCCCTCGGCCGCAGAAAAATACTTTTCACTGTACTTTGGTACATGTGACAATAAATCAAATCAAATCAATCAAAATCAAATCAAGTTCCACATTCTAATTATTTTCTGTGGCTAAGATGTTTTTCTTGAATGCTTTCTTGGATTCATTATTGACTATTTTAAGACCATACGATATAGGAGCAATATTAGGCCATTCGGCCCATCGGGTCTGCTCCACCATTCGATCGGTTGATATGTTTCTCATCCCCATTCTCCTGCCTTCTTCCTATAACCCCTGATCCCCTTATTAATCAAGGATACCAGATTTGTGCTGTTACCTAAAGGGCTATAGACCAAGAGACGAAAGGTGGAATTAGACAGAATAGTTATTTCTTAGAACATAAGAACTATAAGCAGGAGTCGGCAATTTAGCGTCTCGAGCCTGCTCCACCATTCAGTTTGATCATGGATGATTTAGATGTACAAATGTCCATTTTTGGACTCCTCTATAAGTGTACCTATATAACAGTTGATTTAATGAGGAGCATCAGATCTTCAAATGACACAATTGGATTCAAACCTTCACTGAGCAGTTTGTTGTCACATTGGGAGCAATGTATAAACTGCCGAAGTAACTTTTTTGCTTGCAACATGTTACCTGGAATTATTATATTCAGCAGAAAACATTTGAAAGTACTGTTGAGCTTTCAGAGCGTTTCCAATACATTAAGTGTTGTATTACTGATTCATTAACAATAGAAAGCAACCAAAGACTTGGGCATATAAAATTATGCAAGTACATCATATGCACTTCATAGATTACATGTAGCACTAAATTTGTATACATTAAAATTCAATGAAATATTTATGTAGTCTTTCAAGCACTGTAATTCCTCTCTGCTTCTTCAACATCCTTTCGATTCTGGCAGATGAACTGTTGCAAACTGCAAATCATTGCTGACTGCATCACATTATTCAATTTGTGCTCCAAAGTCAGCCTGTGTTATGGTCAGGAACAAAGGCATATATCACCTGTCACACTCAACACATGCAGTATGCATAGCTGATTGAGGTTTTGTCGTTGATGGATCAGAATATGTCAACATAAGTGGGCGACGAACAAAAATTATCTTCACCATTTCACCTGGAACCCTCATGCTCCACTCGAACTGAGTGTTCACCTGATTGAGTCTATTTTGTGTTTTAATTTCAGCACCGGGGGAGGGATTTCCCACCCTTGTTTTAGGGGGTTTTAGGAATGGCAGGCAGGATGGAGAATTGAGCGCAAAAGTCCCAAAATAACTTTTTTAACCTTTTTTAACCAATCGATTGTCCCCACTCCTGCCAATGACAGAACGGGAATTCTGACATTAAAAGTTGGATTCCTCCTTTGTATCCATTTAGATATGCATAGCAGGCCTTTACACTTGAATGTTAACCGACCCCCCCCCACATTATATTGTTCATTCACATCAGCGTCACGGCACACTGTCATGAATCGCGACAGGTCACCCACGACATGTACCTGGTAAGCTGGTAAGCAGAACCCGCCAGTGGCGCACAGGTGAGTGCAGCCATCAGAGGGGGAGGGGGGGGGGAGAGGATGCCGAGGCGATGCCCCTGGCAATAACTGGGCACTGCCTCCTGGCGCTACCATTGGGCAGTGCTGCGGGGGATTGTTTCATGCAGTGGGGTGTTGTGTGGGGTGTGGAGTTTCCGTGTTACTGGTGTGGGGCGGAATTCTGTGAGGGAAGTACTGCGGGGGAGTTCTGTGGGGTGGGGATGCGGGCACCAAACAGAGGTGGGGGAGGGGTGGTGTTCCGTAAAGGCGGGATTGCATGTACTGGGGTGGGGGGGTGTATCAAATTTTATTCTTTTACATTGGGGCGCCGTTTTTAAAGATCTTTCAAAATTTAGGTTGCTGGTGGGGCGGGCTCATTCAGAGCCTGACCCGACAGCGTGACATCGCGGGACCTTCCCCATTCATTTTATTTGGCAAAGTGTTTAAAAATGCAGCAGCAACGCAGTCAATGGCTGTCCTCCATTTTTCTCGCCTGAGATGACACCTTGCCAAAAAATGGCAACATTCCACCCATTAGGTGGAATCTTACCATATCTTTCAATGTCAGCCTCAGATAGAAAACTGTTGTGGAGCACTCCAGCTGCACAGGCCAATTTATTTCTTGATATTGAGCCTCTCTGAGTGCGCATGGTTTACGCCGTCACTCTGTTGGAGTGGGGGAGGCCTGATAAAGCCAACACCCGGCTCCAAAGATCGTTAATGGGTGCCCCGATCAGCACTGAAGTTTAACTCTTCCACCCCCCACCACAGAGCAGGCGGAGTTCTCCCCACACCCCGGACAATCCCCCTCCCCTACCACTGTGAAGGTATCGCAGGCATTTCTCCCCCAGTCTGTGCCCGCTCTCCCCCATGCCTGCAGGTTACCCCCTCACTGCTCACTCCATCTCCACCCCCCACCACACATAAATGGAAAGCCCTCCCCATGGGGCTCCCACAAGGGCCTGGCCCGACTCTTCCCCGTTGCTGTTCTCTGACGGAAAATGTGGACAGAAAACTGTCTCTGTTATGTGCGTCACAATATCCCGCAGTAATGAATCAGTTTATATCAAATTTAATTACCGATCTGCATCCCACGCTTATTCAGAATAATCAAATGTTCTTTTTCGGGTCATGGACATATTACATTCTGGGTGAGAAGTCCAATTTTATCGTCTCTGTTCTGTATTATTCTCTTGCTGATGATAATGAGCTATGCATTAAGGTGTTTACAACTTTTGCCTGGAGGTGTTCAAATATTGATTAACTTTTAATTTTAAGAATGATTAAAAACAACACTTCAAAAACACCAAAGCTGTTCAAAACGTGTTGGGGATTACATTGGCTAGCCCTTTAGGGGGCATGGGGATAGCAACGTGTGATTAATCTGTGCCCATTCACTATAATGCAGGCAGCATTATAGAATTTTGCCGCCAGTGAATGGTTCGCGGCCGGGAAACAGGCGGCTGGCGGACTGGAGATTCCCACAGGTTGTATATCCAGAGGGTCAAAGAGGCCCTCCAGTTACACACTCAAAAGGCAGTAGGAGTAGATCGCCTTGGAGGCCATGCCAGGGGTCAATCTCCGAGTGACTGGATGCTGTGCTGCAAGGAATTCAATGACCATCTTCAAATGCCATATCCTTGACTCAGACACTGTTCAATTGGACTTACCTTACAGGATAGATTCGAGGTGGTCAGGCACTCAGCATGAGTGAGCTACAGCCAGGTCAGTGGGAGAGCTTAACACTGACATCAACTCATCTGAAGGGTAGATCACACAGGGGGTCATTGCAGAAGACTCAGGTGAACACTCTGACAGGGCAGCCTATTGAAGAATGATGTCAGCCAGTCAACCATGGCAGTCACATGACTTAAACACATTACATAGATACATAGAAGATAGGAGCAGGAGAAGGCCTTTTGGCCCTTCGAGCCTGCTCCGCCATTCATCACGATCATGGCTGATCATCCAACTCAATAGCCTAATCCTGCTTTCTCCCCATAGCCTTTGATCCCATTCTCCCCAAGTGCTATATCCAGCTGCATCTTGAATATATTCAAAGTTTTAGCATCAACTACTTCCTGTGGTAATGAATTCCACAGGTTCACCACTCTTTGTGTGAAGAAATGTCTCCTTATCTCTGTCCGAAATGGTTTACCCTGAATCCTCAGACTGTGACCCCTGGTTCTGGACACACCCATCATTGGTAACATCTTCCCTGCATCTACCCTGTCTAGTCCTGTTAGAATTTTCTAAGTCTCGATGAGATCACTCCCCTCATTCTTCTGAACTCCAGCGAGAACAATCCCAACCTAGTCAACCTCTCCTCATATGACAGTCCCGCCATCCCTGGAATCAGTCTGGTAAACCTTCACTGCACTCCCTCGAGAGTAAGAACATCCTTCCTCAGAGAAGGAGACCAAAACTGCACACAATACTCCAAGTGTTGCCTCATCAAGACCTTGTACAATTGCAGCAACACATCGCTGTTTCTATACTCGAAACGTCTTGCAATGAAGGCCAATATACCATTAGCCTTATTTACCGCCTGCTGCACCTGCAAGCGAATGGTGCACAAGGACACCCAGGTCCCGCTGCACACCCCTTTCTTCCAATTTATAACCATTCAGGTAGTAATCTGCCTTCCTGTTTTTGCTTCAAAAATGAATAACCTCACACTTATCCAAATTAGACTGCATCTGCCATTGGTTTGCCCACTCGCCCAACCTGCCCAGATCTTGCTGTAGGATTCCTGCATCCTCGTCACAATTCACTCTCCCACCGAATTTGGCATCATCTGCAAACTTTGAGATGTTACATTTTGTTCCCTCATCCAGATCATCAATATATATTGTGAATAGCTGGGGACCCAGCACCGATCCCTGTGGTACCCCACTGGTTACTAACTGCCAATTTGAAAAGGAGCCATTAATCCCTACTCTTTGTTTCCTCTCTGCCAACCAGTTTTATATCCACCTCAATACATTTCCCCCAATCCCATGCGCTTTAATTTTGCACAATAATCTCTTATGCGGGATTTTGTCAAACGTCTTCTGAAAGTCCAAATATACCACATCGACTGGCTTCCCCTTGTCGACTGTACTGGTTACCTCTTCAAAGAATTCCAACAGATTTGTCAAGCATGATTTTCCCTTCATAAATCCATGCTGACTCTGACTGATCCTGCCATTGCTTTCTAAACATTCTGCTATAAAGTCCTTGATAATGGATTCAGGCATTTTTCCCACTACTGATGTTAGGCTTACTGGTCTATAATTCCCCGCTTTCTCTCTACCTCCCTTTTTGAATATCGGAGTGACGTGAACTACCCTTCAAGCTGCAGGGACAGTTCCAGAATCTATAGAATCCCGGAAGATGACCACCAATGCATCCACTATTTCTAGAGCCATCTCCTTAAGCACACTGGAATGCAGATTCTCAGGCCCTGGGGATTTATCCGCCTTCAATCCCATCAGTTTTCCCAGCACCATTTCTCTACTAATGTTGATCTCCCTCAGTTCTTCCCTCTCACTAAACCTTTCATTCTCCAACATTTCTGGGATCTGATTTGTGTTCTCATTTTTGAAGACCGAACATTCACTGACACACTTCAAAATTCTTGGTGCATTGAGAAAACTACCACAAATACTGCATCTGTGAATTGTCTTGAGGTATCTGTGTATTTCGACACTCAGAGACAGCCTGAAAAGCCCTGTATAAACACCCAGG
The DNA here is from genome assembly GCF_047496885.1 of Scyliorhinus torazame. Lineage (NCBI taxonomy): Eukaryota > Metazoa > Chordata > Chondrichthyes > Carcharhiniformes > Scyliorhinidae > Scyliorhinus > Scyliorhinus torazame. The sequence continues at coordinate 115,803,191 of NC_092724.1, read as the reverse complement.
GATGGTGATAACATTTATGTGTTCTTGCTCTGGCAATGCAGTGTTCATGGTTAATGAGTGGAAACGATGATTTGCAGATCGGAATTCAGCATATTGCTTTTCTTGTGAAATTTAGCCTTCTAAAAGAATGCTCCTGAGTCAAGAGCAAGGTTGAGGAACTTGGTCTGTCCGATTGGACAGTGACTACCAATGGGTATTTGTCATATACTTCCAGTGTTGCCTGACCAGCCTGGGCTATGTGTATTCCTTATCATTAAAATCCTTCAAGCAGCATTTTTAGAGGAATATTGCCAAAAGGAAATCATAGAATATTACAGTAAAGAAGGAGGCCATTCAGTATTCGGTCCATCATACCTCTTCTTTGAAAGAACTTCTCCCCTTTCCCCAGAGCCCTGCAATATCTTCCCCTCCAAGTACTTATTCAAAGTTATGATCAAATCTGCTCCACTACCCTTTAATTCCAGTTCATAGAAACTCATTGCACTAAAAAGAATTCTCTTCATTTCCTTCTGTCTCTTTTGTCTGTATTAAAAGGGCACCAAGGACAAAGAGAAATGCAAGAGTAGCTGGCAGGAAGGAAAAGAGATGGAATCTTCAAAGCATCTTCTGTTGTAGTGCCCTAGATTCATTTCCACCTTTGCATCACCGCCAATCATTGCTGTAAAACAAAGCAATAAAAGTAAAACATTGGAACATAATTTGTGTGTTGTTGCCCCAAAGCCTGCTTGTGTTTGGATGATACTTGCAGTTGCCTGAATGACTGCTGCAAAATAAATAGCTGTGCGTGGTATCATAGTTGATGTGATTCTATCTGTTGTGTCAATCTACATATACTAATATGTTAAATAATCTGGTATTAAAACTTCAGCAAGTGTTACACAACAGGAACAGCATGCAGATGCAATACACAAAATATATATATTTTAACTTTCAATCGATCACAGTCTCATCACCAAAAGAGACGGCTGAATCAGAGGTGGAGAGAGATGCAGTGGTATTTGTCAAGGTTCGTCCCGAGCAGCTCTGTGACTCTGTGCTCTACGGACTGTTTCCAGGGACACACACCGAGACAAACATCAACTGCTGCTGGAAGGTCATCAACTTGGTGAAAGACGCTCTTTGGTCTGCCGAAACTTGCTGATCTTCCAGTGCAAAGAGCTGTCCTCGACCGAGCGTTGCAGACTGGCACATTGCAAGGTCCAGGACTACGTGCTGAGGGACGCACTCAAGCTTGGGGCAGCTGCCGCCAAGGCGCAATGGGGAAAGACCACTGTGTAAGGTCTTACCAGCAAATGTACACCGAGGGGCGGGTAACATGTAAACCCCCCTTGGTCTGGGTCATTAACACTGCAATGTATAAAAGAAACATGACAATGTAAATGTTTAAGAAGGAATTATAACATAAAGAGCGATATGTGTGAAAGGTTATCAAAATTGAATGGAAGAAAGTCAAGGGAATCTGTATCTCTGATGGAAATGTACAGTCAAGACAATTCGAAATGTTCTGTAATGTTTATGATAGATTTTATGAATAAAGTATATTTTTTGAAAAAAAAAAAATCCTCTTTGTTAAGTATAAGTGTTTGCAATCACTGGCCGATGCAGATTTTATTCAGCCACTGGGAAACTTCATGCTATCAGAAAGAGAGTTGCAGATGGTGACCCTTTTCTTACTTTTCTTCCCCCTCAAGGTTAGGTGTGGTTACATGGATATTTGGCATCCTGGTGTATGATCACTTCTGGCGCAAGTTCCTGGAGGGGAGTCAGAAGTGAAAATCCTGGCTAATTTTCCTCATCTTAACATGGAATGAGGAGGGTGGGAGGAGAGGCCAACTTCCACACTGGCAGAGATCAACTAACTCGATGGAGATCAAATCTGGTATCTTCCTTGTCTGGTTCACTGCCTTAAATAGTCAAGTCTTGAGGGAAGCGTGAGAACAGCAACTTTCCGAACTGCGTGTGGAAATTTGCACAACTACATTTGCTTTCTTAATCAATCCAGCTGCGGTAGAAACTACCCTGCAATTGGCCATAAAGCATTAAAGCATTATAGTCAAGCAGTTTCTAAGTGACTATAACTCTGTAAATTAAAACAAAACTTGTATAATGTTCGACTCCTAAGTCATTCTTTGACTTTTATTCGGAATCGGCAAGCTTCCTAGTTCTAGATTAATTGCCACTTTTACATTCCTGGATGATGAGAGAAGTTCTAGTGTTTATTTTGAATAACATACTTTGTGTCTGAATCTGTTCGGTGTTAAATTCTTCCAGATTTCTGGCTCTTCTAAGTATGCTGGGATGTGGCAGACTCTGGGACACATGGGAGCAGATTTATAGCTTTACATACATTACAATCACATCTGTTTTCAGAGAAGAAATTGTAAGTTTTTTTTAAAGAGTGCAGTCTTCAGAGTAGTATATGGACAAGTGAGCTTGATAGAAAACATTTAAGCTTAAAGTGTAAATTGGTCAGTGCAAAATGAAACTGGGTTACAATTAACTGCTCATTAGATATCATACACAGCAAAGAGATACTGTCACAACGCTCTTGGTTAGAGTGAGGTCAATTCCAGCCCACCTGACCTGGAGTCGTAACCCAGATGCAATTACATTTTATTTAAAATATCCAAAGTCCTTGGCTGAGCCCTAATACCCATTTCCCAACCCTCCCTTTCTAACTCTCTCTACACACACATAGAAAAACAACAGAGGGGAAAGGGTGGTTAAAAGGTAAATAAAATATTAATAAAATGAAAGGATAAAAGGGTGTTGGATTCTCCGGTCGCTGACGCGGAAATCGTGTTCGGCCGGAGAATCCACGTTTACACTGGAATCGGGGGCGGTGCCATATTTGCGATGCTCTGCACCCCCCCCCCCCAAATGCCATACTCGCACACCATATGGACAGCCTCAGGACGTCACATGAGGCCCTCCCCCGATTCTCCATCCACGATTGGCCGAGTCCCTGACGGCATCGCTCGCGTGTGCACACACCGTTCGGGGACCTCGCGTGGCGGTTGCGGACTGTGTCCAGCACTGTCACATTTGGGGAGGGGAGCCATTCCGCTGGCAGGGGGGACTGGTGGGGGGTGGTCCGGGGGTGGTGAGGCTGTTTACAGGGGGGCAGCTTTTGGCAGGCCGGGTCCGCGCGTGGCCGGCGCCATGTTGCATGACGCAGCGGCTGCCGTGCGCATGCGCGTCCATGGGCCCGGCGATTCTGCAGCCGTATCCGCAGGTAAAGCCGGGGGCTTTATGCTGCACGGCTGCTAGCCCCCCACCGGACGGAAGATCAGTGCGGGGGCGGCGCTGACTTTCTGGTCACAAAACCAGACGGATCCTGCGGATATAGCTGCCGAATCGGAGAATCCTGCCTAGGGTCTTTAATGCACTGGGACGACTTTAGTTAATGTCTTTCTGAAGTTGAGATTTTAGTTTCGGTACTACGTCCTACTAGGCTTTCGATGGCTACTTTCTCTGCAGATTCAGGATCACTTCAAGTTTACATCAAAGATGTGTGGGGCACTCACTGGTTTTAGAACAATAAAGCAGAGCTTTCACTTCAGCAAACGAGAAAGAGAGAGAGAGAGAGAACGTTCCTTTTTTCTTCCATGGTCCAAACACTTCTGCACAGCTCTCTCAGCAAGCATCATGCAGGAACCATTCACTGACTGTTGTCAGGCAGAACACCGTCTCTGGCCAACCCACCAGTTGCTAGTTAGCCAATCAAATTGATTCCTCCAAAACTGGTTCCGAAGATTCATTCTGCGCCGAAGAGTCTGGTCTCTCCCCACCAACCATAGAACCTAAGAACACAGGTTGCTTCTGCTTCTGTCTTCTGCTTAAAGGCACATTCCGATTATGGGTCCACAGACCAAAAATAATAAAAGATAATAAATGGGAACAAAGGAAATAAACAGGAAGGATTCTTACAATACTATGTTTTCAATAATACAAAGAAGAACAGGAACAAAGAACTTTACAGCACAGGAACAGGCCCTTTGGCCCACCATGCTTGCACCGATCCAGGTTCTTTATTTAGACCTGCTACATATTGCAAACCTCATTTACTTTATTGGCCTGAATTTCAGGGGCAAACTAACCTGGCTCTCCAATCATTACACTTACAGTTGTCATCAGAGGTTCAATGTGCTTTTGAAGATTGTAGTTTTTAGATATTCAAAACAGTAGGGCATTCCCGACAAGGGATCTGGGGCCTGTGAACTGGACAAGCAACTGTGTATCTGCTTAATCAATCAGATTTATCAGTTGTTAATAATTCACAAAGGTAGGGACATCAAGCTTTTAATTACCTGAGGAACAGGGAGAAGGTTGGTCAACAGGTTATGCTCCCACTCCCAGCAAGTTCTGAGGTGGTGCTGGGAGTGCACAATTGTATGGATGGGGTTCCCTCTAGGATCCTTCCCACTCTGACCCAGACACAATTTCAAAGCAGCGCCTTGAATGGGAAGGCCACTCAAACTCCTATTAAGACTCTTAAGTGGCCACTTAATGGGCACTTAAGGGCCTTTTCCTGACTGGTCTCAATTTTTAGGTTAGTGACCATCAGTTGGAGCAGGGTACCAAATACAAAATGCTAGCAACCTTGATCTCAGATTTGGGACGCCCTTCCCTCAGGAATTTGGGACCTCCAGTTCTCCCTCCCTCAGCCTATCCCCAATAGAGATGTGGTATCCCTCCCGACCCCACCCCCAGGTCCCCTGGTACATATCTGAAGTGTGATCTCGGGACTTAGGCTCAGGCATGGGGCTACAGTAGCTCTTCCGGCCACTGCAACGCAATGCCTGGAAGTGCTGGAGAGCTGTCAGCTGGAAGGCTTCCTGCTGTCAATCAACGCTCAATTAAAATGTTAGCGGGCCTTTCAGAGTTGGTGGGGATGTATTTCGCCACCGATTCTCAGGATGGCAGGCGCTAAGCGTTCACCATCCTGAAAACCCAAGCCATGGAATGTCTGCAATTCAGAATCCCCCACATCACATGGAACTTTAACTCAACAATAATTGAAATATAAAGGAATGATTCTTCACACTTAAAAAAGTTAATTTTGAGTGCCAGTGATGTCGTGGAAGTGGGATCACAGGGACCATAGAAAAGCCACAATTAAAAAAGTGCAAAGGAGGCCAAGATAGTGTGAAAATGTAAATGTTTCATATGATCCTTACTATCTCTTGGACCCATGCCAATAAAGCCTTCCTGCAGTCCCACTATCACCTCCTTCATTTTGAATTCCATTGTCTTGTGTACAGGTGCATGTTGGACACCAGCAAGTATAAAGCGTTGGCCATAACTGACATACAGCCATGCAACCAGCCTCTTGAGTGAGCCAGCGTATAACTGAAGTCCCAAAGAGCAGCAAGAATTACAGGGAGATATAGAATGAAACAATGTGGTGAATGATATCTGTATACATATGTACCCTTAATGTGTAGGCCCTTTTAAGACCGGGTTTGGGATCCTGGGGGACTCCACCTCCACCTCCAGGAAGCTGTATATAAGGTTATGTTCAGTGGGCAGCGTGCAGTGAGCACACTTCTCGGCAGCTGTCTGGTTTTCTGGTTATTAAAGTCTTTGTATTATCGAACTCCTCTCCTGAGTCGTAATTGAGGGCATCTCAATTTAATAACCAGACTACATCAAGATGGACAGCGGTCTAAAGCCGGAGAAGCTCAATTTGGACGCTTGGTCGCCGGAGGCCACTGAAATTTTTAAATCCTGGCTCCGGTGCTTTGAGGCCTATCTGAATTCCTCAGAGACTGAAGTTGACGGACCTCGCAAGCTGAGCTTACTACATGCCCGGGTGGGCCACCGGCTATCCTCCGTGATCGAGAAAGCTACGACGTACGAAACGGCGGTCAAAGTCCTACAGAAGCGCTTCGTAAAGCCGATAAACGAGGTATACGCCAGACATTTGCTCTCGACCTGCCGCCAGCGCTCCGGGGAAACGCTAGATGAATACTTGGAGAGACTCACTGCGCTCGCCAGGAACTGTGACCATAACGAGGTGACAGCAGAAGCCCACATGAACTTACATATTTGTGATGCTTTTGTGTCCGGTATCCGATCCACGTACATCCGGCAGCGGCTTCTAGAAGACGGAGCGAAGGACCTCCAAGGCACAGTAACGCTCGCCTCTTCCCTGGAAGCGGCCCACCATAATCTCCGCACATACTCCGTGGACCTTGCGAACCCCTCTCGATCCCCTCCAGACTCGGCCACGCTTCAGGCCTGCGCCGCACGGCGACCCGCTCACACCGGGGGCCCCCAATGCTATTTCTGTGGGCAAGGCCAGCACTCACGCCAGCGTTGCCCGGCCCACTCCGCGATCTGCGGCGAATGCGGAAAGAAGGGGCACTTCGCGAAGGTGTGCCTGGCTGGGCCCAAAGGCCAGGAACAAAAGTCTCATCGGGCCCAGAAATCGAACTCCCGGGACCACAGGCCCCGCAACGTGGCTACTTCCGACGCGTCATCGGCCTCGTGCGAGTCATGGGGTGGCAATCTTGGCGGCGGCCATCTTCAAAATCCGACACATGCGACCGACGACGGCGGCCATTTTGTGACTCGCGGTGGCCATTTTGCGAGTCCGATTCAACCGAGGACTCTGACTGCCCGCAAGTAGGAGTGATCACACTCGATCAATCTCGGCCGAAGCACCTGCGAAACTCAATGGTGTAGGTTCAAATCAACGGCCGCGACACCCACTGCCTTTTGGACTCCGGGAGCACGGAGAGTTTTATCCATCCAGACATGGTAAGACGCTGCTCCCTGCGCACCTATCCCGCCTCCCAAACTATCGCCCTCGCATCTGGGTCTCATTCGGTCCAAATCACGGGGTATTGTGTTGCAAACCCCGCTATCCAAGGTGCCAAATACGCCCGTTTTAAACTTTATGTCCTCCCTCACCTCTGCGCCCCCCTGCTGCTCGGTCTGGTCTTTCAGTGCAGCCACTGAAGCCTGACACTGAAGATCGGCGGACCCCTGCCCCCGCTCACGGTATGTAGCCTGGCGACACTCAAAGTTGCACCACCCCCCTCTTCGCGAACCACACCCCCGACTGTAAGCCCGTCGCCACCAGGAGTCGGCGGTACAGTGCCCAAGACATGACTTTCATCAAGTCAGAGGTTCAGCGGCTACTAAAAGAAGGGGTCATAGAGGCTAGCAACAGCCCTTGGAGAGCACAAGTACTGGTAGTCCGCTCCGGGGAAAAACAACGTATGGTGGTGGACTATAGCCAGACCATAAACCGCTTTACGCAACTCGATGCGTACCCACTCCCCGCACAGCAGAAATGGTGAACCAAATCACCCAGTATCGAGTATTCTCCACGGTCGACCTGAAATCGGCCTATCATCAACTCCCTATCCGCCCAGAGGACCGCCCCTATACAGCCTTCGAAGCAGCCGATCGGCTCTTCCACTTCCTCAGGGTTCCTTTCGGGGTCACAAATGGAGTCTCAGTTTTCCAAAGGGCAATCAATCAAATGGTGGACCAGTATGGCTTACGGGCTACATACCCGTACTTGGACAACGTCACCATCTGCGGCCATGATCAGCAGGACCATGGCGAAAACATGAGGAAGTTCCTCCAGACCGCACGGGCCCTCACTCTGACATACAATAAAGAGAAATGCGTGTTCCACACAACCCGGCTCGTCATCCTCAGTTACGTCGTGGAAAATGGGGTCCTAGGGCCAGACCCCGACCGCATGCGCCCCCTTCAGGAACTTCCCCCCTCCCCCGTAGCCTCAAGGCACTCAAACGGTGCCTGGGGCTCTTTTCCTATAATGCCCAGTGGGTCCCCAGATATACGGACAAAGCCCGTCCACTCATTAAGACCACGGTGAAGTCCACCTCTGGGGTCTCGCTTCCACGATGGCTGACGACTCCGGGACCAGTTCTACTCCGGAGGCACGTGAGGAGCCATAAGACAGATCCACTGGTCGAGAGGGTCCAACTATTACACGTAAACCCTCAATACGCCTACGTCGAGCACCCCGACGGCAGGCAGAACACCGTTTCCCTGCGAGACCTGGCACCCGCTGGCTCGTCCACCGACGCCCCCCCCTTCTACCGACGCTCCCCTCCCCGTACCGGCGGTCGACTCCGACAGCCCCCCCCCATAGTGCTCCCCTCCCCCCAGCCGGCGCCGGCACCAATCACCCGAGTCACCCCGGATACCCCCCCTGCTCCAACGTGGGCAAAGGCTCAGATAACCGTGCTCCCGGATATACCACCACCGAGGACGACTGTATCCGCCGCACCACCGCCGGAGCTGAGAAGGTCGACACGGGCAAGCAGACCACCCAAAAGACTGAACTTGTAATTCCACTTCACCCCCGACGGACTATGCGTTTTTTTTAAACAGGGGGTGAATGTGGTGAATGATATCTGTATACATATGTACCCTTAATGCGTAGGCCCCTTTAAGACCAGGTTTGGAACCCTGGGGGACTCCGCCTCCGGCTCCGTTTCCAGGAAGCTGTATATATAAGGTTACGTTCAGTCGGCAGCGTGCAGTGAGCAAACTTCTCAGCAGCTGTCTGGTTTTCTGGTTATTAAAGCCTTTGTATTATCAAACTCCTCTCCTGAGTCGTAATTGAGGGTATCTCAAACACATTCATCTTCCATAAGTGACAAAGCAACACAAGGGGCGAAATTCTCCGGTATCGGCGCAATGTCCGCCGACTGGCACCCAAAACGGCGCAAATCAGGCGGACATCGTGCCGCCCCAAAGGTGCGGAATGCTCCGCATCTTTGGGGGCCGAGGCCCAACCTTTAGGGGCTAGGCCGGCGCCGGACGAATTTCCGCCCGCCAGCTGGCGGGAAAGGCTTTTGGTGCCCCGCCAGCTGGCGCGGAAATGACATCTCCGGGCGGCGCATGCGCGGGAGCGTTAGCGGCTGCTGACGGCATTCCCGTGCATGCGCAGCAGAGGGAGTCTCGTCCGCCTCCGCCATGGTGGAGACCGTGGCGAAGGCGGATGGGAAAGAGTGCCCCCACGGCACTGGCCCGCCCGCGGATCGGTGGGCCCCGATTGCGGGCCAGACCACCGTCAGGGCACCCCCCAGGGCCAGATCGCCCCGCGCCCCCCCCCAGGACCCCGGAGCCCGCCCGCGCCGCCTTGTCCCGCCGGTAAGGTAGGTGGTTTAATCTACGCCGGCGGGACAGGCATTTTAGCGGCGGGACTTCGGCCCATCCGGGCCGGAGAATCGCAGGGTGGGGCCCGCCAACCGGCGCGGCGCAATTCCCGCCCCCGCCGAATATCCGGTGCCGGAGAATTCGGCAATTGGCGGGGGCGGGATTCACGCCAGCCCCCGGCGAATCTCCGACCCGGCGGGGGGTCGGAGCATCTCGCCCAAGGCTTCAGATTTAGATTCTCTCTTTACCCATGAACTCCAAGTGCAGCCCAGTGTTCTCAAAATGTTTTATTCATGCTCCTACATGGTGCTCTCACTGCATTTGTAGCTTTGCTGAAGGCGGGTTGATGACCTTGCTACCTTATGGCATGGGGTATCAGGCCATCCTTTGGTTGTCTGAGGCCCAGAATGCTGAGGGATTCCTGTCCAGGTGTAGGAGCATCCTCCATTGTCAGGGAAACCTGAAGCAATGGTGCCAAAGGCAGAGGGGCTGAGGAGCAGCCATCCACACCTTGAAGCCTCTGATAGCATCCCCCAGATGCAGAATTCAGCCTCTCCTCTTCCCTTGTAAGGCACACCTGCACCATGCTGACCTGAGAAAGACAAGGACCTGGTAAAAACCTAGATGCCTTGTCCCATCTCTCGCCTTGCCACTGCTGGATTGGTCCCATGATGAGACAACAGTATGCAGATCCATGCATATCTCTGGCTTCCATTGAGGGACCTGCTGGATCTGGCTCTCCTTGAGGATTGCCAATCTCATGATGGATGGACTCCTCCATTGTCTGCGCATCAGTGCACATATCGTCTTGAATCTCCTCCAGATTTTTATCGGTCTTGGGATTCACATTGCCATTACTTCGGCACCCTTCAACTATTAATGTTCTTGTCTGTCACAACCTCCGTCGGATACTGTGTTTGTGTGCCCGAATCTAAGCACCAATGGATGCATACTGTCACTGGTGTGAAGTACCTGCACTGGCGGAGTTTGCGGGTTAATGGCGGAACATGAGTTTTCTGAGCATTCTCCCTCCTTCTCAGAGGTTGTTTATTCCTATTTGGTGCAAGAGTAGAAAGGGAACTGTGGCCAAACCATGGCTTACAAGAGTAATTAGAGATAATGGGTGAAATTCTCCGGAAACAGCGCGATGTCCGCCGACTGGCGCCCAAAACGGCGCAAATCAGTCGGGCATCGCGCTGCCCCAAAGGTGCGGAATGCTCTGCATCTTTGGGGGCCGAGCCCCAACCTTAAGGGGCTAGGCCGGAACCGGACGAATTTCCGCCCCGCCAGCTGGCGGAAAAGGCCTTTGGTGCCCTGCCAGCTGGCGCGGAAATGACATCTCTGGGCGGCGCATGCGCAGGAGCGTCAGCGGCCGCTGACGGCATTCCTGCGCATACGCAGTGGAGAGAGTCTCTTCCGCCTCCGCCATGGTGGAGACCGTGGCAAATGCGGAAGGGAAAGAGTGCCCCCACGGCACAGGCCCGCCCGCAGATCGGTGGGCCCCAATCGCGGGCCCGGCCACCGTGGGGGCACCCCCCGGGGCCAGATCGCCCCGCGCCCCCCCCAGGACCCCGGAGCCCGCCCGCGCCGCCTTGTCCTGCCGGTAAGGTAGGTGGTTTAATCTACGCCGGCGGGACAGGCATTTTAGCGGCAGGATTTCGGCCCATCCGGGCCGGGGAATCGAGCGGGGGGGCCCGCCAACCGGCGCGACGCGATTCCCACCCCCGCTGAATATCCGATGGTGGAGAATTCGGCAACCGGCGGGGGCGGGATTCACGCCAGCCCCCGGCGATTCTCCGACCCAGCGGGTGGTCGGAGAATCTCGCCCACAATCACATAAAAAGAAGAGGCATACAGATTAGCAAGAAAAGCAATAGACCGAAGGATTGGGAACAGTTTAAAATTCAGCAAAGGTGAACCAAGGGATTGATTAAGTAGGGGAAAATACAATATGAAAGTAAGCTAGCAGGGAACATAAAAACGGACTGTAAAAGTTTCCATAGGTATGTAAAGAGAAAGATTAATAAAAACTAATGTAGGCCCCAGAAACGGGGGAATTCATACCGGGAAACAAAAAAATGGCTGAGGAACTAAATTCGTATTTTGCTTCTGACTTCACAAAGGAAGACATGAATAATGTACCCGAAGTTCTGAGAAACACAAGTTTCAGTGAGGAGCTGAATGAAATTAGTATTTTAAATAAATTGTTTTGGGGGAAATTAATGAGATTGAAGGCGGATAAATCTCCAGGGTCTGATAATCTTCATCCTAGAGTACTTAAGGAAGTGGCCTCAGAAAAGCATTTGAAAAGCAGTAGTGTAATCAAACAAAGTCAGCATGGATTTACGATAAATCTACCAGAATTCTTCAAAAATGTAACTCATAGAGTTCACCAGAGAGAACTGGTGGATGTGGTTTATTTCGACTGTCAGAAGGCTTTCGACAAGGTTCTCACATAGCAAGTTACTATGTAAAGTTAAAGCGCATGGGATTGTAGGTAGTGTCTTGAGATGGATAGAAAGCTGGTTAGCAGACAGGAACCAAATTTGGAATAAATGGGTCTTTTTCCGATTGGCAGGCAGTGACAAGCGGGGTACCGCAGGGATCTAAGCTAGGATCCCAACTGTTCACATTATATATCAATGATTTGGAGAAGGGAACTAAATGTATTATCTCCAAATTTGCAGATGATACAAAGAGCTGGATTCTCCGTTTGCGAGACTATGTGCTGATGGCGGCATGGCAACGGTGGCGTTTTATGACTGAAAAAACGGCTCAAAACAGCCACTGGTCCTCCGTCTGGTGGGGGGGGGGGGGGGGGGGGGGGCTAGCAGGCCCTCAGCGTAGAGACCCCGGCTCTAGCTGCGGATATGGCCGGAGAATTGCCGTGTCCGTGGCCGCGCATGCGCATGGCGGCGGCCTGCGGCGGCCGTGCCGTGCAACATAGCGTGGCAACATGCGGACCCGGCCTGCCCAATAGTGCCTCCCTTTGGCCAGGCTCGCCACCCCTGGAGCAACCCCCACAAGTGCCCCCAGCCCTCACCAAAGACCCCCTGCTCGCGGATCGGCTCTCCCCCGACTGTGGCGGTGCTGGATTTAGTCCACAGCCGGCATGCCGCGTTCCCCCCCAAAAATAGGACACATTGTCAGGGACTCGGCCCATCGGGGTGGTGCACCAGGGGGAGGGCCTCAGGTAATGTCCTTTTTAAAAATAAATTTAGAGCACCCAATTCTTTTTTTTCCAATTAATGGGCAATTTAGCGTGGCCAATCCATCTGCACATCTTTGGGTTGTGGGGGAGAAACCCACGCAAACATGGGGAGAATGTGCAAACTCCACGCGGACAGTGACCCAGAGCCTGGATCGAACCTGGGACCTCAGCGCCATGAGGTAGCAGTGCTAACCACCATGCCACCATGCTGCCCTCTCAGGTAATGTCCTGAGCCCGTCCCAACAGTGTGTGGCCTACTTCTAGAGTATTCCGTTTTGGAGGGGGCGGAGCTTCGCAAAAGCGGTGCCACCCTCTACTTCGACGCCAATGGGGATTCTCCGGCCGGTCACCGAACACGATTTCGGCGTTGGAGACCGGAGAATCCCGCCCACGGTTGGGTGGGAGGGTGAGCTGTGAGGAGGATACAGAGATGCTTCAGCGGGATTTGGACAGGCTGTGTGAGTGGGCAAATGCATGGCAGATGCGTTATGATGTGGATAAATGTGAGGTTATCCACTTTGGTAGCAGAAAATAGGAATGTACATTATTATTTGAATGGGTGTAAATTGAGAGAGGTGGATACTCAGCGAGACCTTGGTGTCATTGTGCATCAGCCACTGAAAGTAAGCGAACCGGCACATCAGGCAGTAAAGAACGCAAATGGTACGTTGGCTTTCATAGCGAGAGGATTTGAGTATAGGAATAGGTATGTTTTACTGCAATTGGTTTTTTAAAAAATAATTTTTATTAAAGGTTTTCATAAAATATCAATTACAAAATGAGAAAGAAAAAAGAACCCAACAGGGTTAAGTACAAAACACAATCTAAAAAAGCAACCTCCCAAACCCCCCCCCCCCGTACATAAATAATAAATTAACATTAACACCCCGACTTAACACAACAGGTGTATACACCCCCTCAGACCCTCCAGTGTAAATAACATAAACAAAAATAAAGTAAACCCCCCCCCCGAGCTGCTGCTGCCATTGACCAATGTCTATCGTTCTGCCAGAAAGTCTAAGAACGGTTGCCACCGCCTAAAGAACCCTTGCACCGACCCTCTCAAGGCGAATTTCACCCTCTCCAATTTAATGAACCCTGCCATATCGCTGATCCAGGATTCCACGCTTGGGGGCCTCGCATCTTTCCACTGAAGGAGAATCCTTCGCCGGGCTACCAGGGACGCAAAGGCCAGAATTCCGGCCTCTTTCGCCTCCTGCACTCCCGGCTCCTCTGCCACCCCAAATATTGCGAGCCCCCAGCCCGGTCTGACCCTGGATCCTATCACCCTCGACACCGTCCTCGCTACGCCCTTCCAAAATTCCTCCAGCGCTGTGCATGCCCAGAACATATGGGTGTGATTTGCTGGGCTCCCTGAGCACCTAACACACCTGGCCTCACCCCCAAAGAACCGGCTCATCCTTGTCTCGGTCATGTGTGCCCTGTGCAGCACCTTAAACTGTATGAGGCTGAGCCTCGCGCACGAAGAGGAAGAATTCACCCTCCCTAGGGCATCTGCCCACGTCCCCTCTTCGATCTCCTCTCCCAACTCCTCCTCCCACTTACTTTTCAACTCCCCATAATGGGGTCCACGCCGAGGCCCCAACTTGCCCCCTATGCCGCCTCCACTGCCCCCAAAATTTGAGGGCCGCCACCACCACCGGGCTCGTGGTATACCTCCTTGGAGGGAGCGGCAGCGGCGCCGTTGCCAGCGCCCCCAGACTCGTACCCACACAGGATGCCGTTTCCAGCCTCTTCCATGCAGCCCCCTCCCCTCCATCACCCACTTGCGCACCATCGTCGCATTGGTGGCCCAGTAGTACCCACAGAGGTTGGGCAGCGCCAGCCGCCCCCTATCTCTACTCCACTCCAGGAACACCCTTCTCACCCTCGGAGTCCCTCGCGCCCACACAAACCTCCCTAGGGCTCCTGTTAACCTGCCTGAAAAAAGCCTTCGGGATCAACACGGGGAGGCACTGGAACAGGAACAAAAACCTTGGGAGCACCGTCATTTTGATTGACTGCACCCTACCGTCCAAGGACAGCGGCAACGCGTCCCACCTCTTGAACTCCTCCTCCATTTGCTCCACCAGCCTTGTAAAGTTAAGCCTATGCAGGGCCCCCCAGCTCCTGGCCACCTGGACCCCCAAATATCTGAAGCTCCTCTCCGCCCTTTTTAGTGGGAGCTCGCCAATCCCCCTCTCCTGGTCCCCTAGCTGAACGACGAACAGCTCGCTCTTCCCCATGTTGAGCTTGTAACCCGAAAAGTCCCCGAATTCCCTAAGGATCCTCATTACCTCTGGCATTCCTCCCACCGGGTCCGCCACATACAGCAGCAGGTCGTCCGCAGAAAGCGACACCCTATGCTCCTCCCCACCCCGCACCAACCCCCTCCAGTTCGTCGACTCTCTCAGTGCCATAGCCAGGGGTTCAATCGCCAGTGCGAAGAGCAGGGGGGACAGGGGACACCCCTGTCTCGTCCCTCGGTGCAACCGAAAGTACTCGGACCTCCTCCTATTTGTGGGCACACTCGCCATCAGGACCTCATACAACAGCCTAACCCACCTGACAAACCCCTCCCCAAACCCGAACCTCTTCAGCACCTCCCACAGGTACCCCCACTCTACCCTATCGAAGGCTTTCTCAGCATCCATCGCCACCACTATCTCCGCCTCCCCCTCCCTCGCCGGCATCATGATAACGTTCAAAAGCCTCCGCACATTCGCGTTCAACTGTCTCCCCTTCACAAACCCCATCTGGTCTTCATGGATGATCTGCGGCACATAATCCTCAATCCTCATGGCTAAGACCTTCGCCACCACCTTGGCATCTACATTTAGCAAGGAAATCGGTCTGTGAGACCCACACTGCAGGGGATCCTTGTCCCGCTTCAGGATCAAGGAGATCACTGCCCGGGACATCGTCGGGGGTAAAGCCCCCCCTCCCTTGCCTCATTAAAGGTCCTAACTAACAGCGGGCCCAACAGGTCCATATATTTTTAATAGAAATCGACCGGGAAACCGTCCGGCCCCGGTGCCTTCCCCGCCTGCATGCTTCCTATCCCTTTGATCAGCTCCTCCAGCCCAATCGGGGCCCCCAGTCCCGCCACCAGTCCCTCTTCCACCTTTGGAAACCTCAATTGGTCCAGTAAAAGGCCCATCCCTCCCTCCTCCCGTGGGGGCTCGGATCAGTACAATTCCTCGTAGAAGTCCCTGAAGACCCCATTGATGCCAACCCCACTCTGCACCACACTCCCTCCCCTGTCCTTAACTCCCCC
Organism: Scyliorhinus torazame; assembly: GCF_047496885.1. Taxonomy (NCBI): domain Eukaryota; kingdom Metazoa; phylum Chordata; class Chondrichthyes; order Carcharhiniformes; family Scyliorhinidae; genus Scyliorhinus; species Scyliorhinus torazame. The sequence continues at coordinate 115,787,553 of NC_092724.1, read as the reverse complement.
GATCTCCCTAGCTGCGTCCCGCTTCCGAAGCTGATGCGCCAGCATCCGGCTTGCCTTTTCCCCATACTCGTAGACCGCCCCCTGGGCCTTCCTCCACTGCACCTCCGCCTTCCTGGTGGTCACCAGGTCGAATTCGGCCTGGAGGCTGCGCCTCTTCCTCAACAATTCTTCCTCAGGTTCTTCCGCATACCTCCTGTCTACCCTCACCATCTCCCCCACCAGCCTCTCCCTCTCCCCCCCCGCTCCCTCTGCTCCTTGTGGGCCCTAATGGAGATCAGCTCTCCCCTCACCACCGCCTTCAGTGCCTCCCATACCATCCCCACTCGGACCTCCCCGTTGTCGTTGGTCTCCAAGTACCTCTCTATACTTCCTCGGACCCGCTCGCGCACCTCCTCGTACGCCAACAGCCCCACTTCCAAGCGCCACAGCAGGCGCTGGTCCCTCTCCTCCCCCACCTCCAAGTCCACCCAATGCGGGGTGTGGTCCGAAATGGCTATTGCCGAATACTCGGTATCCTCTACTCTCGTTATCAGCGCCCTACTCAAAATGAAAAAGTCGATTCAAGAATAAGCCTTATGGACATGTGAGAAGAATGAAAATTCCCTAGCCCCCGGCCTTGCAAATCACCAAGGGTCCACCCCTCCCATTTGGTCCATAAATCCCCTCAACACTCCAGCCGCCGCTGGCTTCCTACACGTTCTAGACCTGGAGCGATCCAGTGCCGGATCCAACACCGTGTTAAAGTCTCCCCCCATTATCAGGCCCCCCACTTCTAAGTCTGGGATCCGACCCAACATACATCGCATAAAACCCGCATCGTCCCAGTTCGGGGCATACACATTGACCAGTACCACCCTCTCTCCCTGCAACTTACCACTTACCATTATGTACCTACCGCCATTGTCTGCCACAATGCCCGATGCCTCGAATGACACCTTCTTTCCCACCACGATCGCCACCCCCCAATTTTTGGCATCTAGCCCCGAGTGAAACACCTGACCTACCCACCCTTTCCTCAGTCTTACCTGGTCTGCCACCTTCAGGTGTGTCTCCTGGAGCATAACCACATCCGTCTTGAGCCCCTTCAGATGTGCGAACACGCGGGCCCGCTTAACCGGCCCATTCAGTCCCCTTACATTCTAGGTTATCAGCCGGATCAGGGGGCTACCAGCCCCCCTCCCCCGCCGACTAGCCATGACCCCTCCTCGGCCAGCCATGCGCCCACACCCCACACCCGGCCCGTTCCCCACAGCGGCACCCCCCCCGTCTCGACCCCCCCCCCACTCGCTCCAGCTCCTCCTTGACCTTAGCAGCAGCAACTCGACTCCCCCACCGGCTAGGACCCATCCTAGCTGGTTTACTCCCCCCATTGCACTTCCGCAAGTCAGCTGACTCCTGCTGACCCCGGCCACTCCCGTCTCCCCTTCGACTCCTCCCATTGTGTGGAACACCCTCCTCTCCCGCTCCCCATCCACAGGCTCTCCCCCTCCCCCCTCCGTTCTAAGCGTGGGAAACAATCCTCGCTTCCCCGCCCCCCCCCAGTCTTCGGTGCGGGGAAAAAGCCCGCGCTCTCCACCTACCAGGCCCCGCCAACCCGCCCCATCCACCCTCCCCAACCCGAAAGAGAAAAACACAGAGAAAAAGAAACCCAAAACAATGCAAAGACCCCCCCCCCCGGGAACCAAAAATAGGCATAACATATCCACTGCAGTCCCCAATCGCCCATCCCGACCCTCAGTCTGTGTCCAGCTTCTCGGCCTGAACAAAGGCCCACGCCTCCTCCGGAGACTCAAAGTAATGGTGCCGGTCCTTGTAGGTGACCCACAGTCGCGCCGGCTGCAACATGCCAAACTTCACCCCCTTCCTGTGCAGCACCGCCTTCGCTCGATTGTACCCGGCCCTCCTCTTCGCCACCTCCGCACTCCAGTCCTGGTATATCTGAACCTCCGCGTTCTCCCACCTGCTGCTCCTCTCCTTCTTGGCCCACCTGAGCACACACTCCCGATCGACGAACCGATGGAACCGCACCAGCACCGCCCGCGGAGGCTTGTTAGCCCTGGGCCTCCTCGCCAACACTCTATGGGCCCCTTCCAGCTCCAGGGGCCCCTGGAAGGACCCCGCTCCCATCAGCGAGTTCAACATGGTGACCACATAGGCCCCCACGTCCGGCCCCTCCAGCCACTCCGGGAGGCCCAGAATCCGCAGATTCTTCCGCCTCGACCGATTCTCCATCTCCTCGAACCGCTCCTGCCACCACCTTTTTTGTCGCCCCGCTCCTAGTTAAAGCCATATACTGATGGGGAGCTATTATTAACTCCTTCCCACACCGGGAAACGTCGAAAAAGTGCGCTTGGGGGCCCTGAAAAGAGCCCAAAAGTCAGTTTTTGCGGGAGCCGCCGAATGTGCGACTTAGCTCCGCATAGCCGCAACCGGAAGTCTCGAGAGGGAATCCTTTTGGCAGTGTTCGCTTCACCAATCTGCCCCAAAAAGTCTGTGGAAACTCCTGAAAATGGTCTGAGAGTCCGTTCCAGACGGGAGCTGCCGAATGCGCGACCTACTCCTCCATGGCCGCCACCGGAAGCCTCGTCCCCGCTTCTTCAATGGCCTTGGTAGATCTTTTCACAGTTGTTCCCTCTGCTGCTAGAATTCACCTTTAATAAAGGCCCTCAAGTCAGCTTGCAGCCTCTAAGCTTGCCCTTCCCCTGCCTGCATGCTGGAAGAGGCTTTGTTTATCCTGCAGTTAAAGCCAAATCTTTTACTGTTTCTGCCGGGTCTGGTAACCAAGAGACATCCCTACCGATTATGCGACCTAGCTCTGCATAGCCGCGCCCGGAAGTCCTTTTACTGCAATTGAATAGGGCATTAGTGAGGCCACACCTGGAGTATTATGTGCAGTTTCGGTGCCCTTATCTGAGGAAGGATGTTCTTGCTGTGGAGGAAGTGCAGCGAAGGTTTACCAGACTGATTCCTGGGATGGTGGGACTGTCATATGAGGAGAGACTAAGTCAGTTGGGATTATATTAATTGGAGTTTAGAAGAGTGAGATGGGATCTCGTAGAAACTTATAAAATTCCAACAGGATTAGACAGAGTAGATTCAGAAAGAATGTTCCTGATGGTGGGGGAGTCCAGAACTAGGGATCATAATTTGAAGATAAGGGAGATGATGCGACCATCAATTCACTCAAGGACTCGTGTCGGAGTAAAACAGTGGCTTTAATTAACTATCAACTTTGTCTGCCTGTGACTGGTACATACTGAGGACAGTCCCACAGGCCAGCTACTCTTATACTCCTTCAAAGGGGCGGAGCCATGGGCTGAGCCCGTGCATGCTTCAACCTCCTCCAACATCTCCCCTTGTGGGTGAAGCCATACAATGGCCCACAGATAAAACCCACAGGGTTTATAACCTACAACATAACTGGTGAATTAACTGTATTTACATTCACCACAGGATAAACCATTTAGGATTGAGGTGAGGAGAAATTTCTTCACCCAGAGAGTGGTGAACTCACTACCACAGAAAGTAGTTGAGGCCAAAACATTGTGTAATTTCAAGAAGGAATTGGATATAGCTCTTGTGGCTCAAGGAATCAAGAGATTTGGTGGGAAGGCAGGATCAGGGTATTGAACTTGATGATCAGCCATGATCATAATGAATTGTATGTTTCTATGTATGTCTGGCTGTCTCCTGGTCTACACAACTCTCTGTTCTTCAAACTGACCAACGCCTAAATAGGAGAACAGATGGATAAAAGGATTATGGGCTTCCCATTGTGGTATTTCACTATCCCTACTTTGGGACTCATGTGTCCAGCAGTGGGGACGTGATCACATTACCCCATGTATCCCATATACAACCTTGTGCTTCTGCACTCATCCATTCACTCTCTTGGGTCGGACTCCAATCTTGCCATCAGCAATGAAGCGCCCAACAGGCTGACCTGTCAGTTCCACGGCCTCCTCACCTTCGATCGAGGAGAAAGGACTGAAATGATATGCCTCCATATGTCTTGGATTGTTCCTTTGGGCTATGGACTGTATTCCCCTTGCAAACATAATTTCTCCATGGAGATAGGTACAAGGCTTATGCTGGTTGTAGCTGAGCAATCCACGATGGGAGTACATGAATGTCCTGCATGCAACCGCTCTCTGGGAGCCTTGTGGGTTTCAGGAATGACAGGCAGTCACCTCCCCACAGCATGCAGCCATACCTCATGTACAACTGCCTGACCTCTTTGCCTCTGACTGGGTGGTCACTCCCTGTTCACTGAATGGACCCTGTCACATTGCCAGATGCGAGCTTCAAAGGGAAAAGAGGCATGGAATCCTCCCCTTGGCAGACTGATGGAGGTCACTGATGTGCTTGCAGTGCAGTACACAGATTCTGGAGGTGACCCCATGGGCTGCTCACTTCCTCTGTCGACTTCGTTCAGATTCTTGGGCAGGCAGGCCGACCTCTTCCCATGCCTGGAGCAGAGCCGGGAGGGAATAAACCAAGTGTCCATTCCGGGGTCTTCCTACTGCCACGCTGGCTGCAGGTTTCCTTAAATTACCCATTTTTCATGTAGACAGTCACCATTACATTTCAGTGCTGCAGCCCTTTAAGTATATTGCCAGCACCAGCTGTGACATCGCGTGATGCTACCTCCTGCCTTTGAACTCTTATTGCTTGGCCCTCGCGATAATAATTGGCCATTGGCTGGAAGACCATGTGAGGCCAGTTGATCCCGATCCAAACAGAAGTGGCATTGGCATCCGCTCCCAACGTCGGGACCTGCAGCCCAGCCGGAAAATTCAATCCAGCAATTGTAAGAGATTGCCATCCTTCTCATTTCGGATGCAAATGTAACAGTCAGTACGTTGTTTGAAGTCAACTGCAGGTTTCAAGAATAATAAATAATAAACTATTGACATTTAGTCCATTTTCATACATCTACTGTGTATTCAGGTTAATGTATTTACACATACAAGCAGCCTGTTCTATGTACTGTGTCAAATTACAATGAGCTTGTGAAATGCCTTTGCACTCAGTCTCAGGAGGGTTTATGTGCTTGGTATTTGAGGGGTCACTGAACTGCAAGCTTGGGAAATTGGATTCTTTCACTGATAGAATGCTGCAATTAGAAATAGATCCATTGCTAATAAGACAGTATCAATATTTCCTTTTGTTTGAGTTATTATTTTCTTATTTTTGGATGATTAGTAAAGCTAATTTGGTGCTCATCAACGGGTGCACAGTGCTTTGAATGCAAATGGATTTCAATAATTTAACAGCCCTTTATTTACCCCTATTGTTCAAATGGTGGTAGTAGAAACAGATCTTCATTATATCGCGCTTTTACACAGATGAATGGAAATTGCATAGGAAGTACCTTTTAATGAAGAGTTTTACCTTATTAAAACTACAGTCTGACATAATTACTGAAAACTAATTGGGACCAACAACATTCATACTCATTGTAATGAATGTAGGACATTTCTATATGTAAAGTATTATGTGCCTGTTGCAATAATGTTATTAAAAGAACTTATGTTAAGGTCTCCTGATGTTGGTCGGGATTCTCTAAAAATGGGGCTACGTCCCCACGCTGGCGGGAAAACCGGCGCCAACGACTCTGGCGTCAACGGCCCCTGAAAGTTAGGAATTCTCACGTTTCTCGGGGGCTAGATTGACGCCGGAGTCGTCCCCGCAGCTTCAGCCAGCGGGGAACGGCCCGCGCGAGTCCACGCATGCACGGAATGGCCAGCGTGATCTCGCGCGTGCACGGAACAGCCGGCATATTTTCGTGCATGCGCAGGGGTTCCCTTCTCCGCGCTGGCCCCCGCGCAATATGGCAGAGCCCTACAGGGGCCCGACGCAGAGTAAAGTAGGCCCCCATGGAACCAGCCCGCCCGCCGACCGTTATGCCCCGATCGCGGGCCAGGTCACCGTGAGGGTCCCCCCCCCCCGGGTCGGATCCACCCCAGGACAGCCCCCGCACACTTATCTTCCAGATTCCACCATGTGTGAGGTGAGTAATCCACGCCGACGGGACTGGGCCAAACTCATCGGCCACTCTGCCCATCGGGGCCCGGTGAATCGCCGGGGAGGGCCGCTGTCAATGGCCCCCGATCAGCGCGGCGGGAATCCCGCGGGTGCCCTAAAAACGCCGCAGGAGAATGCGGAAGTCGGTGTTGGGGCGCGATTCTCGCCTCCCCCCCCCCTGAGGATTCTCCGACCCGGCGCCGGGGGCGATTACCCTCACCCCCCCTAAATACCCCACCCAGACAGGACTCCTCTCCCATGGAAATCCTGCGCATGGGACCCCCCCCACCCAACTCTCCCTACCCCTCCCCGATGATCCTACCCCCATGGAACTCCCTTTCCTTCATGAAATGAAAATCGCTTATTGTCACAAGTAGGCTTCAAATGAAGTTACTGTGAAAAGCCCCGAGTCGCCACATTCCGGCGCCTGTTCGGGGAGGCTGGTACGGGAATTGAACTGTGCTGCTGGCCTGCCTTGGTCTGCTTTAAAAGCCAGCTCTTTAGCTCTGTGCTAAACCACCCCCACAGCATTCACCCAAATCCCAGATGCCCAGAGAACTCCTCCCTCCAACCCTGACCGCCCCCTGCACAGGACCTCGTAATGTTGCGCCCCCCCCCCCCCCCCCCTCCCCCCATCCCCCGGTCCGTCCTGCCCACAACATTCAGCAACCCCGCCAGGTCCGGCCTGGCCTCTTCCCCGCACACCCCTCCCCCAGCTGATTGTCAAACTCTCCCTCCCAACAGTCGGCCCTCCAACAGCAATCTGATCCACTCCCCTGACCATCCAGCGTCACCCTGGCTGTACACCTTCACCACCCGAGCTCTCTGACACCTGCCCCACCCGCTTTCTGGACCTTTAAAATAATTTTATTTAAGTAGTCGGTGCGTGGCCTCCTTGGCTCCAGACCCACAACAATGTGGTTGACTCTTAAGTCCTCTGAAATGGCCGAGCAAGCCACTCTGTTGTATTCAACCACTACAATAACTCAAAAAAGGAATGAAACTAGACGGAACATCCGGCATCGAACCAGGCACCAGAAACGACAACGGCCAATCCTGTTGACCCTACAAAGTCTTCTTTACTGACATCTGGGGGCTGAAGTTGGGAGAGCCTGACATAGTCATACTCACAGAATCAGACCTTACAATGTTCCAGACAGCACTATCACCATTCCTGGGTATGTCCTGTCTCACTGGCAGGACAGACCCAGCAGAGGTGGCAGCATAGCGGTATACAGTCAGGAGAAGCTGTGCCGGGAGCCCTCAACATCGACTCTGGACCCCATGCAGTCTCATGGCTTCAGGTTAAACATGGGGCAGCACGGTAGCCTTGTGGATAGCACAATTGCTTCACAGCTCCAGGGTCCCAGGTTCGATTCCAGCTCGGGTCACTGTCTGTGCGGAGTCTGCACATCCTCCCCGTGTGTGCGTGGGTTTCCTCCGGGTGCTCCGGTTTCCTCCCACAGTCCAAAGATGTGCAGGTTAGGTGGATTGGCCATGATAAATTGCCCTTAGTGTCCAAGGTTGCCCTTAGTGTTGGGTGGGGTTCTGGGTTGTGGGGATAGGGTGGCGGTGTTGACCTTGGGTAGGGTGCTCTTTCCAAGAGCCGGTGCAGACTCGATGGGCCGAATGGCCTCCTTCTGCACTGTAAATTCCATGATTCTATATGGGCAAGGAAAGCTCCTGCTGATTACCACGTACCGGCCACCATCAGTTGATGAATCAGTACTCCTCCATGTTGAACACCACTTGGAAGAAGCACTCAGGGTAGCAAGGGCGCAGAATATACTCTGAGTGGGGGACTTCAATGTCTATCACCAAGAGTGGCTTGGTAGTACCACCGCAGACCGAACTGGCCGGGTCCTAAAGGACATAGCTGCGAGACTGGGACTGCAGCAGGTGGTGAGGGAACTAACAAGAGGGAAAAATATACTTGACCTCATCCTCACCAATCTGCCTGCTGCAGATGCATCTGTCCATGACAGTATCGGTAGAAGTGACCACCGCACAGTCCTTGTGGGGATAAGTCCCGTTTTCACATTGAGGATACCCTCCATTGTGTTGTGTGGCACTACCATCATGCTAAATGGGATAGACTTCGAACAGATCTAGCAACTCAAGACTGGGCATCCATGATGCACTGTGGGCCATCAGCAGCAGCAGAATTGTGTTCAACCACAATCTGTAACCTCATGGCCCGGCATATTCCCATCTCTACCATTATCAGCAAGCCAGGGGATCAACCAAGACCTGGACAATATCCACGCTTGGGCTCACAAGTGGCAACTTACATTGCAGCAACAAATGCCAGGTAATGACCATCTCCTACAAGAGAGCATCTAATCATTGCCCCTTGACATTCAATGGCATTACCATTGCTGAATCCCCCACAATCAACATCCACAATTACCATTGAGCAGAAACAGAACTGGACCAATCATATTAATCCCAATCATGGCTACAAGGGCAGGTCAAAGGTGAGGAATCCTACAGTAACTCACCTCCTGAACCCCCAAAGCCAGTCCGCCATCTACAAGACACAAGTCAGGAGTGTAATGGAATACGCTCCACTTGCCTGGATGAGTGCAGCTCCAACAACACTCAAGAAGCTTAACACCTTCCAGGACAAAGCAGCCCGCCTGATTGCTCCCCCTTCCACCACCGCCGAACTGTGGCAGCCTTGTGTGCCATCTATAAGATGCACTGCAGGAACCCACCCAGGTTCCTTAAAGAGCACTTCCAAACCCACGGCCGCTGTCATCTAGAAGTCCAAGAGCAGCAGATACCTGGGAACCCCACCACCTGGAGGTTCCCCTCCAAGTCACTCACCACCCTGACTTGGAAATATATCGACCGTCCTTCACTGTTTCTGGGGTAACCTGGAACTCCCTCCCTAACAAAATATTGGGTGTACCTACACCTCAGGAACTGTAGCGGTTAAATAAGGCAACTCACCACCTCCTTCTGAAGGGCAATAAGGGATGGGCAATAAATGTTGGCCTAACCAGCGATGCCCAAATCTGTTGAAAGAATTTTTAAAAAGATTCAACAGCGCTGGATTGAAGGCCTCGTGAGCACGCTAAACAATACAGTTCTCACTCGGTCTGAATTCGAAGGTCTGCTGAGGCAGGATCAAAGAGATTCTAAGATCAAAAAGTAGGAGGGGAGTGGAAATCTGACTCTAATTGTCGCTCTGTGGAAGTTCAGTCCCATTATGTCATAATGCCAGTCCCAGAGAGTGTAAGAAATTAATTTCTCAAATTATCCTTTTGGACTTTATGAGTAAATGACTTCTGCTGCATTATGAGTTACAGAAATGCGTTGTCAAGGGAACTGAATCATGTTGTCAAGAAAACAATTTCTCCTGTTCACCAAGAGAAACTTGAATTTTAGTCTGTGTGTTCCTCCTCCTCAGATTCACTATTTCCAATTTAGATTCTGTCATGATATCCACTCATGTATATAATGAGATGCAGACAGGCAGTGATTGACACACAGGATAACCAATGAACACACACGACACAGAACAACCAATCATCAGACAGGACACCACCACTATAAAGCCCACAGGGCATTAAGACTCTCTCTCTCTCACAGGACACAGCTACTGAGATCGTAAGAGTGCACAAGCCAGTGAGCACCATCTCCATGTGGTAGAGAGCTAGTCTAGTCAAGCCAGTAGGAGGTTATCAGTTAGATTAATGGAGTGTCAACCCACAGCAGATTATGTACAACAATCAGCAAGTTCAATAAAACAGTGTTGGACCATCTCCTGTGTCGGAAGCCTGTTTCTAGTTTCACTGCATCCAGTTGCAGTCAACGTTGAACCAACTCACTTAACACATCAGATTCCGGTTTGATAACCGTGGGGAGAGTCAGGATAAGCCATCTTGAAAGTCTTATCCAAGGCTTGTTTACTTCAATCTACTTGTACAAAAGGAGCAATGCTGGTTTACAGGCTACAGGCCAGATCAACAAGATTCTTTGACTTTCCAAACAGCGGAACGTTTGGCAATCAATATTTGTCTGGAATTTTCTTCAAGAATTACCTCTGCAAAATTAAAATGATGTGATCATTGATCTAAGTAATTATGCACTTGCTGAAGTTTAGTCATCTGTGTCACTTAGAAATATTAGTTGTACTATGGGTGATGTACATCATTAATCGCTAACTTAAAATCCCTGGTTGCAAAGGTTTCATTCATGTCATTTTTACGTGGAGACCAAATAGCTGGAATACCACAGCTGATAGATCTATAATTAGAATTTGCATTCCAGAGTTGAGCCGAAACCCCATCCCGCATTCCGACATTATTACTAACCTTGTGTCAGCTATAATTAACCACAAAGGAAAGCATGTTATTACTTTGCATTTGCACCTTTTACACCAAAGGGTCAAAGTTATTAAATTGAGAGCTTTAAGCAATTGCAGACCGGGTGGTCACGTGGATGTTGGGATGACGCGGGTACAAAAGTGGTTACGTGTCCGGAACGCAAGGGTTCTCCCGGAGCATGGCCGACATAAATAGAATCCCTCCAGTGCAGAAGGAGGCTGTTCAGCTCATCGAGTCTACACCGACCCTCTGAAAGAGCACCCTACCTAGGCCCACTCCCTATCCATGTAACCCCATATCCATCACCTAACCTTGGACTAAGGAGAATTTAGAATGGCCAACGCATCTAATCTGTACATCTTTGGACTGTGGGAGGAAACCCACGCAGACACAGGTAGAATGTGCAAACACAACAGACAGTCACCCAAGGCTGGAATTGAACCCGAGTTGCTGGCGCTGTGAGGCAGCAGTGCTAACCACATACAGTATGTAAGAGCTGCTCTGAGTGACTGTCAATAAACATCTACTGTTGTTGGCCCCTACTCACCAGTTGTTGGAACCCACATTTTTACATGGTGTCAGGAGTTGAGGGGACGGCACAGGGACTTTGTCGTATCGACCTGCTCATGTTTGATGAAAACGTCGCAGGCAGCTGAACAAAATCCAAAAAGGAAGTGGCCTATCTGCTGTGGTGCCGGCTTATCAGACAAATCAAAGAAGATACATTCAAAGAAGATGCATACTCTCCTAAATTGAGTGGGTCCAGAGGCGGCTGAGAAATATGAGTCCTTTTTTTTATCAAATGGAGGAAGAGAAGGAGGATCCCGAAATACCGCTGAAAATGTTCGAACAAGGGGGCAGCACGGTAGCATTGTGGTTAGCACAGTTGCTTCACAGCTCCAGGGTCCCAGGTTCATTTCCGGCTTGGGTCACTGTCTGTGCGGAGTCTGCACATCCTCCCCGTGTGTGCGTGGGTATCCGCCGCGTGCTCCGGTTTCCTCCCACAGTCCAAAGATGTGCAGTTAGGTGAATTGGCCATGATAAATTGCCCTTAGTGTCCAAAATTGCCCTTAGTGTTCGTCAATTTCTGCACTGTAAATTCTATGATAATCTATGAAGAAGGTGGAAGGCTGAAATCAGGCAACTGGACAGAGGGGAAAGAAAAGAACGGAGGAGGTGGCAAACAATGTCATCTGCCAGCATTGGAAAATTAAATAAGGTAAGGAAAGACAGGATGATGACAGTCATGAAGTCAGGGAAGAAGAAAATCAGACAACCAAGCGAGAAGCAAAGCTTAATCATGGGAATTAAAGTAGAAGAAATCCCAGGAAAAAACCCAAAATAATTTAAGTCTTATTTTCCTTCCTGAACTTTTTCTAATCCCTCCAAGTTTCATGTGCAAATGATTAGACTTTGAAAAGCGAACATATAAGATTGTGTCTTAGAATATCAATCATTAACTAGAAAAGAAATTGTGTGGAAAATACCAAATAAAACATAACATCGAAATGTAAATATTTCTATCAATAAACTTTCCCATGGATTGGATAGGCTCAGCATTCCTGCGTATTATACTTAATGAAATTAAATTAATTTTGGTGGTTATAAGAATCAATAGAAGTCACTCATGATATCTCAGCTGACATATCTTGCAGACATTTATAACACACAAGTATAGGAATTTTAAATGGGTCAGAGTTGGAGACAAGTGGGTCCATAGTTTCATCCCACTGGCCATTGGACGGAGCCATTTTTTAGAGAGGTCAAACCAGGGTCGAAATGGCTAAGTGGTGAGATTTCCAATCGGCAATGTGAGCAAGACACATCATCCCAGACGGCGGGCGAACGGGCAGCCATGGTGTGCTCACTTCATCAGGTGAGGGACACCTTCCGCAGCCTCATCCTTCATGGCCAATGGGCCACAGCTGCCTTCTTGGGCTGTCCCATTGTCAAATGGGGGGGGGGGGGGGGGTTTGTGCCTCCATGTTGGGGTCCCTCTCTTTCTCCAACACATATCGCCAACTGTGACCTTTGAGCTGGTGAGGCTGCCATGGTGTCTAGCCTTCCATTGGCCATCCAGCCTCGGGACATCACTTGCTATTCATAGTTGGATGGTGTGTCCGTCATTCATTTGCCAAGCCCTTTAAAAAGCCCAGTTTGTGGACACATTATAGGACTCGGAAATGGTCCCAACCTCAGGTCCTGACCCTGAACTAAAAATTCAGCCCATGTTGTGTGATTACACCAGTGTATGGTGTAATTTCTACAAACCACTTATCCCTGACATGCAATCTGTGTTTCATGAGAAATCTGAAATATACTCTTAATAGTTTCATGTTAGCTGCCATTGCTATCTCCAGAGCCTATTCTCCACTGCGTTAAATATTCCAATAACAGGAATGCAGCACTGAATTCACTGGGCCATCTGGTATATCTGAATTTCACACTCTACTACCTTCATAAGAGAATTATGGCCTGGATATCAATATTTAACTCTGTGACCCACAATACACAAATCATTTTGGTATTCCACCAGCTGCAGCTATGCGGAATGAAACACAGATCCCGGCACTTCAGTTAGGCACTTACTGACGTTGTGCCGAATGAAAAGTAAAGTCCTTGCAAACTGTCAATTTCTACAGTCGTCAGAGAGTAAAATTAGTTCCAGCTGAAACACTGTGATAGTGTGACAAATTTATATAGTCACATTGGGTCTGAGAACACTCTCAAACTACTTGTATTTAGACCTTGCTTTTCCTTGAGAGTTAACTACCTGACTATAAGAGACCCTCAGAAAGGGCGTGCAATGGTGCAAACATGATCATGACTTTGTGGGTCAGTGTTGCACCTATCAGTAAAAGCTGTAAAAACAACTGGTTGGATTCTCCATCGGCGGGATCCTCCCCTTCGCCAGCAGCACACTCGCGTCCGCGGATTTCCCGACAGTGTGGAGGTGCCCACAATGAGGAGCCCCATGGGCCGGCTGCCGGGATGGAAGATCCAGCTGCCAGTTGAGGCATGCCGCACCAGAAAACAGGTGCAGCGGGACGGAGAATCCTGCCCGTTGCGTTGGTCCATTTAATATAACAAAATACCCCAAGACTTTTGATAGGAGCCTAAAATTGGTCTGTGAGCAATATGGGATTTCAGAACTACACATTTTCTGCTGTACAGTAAAATAGCCATAGTCCCTGGTGAATATAGGCTGCTTTGAGGGGGAGAGTTGACTCTTGGTGATGTTATGTTATATTATATAATTTTGAATAACACAAGCTGCCACTTGATGCAGTTTTGAGTAAAAGATGCCCCAGACTTTGAAGTGAGTTCAATGTGTTTTATTAAACTCTTGGCACAGTTCTCAATGAGTTTGACTCTCTGCTAATCTAAATGTAGTAACTCAGTCTAACTGAACCAGCCTTGCTCTAAGTCACGTGCTGGGGTGTGATGCTGAGGATACACCCTGTCTCACTCTGTAGAAGTTGGTCTGTGGAACGAGGTGGGGTGCGAGTGCCTCGTGCCTTTTATAGTGAGATACCACCCTGAGTGTCCTGACTGCTCATTGGTCGTGTCCTATTCTATATGTTCATTAGCTGCATGTTTGCATATCATGACAGGTGATTTAATCTGAGGAGCTGGTACGGGAATTGAACCCATGTTGTTGGCCTTCTTCTGCATCACAAACAAGCTGTCCAGCCAACTGAACTGCACCCGCCCCTATTTCAGAGCAGGGACACATGGTCAAAGAGATAGATTTTAAGGATAAAAGAGAAATAGAGAGACAAAGAGGGTGCTGGAGGGTTTTGAAGAGATTAGGGATAGGCCTCGATGCAGGAGCGATTGGGAAAGCAGGGATGCACAAGGGGCCAGATTTTGAAGAGTGCACAGACCATGGAGGGTCGTAGGGCTGGAAAGTGTTAAGCAAAGTGTTGCTAGACTGGGAGCCAATGTGAGACAGTGAGCAGAGAGACATAATGGATATAAAACTGTCATGTTCCTGTTTTGTTTTCGAGCAACTTTTCTGCAGATTGTACTTTTGCAACTGGTCAAACAACATTATTGTGAAAATAAAGTGCATTTTGCCTGGTTGATTGAATTTATGTTTAGTGGCTTGTGGTTTTCTAAGTGGCCCTGGTTAGGTTCCTAATGATGTCACACAGATGGCATTTAAACCATTCCTATAATTGTATTCCATCACTTCTTTTGTGCTGAATACCACATCCATTTTAATACCTCAAGGTCTAGCTCTCCTGGGACACAATTTCCTTCTCATTTATTGGCGTAAACAATTTTAAGTGTCTGAGTCAGAAGGTGGTGGGTTCAAATCCTGCCATGAGTTGAGACTAGGATATGCTCTCTAAATACCAGGGCTGATGTACGGTGAGTTACTTGCATCTGGAGGGAATGACCACTGGCTCAATGGCAATGTTCCTGCCTCTGAGTCAGGAGGGTTAGGCGCAGATTCAACTCTCAACACTCCTGGTGAATTGAGTGCAGCTTTGAATGCTGGGTAATTGAGCCTGATGGATGGGCTCCCTTGTTCTAAACAGCAACTGGAGCTCTTCAGACTTGACTGCAGCCCACCTAATACACCCAGATAATAAAATAAACAATGAGGAGGCAACGGGAAACCACTTCAGCTACTCAAATGGGTCAAGAAACTTACATGTGGGACTTGAATTAGGACCAGCTCTGGACACAGCACACACTGGTGTTAACTTTACACTTTAGCAGAGGTAACATTCTTTTCGAAACAAAATGCGTAAGTCCTCTCAATAAGCCCATGTGGGAAAAGCATGATTGTCAGCCAAACGTTTGGATGAGTTTTCTCTTCGTGTGAGAGCCATTAACAATATTGCAGCAAACACAACATGACGGTGTTATAATGAGAGACTATTGCATTCCCCAGAAATTACAGCTGTCAGTTTTAACAAACAGATGCGGAAACAGTCAAAGTGCATTTGATTTCCGACAGTTTCAACACTGATACTAACTCAATTATTCTTCAATAGTTAATCCCCATCCCTAAAATAATGAAGAAAGGAATGTCATATGAAAGCATTAAATGTTTGTCTGTTAAAATCACCGATGAGAATTTCTGGATTAGACGTTAATTGCACAAAGCAATTCACTGCATTATGAAGAACTCTGAACTTGCTGAAACATATAGGAAGGGTGTGGTGAGCCACTGTATTGTATTGTACTGTTACATGGCTGGGCTTGTCCCTGCTGGGTCGAACAGCGGTAGTATATAATCTGTGTATTGTGGTAAACTGCCACTGTATTATATGTATCAGGATATGTATATTGTGTCAGGACCGGGGGCACAAAATGCACCACGAAATAGAAAGTGCATGTCAGCAAGGCAAGGTCACAGTGATCATGGGGGACTTCAATATGCAGGTGGACTGGGTAAATAATGCTGCCAGTGGAACCAAGGAAAGGGAATTCATTGAATGTTTACAGGAGGGCTTTTTGGAACAGCTTGTGATGGAGCCCACGAGGGAACAGGCCATTCTGGACTTAGTGTTATGTAATGAGCCAGACTTGATTAAAGATCTTAAAGTAAGGGAGCACTTCGGAGGCAGTGATCATAATATGGTAGAATTCAATCTCCAATTTGAAAGATAGAAGGTAGAATCAGATGTAAAGGTGTTACAGTTAAATAAAGGTAACTACAGGGGCATGAGGGAGGAACTGACGAAAATCGACTGGGAGCAGAGCCTAGTGGGAAAGACAGCAGAACAGCAATGGCAGGAGTTTCTGGGAGTAATTGAGGACACAGTGCAGAGGTTCATCCCAAAGAAAAGAAAGGTTATCAGAGGGGGGATTAGGCAGCCATGGCTGACAAAGGAAGTTAGGGAATGCATCAAAGCAAAAGTGAAAGCCTATAATGTGGCAAAGAGTAGTGGGAAGTCAGAAGATTGGGAAGGCTACAAAAACAAACAGAGGATAACAAAGAGAGAAATAAGGAAAGAGAGGATCAAATATGAAGGTAGGCTAGCCAGTAACATTAGGAATGATAGTAAAAGTTTCTTTAAATACATTAAAAACAAACGGGAGGCAAAAGTTGACATTGGGCCGCTCCAAAATGACGCTGGTAATTTTGTGATGGGAGACAAGGAAATAGCTGAGGAACTAAATAAGTACTTTGCGTCAGTCTTCACAGTAGAAGACATGAGTAATATCCCAACAATTCCGGAGAGTCAGGGGGCAGAGTTGAATATGGTAGCCATCACAAAGGAGAAAGTGCTAGAGAAACTAAGAGGTCTAAAAATTGATAAATCTCCGGGCCCAGATGGACTACATCCTAGAGTTCTAAAGGAGATAGCTGAAGAAATAGTGGAGGCGTTAGTTATGATCTTTCAAAAGTCACTGGAGTCCGGGAAAGTCCCAGAGGATTGGAAAATCGCTGTTGTAACCCCCCTGTTCAAGAACGGAACAAGGAAAAAGATGGAAAATTATAGGCCAATTAGCCTAACCTCGGTTGTTGGCAAGATTCTAGAATCCATTGTTAAGGATGAGATTTCTAAATTCTTGGAAGTGCAGGGTCAGATTAGGACAAGTCAGCATGGATTTAGTAAGGGGAGGTCGTGCCTGACAAACCTGTTAGAGTTCTTTGAAGAGATAACAAATAGGTTAGACCAAGGAAAGCCAATGGATGTTATCTATCTTGACTTCCAAAAGGCCTTTGATAAGGTGCCTCACGGGAGACTGCTGAGTAAAATAAGGGCCCATGGTATTCGAGGTAAGGTACTAACATGGATTGACGATTGGCTGTCAGGCAGAAGGCAGAGAGTTGGGATAAAAGGTTCTTTTTCGGAATGGCAACAGGTGACGAGTGGTGTCCCGCAGGGTTCAGTGTTGGGGCCACAGCTGTTCTCTTTATATATTAACGATCTAGATGACGGGACTGGGGGCATTCTGGCTAAGTTTGCCGATGATACAAAGATAGGTGGAGGGGCAGGTAGTATGGAGGAGGTGGGGAGGCTGCAGAAAGATTTAGACAGTTTAGGAGAGTGGTCCAAGAAATGGCTGATGAAATTCAACATGGGCAAGTGCGAGGTCTTGCACTTTGGAAAAAAGAATAGAGGCATGGACTATTTTCTAAACGGTGACAAAATTCATAATGCTGAAGTGCAAAGGGACTTGGGAGTCCTAGTCCAGGATTCTCGAAAGGGAAACTTGCAGGTTGAGTCCGTAATTAAGAAAGCAAATGCAATGTTGTCATTCATCTCAAGAGGCTTGGAATATAAAAGCAGGGATGTACTTCTGAAGCTTTATTAAGCATTAGTTAGGCCCCATTTAGAATACTGTGAGCAATTTTGGGCCCCACACCTCAGGAAGGACATACTGGCACTGGAGCGGGTCCAGCGGAGATTCACACGGATGATCCCAGGAATGGTAGGCCTAACATACGATGAACGTCTGAGGATCCTGGGATTATATTCATTGGAGTTTAGGAGGTTGAGGGGAGATCTAATAGAAACTTACAAGATAATGAATGGCTTGGATAGGGTGGATGTAGGGAAGTTGTTTCCATTAGCAGGGGAGACTAGGACCCGGGGGCACAGCCTTAGAATAAAAGGGAGTCACTTTAGAACAGAGATGAGGAGAAATTTCTTCAGCCAGAGAGTGGTGGGTCTGTGGAATTCATTGCCACAGAGGGCGGTGGAGGCCGGGACGTTGAGTGTCTTTAAGACAGAAGTTGACAAATTCTTGATTTCTCGAGGAATTAAGGGCTATGGAGAGAGAGCGGGTAAATGGAGTTGAAATCAGCCATGATTGAATGGCGGAGTGGACTCGATGGGCCGAATGGCCTTACTTCCGCTCCTATGTCTTATGGTCTTATGGTAATGTGGTAAACTACTGCCTGCTGGCTCTGCCTCCCCCGGGCTCAGTATACAGGTGGCTAGGCTCCGCCGCTGCCCTAGTTCGGGATCCGAGGCCAGGAGGCTTTCTGTTTAGTTTATTAAAGCCTCAGTTACGTTCACCACTCGTCATGTGTTCATTGATGGCACATCAATTTAATAAACTAAACATCTAATATGAATTCATCAGTCATGCCTGATCGCCTGGAGCTGGACCCACAGGCAGCCGACGCCACTGCAACATTCGAGCACTGGCTAAGCTGCTTTGAAGCGTACCTCGGATCCTCCACCGAAGACTTCACCGACCTCCAAAAGAAGCAGATCCTCAACGCACGTGTGAGCCCGCAAGTCTTTCTTCTCGTCAGGGACGCCCCCTCGTATACGGAGGCGATAATGCTGCTGAAGGGACACTATGTTAGGTCTGTGACAGAGGTATACACTCGGCACCTTCTTGCCACGAGTCAACAACGCCCTGGGGAATCACTAGCAGAATTCCTGCGTGCCTTGCGGGTACTCTACCGGAGCTGTGACTGCCAGGCGGTATCGGCTACCCAACACGCGGAGCTGTTGATCAGGGACGCTTATGTCGTGGGCATGAAATCAAACTACATCCGACAGCGATTGCTAGAAGGGGGTGCACTCGGCCTCCCAGAGACAGTGCAGCTCTCAAACTCGCTGGAGGTGGCCTACCAGAACATGGAGGCCCACACCTCCGACCGCGCGGCACCCTCGTGGACCTCGTGGGCGCCGCCATCACCCGACTCGAGTGCGGTGTAAGCCTGTGCCAGCAGCCCGCCAACGCCAGAAGCCCGAAGTGCTACTTTTGCGGCCAGGGTAAGCATCCCAGAGAACGCTGCCCTGCACGGAACGCGACTTGCAACGGGTGTGGGAGGAAGGGCCACTTTGCAAACGCGTGCCAGGCCCGATCTCTCCCGAAAACCCCTAGGCCCAGCAGCACTGCCTTCTGCCTGTCGGGGCTGCCCCCAGCTGCCGCACCACCCGCCATGCGAGACCCATGGGCGCCGCCATCTTCGCCGCCATCTTTGGACCACTCTGCAGCCTCCCGGGAGCCCTGTTCACCCGGTCGTACGCTGGCCGCCGCTACCTCTGACCGGCCTACCCATCATCTTCTGAAGCTCGCCTCCAACACGCTCGACCAGTCTCGGCCTCATCATCTCACAAAATCTACGATGACTGTCCGGATCGACGGGCATGAGACGGCCTGCCTTCTCGACTCCGGGAGCACAGACAGCTTCATACACCCAGATACAGTAAGGCGCTGCTCCCTCCCAATTTTACACGTGACCCAGAAAATCTCCCTGGCTTCCGGATCACATTCAGCAGCAATCCGGGGGTACAGTGTCGCGACCCTTACCGTACAAGGTGTAGAGTACACTAACTTTAAACTCTACGTCATTCCCCATCTCTGCGTGCCCTATTACTGGGGCTTGACTTCCAGTGCCACCTCCAAAGCCTTACTTTAAAGTTCGGTGGACCCCTGCCCCCCCTCACCATCTGTAGCCTCGCGACCTTTAAGGTCGCCCCACTCTCGCCCTTTGCTAACCTCACCCCGGACTGTAAGCCCATCGCTACTAGGAGCAGGCGATACAGTGCCCGGGATAGGACCTTTATCAGGTTGGAGGTCCAGCGACTCCTACGAGAGGGGATCATTGAGGCTAGTAACAGCCCCTGGAGAGCCCAAGTGGTGGTCGTCAAGACTGGGGAGAAGTACCGGATGGTCATCTACAGTCAGACCATCAACCTGTACATGCAGCTCGATGTGTACCCCCTCCCCCGCATATCTGACATGGTAAATCAGATTGCGCAGTATCGAGTCTTCTCCACAGTTGACTTGAAGTCCGCGTTCCACCAGCTCCCTATCCGCCCGGAGGACCGCCAATGCACTGCCTTCGAGGCAGATGGCCGCCTCTACCACTTCCTCAGGGTTCCCTTCGGCGTCACCAATGGGATCTCGGTCTTCCAACGGGAAATGGACCGAATGGTTGAGCAGTACAGGCTGCGGGCCATGTTCCCATACTTAGATAATGTCACCATCTGCGGCCATGACCAGCAGGACCATGAAGCAAACCTCCGGCACTTCCTCCACACCGCTAAACTCCTGAACCTCACCTACAATAAGGAAAAATGTGTTTTCCGCACAACCCGCCTAGCCATCCTTGGCTACGTTGTGGAAAATGGAGTCCTAGGGCCCGACCCCGACCGCATGCGCCCCCTCCTGGAACTCCCCCTCCCCCACTGCCCGAAGGCCCTGAAGAGATGCCTGGGGTTCTTCTCTTACTATGCGCAGTGGGTCCCCAATTATGCGGACAAGGCCCATCCACTTTTAAAATCCACCGTTTTTCTCCTGACGGATGAGGCCCACCTCGCCGTCAACCGCATCAAGGCAGATATTGCCAAAGCCGTGATGCACGCTGTGGACGAGTCCATTCCATTCTAGGTGGAAAGCGATGCGTCGGACTTTGTTCTGGCCGCTACTCTCAACCAGGCGTGCAGGCCCGTGGCTTTCTTCTCCCGTACCCTCCATGCCTCCAAAATTCGACACTCCTCCATCGAAAAGGAAGCCCAAGCCATTGTAGAAGCTGTGTGATATTGGAGGCATTACTGGCCGGCAGGCGGTTCACTCTCCTCACTGACCAACGGCCAGTTGCCTTCATGTTTAACAATACACAACGGGGCAAAATCAAAAAGGACAAGATTTTGAGGGGGAGGATCGAGCTTTCCACCTACAACTACGATATCTTGTATCGGCCTGGGAAGCTCAATGAGCCCCCAGATGCCCTATTCCGCGGTACATGTGCCAGCACACATGTTGACCGACTCCGGGCCCTCCACAATGACCTCTGTCACCCGGGGGTCACCCGTTTTTTTCACTTTATCAAGGATCGCAACCTGCCTTACTCCATCGAGGAGGTCAGGACCGTGACCAGGGACTGCCAGGTCTGCGCGGAGTGCAAACCGCACTTCTATCGGCCAGACAGAGTGCACCTGGTAAAGGCCTCTCACCCTTTGAATGCCTCAGCATCGATTTCAAAGGGCCCCTCCCCTCCACTGACCGTAATGTGTACTTCCTCAACATTGTTGACGAATACGTAAGATTCCCTTTGCCATCCCGTGCCCTGACATGACCTCTGCCACCGTCATCAAGGCCCTGCACAGTCTTTTCACCTTGTTCGGGTTCCCCACCTACATCCACAGCAATCGGGGTTCCTCCTTCATGAGCGACGAGTTGCGCCAGTTGCGTCTGGAAGGCCATCCTCCTGGCCCTACGGTCTAGACATCTCCCAGTCTCCCGCTGGCAGGAGTCCTCTCCGATGTGCTCCACTCCATCCGGTCGCTCCTGTGTACTGCCACCAACGAGACCCCTCACGAGCTTATGTTTGCCTTCCCCAGGAAGTCCACCTCCGGGGTCTCGCTCCCGGCCTGGCTGACAGTCCCAGGGCCCGTCCTCCTCCGGAAGCATGCGAGGAGCCATAAATCGGATCCCCTCGTCGAGAAGGTCCTGCTCCTCCATGCCAATCCACAATATGCCTACGTGGCACATCAGGACGGGTGACAGGACACAGTATCTCTCTGGGATTTCACACCTGCAGGTTCCCCAGCGACTGTCACCACCACCCCCGATCCTACACCGTCTCCCTCCACCACGACTCAGCTACTTCAAGGTCTGGAACCCGCAGGCCCACCAGCGGCCATCACCACCACTCCCACCCGCACAACGCCCCCCCCTTCATCGACTCAACTACTGGGTGAAGAAGAGGACGACACGCTCCCGGACGCGCCAGGTGCCCACACCACAGCCGGGACTGAGGCGATCACGGCGGAAGGTCAAGGCCCCAGGCAGACTTGATCTTTAAGTCCACTTCACCCCCGCTGGACTCTTTTTTAACAGGGGGTGAATGTGGTAAACCACTGTATTGTAGTGTACTGTTGTACTGTTACATGGCTGGGCTTGTCCCTGCTGGGTCCGAACCACGGTAGTATATAATCTGTATATTGTGGTAAACTGCCACTGTATTATATGTAATGTGGTAAACTACTGCCTGCTGGCTCCGCCTCCCCGGGCTCGGTACAAAGGTGGCTAGGCTCCGCCGCTGCCCCAGTTCAGGATCCGAGGCCAGGAGGCTTTCTGTTTAGGTTATTAAAGCCTCAGTTACGTTCACCACTCGTCGTGTGTTCATTGATGGCATATCAAAGGGATGGTTTCTGCCATTCACGGAGAGCCAGTCAGATGTGGTGCCCTTAACATTCACCCTAATAAAAGCAAAGCTAGCTTGCGGCTTGCAAAGAAGCTCTGGCAACAAAAGTTGCACTTGTTCTCTCTTTCCATTGTATGATTCATGCACACATGAACCCATTAACTTTATCTACTGTCCACAACACCCCACGTGTACCTATTAAAAGAGCCAGCTGGGCTGAGATCCTGAAAGCATGTCCATGTTCAGTATTGTTTTCCACTTCATCAATTCTGCCATCTGTGACAAACATTTATTTTTATTCCAAAAACTGATACTTAGGTACTTTCCTTTAACAAAACAGCCTTGTTTAAAGTAGTAAAAAGGTAAATTTAGAACTGACGTCGGAACATTCTTCACATAATGAATGATCCAGACTTTGAAAGGAGCTGCAAGGAGGGTGGTGACAACAAAATCCCTGTAAAGTTTAAGAAACGGTTGAATGTTGTGATGCAAAATGATTTTGGAACATGGGTTGAAATGGTCTCATCACCCGTATCCATCTTGTGATGTTGATAACACATCTCGTAACAGGTTTATCACAGTTGAGGGACAATGTCACAGTGATTTAAATACATTTTTAATTTGTTAGACCATTAAAAGCTTAATAATTTTGACTAAAAAATCAAATACAAAAATTTACATCATGACAAGATGTTCTGGAATAGCGCCTGCTGTAAAATACTCTCCATTTATCAGTCTGGTGTATATTTTGTAACATTGTTGTGAGCGATTGATAGCTATTACAAGAACAGAGGCTACAAACAAGTCCTGATGTACAGTACTATGTTTCTGATGGAATAGTTTTCTCAAAGTTTACTGTCACCCTGATGAGTAACAAAGCTTTTACAGGGATTATTATACAAAAATGTTTCAAACCTGGATATCTGGGAAGATTTGTGGAGTCTTACACATACAATTGTAGATTTATTGAATTCACTGCCACAGAGAATAGTGAATGGATATCCATGCGAAACATTCAAAAAGGGAATGTGAAGAGAGGAATAAGGCCCTCTCATTGAATAAAATAGAAAGTCAAACATCTGTTTAAACCTGGATTAAACCTAAGCATGGATCTAAATTACCTGATAAGGTGAGTTACTTTCTGATTGATACTTGTGTTCTGAACTACAGTCATAAACCTCTGTGTTGGAATGTAATAACATCCTTTTCAACCCAGTGGCACAATGAGTGAATGACAAGCTTCAACACAGTTCAGTAGTTATCAGACAAAGCCAGATATGTAAAACTTAGAACAAATATATTGTCGCTTCAAAACAGTTACTAAAGAATCACTGATGACATTTGGTGAGCCATTTCTTTATGAACCTTCACAGGAAGGAGTTTTCTCATTTGACAACTTCTTTGGTAAGACTAAAGGAGATATCAGAACTCAGATTGAAACATGAAGGTTCGTTTCCCCCCAAAAAGAGAGGACGGAAAGGTGACCTGATAACGGTCTTTAAAATTAAATGGGGTTCGATAGGGAGGATAATTCTACCTGGGGTGAGTGCAGAATTAGGGGACATAAATATGAGTTAGCCACGAATAAATTCAATAATGAATTCAGGAGGATCTTCTTTACTCAGAGGGTATATGGAGGGTTATGTTTGACAATGCTGTCATGTCACTGGTGTTGGTTATGCCTGGCGCCACAAATGTATGGATAAAAATGGAAAAAAAACTCAGCAACAAAATCCATTGTAACACGTCGAAAAGTCCTCATTCAGGAAGTAATGTACTTTTGAATTTGAAAAGAATTCTTGTAAAGCTGCCCGAACTGACCCCTGCCAAACAGCCAGGAGCTGTATGGGAATGTTGAGAAACATCTTTTTGGTTCAATCCAAATGTGTGAGATTAACTATCTGAGGGTATTATCTATTTTACAATGATTTTAGATCACCATTAACACTTACAATCACTTTGTCGTTGTTTAAACCAAATCCTTTTGCATACTAAAAATAACAGAAAGATTAGCAGTCTAGACGGGAAGTTCAGTTAACTACTTGTCTGCAATGTTCAAGTTGCGGGGCTGAGCAATGCAGGTCAATAACGCTAAAACTGGGTAACTCTTTCAAATCCAAGTTGCTGATATTCGTGTGCTATCATGTGAGGGATTGTATTATTTTTTGCATGATAGCCTGGTTAACTATTTGGAAATGTATTCAAGGTAAATGTTGACAATCAGACAACCCACGAGATAAACGGAATTTATTTTGCAAGTTGTACATGAGCCTCCAGTGAGCTCTGCACTCGAGAGGTTAAAAAATTCAATATCGTACTCAATTACAAGCATCTTTCTGTTCAAGACTGAATGAACTTTAACCATTCAACCTTCAATGAAGCAATGACAGGCATATAAAATCTATTATTGTTTAAAAAAAATGTTGTCAAGGTTGATTTCAGTGGACAGATACCAAAAAGCCAGGAAACCAGCTGAAAAAATAAGGACACAGGAAATGCTGACAGATGGAAGTAGCATGATCTTGCCTCGTCTTCATCTTTGGAAGTAATTATCCCAGATACAATGCTAAAAACCATAAACATAATTTCAAAACAACTGAAGCAGGCATTTGAGATAAAACGATCAAACCATCATCACAAAACATGTTTTAAATGCGTTTCATTCAAGTGGTGATTTTATATAATTATAGAAGAAATGTTGTGCAGGTATTTACTTCAAAGTTATTTTATGTAGTAAAATAAAGGTGTTGCTGACTATGCTGAAACATTAAAGACAAGCAGCATAATTCATGCTTTTGTTCAACCCAAAATTTGTGTTTTCAATATTCACTTGTTCTGCCCATTCTTCTGGTGACTGAAAACCATCACCAGTGTTAACTCTGTGAGATGTCTGATCTTTTAACTGTTGCCTGTAGCTGTGCCATGTTATGCAGCCTGAGAACAAATAGGATGCCAGCTACTCTCCTTGGTAGCAGGCCCCAAAAAGTTGGAACTGATTGGCTTTTTATCCCCCTTTCAAAGCATCATGCTCCCTAACAACAGACTGGGATCTCACTGAGAGAAAACAAAGGGTACGGACCCATTTCCCAGATTAAACCGTTTAACTAACGTTATTTAGGGAAGGAAACCTGTCACCTTGACTAGCCTGGCTACTATACATGACTGACAGCACAGAGAGCAATTTTCAACTTGGCCAATCCACCTATCCTGCAAATCGTTGGACTGTGAATGGAAACCAGAGCAGCCAGAGGAAACCCACACAGACACGGGGAGAACGTGCAAACCCCACACAGTCACCCAAGGCCAGAATTGAACTCGGGTCCCTGGCACTATGAGAGAGCAATGTTAACCGCTGTGCCAACATGCCGCATCTATTTTATAATATGGATAGTAGAGCTATGCACAGTACTAGATGTTTGGTCTAACCAAGTGATAGGTTATTGCTTTATTGATTCATTGATTTAGTCATGGTTTTGAGTACTAACTGAATGCATGGGTGAAAAGGAGAAATATTTTAAAAGGTCATGACTGTGAGAACACAGTCATTGTCTCAACTATTGAACTTTGGTGTCATGTTTGTAGAAGTAGAGACATTGGGCGGGATTCTCCGTGAACCGGCAGGGCGGGCGACTCTGGTGCTGAGGTGTGGCGTGAACCACTCTGGCATCAGGCCGACCTGAAGGTGCGGAATCCTCTGCACCTTCAGGGGCTAGGCCGGCGGTGGAGTGTTTGGCGCCATGCCAGCCGGCGTGGAAGGGCCTCCGGCGGCCAGCGTGAGTTGGCGCATGTGCAGGAGCGGCAGCGTGTGCTGGTGTCATCGCAGCGCATGCGCAGGGGGGTTCTTCTCCGCACCGGCCATGGCGGAGGTTGACAGCGGCTGTTGTGGAGGGAAAGCGTGCCCCCACGGCACAGGCCCGCCCGCAGATCGGTGGGCCCCGATCGCGGGCCAGGCCACCATGGGGGCACCCCCTGCGGCCAGTTCCCCCCCCTCCCCCCGCCCCCCCCCCCCCCCCCCCCCCCCCCCCCCCCCCGGCCGAGGACTCTGCAGGCCGCCCGTGGAGCCAGGTCCCGCCGGTAAGGACTTGTTGTGATTTACGCCGGCGGGACCGTCCGGAAACGGGCGGCCACTCAGCCCATCGCGGGCCGGAGAATCGCCGGGGGGGGCGAACGGCGCGGCGCGATTCCCGCCCCCGCCAAAACCCCGGTGCCGGAGAATGCGGCGGATTCACGCCGCCCCCCGCGATTCTCCGACTTGGCAGATGGTCGGAGAATCCCGCCCATTGTTTCAGCGAATGCCTCATATAATGAATTGACACCAGTATAATGTATCAGTGAATGCATAATAAAATGAAAAGTAGTCAGTGCATTTCGGTGATAAAATGTATAAATTAATTAGTTACATCCAGGTCTGTGGTCAGCAGCGGCGTGAGAAACGTATTCTCATGAGATTGCCCTGAACTAACCTTGATGGACATCCGTCAATCTTAAGTAATGGCCAATGTTTAATTAATAAATCACTCACTGAGTAACAGACATCCACTTGAACAAATCAGGATGTTTCATCTGAGAATTAGAAGCCAACGAGAGTAAATGCGGGATTAGATTAAAGATATGGATTCCCTTAAAAGTAAGACTTCGTGGGCAAGGTTTCATTCCGGAATTATGCCTTCCTGAATTCTTAAACCATCTATCGATTTATTTGTGTTTAAAAGTAATTACTTTATACTTCTCTTTATGTTTTATATTTAACGCTTTTTGCTATGTCTTGACCAGTTTATGTATTACTTGATCTACATTTTGATTCCGTTCTTATGCAAATATATTGAAGTGATTAATTAGCAATAGAGTCGTATTTCGAGATCTCCAATCAAGCGGACAATCGACTCTTATTAGAAGAAGGTAAAACAAGAATCCCAACACCAAGTTTCCAGATAGGTTTATCATAACTTCTTTGCCTTTCAATGATAGTCTCTAGAAATTAACCCCAATGATTTGCTTGTGTTTTTAAGGCTTTGTTACCTGGGGCGGGATTCTCCGACCCGGTGGATCGCCGGGGGCTGACGTGAATCCCGTCCCCGCTGGTTGCCGAATTCTCCGGCACAGGATATTCGGCGGGGGTGGGAATCTCGCCGCGCCGGTCGGCGAGGCCCCCCCCCCCCGGCGATTCTCCGACCCGCGATGGGCCGAAGTCCCGCTACGGGCCGAAGTCCCGCTACTTGAATGCCTGTCCCGCCGGCGTGGAGTAAACCACCTTTCTTACCGGCGGTCCAAGGCAGCGGGAGCGGGCTGCGGGGTCCTGGGGGGGGGGGGGGGGGGGGGGCGCGCGGGCGATCTGGCCCCCGGGGGGGTGCCCCCACTGTGGCCTGGCCCGCGATCGGGGCCCACCGATCCGCAGGCGGGCCTGTGCCATTGGGGCACTCTTTTCCATCCGCCTCAGCCACAGTTTTCACCATAGCCGATGTGGAAGGGACCCCCCCCCCCCCCCCCCCCCCCTGCGCATGTGCGGGGAAGATGTCAGCAGCCGCTGACACTCCCGTGCATGCGCCGACGTCCGCCGGCCGGCGAAGACCTTTTGGCCCCGACTGGCGTGGCGCCAAAGGCCTTTCCCGCCGGCTGGCGGCGCGCCAACCACTCCGGCGCGGGGCTAGCTCCTCAAGGTGAGGGCTTGGCCCCTAAAGGTGCGGAGAAATCCACACCTTTGGGGCCGCCCGACGCCGGAGTGGTTCACGCCACTCCCTCCCGCCGGGACCCCCCAGCCCCGCCGGGTAGGGGAGAATCCTGCCCCTGGTGTTGCTACTTTAAATGACTAATGAAGCTTTACTCCCGTGTTCCTTTGTGTCTCTATCATATTTAGTCTCTAATTCCTCCTATCAAAATGCAATAACTCACACTTGTCTATATTAAAATTCATCTGGCATTTACGCACAAATTCTGGAAATTTATGAACATCTTTGTGACAGAAAATAAAGGGCAATCAAGCAATGAGGCATCGTCAAGAATATTTCCACCCTTATCTTAGTAAATAAGACAGCCAGCCACCTTTTCTCCTCCCACTATACCTACAATGTTAAAACATAGACAAGCAGTATTTGAAGACCAATCTTTCGGTCTTCCCCTGCTACTGCTACCAAACCAGGGGATTGCCCGACATGGTGGACTCTAGATTTTCTTTCACATTTTGACGTGATGTGGGCATCGCTAACTTGGCCATTTATTGCCCATCCCTAACTTCTCTTGAACTGAGTGGGTTGTTGGCCATTTCAGAGGACTTTTAAGGGCCAACCACATTGCTGTGGTCAGGAGTCACACGTAGTCCAGACCGGGTAAGGGTAGCAGATTTCCTTCCCTAATGGGCATTAGTAAACCAGATGGGGATTTATGACAATCGACAATGGTTTCATGGTCATCATGAGGTTTTTACTTCCTGATTTCTTTGAAAAATTGATGTCAATTTCCACCATCTGCTGCGGTGCAATTGGAACCCAGGTCCCCAGAACCCACACCCCCTGGATTACTAGTCCAGTGACAATGCCACTACACCATTGCCTCCCTCTGCAACAGAAAGTGCAACATAGCCCTTTTTGGAGGGAGAGGGCCCAGTCATGTAGCTCCCCCTTTGTCGGAGAGGTAAGTTAATATTCATCTTCAGACTTTTGTGCACGATTGCCCTTCAATGCCCCTCCTCAGCCACTGGTGCTGCAAAATGCATCTTGACCATGGACATACCTAGATCCTTGATAGCAGTGATCATGTTACAAACGCATCTTGCACATTGAATGAAACTGACCCTGGAAAATGGAAGTCGTGCGGCAAAATCCAAAGTTTCAAGTCAACCTTTTAACTGTGGCGTTGGGAATTTGTTATTGGTCTCATTACTTAGATCGTATCAAAAGCGGTGAGTATGTTTCCTGTTTACATCATGACCAGAAGGATTTGTGATTTTCTCTCTCATTGACACCAAATTAATTTCACCTGGTTTAGTTTGTTTGATTTTAATTCAAATCCACAATCTATATGTGGCATCTTTCACAGAAATTGTAACTTATGGCAGCACGGTAACATTGTGGATAGCACAATTGCTTCACAGCTCCAGGGTCCCAGGTTCGATTCCGGCTTGGGTCACTGTCTGTGCGGAGTCTGCACATCCTCCCCGTGTGTGCGTGGGTTTCCTCCGGGTGCTCCGGTTTCCTCCCACAGCCCAAAGATGTGCAGGTTAGGTGGATTGGCCGTGATAAATTGCCCATAGTGTTGGGTGGGGTTGCTGGGTTGTGGGGATAGGGTGGAGGTGTTGACCTTGGGTAGGGTGCTCTTTCCAGGAGCCGGTGCAGATTCGATGGGCCGGGTGGCCTCCTTCTGCACTGTAAATTCTATGATATGAAATTATCTGGGATTAATTGAAGTTCCACAAGAACATGGGCTTGAAGTGATGTTTTGCTGAACTGGTTTTAAAATAAAAAATGCTTTGTATTTACTTTACCGTTTTCAGACAGAAATGTAGAGATTTGTTTGTTTTAAACGGGTTGAGGAAGAATAATCTCAGTCTACAGTAAGGTCCAGGTACTGTACTCTGTAAAAACCAGTCTCATCAACCTCTTTCTGAATCAAGGCTGTGAAGTTTGCTTCTAAATAATATATTCTTTTTAAGATGTGTTATAGAGATTATTAATTTACAATGTCATCAGCTGGACATGTATTACTTTTTAAAGTCTTATCGGCTGGACATATATAAATATATATTGTTATGACAATGGGAAAATCCCTGGAATTATACAAGGAAATTTTGGATTTTAAGGAAGACTTGAGTTGTATATTTTAAAATTGGACATAAACACTGAAGATGGCGGCTGAGAATGTACAACTAGCCGCTGACAGGAACAATGTACAATTAAACCTCTCCATGTGCTTCCAGCCATGATACTTGTAAAATCATCCAAAGACTGATTACCATCTCTGGTAAAGACAAAGGGACATAATGGCCCCCTCACATCCAAGGGCCTGGGTACAATAGCCTAGACAGGATAGTACATTCTGATTCTCTTGGAATACACACATTGGGGGTTAAAAGCTGCTCGCTAGCAGCCTGTGCTGTTATGTCTGTCTGTTGCTTTGCGCTTGTGTGTGTGTGTATGTGTTTGTGTGTGTGCTGTGAGAAAAGCAGCTGAAAGTTTGACACACTGAAGAGAATACAATAACTGAGGCAGGGCCCCTTGAGCAGCTTTTGTAGGAACATCTAACACTCTCTCTTTCTTTGAAAGTTGATAAATAAGCACCAGGATCACAGCTGGAAAAGAACTGAAATCTCTACCAAGCTACAGGATACTCAAACCAAAGAATCAACAGTTCGCCAGCAGAGTTGACTAGACAGAAAAAAATCGTAAGGGCTGCAACATGTCATCATCTGCTCATCACAACTCAAGGACTGTTCTGTATAACTTTTTTAATATTTACCTACAATTGGACTTAATTCTTGGGCGTCATTCTCCGACCCCCCGCCGGGTCGGAGAATGGCCGTTAGCCGCCGTGAATCCCGCCCCCGCCGAAGTCTCCGGTACCGGAGATTGGGCGGGGGCGGGAATCGGGCCGCGCCGGTTGGCAGGCCCCCGCGTTCAATTCTCCTGCCCGGATGGGCCGAAGTCCAGCCCAGAAATTGCCTGTCCCGCCGACGTAAATCAAACCTGGTATTTACCGGCGGGACCAGGCGGCGTGGGCGGGCTCCGGGGTCCTGCGGGGGCCGCGGGGCGATCTGACCCCAGGGGGTGCCCCCACGGTGGCCTGGCCCGCGATCGGGGCCCACCGATCCGCGGGCGGGCCTGTGCCGTGGGGGCACTCTTTCCCTTCCGCCTCCGCCACGGCCTCCACCATGGCGGAGGCGGAAGAGACTCTCCCCACTGCGCATGCGCGGGAAACTTTCAGCGGCCACTGACGCACCCGCGCATGCGCCGGGAAACTGTCAGCGGCCGCTGATGCTCCCGCGCATGCGCCGCATTTCCGCGCCAGCTGGCGGGGCAACAAACGACATTTCCGCCAGCTGGCGGGGCGGAAGTCCCTCCGGCGTCGGCCTAGCCCCTCAATGTTGGGGCTAGGCCGCCAAAGATGCGCACCTTTGGTCCGGCGCGATGCCCGTCTGATTGCCGCCGTCTTTGGCGCCAGTCGGCGGACATCGCGCCGTTGGGGGAGAATTTCGCCCCGATCTCCAATCTGTATGCCTGTAGATGCATGTATTTTAACATTTCTCCTTACCTTTAAGTAGTTAATAAACTTACTCAATCTTAACTCAAGAAAATCTAGTTGAATTGGCCACTTTTTAAACATAACTATTGGGTCTGGAAAAAGTTTCCAAGGGAAACAGAATATTGTTAACTTAAAACTTCGTTGCTGCCAGCAGAGGGTGACTAAAGACATGGAGCCAGTCATCCATCCTCGCCTGGGTTTGAGACACTTACAGGTTATCCCAATCAGATGGGGTAAATCAAGGGATCTCACCTGGATCAATAATTTTTGGGGAACTTTCTGAAAGGAGGCGTTTGCAACATTATTAAAATAATTTCTGCATTGATCCCTCAGTGAGTTTTAGCAACAAAGCTAACTCCTGTTAGCATAAGGAACATGGCTGGCTTATTTCTCCCACTGAGCTCCTTTCAGTAAAATATATACATATTCAAATTGGCAATATCATCTTTTTAAATTCAAACTTTGTTGTAACCAACACTGGAGTGGGACAACGAGAGATGTCAGTTCACCCCTGCTGATCTGCTCATAACGATTTTCAAAATTGTCTGATATTAATGATTATTCTGACCTGACTGTGGAAGTCTCCTGATCACTTCATTATGATTCCTGGTCTTGGAATTTTTTCCCGTAAATGTCCATGGCTGTTTTTAATCCAAAAAGTAACTAAGCCATACAGAACTGTGTGAATCCTGCATTCAGTCATTTCTCTACCCTGTTGTGATTTCAGCCGGGATGGTAGAGGAGATGCTCCAGTTTGACCTCAGTGCCCCAGGGACAGAGAAGGGATCCTACTTTAGATTGTTATCCAGTGACCTCTGCTGGAAATATGTAGATGTTCATTGGGCACCGTACTGGCCTGATTTGTGATGGATGGACTTCTTGGTTCCATTGCTCATTGGCCACAATTTCCTTGGAGCTGCTCCCACTCTGCTGTTGCTTCTTTGTCATGAAGTGCAGTGGAAACAAAGAAAAATTGGCTTCCAGAAGGTGTGTGTGTCCAGGCCCATACAATTGTAGATTCCAGACAGGACATGCGTTCTGCAGTCACCCTCTGCTCTGAACACATGTCATTCTCTATTGAGAGATTTGCAACTCTCATGGAGGGGCATCTCCACAAACTCAATAAAGGTTTTCTGGTGTTGCATTCAGACCTGCAAGATCTACACACTGGCAGCAACCTCAGCAGGGTATTGCCAGAGTGAGAGATAGATGAGGCACCAGGTAGTTTTGCCAGTTCCTCACACATGTCTGGTGGACAAGCAATAATCCTCTTGAATTGAGTTAACTCAGGGACTCTTTAAATATAGGTCCCTATTCTGGGATTCCCAATCCCATTCCTGGATTTTCTAATTTTTGGGAGTATCTTTAAAGAGTATGGGCTGGTTCCTGTTAGCAGCCTAAATCAGGCACTCCCAACATGGCTGACCCCATTGCGGAGATAGCTATGTCCTACTCCTCTGCAATTCTCATGGGTTCAGGCCAGATTTTTAAAGAGTCGTGTTTCATGGCACATTCGAAGAGTCATGAACTCTAGTCTGCATAAGGGGGCCTTTTAAAATGTGAATTCAAAAGGACCCTTCAGGCACTCTATGCCAGGCTCTGCCCTTCCATCCACCCTCTCAGGCCCCTCATGCCCCATTCCAGATCTTTCATGTTATCCATTGCTATGTCCCCATATGTCTCCATGATTAACTCTGGCACTGCCATGTCCATTGTCCCACGATACACATTTGAGAACCAATGGACACCAATAAAACAACTTCAACAAAATGTAATCCTTTGCTAAGTTCTCCTATGCTTGAAAAAGAAAAGTCTGGCCCAAGCTAATAAAAGTGTCAATCATCCAGGCCCTTTAAATTTTAAAAAACCATAAACCGCTGAAACCACTTAACTTATGTCAACGAACATTCTGAAATTGACCGCAGAGAACAGAGTCTCAGCTGTCAATCAAACAATTTTTCCTCCTGGAGAGGCATTCTACTATTTCAATAGCTGTTTAGGCTCTCAGCCAAATTAAGCTTTACAAAGGGGGCATGAGAGGACATTGTTGATGGGTGGTGTGCATATGGTGGCATGGTCAAGGCATGAGGAGTATTTGGAGGGTGAAGGAGGTATGTGGGGTGAGGATTGAAGGGCCTTTGCGCTTGTTTTTCCTGACTAAGTCCCAAAGTACAGAGGTGGGTCTTTTAAACAGCCTGAGTCTGCACCCAGCCACCCCGATGGCTGCTTCTGCATTTATTACAAGGTTGGTTAGATCGACTATACCCAAGACTTCCAGTTGAGGCTATGTGGAGCTAAGTCGCACATTCGGCAGCTCCTGCAAAAAACTGACTTTTAGGCTCTTTTCAGGGCCCCCAACGGAATTTTTTCGCGTTTCCGGCGGTGGGCAGGAGAGTACAATAGTTTCCCGACAGTATATGACCATCAGGAAGGCGGAGGTGCAGTGGCGGAAGGCCCAGGGGGCGATTTACAAGTATGGGGAAAAGGCAAGCTGGATGCTGGCACATCAGCTTCGGAAGTGGGACGCAGCTCGGGAGATCGGGGGAGTTAAGGACAGGGGAGGGAGTGTGGTGCAGAGTGGGGTTGGCATCAATGGGGTCTTCAGGGACGTTTATGAGGAATTGTATCGGTCCGAGCCCCCACTAGAGGAGGGAGGGATGGGCCGCTTTCTGGACCAATTGAGGTTTCCGAAGGTGGCGGAGGGACTGGTGGCAGGATTGGGGGCCCCGATTGGGCTGGAGGAGCTGACCAAAGGGATAGGGAGCATGCAGGCGGGAAAGGCACCGGGGCCGGACGGTTTCCCGGTCGAATTCTATAAAAAATATATGGACCTGTTGGGCCCATTGCTAGTTAGGCCCTTCAATGAGGCAAGGGAGGGGGGGGGGGCTTTGCCCCCGAACATGTCCCGGGCACTGATCTTGATCCTGAAGCGGGACAAGGATCCCCTGCAGTGTGGATCTTACAGGCCGATTTCGTTGCTAAACGTAGATTCCAAGGTGCTGGCGAAGGTCTTAGCCACGAGGATTGAGGATTGTGTGCCGCAGATCATTCACGAAGGCCAGACGGGGTTTGTGAAGGGGAGGCAGTTGAACGCGAATGTGCGGAGGCTTCTGAACGTTATCATGATGCCGGTGAGGGAGGGGGAGGCGGAGATAGTGGTGGCGATGGACGCTGAGAAAGCCTTCGATAGGGTAGAGTGGGGGTACCTGTGGGAGGTGCTGAAGAGGTTTGGGTTTGGGGAGGGGTTTGTCAGGTGGGTTAGGCTGCTGTATGAGGTCCCGATGGCAAGT
Organism: Scyliorhinus torazame; assembly: GCF_047496885.1. Taxonomy (NCBI): domain Eukaryota; kingdom Metazoa; phylum Chordata; class Chondrichthyes; order Carcharhiniformes; family Scyliorhinidae; genus Scyliorhinus; species Scyliorhinus torazame. The sequence goes on along the minus strand of NC_092724.1, from coordinate 115,752,586 downwards.
GTGGCACGAACAGGAGGAGGTCTGAGTACTTTCGATTGCACCGAGGGACGAGGCAGGGGTCCCCCCTGTCCCCCCTGCTCTTCGCACTGGCAATTGAACCCCTGGCTATGGCACTGAGGGAGTCAAGGAACTGGAGGAGTTTGGTGCGGGGTGGGGAGGAGCATAGGGTGTCGCTCTATGCGGACGACTTGCTGCTATATGTGGCGGACCCGGTGGGGGGGGAAATGCCACAGGTAATGAGGATCCTCAGGGAATTCAGGGATTTCTCAGGGTACAAGCTCAACATGGGGAAGAGCGAGCTGTTCGTAGTTCAGCTAGGCGACCAGGAGAGGGGGATTGGCGAGCTCCCACTAAAAAGGGTGGAGAGGAGCTTCAGGTATTTGGGGGTCCAGGTGGCCAGGAGCTGGGGGGCCCTGCATAGGCTTAACTTTACAAGGCTGGTGGAGCAAATGGAGGAGGAGTTCAAGAGGTGGGACGCGTTGCCGCTGTCCTTGGCGGGTAGAGTGCAGTCAGTCAAAATGACGGTGCTCCCAAGGTTTTTGTTCCTGTTCAAGTGCCTCCCCATGTTTATCCCGAAGGTCTTTTTTAGGCGGGTCAACAGGAGTATAATGGGGGTTGTGTGGGCGCGAAGGACTCTGAGGGTGAGGAGGGTGATCCTGGAGCGGAGTAGAGATAGGGGGGGGACTGGCGCTACCCAACCTCTGTGGGTACTACTGGGCCGCCAATGCGATGATGGTGTGCAAGTGAGTGATGGAGGGGGAGGGGGCTGCATGGAAGAGGCTGGAGACGGCGTCCTGTGTGGGTACGAGTCTGGGGGCGCTGGCAACGGCGCCGCTGCCGTTCCCTCCAAGGAGGTATACCACGAGCCCGGTGGTGGCGGCTGCCCTCAAAATCTGGGGACAGTGGAGGCGGCACAGGGGGGAAGTTGGGGCCTCGGTGTGGACCCCAATACGGGGAAACCACCGGTTCGTCCCAGGGAGAACAGATAGAGGGTTTTCGGGGTGGCAAAGGGCAAGGATACGAAGGTTGGGAGACCTGTTTGTGGACGGGAAGTTTGCGAGCCTGAGTGAGCGAGAGGAGAAGTATGGGCTCCCCCTGGGGAACACCATCAGGTACTTACAGGTAAGGGAGTTTGCCAGGCGGCAGGTGGTGGAATTCCCGCAGCTGCTGCCACACACAGTACAGGACAGGGTGCTCTCGGGGGGGGGGGAGAGGAGATCTCGGAAACTTACCAGGTGATGTAGGAGGAGGAGGAGGCCTCGGTGGTGGAGGTGAAAGGTAAGTGGGAGGAGGAGTTGGGAGAGGAGATCGAGGAAGGGACGTGGGCAGATGCCCTAGGGAGGGTGAACTCTTCCTCATTGTGCGCGACGCTCAGCCTCATACAGTTTAAGGTGCTGCAGAGGGCACACATGACCGGGACAAGGATGAGCCGGTTCTTTGGGGGTGAGGACAGGTGTGTTAGGTGCTCAGGGAGCCCAGCAAATCACACACATATGTTCTGGGCATGCCCAGCGCTGGAGGAATTTTGGAAGGGCGTAGCGAGGACGGTGTCGAGGGTGGTAGGATCCAGGGTCAAGCCGGGCTGGGGGCTTGCAATATTTGGGGTGGCAGAGGAGCCGGGAGTGCAGGAGGAGAAAGAGGCCGGAATTCTGGCCTTTGCGTCCCTGGTAGACCGGCGAAGGATTCTCCTTCAGTGGAAAGATGCGAGGCCCCCAAGCGTGGAATCCTGGATCAATGATATGGCGGGGTTCATTAAATTGGAGAGGGTGAAATTCACCTTGAGAGGGTCGGTACAAGGGTCCTTTAGGCAGTGGTAACCGTTCTTAGACGTCCTGGCAGAACGGTAGACATTGGTCAATGGCAGCAGCAGCTCGGGGGTGGGGGGTTTACTTTATTTTTGTTTTTGTTATTTACACTGGGGGGGTCTGAGGGGGTGTATATATTTGTTGTGTTAAGTCGGGGTGTTAATGTTAATTTATTATTTATGTGCAGGGGGGAGGGGTATGGAGGGTTGCTTTTTTGGACTGTGTTTTGTACTTAACCCTGTTGGGTTCCTTTTTCATTTTTTTACTGATATTTTATGAAAACCTTAATAAAAATTATTTTTTTTAAAAAAGATCGACTCCACCCAGCATCTGTCCATCATCAATGAGGGTCCCATCTTTCTGGGCACGTTTTCCCAAGGTTGGCAGGCTGAACTGGGAATTTTCCTGACTCCCCCTACTTACCTGGGAAATGAACATACAGGGCATGATCAGTCTCCTCTTTTTGACATTCATCATCAAGGCTTCCAGTGACACCTCCATGAACCTAGGAACGCTCTCTTCTCCCATATGCTTCACTTGTACAGCTCCTATTTTAAGCCAGTAACAGTACAGGCAACCAGCAACAGCTTCCTTCAACTGAGACCAACATTTTTAAAAGAGGGACAGACTGCCTTTAAGAGAGACACGCTGGCTGCACCACGTGATAATGCTGTACCTTGCTCGGTTCCCAGCTAAGTGCTCAGGCAGCCAGCAGCACAGACCCTGCTCAGTCCAACGTTACAATAATTCAAATGAGGAGGCAGCACCAGGTTTGAGTGCATGCATCAGCAGGAGCGGGCACGGGAAGATCACAGGTTGCAAATTGCAACACTTAGAACCCAAAAGCTGGAGCCTTAACAAACCTTTAGCCCATTGCATGTGGGACAATCTGCTTGTTCTGCCTCTCCCACCTCCACACCTTTTCAAACTCAAAGTTTCTTCATAGTTCTGTGCAATTGATCATGTTCTGAGATGAGAGACATTTAATTGGGTCCTAATAGTAAAAAAAAAAGTGTTTGTGCAGACAAGTTCCATGAATGCAGCTGCTACAATTCAGAATAATGCTATATTTTTGTTTATTAAGATAAAACATTTGATTTAATTCAATTCAATTTTAATTTCAATTCAAATTATAATTAAACATTGAGGAAATAAAGTCACAAAATATGGGTCATTTTTCAAATGGAGATGATTGATGGCCAGAATTTGTTATGATCGCCAGACCTGGAATTTTGCCTGCATTATGGGCTTTTTCTGGCTGCCAAGCCTCCGATACTCTGGACACTTGCTCATGTCGAGACAGAAATGGATTTTCACAGTAACTTCATTGCGGTGTTAATGTAGGCCTACTTGTGACAATAATAAAGATTATTATTAAATGCATTGTTCACCAAATTGGTAAAAGCCAAAAAATCAGCATACGGTACCCATGCCTGAAACAGGCAGGCATCTTAATTTCAAATGCAAAGGCCTAACCTCGCTGTTCTGATATGTGGCTGTTAAATGTTACAGGGTTCAACAAACAAAAACACATTTCAAAATGTACTTGCTTGAAATGTGGATACAGGAGGATTGCTCACACATTAAAGGAATGTGAGTGGCTATCGGCTGCTGTTTCCTCCCTCACCCCCAACCACATTTGCCATCTCTTCCCTCCTCTTCCGAACACCACTGTTGCTAGTCCCTGCTCTGTGTGCTCTGCTATCTTCCATCCCCTGCTCAGTTACTGCCCCCTTTCACTTCAGTCACCTACCCCCATCTCACTTACTTGAGGGCTGTTGTGACATTAGGTATGTCCTTCAATCGATGAGGTGCTTGTTATCCTCTGCCGCACACACATTGATGGGACTGAGGCCCAACGTTAAGGTGAACCTTCCTCACCATTGGGGACCGATGCTCATTCCCTATTCCCTCAGCACACCCAATGCCCAAATTTCGAGACCGTTAACATCTTTCCATTTCTTCAATGCAAGTTGTACATTGCATAAGCTTCAAACAGCAGATGTATTGATGAATACATTAAAGAGATTCATTCATAGGGTGGCATGTGGCATAGTGATTAGCACAGGGACTACAGCGCTGAGGACACGGGTTCGAATCCCGGCCCTGGGTCACTGTCCATGTGGAGTTTGCACATTCTGCCCATGTCTGCGTGGGTTTCACGCCCACAACCCAAAGATGTGCAGGTTAGATGGATTGGCCATGCTAAATTGGAAAAAAAAATGATTGGGTACTCTAAATGTATATTAAAAAAAGAGATTCATTCATTAATAATTTCTTCACTTTGTTGCTAGGAGACACTAAAGTGACTTTGTCTAGACTGTTGGTTCCAATGTGACTTTGCTTCTTCAGGATTTTAGTGTTACTTGCCTGGCTCTTATCCTGTAAATTTTATTGATTGAAATGCAGAACCGTGCTCCACCAGTTTAAGTGACATCATTCTGAATCATATTTTGTTTCAACGCCAGTCTTTAGTTTCTACTGTCATCACCAGGGGCCTGTTGTGATTTACGGTGTAGAAAACTGAAGGACTGCAGCTTTTCTGCTACCTTCATATTCCTGTTCTTGTGATTGTTTTGAGTTTAAGCCATTTTTTTAAACCTGAAAAACTTGGATTTTTAAAAGTGCCTGTGCAGGTTTCCTGAATTTACTAACAAAAATAAACTCAGTTATGGTGGATCTTGCGAATTACTGCAGATTAACTGGTCGAAGCCTGTCAAGATTCCTATCCATAAGTTTAAATTGCTCCTGGAGTAAGTGTGGTAGTAGTGGTGGTGTGGATGTGGTGGGGGTGGGGGGGGGGGGGGGGGGGGGGGCGCGATGCGCAGAGCAGAGCAACAAAACTACTTCTGAACAAATCAGATGTCAGAATGTTGAATAATACTCCTCCCGAATGTAAACTTCTGTGGTAAACCACTGTATTGTATTATACTGTTGTATTGTTACATGCCTGGGTTTGTCCCTGCTGGCTCCGAACCTCTATAGTATATAATACGTGTATTGTGGTAAACTGCCACTGTATTATATGTAATGTGGTAAAACACTGCCTGCTGGCTCCACCTCTCTTCGAGCTCGGTATAAAGGTGGCTAGTCTCCGCCGCTGCCTCAGTTCGGGATCCGACGCCAGGAGGCTTTCTGTTTAGTTTATTAAAGCCTCAGTTACGTTCACCACTCGTTGTGTGTTCATTGATGGCATATCAATTTAATAAACTAAACGACTAAGATGAATTCATCGCTCAAGTCTGATCGCCTGGAGCTGGACCCACAGGCAGCCGACGTCACTGCAACATTCGAGCACTGGCTAAGCTGCTTCGAAGCGTACCTCGGATGCTCCACCGAAGACTTCACCGACCTCCAAAAGAAGCAGATCCTCAACGCACGGGTGAGCCCGCAAGTCTTTCTTCTCGTCAGGGTCGCCTCCTCGTATACGGAGTCGATAAGGCTGCTGAAGGGACAATATGTGAAGTCTGTAAACGAGGTGTATGCTAGGCACCTTCTTGCCACGAGACGACAACGTCCTGGGGAATCGCTAGCAGAATTCCTGCGTGCCTTGCGGGTACTCAGCCGGAACTGTGATTACCAGGTGGTATTGGCTACCCAACACGCGGAGCTGTTGATCAGGGACGCTTATGTCACGGGCATGAAATCGAGCTACATCCGCCAGCGATTGCTAGAAGGGGGTACACTCGGCCTCCCAGAGACAGTGCAGCTCTCAAACTCGCTGGAGGTGGCCTACCAGAACATGGAGGCCTACACTTCCGACCGCACGGCATCCTCGTGGACCTTGTGGGCACACCCGTCATCCGACCTGAGTGCGGCGTAAGCCGGTGCCACGCAGCAGCCCGCCAACGCCGGAAGACCGAAGTGCTACTTTTGCGGCCAGGGGAATCATCCCAGACAACGCTGTCCTGCATGGAACGCGACTTGCAATGGCTGTGGGAGGAAGGGCCACTTTGCGAAAGCCTGCCAGGCCCAATCTCTCCCTAAAACCTCTAGGCCCAGCAGTGCTGCCGGCTGCCTGTCGGGGCTGCCCCCAGCTGCCGTGCCACCTGCCATGCGTGACCCGTGGGTGCCTCCATCTTCGCAGCCATCTTCGTGCCACTCGCCACACACGACCCATGGGGGCCGCCATCTTGGGACCGCTCTGCAGCCTCCCGGGAGCCCTGCTCACCCGACCGTACGCTGGCTGTCGCTACCTCCAACCAGCCTACCCATCACCTTCCGAAGCTCGCCTCCATCACGCTCGACCAGTCCCGTGCTCATCACCTCAAAAAATCGTCGATGACCGTCCGGATCAACGGGCACGAGATGGCCTGCCTGTTCGACTCCGGGAGCACAGACCGCTTCATACACCCAAATCCGGTGAGGCATTGCTCCCTCCCAATCTTACCCGCGACCCAGATAATCTCCCTGGCTTCCGGATCACATGCAATAGAAATCCGGGGGTACTGTGTCGCGACCCTTGCTGTACAAGGCGTAGAGTACACTAACTTCAAACTCTACGTCCTTCCCCATCTCTGCGCTGCCCTATTACTGGGGCTCGACTTCCAGTGCCACCTCCAAAGCCTTACTTTAAAGTTTGGCGGATCCCTGCCCCCCCCTCACCGTCTGTAGCCTCGCGACCCTTAAGATCGCCCCACCCTCGCTCTTCGCTAACCTCACCCTGGACTGTAAGCCCGTCGCTACTAGGAGCAGGCGATACAGTGCCCGGGATAGGACCTTTATGAGGTCGGAGGTCCAGCGACTCCTACGAGAGGGGATCATTGAGGCTAGTAACAGCCCCTGGAGAGCCCAACTGGTGGACGTCAAGACTGGGGAGAAGAACCGGACGGTCATCGACTACAGTCAGACCATCAACCGGTACACGCAGCTCGATGTGTACCCCCTCCCCCGCATATCTGACATGGTCAATCAGATTGCACAGTATCGAGTCTTCCCCACAGTTGACCTAAAGTCCACGTACCACCAGCTCCCTATCCGCCCGGATGACCGACAATACACTGCCTTCGAGGCAGATGGCCGCATCTACCACATCCTCAGGGTTCCCTTCGGCGTCACCAATGGCGTCTCGGTCTTCCAACGGGAAATGGACCGAATGGTTGAGCAGTACAGGCTGCGGGCCACGTTCCTGTAATTAGATAATGTCACCATCTGTGGCCATGACCAGCAGGACCATGACGAAAACCACCGGCACTTCCTCCACACCGCCAAACTCCTGAACCTCACTTACAATAAGGAACAATGCGTTTTCCGCATGACCTGCCTAGCCATCCTTGGCTACGTTGTGGAAAACGGAGTCCTAGGGCCTGACCCCGACCACATGCACCCCTCCTGGAACTCCCCCTCCCCCACTGCCCCAAGGCCCTGAAGACATGCCTGGGGTTCTTCTCCTACTATGCCCAGTGGGTCCCCAATTATGCGGACAAGGCCCGTCCGCTTATCAAATCCACTGTTTTACCCCTGACGGCTGAGGCACGCCTGGCCTTCAACCGCATCAAGGCAGATATTGCCAAAGCCACGATGCACGCTGTGGATGAGTGCATTCCATTCCAGGTGGAGAGCGATGCGTCAGACTTTGCACTGGCCGCTACCCTCAACCAGGCGGGCAGGCCCGTGGCTTTCTTCTCCCGTACCCTCCATGCCTCCGAAATTCGACACTCCTCCGTCGAAAAGGAAGCCCAAGCCATTGTAGAAGCTGTGCGACATTGGAGGCATTATCTGGCCGGCAGGCGATTCACTCTCCTCACTGACCAACGGTCGGTTGCCTTCATGTTCAATAACACACAGCGGGGCAAGATCAAGAATGATAAGATTCTGAGGTGGAGGAGCGAGCTCTCCACCTACAACTACAATATCTTGTATCGGCCTGGGAAGCTCAATGAGCCCCCAGATGCCCTATTCCGTGGTACATGTGCCAGGGCACAAGTTGACCGACTCCGGGCCCTCCACAAAGACCTCTGCCACCCAGGGGTCACCCGTGTTTTTCACTTTATCAAGGCTCGCAACCTGCCTTGTCCCATCGAGGAGGTCAGGACCATGAACAGGGACTGCCAGGTCTGCGCGGAGTGCAAACCGCACTTCTATCGGCCAGACAGAGCACACCTCATTCCCCTTTGAGCATCTCATCATCGATTTCAAAGGGCCTCTCCCCTCCACTCAAGATTCCCCTTTCCCATCCCATGCCCTGACATGACCTCTGCCACCATCATCAAGACCCTGCACAGTCTTTTCACCTTGTTCGGGTTCCCCACCTACATCCATAGTGATCGGGGTTCCTCCTTCATGAGCGACGAGTTGCGTCAGTTCCTGCTCAGCAAGGGCATCGCCTCCAGCAGGACGACCAGCTGCAACCCCCGGGGCAACGGACAGGTGGAGAGGGAGAACGCGACGGTCTGGAAGGCCGTCCTTCTGTCCCTACGGTCTAGAATCTCCCAGTGTTGCGCTGGCAGGAGGTCCTCTCCGATGCGCTCCACTCCATCCGGTCGCTCCTGTGTACTGCCACAAACGAGACTCCTTACGAGCGTATGTTTGCCTTCCCCAGGAAGTCTAACTCCGGGGTCTCACTCCCATCCTGGCTGACAGTCCCAGGGCCCGTCCTCCTCCGGAAGCATGCGAGGAGCCATAAATCAAATCCCCTCGTCGAGAAGGTCCTGCTCCTCCATGCCAACCCACAATATGCCTACGTGGGTTGGCATGGACGGGCGGCAGGACCTAGTCTCCCTCCGGGATTTGGCACCTGCAGGTTCCCCAGCGACCATCACCACCATCCCCGACCCTACACTGTCTCCCCCACCTCTACCCATCTACCTCAAGAGCTGGCACCTGCAGGCCCACCGGCGACCATCACCACCATCCCTGCCCATACACCACCACCCCCTCCACCGACTTAACAACTGGGTGAAGAAGAGGACAACAGGCTCCCGGACACGCAGGTCTTGACACCAGTGCCCACACCACAGCTGGGACTGAGGCGATCACGGCGGAAGGTCAGGCCCCCGACAGACTTGATCTTTAAGCCCACTTCACCCCCGCTGGACTCTTTTTTTAACAGGGGGTGAATGTGGTAAACCACTGTATTTTATTGTATTGTATTGTTCCATGCCTGGGCTTGTCCCTGCTAGCTCCGCCTGTGGCTCCTCCCCTCGGGCTCATGTATAAAGGTGGCTGGTCTCCGCCTCTGATCCAGTTCAGGATCAGAGGCCAGGAGGTTTTCTGTTCAGTGCATTAAAGCTTCAGTTACGTTCACCACTCATCGTGTGTTCATTGATGGCATATCAAAAGTCAATCTGAACATGTTATTTGGGTATGGCAGATAGACTTGAAGCACGGTCATTAAAGTTTGGTGATAAAGCTGAATGCCAGACTTGTTAATGTTAGTGGTGCTTCCTGTTTCACTCAACTCCAATGTCAAGCCTGGAGTGTTACTTTAACAACAGTTGGCTGGTCTGTCAGATAACGCTCAGCAAAATTAAAGCAGACACATTGTGAAGTGGGTGAATGGAAGGAATTCCAGTAAGGAGCTGCTGGCTTTTCTAAGCACACATTATTGGGTCAACTTTATGTTTAAAACCCAGAAAGCATTGATCTATACTCTCACCGCTGCATATCTGGTAGAGTTCTTTAATTTATATCATATAGAGGGAGCTAGTGCATCTTAGAGCTGAATTTAAACTGACACTGCAGGTGGAGAAGTCAAATAGTGCCATGTTCTGTTCATTAACAAAGCTTGCATTTATTCAAATCTTTTGCTCTTTGGAATAAATCGATCACAAGGTAAGAATCATGCATTGTCTAAATGTGTTTTCATAGTCTGAAAAACATAATTAGGCACTTCAGGTTAGTTTTCAAAAGAACTGCACAGCCTGTACAGAAGAAAGCATTTGGAAAAGAAATCGATCTTAATTTTAATAAGTTCAGCAACCTCCCGGAGGCAGTTTTATTAAAGCTGGTGTGGAAAGCTGGATGCGTTGTTTGATTCAAAGTCAAGTGTCTTTCCCCACATCTGGTTTCTTCACCTTCTCAATATTGTCCGTGTCTGTCCTGACTTTTCCAGCACTGCTTCTGATACTTTTATTACCTCTATTAATTTTATACCTTTAGTACTTCAAAGCCTGGCCTTTCAAAAGTGGTTCTTGTTGCGTCAGCAACCCCCCCCCCCCCCCCACTCACTCCCCCCTCCCGCCACCACCGTAGCCGCACCCCCCCCCCCCCCCCCCGCCCATCCCCCTCCCTTTTTCTACCTTCAACAAACTGCACTTGATCGTAAAAAGATAATGCTGTGGATGTTGGAAATCTGAAATAAAGACAGAAAATACTGGAAATGTTCAGCAGGCCCAACAGCGTATGTGGAGAGAGATGTGGAGGTAACGTTTCAGGTAATGACCTTTCCCATGAGAACCTCAGTTCCAGTTCTGATGGAAGATCACTCCCTGAAATGTTAACCGTTTCTCTCTGCACAGATACTGTGTAATTTCAGCATTTTCCGTGTTCATGCTACTGATCTGACCTGCTTCAAGCCCTACATTTCCATTGCAACAGTCCTCCCAGGGCTCCAGTAATTTCCCTAAGAATCACTTTCAAGATCCTTGTCCTCAACTTTAAATGCCTTCATGGCTTCACCCTGTTTTCACTGGTTTACCCCTTAGTACCTCTTTTCTTTGCTCCAATATTGGGAACTACTCTTTCAGCCTTCTGGTACATTCTGCCAAAATCCCTTTGCCAAACCCAACCCCTTTGTGCTTTCAAAAACCAGCTCAGGATTTCTGTGCTTCACCCTTTAAAGTAATTCTCATTCTCAGTCTTTGCAAACTTCTCATTGATCTGTAAAGCACTCTGGATATATCTTCAAAGCTCAGAGGACCTTGTAAAAGCAACTTGCAATTATTTACTTTTTGCCTGATCAGTCATATTCCACGACATTAAATATTCTGCTACATTGAAAAAGATCCAAATTACAATATATTTCAATCCAGTTATAATACTTGGGCTGTAACTTGTTTGTTTGATACCTTCAGTCACAGCTTTTCAGTGTGGGAATATTTGAAAGTCTAGCATGCTGATTATCAACTAGTTTCAGTCACAACGTGAATGTTCCTTCTGCGACCAGCAGGTTCTGGAGTGGGACTTGAACTCAGAGCACCTGACTCACAGGAAGTGGTGATACATGCTAAATCGCAACACCCAAAATGAACTGCAGTAACGCACCAAGGGTCCTTTGGCAGCACCTCCCAAAACCGCGGCCGCTACCATCTAGAAGGAAAATGGGCAGCAGATACCAAGGGACACCAATCGCCTGGAAGTTCCCCTCAAAATCACTCATAATCCTGACTTGGAAATATATTGCCATTCACTTACTGTCACTAGGTCAAAATCCTGGAATTCCCCTCCCTTACAGCAATGTGGGTGCGCCTACACCTCAGGGACTGCAGCGGTTCAAGAAGACAGCTCACCACCACCACCTCTGAGGGCAACTTGAGATGGGCAAAAAATGATGGCCTAGCCAGCGATGCCCATATCGCATAAGTTATTTTTTTTTTAAACCCTTGGCCTGTACCTGAAAAATAAATTCTAATCTAATTTTGTGTGATGAGTGTGGGAATTTTCTAAAGAGGTGCTGATCCAAAATCATTCAGGCCTGGATTTTGACACTGGGGTTGGGAGGGCAGAGTTGGCATCTTTTCCAGCTTCACCCATGAGCTGAGTTTCCCATCCTGTCTCTCCTCCATCAAAAACACTGCTGCCTCCAATCTTAAAAACATTTCTCACCTCCACCTCTGCCTCCACCCATTTATTGGTGAATCCTTCATCCATGCCTTTGCACCTCCAGTTACGTGGCTGATGTCCCAATCTGAACTTCAGTTCATCCAGACGCTCTGCTGCTCACTTGTTTTTCTGGGCTACGATCTGTTAGCATATTACTGCTGCCTTTGCTTAGATTGGCTCCCAATTCCCCAATTTAATCTTAAGGGCCTTATAATTCTATCACCTCCTCCTTCCCTACAAAGTCCCAGAAACTAACTGTTCCTCTGGGTCTGGCCTCTTCTACCTCTCTTCACCCTTTAGCTTACCAATAGTGGCTATAGCTGCAGACACTATTGCCCCACGCTCTGGAATTCTGTCTCTGAACCTCGCCACATCTTCCTCGCCACTTCTCAGACCTCTTAAAGTCTTTCTCTTTGCTGACATCTCCTTCTTTGGTTCAGTATGGGTGGCACGATAGCACAGTGGTTAGCACTGTTGCTTCACAGTGCCAGGGACCAAGATTCGATTCCCGGTTTGGGTCACTGTCTGTGCAGGGTCTGCACATTCTCCCTGCGTCTGTGTGGGTTTCCTCCGGGTGGTACGATTTCCTCCCACATGTCCCGAAAGATGTGCTTGTTAGGTGAATTGGACATTCTGAATTCTCCCTCAGTGTACCTGAAGAGGCGCCGGAGTGTGACGACTAGGGGATTTTCACAGTAACTTCATTGTCGTGTTAATGTAAGCCTACTTGTGACACTAATAAAGATTATTTTATTATATATCCATTTTTTCTATGCTGTAACGTTTTTGAATATTGAAGGTTCGATTTAAATGGGCATGGGGGCACAGTGGTTAGCACTGCTGCCTCACAGGGGCAGGGACCTAGGTTCAATTCCGGCCTTGGGTGACTGCCTGTTGTGGAGTTTGCATGTTCTCCCCGTGTCTGCTTGGGTTTCTTCCGGCTGTTCTGGTGTCCTTCCACAGTCCAAATATGTGCAGGTAAGGTGGATTGGCCATGTTAAAATTTCCCCTTGGTGTCAAAGGTGTGCAGGTGAGGTGTGGCTACAGGGATAGGGCAAGGGGTGGCAGGGCAAGGGGTGGCCCAGATAGGGTGCACTTTCAGAGGGTTGGTACAGACTTGAAGGGCCAAATGGCCTCCTTCTGCACTGTCGGGTTTCTATGGATTCTATTCTATGGAAATGCAAGTTTCTGTTATTAAGTGTTATGGGAGATTAAAATAATAACAATATTGGAAGTTAATGGTAAATAAATGGATGCAATTCTAAACTAGCTTTGTCATTTGCCACCAACACTGCCTTGCCCGCTCAGTATTTTCACCGTCACCCCCAAGCCAAGATGGTAAACCAAGCAACATGCTTTCAGGTCCAGGACATTGGAATTATTAAATTGCCCTCTAAGTGATATACGAGTACCTTCCATCCTCTCTTGTGAAGAAGTTTCTAGAATCTGTTTGAAAGCCACATGACATTACTGACATGCTTAGATTTCCCCCCCCCCAGAAATATACTTTATTAATAAAGTTTATAAAAGTATATTACTTGAAAATTACAGAAGGTGCCATAAAACCTGACTTGTCTCCATTATGTGTGTTCCGTTCTCAGGGGCCTTTCCACAATTACAATTCCCTTGATATTTACAGTATGGATTCCATATCTGGCATACTGTCTGAGAGCAAAACCTTTCAAACTGAAAGTGCAATGAAATTCAACTTTCCTCAATAGGGGTGTTCCTCTCTGAGATGCTTCAATACAAGTACAATACCCTTGTCTTCACAAAGTACATTCAATGACAGGCATGCCCAAGGTGTTCTACAAACGTTCCAGCTCCTGGGATCTATCCTGCACACTACCTGCTGGTGAGCCAATGTGCTACCATACCATTAGCTCGAACCATATTCAGAATATGTTGAGCTGACTGTGAACTGTTTTTAACATATCTTAATTTCAATTAATATATTGACCACCAACTCGCCACCCGCCCCCCCCCCCCCACACCCCCAATAAAAAATGGCAGAGTCTGGGATTTGGATTTAGCATCAGCGTATAAAGGATAAAATAACATAGGAATTCACAGGATACATTCAGCTTGAAAATAAACTCAATTCCACTGTCCTGAACACACTGGGTAATGTGTTTGCCATGTGCTGTCGCTGATCGCAGCATGCCAAAAACCCGAGCTGGAGTAGAGTCTTTGGAGTGGAAGCTAAACAATTCTCTTTTCAATATGGCTGCTATCATTAATATTTCACTTCCATTTTTGATGGAGGTCCCCCACAGTCTGCACATATATTTTTTTTAAACCAACACAACAGTTAAACATGTTGAGCCACTTTTGAACAATCGGCCCTTTTAATTGGAAGTGGAAGCACCAGTTAGGGGGTCTGTAAAACCAATGTTCCAGTGAGAAGACAGATTTAAAATCAGCTGAAAACAATTTTAGCTGGGATATTATTGCAAAATTTTGAAACAAACTACTCCAGCTGGACTGAGGGAGAGACTGAGAATGCCAATGTCCTCCAAGAGTCCTGATGTCTCTTCCTACTTTAGGACTCCAGGGGCGTCATTCTCCGACCCCCCAGAGGGTCGGAGAATGGCCGTTGGCCGCCGTGAATCCCGCCCCCGCCCCCGCCGAAGTCTCCGAAGGGAGAAAAGTCGGCGGGGTGTTAATGGCGCCGCTGCCGCGGAGAATGTCACGGGTCTGCGCAAGGCAGCCGATTTTCGGCCTTCCGATATTCTCCCTTCCGGATGGGCCGAAGTCCCGTCGACGTGATGACCGTTCACGTCGACGTAAATTAAACCTCCTTTTCATCGGCGTGACCCTGTGCTCCAGGTTCACGCCGACCAGCGTGGAGGTGAGTGACGGCCTGGGGGATTGGCTCTGGGCAGGCGATGGCGTGGCCGCAGTCTGAATGCATGAGGAGAGGTGTGTCTCGGGTTGTGTGTGTGTGCGGCGGGCGGGGTGGTTAGAGTAGGCTGGGCTCCGGGGGAGTGCTGGGAGGGGGTCCGTGACGGGGAGGGGGATGGGGGTGTCCGTGCCGGGGTGGAGGTTGCGGGGGGGGTCCGTGCCGGGGAGGGGGATGGGGGTGTCCGTGCCGAGGTGGAGGTTGGGGGGGGCCGTGCCGGGGTGGAGGTTGGGGGGGGGTCCGTGCCGGGGTGGAGGTTGGGGGGGGGGTCCGTGCCGGGGAGGGGGGATGGGGGGGTCCGTGCCGGGGTGGAGGTTGGGGGGGGGTCCGTGCCGGGGTGGAGGTTGGGGGGGGGGTCGGGGCCGGGGAGGGGGGATGGGGGGGGTTCCGTGCCGGGGTGGAGGTTGGGGGGGGGTCCGTGCCGGGGTGGAGGTTGGGGGGGGGGGTCCGTGCCGGGGAGGGGGGATGGGGGGGGGGTCCGTGCCGGGTTGGAGGTTGGGGGGGTCCGTGCCGGGGAGGGGGATGGGGGTGTCCGTGCCGGGGTGGAGGTTGGGGGGGGGGGTCCCTGCTGGGGAGGGGGATGGGAGGGCAAGTGAGTTGGTCCACCTGGCCAGGTGCCAGCCTCCAACAGTTGGACCCATGCGGTCCATGCCACCTGGCTGGGGGGAGGAGGGGATATGGGCAATGATGACATGTCGTCGTTCCCCCCCCCCACCAGGCCGTCATGTTTTCCGATCATCCAGCGATGTTGGCCGCCGTGGCGGCAGCCGCTCATGTCTATGTTGCCCTGGATGAGGAGGAGGAGGAGGAGGAGCGTGCCAGAGAGGCGGCGCAGGCTGCTGCAGAGGGGCAGGCGGCAGCCGCCCAGGCTGGAGGGACACCCGACTGACAGGACGAGGAGGGGGAGGAGGACGTCGCGGCCCCATGGCAACGGAGGCACCCGAGGGCGCCCCATGTGTACCGGCCCAGGCAGTCTTACCAGGACCTCACGGACCGGGAATGCAGGAGGAGACTCCGGATGAGCCGGGAAACCATGGCACACATCTGCCACCTGCTGGCACACCTGTCACCGCGTGGCACTGGCGGGGGACACGCTCTCCCCGTGTCCATCAAGGTTACGGTGGCCCTGCACTTTTATGCAACGGGGTCATTCCAGGCACCGAGTGGGGACCTGTCCGGCATATCGCAGACATCGGTGCACCGGTGCATCCGGGCAGTGACAGATGCCCTATATGCCATGGCGCACCGCTACATCTGCTTCCCTGTGGACCGGGCCAGCCAAGATGCCCAGGCCGTGGGCTTCTCTGCCGTGGCCGGGTTCGCCATGGTCCAGGGCGCGATCGATGGGGTGCACGTCGCCGTGCGGCCACCTGCAGATAACAGGGCCGTGTTCACTAATAGGAAGGGGACCTATTCGATGAACATACAGATGGTCTGCGACCACCGCATGATGATCCTGCATGTCTGCGCCCGTCACCCAGACAGTGTACACGACTCATTCGTGTTGTCACGGTCATCCATCCCCGGCATGTACGAGGGACGCCATCCCCGGCTGAGGGGCTGGTTGCTGGGCGACAGGGGCTACCCATTGCGATCTTGGCTGATGACGCCTGTACGGAGGCCACGCAATGAGGCGGAGAACCGCTACAATGATGCCCATGTAGCGACAAGGGGAGTGATAGAGAGGTGCTTTGGCATGCTGAAGATGCGTTTCAGGTGCCTGGACCTCTCTGGGGGCGCCCTCCAGTATCGGTCAGATAGGGTCGGCCGCATCATTGTGGTGTGCTGCGTCCTGCACAACATAGCCCAACAGAGGGGTGATGTGCCGCAGGCAGAGAAGGGCGGAGTGGAGGAGCAGCAGGAAGAGGCGCAGTCCTCCCCAGATGAGGGGGCTGGGGGTAATGGTCAGGGCAGACGGGGTAGACACAGGCGGGTGGCTGTCCACCGTTACCGGCTGGCCCAGCGGGCACGGGACAGACTGATAGCCGGGTAGTATGGCCACAGACCGCACACCATGGCAACAGCTGACCACCCACACCCCCCACCCATCCACCCACCCAGCACCCTCACCCCCCTCCCCAACCCCACCCACCCCACCCGCATGCACACCACCCCCACCCCCCCATTGCCGATCCACCTGCGGCACAACGGGCCGGGCTCACACAGTTGCGGGTGGACGCGTGTCTATCGCAGGCCATGGAGGATGATGACAACCCGCCCTGCGGTGAGCTCCTGGCTCTACATCGTTGGACTATGTCTGACCCATGGCCACAGTACCGCCATCCACCCGGACCATCCCTGCATGCGGCTGTGACACTGCAGCGCACGGTCCCGTCCTCTGCCCGGGGGATGTTGATGGCGGCCCAGGGGGAAGGGGGCAGACTCACCTGGGGCTGAAGTAAGACCACCCCTCACACACACACTTGCGCTCAACGTACATGACACCCCCACACACTTTGGACAGAGCACAAAGGCAGCTTCTGTAGGTGTAACATTGACTTTAATAACCAAAGGAGTTCATGCACGTGCCCTAGCCCCTAAAACTCATCTGTGCCCTGCAACCGTGCCAACTTACTCAGTGTCTAATTGTTTGGCCTTACGGGCCCTTTGACTACGTCTACGTGGTTCCCCAGACGGTACAGCAGAACTGGAGGTGGACTCCTGTGATTCCTGCCCTCTGACATTGGATCCCTTTGGCGGCCGTTTCCCGGGGCGTCCTGGCCTCGATGGGCCAGGCTGCGGCCCGGGCGACTGGGATGGCGAGCTGCCAGGCTGTCCTGCCCGTTGCCCACCCGATGCACCTGGGACGGAAGGGGGGGAGTCCGAGGTGTCGCGGTGTACCGGGACCTCCCCTACAGAGGGAGCCGGGACGGACCACACCACCTCCTCCTCCCTCGGGGTGCCCGATGGCCCCCAGGCCTCTATATGGGTGGGGGATGCGAACGGACTGGCCATCCGACGCCCCCCCGACATCTGGCGCTGCCACTCCTGGAGGCCCGTGCTGGTATCGACAGGGGTCTGCAGGTTTGCAGCCATGGAGCCCAGGGGGTTGGCAAACCCTGTCTGTGACAGTGCGACGCCGGCTCGCACAAGGCCACTGGCGCCGATTCCCTCAGCGATGGCCTGCTGAGACTGGGCCATGGCCTGCTGAGACTGGGCTATGGCGTTGAGCGCCTCTGCCATCTGGCGCTGGCACTGGCTCATGGCCTCCTGTGAGAGGGCAGCCATTTCCTGGGCCACAGACGCCGCCTGCACGGAAAGCCCCAGGCCTCGCAAACCGTTCCCCATGTCTAACACTGTCGCACCCATTGCCTCCACCGCGGACGCCACCCGTGCGGTGTCGGCCTGGGTGGCACGCATGACCGGCACCACTTCCAGCTCCTGGACGCGGGTGGACTCCTCCACCTGCGACCGCAGCCGCCGCAAGCCGCCCGTCACCCTCTTCGCTTGTCTCCGGGTCGGTGGTTGCATCGGATCTATGTGTGGGTGTGGCAACTCCAGGAACCCGAGATCCATCTGGGCGGCAGATGTTCGCTTGGGCTGGGCTGCCCTCCGACCGCCCGGCCCCTCTGCTGCTCCTACCTCCACCTGCTGTACTGGGATGGCTGTGTTGTGCGCACCAGTGAGTGTACCAGACGCCTCATCACTAAAGTGCACAACCGTGGTGAGTGTTTCTGCGATGGTGGAGGGTGTTGGTGACAGCAGTGGCGTTGTGTCGTGCTCTTCGTCCCACTCTGAGTCCATGGCACTTTGGGGTGGGGGTTCGTCTCCACCCATCCACTCTGAGTCACTGTCCGGTATTTCGTCTTCCTGGGTAGTGCTGTCCCGGGTACTGCTGTCCCGGGTAGTGGTGTCCTGGGTAGTGGTGTCCTGGGTAGTGGTGTCCTGGGTAGTGGTGTCCTGGGTAGTGGTGTCCTGGCTCGGATGTGACGGGGGCCTGTGGCTGCCCCCTCATCGCTGGGTGGTCGCTCCCGCACGTGACGGGGGTGTCGTCTCCCTGTTGCTTCAGGTCTCTCCGTCTCCCGTGGTGTGCGAGGGGCATCCTGCGAGCGTCGCATGCTGGAGGGTGCGGGTCTCTCCGTCTCCCGTGGTCTCCGAGGGGCATCCTGCGGGCGTCGCATGCCGGAGGGTGCGGGTCTCTCCATCTCCCGTGGCCTCCGAGGGGCATCCTGCGGGCGGTCTGCATCTGCGGGGATGGGTGCCTGGACGTTTGGTCCTGCAATACACAATGAAGCATGCATGGTTAGACATCAGGCAGTGATCAGGTGATACGGGGGAGGGGGATATAGGGGAGGGGGGATATGGGGACGGGCTGTCGGTGGCTCACTTGCTACTACGCCCCCGACCTCTGCATCAGCAACCTCCCGGTCCTCAGGTCCACCAGCCAGTTCCAGGGCCCTTTCCTGGTGTTTGGTCAGTGGCCTCTCATCAGCGGGGCCTCCTCCAGTCCTCACATGCTCCCTATTGTTGTGTGCGCGCTTCTCCTGTGGGGGGGGGGGGTGGCAGGGGTAAAAGGCAACACTGTTAGGCAGGTATATGAATGCACGCCATCGGTTGCGCGTGCATTGCAGAGATTAAGGTTAGGGCTGGATTCACTTGGGGATATGGGGGAGGGGGGATACGGGGGAGGGGGGATATGGGGAGGGAGGATATCGGGGAGGGGGGATATGGGGGAGGGGGGGATATGGGGTATATGGGGGATGGGGGGATATGGGGGAGGGGGGATATGGGGAGGGGTATATGGGGGAGGGGGGATATGGGGGAGGGGGGATATGGGGGAGGGGGATATGGGGAGGGGGATATGGGGGAGGGGAGATATGGGGAGGGGGGATATGGGGGAGGGGGGATATGGGGAGGGGTGGGTATGGGGGAGGGGGGGATATGGGGGAGGGGGGATATAGGGGAGGGGGATATGCGGGAGGGGGATATGGGGAGGGGGGATATGGGGAGGGGGGATATGGGGGAGGGGGGATATGGGTAGGGGGGATATGGGGGGATATGGGGGAGGGGGGATATGGGGGAGGGGGGATATGGGGAAGGGGATATGGGGAGGGGGGATATGGGGGAGGGGGGATATGGGGAGGGGGATATGGGGAGGGGGGATATGGGGAGGGGGATATGGGGGAGGGGGGATATGGGGGAGGGGGGATATGGGGAGGGGGAATATGGGGGAGGGGGGATATGGGGGAGGGGGGATATGGGGGAGGGGGGATATGGGGGAAGGGGGATATGGGGGAGGGGCGGATATGGGGGAGGGGGATATGGTGGAGGGGGGATATGGGGGAGGGGGGATATGGGGAGGGGGATATGGGGGAGGGGGATATGGGGGAGGGGGGATATGGGGAGGGGGGATATGGGGAGGGGGGATATGGGGGAGGGGGGATATAGGTGAGGAGGGATATGGGGGAGGGGGATATGGGGGAGGGGGGATATGGGGGAGGGGGATATGTGGGAGGGGGGATATGGGGGAGGGGGATATGGGCGAGGGGGATATGGGGGAGGGGGGGATATGGGGGAGGCTCACCCTGCTTGCTCTGATGAGGTTGTTCACCTTCTTGTGGCACTGGGTGCCTGTCCGTGGTGTCAGGGCCACAGCGGTGACAGCCTCTGCCACTTCCCTACACAGACGCCGGCTGTGGCGTGGGGCAACTCTGCGGCCATGCCCGGGATACAGGGCGTTCCTCCTCTCCTCCACCGCGTCCAGGAGCGCCTCCACATCGCGTGACTCGAACCTCGGGGCTGAGCGGCGGCCAGCCATCCAGTCGGGTGTTGCGGTCGGGTGTTCCTGTCGGGTGGGGGGAGCAGCGCGGCCTTATGAGCCGTCACGCCGTGCGGCGCGTATGACGCTGCACGGCGTGAACCACTGCGCAAGCGCGGATCCCATTACGTCGCTGCTAGCCCATTTCGGGCCGGAGACTATCGACCCATTTTTCCGACGTGACGCAAGTCGGATTTGCGCCGTTTTTTGCGCCGATCGGCGGACTTTCCGCCGATAACGGAGAATTTCGCCCCAGATGTGCTTAATGATAACGGTTTTCTAGCTTGCTTATCTGCATGCTCCAAATCTTGATCAGACTCCAATTTCACCTTATAACCCAGAATGACACTCCTTCAAGTTCAATATTCCAAAGATTGATTAAGGCAATCGATTAAACTATCGTCCTCTATAATGATGGCAGGATTGCACAATTCACTTGAGTTTGTAATGTCACTTTGACATCCAAACACGAAGTCAATATGGATCTCACCACGGTCTTGGATTATTTTTGTTCCAGCAACAATTTTAAACATGTGGAATACACAAAACAAAGATCAGACTGTCTGAACCTGTGATGTCACCCACAGAATTCATATTGCTGCCCACTGAGAAGAGTATGTATACTGCCACCCCCTCTCAGAATTCACAGCAGTGCACAGCCCTGAAACCGAAACACAGAAGGCTGAGATAAAAGGCGAATTGTCCTACAAGCTTCAAATCTTTTAAAATTTAAAAATGTTCATGGCCCAAATAAGATGTTAGGCTCGACAAATTGACAAGATTAAATGATAGAAAGTATAATTTCAAAACACAATAACATAGTCTAAAACTTTATCTCCTGAGTTTTAGCTTTCAAAGATGGCAAAATATTCATTTTATTAATTTGGTCTACCAATTAACCCAGTTCATGGTAAGTTACTCATTAGAGTTATCCACTGGAGATACATGGGATGGTCAGTAAGCGAGGTCTTGTGTCATACTGGTAGCGTCCCTACCTCTGGACCAGAAGCTCCAGGTTCAAGTCCCACTTCAGGACTTGATGACGATAGAAGATGTTTTCATAATGTGGCCAAACAGATTGATTATCAGCCTGTAAATCATTCCCATATGCCTAGTGGCAGGTGGTAAAAGCGGGAGATTTTCCTGGTCACCCATAATGGAGAAGGCAACAGCAACCCACTGCAATACTATGTTAATTATAATCATGGATCAATTGAATGGACATCCACAGTCACCAATGCCCTCTTAGAGCATGGTACCAGGAGGAGTATGTTCAGTACCCTGTACACCATTTGTCCACGTTGTGTAGGATGAACTGCTGCCCAGGATTATACAAACCATACAGAATCATACCGTACTCATCGATATGTTACAAACAAGGTTGATGTTCACAAACATTCAAAAAGACTTAAGGGTACTGTATATACATTGACACTAAAGTAGTTCCTGGGTGGAACCCAATGGAATCCATTAAGCCACAGGTCTGGGACGAAGTCTGCCTGATTTTATATTCATTTAAATGGACAGGAAAATTGCTTGAATGTTATTATGGATGTGAAATCCTCCCCATCTAATTTTCCTCCCTATACTCCCCCCAGGTGGTGCAGTATGCCCAAGAGCACAAGGAAAAAGATTGACTCTATGGCTTCTGCTAGTATCTACAAACATCCATGATTGATGGAGATTTATTCCACACCCCAAATGACCTTTAAGGGTGGGGGCTGGTTTGGGGTGCAAGCCTGCACCCTGCACTCCTGACCTGGCCAGCACCTTAACAGAGTCCAGGTCCTCTGCAGTTTTTCTGGAGCTGGACCAGCTTTTCAAAGAGACGTGGTTCACAGCACTTCAGAGGTGGCATGAACCATAGTCTGTGTGAGGAACCCTTTTGAAAGGTAAGTTAGAAAGATCCTCCTCATGCCCCAGTGCCAAAGTATGACCTTCACCCACCCCCTTGCGTCCCTCATGCACCCAGGCCAAGGTATGCCCCCCCCACCCAACCCATGTGTTACT
This sequence comes from Scyliorhinus torazame, assembly GCF_047496885.1. Classification (NCBI taxonomy): domain Eukaryota; kingdom Metazoa; phylum Chordata; class Chondrichthyes; order Carcharhiniformes; family Scyliorhinidae; genus Scyliorhinus; species Scyliorhinus torazame. The sequence goes on along the minus strand of NC_092724.1, from coordinate 115,730,349 downwards.
TCATGCCAAGCATTGGAACTCCCATGCTAATTCACGCACTATACGCTGTATGGAACCATTGAACCCCATAGTGACAGAACACTGTGCCAAAATGCTTTAATAAAGAATCATTTATTGATAACTTTCCACTTTCTTGTAGAAAACCTTCATTCTACTGCCGCCCAATAAAAGTCTCAAACATTTAAAATATCAATAGTTGAAACTGCAAACACTTGAAACATCCATATCTTGTATAAATAAACATTGTACAATTGACAAAAGAGAACAGAGAGCTTGAGCTGTCATTCAGGCAATGTTTCCTCTGGGGATTAGTAATCTAATAGATTTCTGAGCTCTCAGCCAAGCCTCATTATGTATTATTGTATGAGTATTTCCAATATTTTCTCTACGTATTTGAGATTTCCAACATCTGCAATATTTGACTTTATGGTTAATGTTTGAAGTCAAAACATTTTCACTGGAAGTGCTGGTGCCCATAAAATATTGTTACATTGACCATTTGAGCTAGAATGGGTAAGCATCCTGAACCTCTTTAATTTCTTTTTGGAGGAGTCGGATGTTAACATCTGATAGTTGAGAAGCTCAATTATTTCTGCACCACCATTTCAGGAGAGTTGTGAATAACAGATCCCTATCGGTCAGAGAGTTCTCCAACTGAATTGGGTCAAGCGTTTTGAAGCAAGCATTTCAATTTCCAGCTTGGAATTCACTTCAGTCAGGCAGTCATCACTTTTCAGACGCATTAAATGTAGAAGAAAGTTTTACTTTTGTCACAAGAGGACGGAGTCTATCCTTCGGTGATGGAACATAACAGAGTTTTGTTGCATGGGATCAGTAGCAGCATAAGACGGACATAAGCTGCTCACTATTGTCTGTCCATTAAAACATACGGACAAAGGTTATAGCCAGTGTGTGTTGGATTTTGCAGTGAGCATTTCTGCCCAGTCAAGGTCTTTCACCTGGCAGTGAAGAGAAGTAGCTACTTGCCCTTTTTGCTTTTATAATTGGAACGGTATTGCATTGTTACTAATCTGCACTCTCTGTTTTTGGTTAATATGTTTCACAAAAGCCAATTGTATTGCAGACATCACAAAAAAAAAGACCAAAGATTTTTCTGTGAAATCATAATATAAGCTGTAAGGATTCTGGAGATTTTCTTCATTATAGTTGGTAGACCTTTAGCGATCAATTAGGAGGGATTAACCATTACGCTGATAGCATTCAATGCTCAATTATATCTTGCATTAGTTTCCCTATTAACTGTTTTGATTTTTCCTCAGCTCGGAATCTTGCAAGGCCTCATTCTCAATAGTTTAAATTTAGAGAGCAACGTTTCGTTCATCCCACTTTTCTTGGTTCGTTTCAGGAACAAATATCTGCATCAAGTGTTGAGTGTTGGTGGCAATAAATACCCCATCAGTGGGCTGGAATCTGAATTTTGTGGGCGATCGCAAGGCTCCAACAGTCTAATCTTTGTTTCCCGCACTCGTGTTTAAACCTTGACTTTTGGAAACACAAATAATCATTCAACCAAAAACAAAGTTTGATGCCTGACAGTTTAATGTGTTTAATTACTTATCTGTATATTTTCTGGCTGGAACTACAGAATGACTTACTGATCCACAGTTACCATCTCTCCCCACATTTCCCAGTCTTGAGGATACTTCTAAATGATCAGGTGATCCCAGTCTTTGCCGCCCTCACAATCATCTTTGACTCTAAGGCATCTAAATTAAATCTAAATCCGTTTATATTGGCGATATTTCATTAGTGGCAGGAAGATGGTATTCCTGGCATAACTGTCTGGGGGCAACATAAAATAAGAGAGCTCCTTTCCTACCAGTGTCTGGGATCCAACTTTTCCTGGGCTCCAAGAGCAGGCATTCGAGTTAGTTAAAAGTGATATCTCCTTTTTTTAAAAAAAAAAATATTTTTTTTTTCAATTAAGGGGCAATTTAGCCTGGCCAATCCACCAACCCTGCACATCTTTGGGTTGGCGGGGTCAGACCCACGCAGACATGGGGAGAATGTGCAAACTCCACACGGACAGTGACCCGGGACGGGATCGAACCTGGGTCCTCGGCACCGTGAGGCAGCAGTGCTACCACTGCGCCACCATGCCACCCTAAAAGTGATATCTCCTTCCTATAGGTTTTCTTTCCTCTTGGATTCCCTTAGCATTGTCACACATTGATTAATTCCCGTACCAGCCGCCCCGAAAAGGCGCCGGAATGTGGCGACTAGGGGCTTTTCACAGTAACTTCATTTGAAGCCTACTTGTGACAATAAGCGATTTTCATTTTTCATTTCAAGAAGGGGAGGTGACATTCAATAACATTTAAATCACTAGTACTTCCAGTAAAAGTCCAGTTGCCCATAGTTGGCTTTTTAAAAAAAAAATTTGCAGGTCACATGCGAGGTGATTCCATCAAGCCGCTCACAGGAGCAGTGAGCTACACTGTGATAAGGTACATGGTTAGGAGAATAATAATAATCTTTATTATTGTCATATGTAGACTTACATTACCAGTGCAATGAAGTTACTGTGAAAATCCCCTAGTCACCACACTCCGTCGCCTGTTCGGGTACACAGAGGGAGAATTGAGAATGTCCAATTCACCTAACAAGCACGTCTTTCAGGACTTGTGGGAGGAAACTGGAGCCACGCAGACATGGGGAGAACGTGCAGACTCCGCACAGACAGTGACCCAAGCTGGGAATCGAAACTGGGACTCTGGCACTGTGAAGCAACAGTGCTAACCACTGTGCTACCCTGCCGCCCTGGTTGAGGTTTGAGCTTTATCGTTGACACACAATTCCTGTGAGCATTGCCTCCAAATTTAACTTTACATAGAAACATGCATAGAAAATAAAAGCAGGAAGAGGCCATTTGGCTCTTTGAGCCTGTTCCACCATTCATTATGATCTTGGCTGATCATCAAGTTCAATACCCTGATCCCGCCTTCCCCACATATCCCTTGATCCCTTTCGTCCCAAGAGCTATATCTAATTCCTTCTAGAAATTACACAACATTTTGGCCTCAACTACTTTCTGTGGTAGTAAATTCCACAGATTCACCGCTCTCTTGGTGAAGAAATTTCTCCTCACCTCAGTCCTAAAAGGTTTACCCCATATCCTCAATCCATGACCCCTACTTCTGGACTCCACCACCAACAGGAACATTCTTTCTGAATCTACCCTGGCTAATCCAGTTAGAATTTTTAAAGTTACTTTGAAATCCCCACTCACTCTTCTAAACTCCAATGAGTATAATCCTAACCGATTTAGTCTCTCCTCATATGTAAGTCCTGCCATCCTGAGAATTAGCTTTGTAAACCTTTGCTGCACTGCCTCCTTGGCAAGAACATCCTTCCTCAGATAAGGACACCAAAATTGCACACAAAACTGCAGGTGCGGCTTTAACTTCTTAGAAGCTTTGAACATGGAAGGAGGCCACTCAGTCCATCCTGCCTGTGCCAGCTCCTTAAAAGAGCTGTCCGATTTAGTGCCACACCACAGCTTTCTCCTCATAGTCCGAAAAGTTAGTCCTCTTTACAGAGGCGGACTTATGCTTTTTGGGGCTCCGCCCTCTCTCTCTTTGCGGCGCCCCCATGCCATACCCCGCCCTCTGGTGATGTGGTGGCTTTCACAAAATTACATCAAGCCACGCCCAAAATGCCATCAAGCTCCACCCCAAATGATATCAAACTCCCCCCCCAATAACATCAATGCCCTCTTGACAGTCGCAGTAACTGTTTGACGGAATCTTTGACAGTGACAATACAGAAGTGTCCATGCATCTCAGCCATGCTGTACCTTCCCAGAGAATGGACAATGTAGAGTGAGCATTAAACTGCCTCTATTGATATCCGGGGACTGTTGGATGATGGAAAGTTGTGTGAGCTTTGTGTCTCTAACCCGTGGATTTAGGGTCCTGGGACTGTTTGCCGGGGCAGGGGTAAGAGGGAGCTTTACTTTGTATCTAACCCATGCTATACTTGCTCATTCAATGTTTGGTGGAACAGTGTAGAGGGAAATTTAATCAATACATTCCCCTCTCTCCCTCAGACACAAAACTAGCCTGATATTCCTCTCTTTTATACACATAATCCATGTCAGGTATTCTCTCCTCTCTCACACAAAAATCCAATTCTGTTAATTCCTTTCTCACACAAACCCTGTCCGCTACTTCGCTTCCTTACACCCAAATCCTAACAGATATTCCCCCTCTCTCACACACAGACACTGCATGATATTACCCTCTCTCACAAAGACTCCCTGTCTGAATATTGCCCTCCCTTATACACACAAACCCAGTCTGATCGGCTATCCTCTCTCGTAAACATACAAACCCAGTCTGATATTCCCATCCTCACTCACACACAACCCCAATCTGATATTACCCCTCTTATTTACACCCAAACCCGGTCTGATATTCCCCTATATCTCTCTCTCACACACACACCCCATCCTGTCTGATAGTCAGTTGTCTCACACACATTAACCCTGTCTGATATTCCCCCTCTCACACAGACAAACCCAAGGACATATTCAGAAAGCTGTAATTTAATTTGCTTCCATGACCCTTTCCAGTATATTTCCACTTTTAAGTTTTTAAGAGGTCAATATAACATGTAAAGCTTTGAGAGGGAAACTGAATGGACCCCATTCAATCGCCCTGCAGACACCTATATCGTTATGCAAAGTGGCTGCCCCAGTTCTTGGTGTGGATGGGAAATGCTGTGGACACACAACTTCTTATATGTTGATTGAAACCAATGTTATCTAACTGATTAGTTGTCAAAATTTCCAAAGGGTGTTGGAGAGGAACAGGGGTTCAGGGAGTTCCGAAGGATGGGGCCAAGGTCCCACACTACCAGCACTGAGCGCATTTCGAGCCTTGACCCCAACGTTTTATAGAGACTTTGGAGAAGATGCAAAGAGGATTTACAAGGATGATACCAAAACTGAGAGGTTACAGCTATTAGAACAGACTGAAGTGACTAGGTATGTTTTCTCCAACAAAGAGAAGATTGATGGCTGACCTAATAGTGGGAGGGGGGGTTGGGGGGTGGGGGGGCACAGATGTAAAATATTGCAAGAAATGCGAGAGGAGAAACCCTTTTACCCAGAGAATGTGGGACTTGCTGCCACAAGGAGGGGTTGAGGTGAAGGGCACAGATTCATTTAATGGGAAGTGAGGTAAGTGAACAAGGGATCTGCTGAACAGGTTGAATGGGATAAGATTGGAAGGAGGCTAGGGTGGGGTTTAAACAGAGGCAAAAAGTTCAGTTGGGATGATATTTATTCTATGGATGGAGATTCTGCATTAATGGTGGAGTGGAGCAGGCACATTGCAATGACCGAGGGTTAGACCAAGGAGAGCCAATGGATGTTATCTATCTTGACTTCCAAAAGGCCTTTGATAAGGTGCCTCACGGGAGACTGCTGAGTAAAATAAGGGCCCATGGTATTCGAGGCAAGGTACTAACATAGATTGACGATTGGCTGTCAGGCAGAAGGCAGAGAGTTGGGATAAAATGTTCTTTTTTGGAATGGCAACCGGTGACGAGTGGTGTCCCGCAGGGTTCAGTGTTGGGGCCACAGCTGTTCTCTTTGTATATTAACAATCTAGATGACGGGACTGGGGGCATTCTGGCTAAGTTTGCCGATGATACAAAGATAGGTGGAGGGGCAGGTAGTATGGAGGAGGTGGGAAGGCTGCAGAAAGATTTAGACAGTTTAGGAGAGTGGTCCAAGAAATGGCTGATGAAATTCAATGTGGGCAAGTGCGAGGTCTTGCACTTTGGAAAAAAGAATAGAGGCATGGACTATTTCCTAAACGGTGACAAAATTCATAATGCTGACGTGCAAAGGGACTTGGGAGTCCTAGTCCAGGGTTCTCTAAAGGTAAACTTGCAGGTTGAGTCCGTAATTAAGAAAGCAAATGCAATGTTGTCATTCATCTCAAGAGGCTTGGAATATAAAAGCAGGGATGTACTTCTGAAGCTTTATAAAGCATTAGTTAGGCCCCATTTAGAATACTGTGAGCAATTTTGGGCCCCACACCTCAGGAAGGACATACTGGCACTGGAGAGGGTCCAGCGGAGATTCACACGGATGATCCCAGGAATGGTAAGCCTAACATACGGTGAACGTCTGAGGTTCCTGGGATTATATTCATTGGAGTTTAGGCGGTTGAGGGGAGAACTAATAGAAACTTACAAGATAATGAATGGCTTAGATAGGGTGGATGTAGGGAAGTTGTTTCCATTAGCAGGGGAGACTAGGACCCGGGGGCACAGCCTTAGAATAAAAGGGAGTCACTTTAGAACAGAGATGAGGAGAAATTTCTTCAGCCAGAGAGTGGTGGGTCTGTGGAATTCATTGCCACAGAGGGCGGTGGAGGCCGGGACGTTGAATGTCTTTAAGATAGAAGTTGATAAATTCTTGATTTCTCAAGGAATTAAGGGCTATGGAGAGAGAGCGGGTAAATGGAGTTGAAATCAGCCATGATTGAATGGTGGAGTGGACTCGATGGGCTGATTGGCCTTACTTCCGCTCCTATGTCTTATGGTCTTATGGACATAGAGCTTGGAGGTTTTCAAGAGAGAATGGACAAGGTTGTGGAGGCATAACGGGCGGGATTCTCCCATCTGAAAACAGAGTGTTGACGCCATTGTAAAAACTGGACAGTTTAACGACGGCATCATCGGACTGCTATGTGTAGTGATTCTCTGCCCTACGGGAGGCCAGCACGGCACTGGAGCAACCCACGGCGCTCCAGCTGCCGATACCGACGTCAAATGGGCGCCGCGGGTCTCCGCTTGCGCGGTGTGACCAGCGTGAATGTGCGGATGCGCATTGCGACCTGCGCAAATGCACAAATGTGCGGTAGCCTCCTTCTCCGCGCCGGCCCTGACGCAACATGGCGTAGGGCTATAGGGGCAGGTGCGGAACAAAAGAGGCCCCCACCACGAGGGGCCGGCCCGCCGATCGGTAGGCTCCGATCGCGGGCCAGGCCTCGGTGGAGGCCCCCCCAACCCCCGGGGTCGGACCCCCCCCACTGGGCCACCCCAGACTGGATAGATGCTGAGGTCCCGCCAGATGTGACCAGATGTGAACGGCGCAGACGGGACTCGGGCTTTTTCAGGCGGCCACTCGGCTCATCCCAGGTGGAGAATCGCCGGAGGGGGGCTGCGTAGAGCGGCCCCCGACTGCGTAGAGCGGCCCCCGACCACATAGAGCGGTCCCCGACCGCGTAGAGCGGCCCCCGACCGCGCCTGCGCCAATAGCGCCGATTCTCTGCTCACTGGAGAATCGACGGACCAGCATCAGGCGTCGCGCGATTCGTGCCCGGCCCGGGATTCTCCGACCCGGCGTGGGCTGAGAGAATCCCGCCCAACGTATAAGAAATTGGCATTGGGGGAATAGGAAGCTCACGTGGATCACATGGGCGAATGGTGCAGAACTCAATACCAGTGAGTGCATTATGGACAAGTTGGCAATATGGAGGGTGAAATGCCAGAAAGGAGAACTAATCGAGTTTGATAGTTTTAAATGTACAATAAATAGAAGAGGGATCGAGACAAGGTGGAGACAGGCAGTGGTAGAAAAGCAAAAAGCTGCAGATCCTGATATTGACAATGTTGCCTGGGTCAGAAACAGGCAGTCCTGTTGATGGACTAGCAGTTGGATGTAGTCCTAACTTGGGTATTTAAATCGCCTGTGGGAAAAATATTGGAATGACGTCTGTTACCTGTTGTGTTATGCTTCTTCACGGAGCGTAAGCAGAGATAGGTTTAACACATTTATTGAACAGTTAACAATTCTACTGCTTGAGTTCGACTCTCCTGCTAATCTAACTATAGTAACTCAATCTAACTAACGAGTCTGCTCTAATCCATGCGGTGGGTGTGATGCTCTAATCTGCCCCTGTCTCTGAGTGTCACCTATGGAAAGAGGAAGAGCATGTGTGCCCTGTCCTTTTATATGGGTAGCCCCATTGTGGTAGTGTCACCTCTGGGTGTGTCTTGACTGTCCATTGGTCGTGTCCTATCTTACTGACCTATTGGCTGAATGTCTGTGTGTCATGATGTCTCTGGTGCTCCCTCTAGTGTTTATTTAGTCTTAGTGTATTTGCATTAACCCCTTCTCTATTTACAGTGATGCATATCACCACATTATCCACCCACCAACATTACATTTCTCTCCATTTTGCATTTCACTCTCTCATGTGATCCGGTGATCCAATAAAGAGTGGAGTTGGAGACTTGCCTGGACATGTTCCAGCAGTTGGAGTTTTCAGGCCTGGGAGTGAAGACCTTTGTTTCCTTGCTCTGTAATGTCCACAGTTCTTCTGTTGATAAACCTTTGTTAATATACCGATCAGAGTTTGAGCCTTACCTCGCGACACTAAATTGGCGATGAGAGTAAATTGGAAGATCTCCGTGACAAGCTGCAATTCAAGACCAGACGTCTATTGGACCTATGCCGCAACAGCAAAATGTGAGTTAAGCATGCCTTTGATCAGAAAACCTGAACCTTTTAATTCCAACGTGGAGCACTGCAGTCAATACATCGAGTGCCTTCAATTATTCTTTAGAGCAAAGGGGAATGAGAGGGAAGAGAAACAGCAGATTACCCTGTTGTCAGTATCTGGAGCCCAAACGTACAACTTGATCCAGAGCTTAACTTCTACGGAGGCCCCCGATACTAAACATTTTGAGTAACTGGTGACGTTCGTAAAGGAGCACCTTCATCTCAAACTGTCTGTAAGTATGCAATGGTACGAATTTAACTGAACGAACAGGAACCCAGGAGAGCTGATCGCAGAGTTTGTGGCCAGATTGAGATAGCTGTCTGAGCAGTGCAATTTTGGAAACAAGCGCCAAGACATGCTCAGAGACAGTCTAGTCTGTGGGGTGAACAATTTGACCACACAGAAAAAACTGCCAGCTGAAACTGATGTTACATTGGCCAAAGCCATGGTGATTGCACAGGCCACAGAGAGTGCACTATAGGGTTTGCAACATTGGGAGGTGAATCGGCTTGGAGAGGGGCCCTTAAATGATTTTGGTGCCAAAGATGAGGGCGCGGAGGACTGCGCAAGCAGGAGCAGTGATCAAGAGAGGGGACAAGGAGACATATGATGGGATCAGTCGATCCAGAGAGGGGAATGGTGTTACTGGTGTGAGGAAGAGCACCATCAAGAATCATGTAGATTTAAGAGTGTAGTATGTTTTGAACGCAACCAGAAAGGCCACATCCGCATTCGTTGCAGGGAGAGGAAGAACCGATGGGGCACTAACAAAAGGAAAACAACTCTAACTCAAGTGTGTAATATAAAGTGACTCACAGAGCGACACCGAAGATCGGCCGATGGTGTTACAGTTAAATAATAAGTGTATGTAAATCATCTCAAATCATGATGGGCAGCACGGTAGTATTGTGGATAGCACAATTGCTTCACAGCTCCAGGGTCCCAGGTTCAATTCCGGCTTGGGTCGCTGTCTGTGTGGAGTTTGCACGTCCTCCCCGTGTGTGCGTGGGTTTCCTCCGGGTGCTCCGGCTTCCTCCCACAGTCCAAAGATGTGCAGGTTAGGTGGATTGGCCATGATAAATTGCCCTCAGTGTCCAAAATTGCCCTTAGTGTTGGGTGGGGTTACTGGGTTATGGGGATAGGGTGGAGGTGTTGACCTTGGGTAGGGTGCTCTTTCCAAGAGCCGGTGCAGACTCGATGGGCCGAATGGCCTCCTTCTGCCCTGTAAATTCTATGATAATCTATGATAATCTCCCATCATAATTGACTTATCGGTCAATAGCCTTCCTTACCACATGGAAGTAGACACTTGAGATTCTGCCACTGTGATGGGAGAACATACGTATAACTATTTGAAGGACAGTCCCCAATAAATGAAGTTGAAAGATACCTCGGTGAGAATAGCTACATAAGGGAGAATCCTTGAAAATACTGGGAACTACACTCCTGCTATAATGCCCTGGTATCAATCAACTCAATTACCTATCATCATTGTGAGGGACCAGGGGCCCAACCTATTGGGATGAAATTGGTTGAGCCAGATAAAATTTAATTGGCTGGAGATATTCCGCATACCTGGCGATAGTTTCCAAGAAATTGTAGGAAGATATCAAGAGGTTTTTGTAACGAACCATGAAAAATACAGGATGTCAAAGCCAAGATCTATGTTAATTCAGACTCCACTCTCAAATTGATTAGACCTCAGTCAGTGCCCTACACTTTGCATGAATGAGTCGAGGTGGAGCTGAAGTTGTTAGAAGAGTTGGGAATAATAAGGCCAGTACAATTCTCAGAGTGGGCAGCCCCTATTGTTCCCGTGGTGAAGCCAGGCAGAACGGTTTACAGAGACTACAAATTAACCGTGAATCAAGTGGCCAAGCTGGATGGTTACCCAATCCCAAAGATTGAGGATCTATACACAAAGTTATCAGGAAGACAAAGATTTACCAAACTCGACATGAGCCACAAGTACAAGCAGTTGGAACTGGATAAGTCATGCACTGCTTTAGTATCTGAGGAGTCGTGAATGACACTGAACAGTGTGCAATCATTGAGCATACCCACTTCTGATCTTATGATGGACAGAAGGACATTGATGAAGCAGCCAAATATGATTGGAACTAGGGAATTAACCTGAGAAACTCTTGGAGCAATAATCTCTTATCTTTTGCAATGGCTTAAATAAATGCAAATTCGCCCACACAAGGTTCTGATGTGGCCAAACTGTTGCAACTGATACACTCCCATGTCAAGTTTTCCTTCAAGTGAGTGGCAGTGACCTTCTTCTGGATCATGCCCTTCCCCCTCTGTGCCTGGATGTCCAGCCTTTATTTTTCGATTGGGCAAGCTGCCCACCATCTCCCTCAACTGTTGGCTGACTCCCGCCAGACCGGCATTAACTGGACGATTCATGTATTATTGGATGTCGTTGAAAGGCGGTGTGGAGTCACTGATCCACTGAGCTCTGGGATGTCCAGCTGCCCACCACCCAGGTGCATAAAATTCAGCCGATATAGCTGCCCTTCGGTTTACTGCAAAGACCCAAAGCCAATTCCCCCAGTTTGAGACTAAGTGCCGTAGCAGGGGCGGAAATGTGAAGTATTTCCCGCTGAGGCTGTAAAATGGATCCCCTTCATGACACCAAATCTGGAAGGTCCACCTGCAGATGTTCCTCTGATCCACTGTTTTGTTATTCCAGCATTACCAGTGGCCTTCATCCTGAACTCTTGAGACAGCCCCAGGCAATGTACAGATGAGTCCCGACATTTGTACCCCATGTTGTATGAATGTGTTTCACGCTGGCCTGTTTCCCGTTGGAATCATGGAGCGGACCCTCTGGGAGCACCATTAGGGATGTTCTTATGTGTGTGGTGGGGGGGGGGGGGTCACCACAATGCTTGTGGTGGGGAGTGCCCTGATGCCTGTGCGGGTGGTGGGGGGAGGGGAGTAGTGTCACAATGCCTGTGTGGGGAGAGGGGGGTGCCCCAATGGTTGTGGGAGTATCCCAATGCTTGTGGTGAGGGGGGGGGGGGGGGAGCGCCCTGATGTCTGTGTGGTAGGAGGTGCCCTGATGCCTGTGGGGTGGGCACCCCAAAGCTTGTGGTGGGGTGAGGTTGCTCCCTTGCTTATGGGGGAGGGGTCTCCTGTGTCCATTGGAGGGGTTTGCGTAATGTTTTTTTCACAACGATTGGTGTACCCTTTAAAGATGGCACTCCAATCTCTGGAGAAGGCCAGAGTGGCAGCACAAACCATGCCCTCAGATTCTCTCTGCACCAAGTGCCAGAAAATCTGGGGAGTAAACGGAATGTGAAGCTGGGGTGCTACACGTCGGTTTTCTCATTGAAACTGGCACTCTGACACACTATTGGAAGAATACGTCCATTGATTGTTTTTATAGTGTAAATCCTAGGGATACTGTGGAGGAAGCTACAGTGTCTACTTTACTATATTACCTCAGGCTACAATGAAGCTTTCACTTTTGATATATATTTGAAGAACAGGAATGTCTTTTTGAGATCTGCCCGATTCATGATACATGTGGGGAGAGGGATGTGACAAGGTTAGTGTTAGAACCCTTCCCCTCATAACTTTCTCTTAATTGAATAGGAACTAGAAACACTGTTTGCTCCATTGAGCTGGAATTCATCTATCGAACATCATTGGCTGTCTACTTCAAAACTCTGACATCAATCATGCGTGTGATGCATGGTAAACTTTGGTTATCTATCAGTATATTGCAGCCACCCGTATCAACTAGCGTGGGCCTAGGTATGGTACTCTTTCCAAAGGTTGGTGCAGACGCGATAGGCCGAATAGCCCCCTTCTGCTCTGTAGAGATTCTATGATTCTACTATCCATTGAGCCACTTCTGTTTCCATCTTGATTTACAACTGATATGGAGCAATATAAATACCTCAGGGGCTTGTATTCTGTTGCTAATGCAGAATTTCAAATCTTGCAAATAAAGGAAGTACAGTATAAAATGTCTCTTTGTCAATTTGCCTTGTTTTATTATGAAGAGAACTGCTGGTTGGGACATAGACAGGAAGCTTTGCAGCTGGACTTACAGTTAAGGCATTAAGCGCACACTACATGAATTCTATAGTCGTATCAGTGCTGCCAAATCAAATTTGTTTTGCAGACATTATGCACTGGACAGATTTCTCTCAGAAGAAGTTTGGATGAGCTCCCTCAATGTGTTTGATTACTTGGCTACAGCCCATTTGTTTGTTTAAAGAGGCCAAGAGTTCAGCAACGGGCATGCATCTGCCAAGCAACAATAGAAAATAGATCCCTTTGTTTGAAAGCAAGGCTCCGTTGTCTAACAAATGCCTGGCAAATGACCAACAGATCAGAGACTGAACCTCTCGATCACTAACACATCAAGCACCTTATAAGATGACTCGGGTGAATGAGGATCGGGGTATGCATCAGATTTGTGCCACGTACAGCAACACCGAGAGTGCCTCACACCTGATGACCAGGTTCTTAACCTGCAATGGAGAGGGAGCATCACCAAGGTAAGGCAGAAACTGGGCATGTGGGAGCAATGATCCCTCTCCATTGAGGGCAAAAACCTGGTCATCAGGTGTGAGGCACTCTCAGTGTTGCAGTAGGTGGCACAGGTCTGGCCCTTACCCGATCTTACGCCACAACAGCCACCTCATCCTGATGGCCACCTTTGCGTGTGGACTCTTAGTATGTAAACACCAAGTGTCATTACATACGGAGGTTCTACCTGTTCCCAGTGTTGCAAAGGAAGGGACTGGCCACGTTGTTGAGGAAGGCTACAAGTAGTTAACTGTGCCGTATCACGTGTTCCTCATGGAAAAATTTATTAAGGAAAAGACACTTGAGCACAAGGTGATCAAGCTGTCACCTGCACGTAATGCACTGGAGGCCCTGAGGGAAAAGGAGATTTTGGATCCTGTTGGATGGTTCCCTGAGCAGACTGTCAGAGTTATCCAGCAGAACTTTCAAACAAGCACCAAGACCCAGCTTGGCTGGTGGTGTGAAAAATATTCCCCATCAGATCCTCTGTGCACTCCCGCGGTCTCAGTGCCACCACACGCTGCCCTCGAAGCTGCTGCGGAGGGAAGAGACGGTTGCACACCTCGTTGTGGAATGTGTCTTTGCAAAGAAGGCCTGGAGAGAGATGCAGTGGTATTTGTCGAGGTTCATCCAGAGAAGCTCTGGACGCAGGACTCGGTGCTCTGTGGACTGCTCCCAGGGACGCACAACAAGATAAACATCAGCTGCTGCTGGAAGATCATCAACTCGGTGAAAGACACTCTTTGGTCTGCCCAAACCCTGTTGATCTTCCAGTGCAAAGAATTGTCCTCAACCAAGTGTTGCAGACTGGCACGTTCCAAGGTCCAGGACTATGTAATGAGGGATGCACTCAAGCTTGGGGCAGCCGCCAAAGTGCAATGGAGAAAGGTCACTGTGTAAGGCCTTTCAACAAATGTACACCGAGGGGCTGGGAACTGTGCAAAACCCCTCAGACTGTGTGCTTAATCCTAACTGTATGTAACTGTATTGAAGCACTGCAGAGTGCAACATGACCGATGTATATAGTGTAGCCATCTGGGATGGCCACTCACAATAAGAAATATGGTCGGTCGCAAAGCATAATGGGAAATATGGACACTGTAAGGTTCAGGCAGGCTCAGAGCCTGAATGTATATTTGTGAGCGAAGAATCCAGACAGCATCGAAAGCCCCAATCGATTAGCATTTTGATTCCATCTCCGTAAGACAAAAGACTGATACTTGAGTAATCGATACAATCCCAGAGATTTTGGCGCCACTCCCTGTACTCAGGAAGCATCAACAATAGGGTCAATGACTGCTTAGGACACGCCCGGCCATCAAGGCACCCGCCCTTTATTGGCACAAATCGAACACAGTGATCAAGAACTACCCAATTAATGGGGTCCAAACCGAAGGACCGCCCAAAAGAACGCGAAACTCCCCAAGGATAAAGAGAGAGACCGCCATGCGTTCGACCTCTCTTGGACCTGGCGCTCCGGCAACGTCCCCCTCCAATTGCAGCACCACCAGAAGCAAGTACAAGTTCAACGCCCGCTACCAGACGGATGAGCCCAGCTGAGCAGCAGTTACTTCTCCAGACCCAGTAGATCCAGATTTGAACAACGGCCGCTGTTCCTCTGGCCTAAGCCAGGTGCCTGAAGTTAAGTATAGGTTGTCATAGTTGATAGGTGTAGTTTAACTAGTAGTGTTTATGTTGCATGATAATTGTGTGTAAATAAAGTACCCTTGACCTTGAACTAACTAACTGGTATTTGGCTCTTTGATCGATATCCGGTTGAAACTTGTGGTGGTATCATTTGATACCTGGCGACTCTGAGCAATATAATATCGATATCTAAAGAAAGAAAGGCAACCTTATTGATTGCCATATTTATAGCAGGTAAAAAAGACAACAATAGTTGCAAAGGAATAGTACTCCCTGGAATGAAAATATTGAAATGTTTGTAATGTTCTCATTATTGAATTGAAGCACCTCAGAGTGCATCTTGACAACTGGGGAAAATATGAATATCATTGTACTTGACTGTTATAATAATTTGAGATGTTACCAGCCGTGATTTAACGGAAATTGAATAGAGTCCCGTGACGGATGCGTTTAGCTGAGTGTTTCCCGTGTTGGCAGTGCCAAGAACGACCTTGCTATTAAACGGGACCCTGCTTCATTTTTGGGCATCGGCGAGGAACACTCGCCACACAACACTGCTGAACCCCCACAACTCACCAATTCGGGGGTTCGTGAACCCCCTGCACCTCACCTCATAAGGACAGGACACCCCCGGGCCCGATCCCCGGCATGGGCAAGATGCCACCTGGGTACCTTGACACTGCCATGGTCCATGGGCAGCACCGCCAGGGTGCCAGTCTGGCAGTGCATGGTGCTCGGGTGGCATCCCGAGTGCCAGGTTTCCACCCTGCCCAGAGCCCAAACATGCAGGGTTCCCCGAACGCCTGGGAGAACCTCCCAAGTGCCAGTACGCCTGGTCCTCGTCTGTGGAAACCAATGCTAAACAGCGCCAGCTTGGGGTCTCCGAGGCGAGACTGTTCGATCTCGGGCGCTGGGTAGATCTGATGTAGAGTATTCAAGTGAGAGTCACTACTCATTTGAACATGAAAATCAAGATCCAAACTCAATGGGCAGGATCGAGATTGTGACGTCTAGCGAGATCTCATTAGATCTTGCGAG
Organism: Scyliorhinus torazame; assembly: GCF_047496885.1. Lineage (NCBI taxonomy): Eukaryota > Metazoa > Chordata > Chondrichthyes > Carcharhiniformes > Scyliorhinidae > Scyliorhinus > Scyliorhinus torazame. Next base: position 115,714,570 of record NC_092724.1, on the reverse strand, counting down.
GCGTGATGAGGCTGATAAATCTCGTGAGAGGCCTGTTGCGTGACTTACCGACCTCATTGCGTCCCAAGTAAAGCACGACGAGGCCGATAGATCGCGCCGGCAATGTTTTTTTCAGAGATTTTATGAATTAAGTACACATTTGCAAAGAAATCTTATAATTCATGGACACACCGCATAATTAAAAATACATGCAAGCGGAAGGAGAAGAGACTTAAGATTCCACTGGCAAAGAATTACAGTTCATAAAACATTCATGTCAAATCATCAAGTGCAGGGCAAGGAGCTTTCAGCAGCATTTTAATGGTGGAACTGCATTTGTAATTCAGTCTGAAAAATGAATGCTGACCTCCGTTTGTGGGCAGAATTTTTTGTTTTCTCTTCTAAATGCCGGACTAGGTGAGAAACTGAATGCAGTTCGTTGGGTTGCACAGCCGGCTGTTCTCGAAATATTGTCCAGTACTGAGAAGAAGAAAATCATGGGAATGTGTCCAACGCCGTCATGTTGGTGCGGCCGGGCCTGAAAGAGCCTGCAACGTTAGTTTTCCAGAGATAAGGGGCGAAATTCTCCCCCAACGGCGGGATGTCCGCCGACTGGCGCCAAAGATGCGGACATCGCGCCGTTGGGGGAGAATTTCGCCCATGATTCGCGCCGCGTCGGTTTGGGGGGGGTGGGAGAATCGCGTGTGGCCGTCGGGACGGCGAGGCGGGACTCGCGCGGCGCCTGGGCGATTCTCCCACCCGGTGTGGGGGGGGAGAATTCTGCCCAAGGACTCTCCCATTTCAGGCGGAGGTGAGGAGGAATTTCTTCTTACAGAGGATTGTGGATGTTTGGAATTCTCTTTCCAAAAGAGCAGTGGAGGCTGGATCATTGAATAAATCCAAGGCTGAGTCGAGGGTTATCGGGGGGGGAGAGCTGCGAAAGTGGAGTAAAAGCCACAATCTCCCGAAACGGCGCGATGTCCGCCGACTGGCGCCCAAAACGGCGCCAATCAGACGGGCATCGCGCCGCCCCAAAGGTGCGGAATGCTCCGCATCTTTGGGGGCCGAGCCCCAACATTGAGGGGCTAGGCCGACGCCGGAGGAATTTCCGCCCCGCCAGCTGGCGGAAACGGCCTTTTGTGCCCCGCCAGCTGGCGCGGAAATGACATCTCCGGGCGGCGCATGCGCGGGAGCGTCAGCGGCCGTTGACAGTTTCCCGCGCATGCGCAGCGGGGAGAGTCTCTTCCGCCTCCGCCATGGTGGAGGTCGTAGCGGAGGCGGAAGGGAAAGAGTGCCCCCACGGCACAGGCCCGCACGCGGATCGGTGGGCCCCGATCGCGGGCCAGGTCACCGTGGGGGCACCTCCCGGGGTCAGATCGCCCCGTGCCCCCCCCCAGGACCCCGGAGCCCGCCCACGCCGCCTGGTCCCGCCGGTAAATACCAGGTTTGATTTACGTCGGCGGGACAGGCAATTCCTGGGCGGGACTTCGGCCCATCCGGGCCGGAGAATCCAGCGGGGGGTCCCGCCAACCGGCGCGGCCCAATTCCCGCCCCCGCCCAATCTCCGGTACCGGAGACTTCGGCGGGGGCGGGGGCGGGATTCACGGCGGCCAATGGCCATTCTCCGACCCGGCGGGGGGTCGGAGAATGACGCCCAAGGTTGTCTTTTTTTAAGGGCGCCTGATCTCTGGTTGAGACAAAACAAAGAATCATCCCCACTCCACTCCCCCACAGAGACACCTCCGATGGGGATCCCCCCATGCATGTGGGGAACCACCAGGCACATAGGGAACCCCCTCACATACATGGGAGCCCTCCCATTGGGATCTCCCCATGCACATGGAGAACCCTCCTCCATGCAAATCCACACCATGGATCTCCCCAGAGGAATCCCCGGCACTGCCCCTTCCACTGACCCATGGCCATGTCCCTCTCCCACCCCTGGGGGATGAACTTACCTGTGCACCCCCAGCTCGCTCTCTTCACCTGGTTCACGTTGCCCCAGACCTGTTCCCTGGGCGGGAATCTCGTTATGACAATGGCGGGGGCAGGGATGATCGTGCCACCAGATCTCCCTTGGGAGACTCCCATTGTTGGCCTCTTGCAGGATTTTGCGCCCACATTGCCAATTGCGCCCGTGGCAAATGCATACACAAATTCACACTTATAAATGAGATCTAAGTATTGCAGTCAATATCAGCAGATAGTATGCCCATGAAGCTTACACTGGGCACTCAACAATGAAAACCAAAACGATAGCCGCTGCTTTAAAGTGTTTTTGTTCAGATCAGTAGACTCCCTTTATATGAGCTGAAAAACAAAGCAAATAAAAAAGAGGGAAAGCAGATTTTAGTTTTCCGTGATTGGCTTTTGGGCAATCATCCATTGGAAATTTAAATACAGGCAGTTTTGTTACAGAATTACTAATTCCGTTGTACTCTTATTCATTCGTAAATACTCTCCACTTCTCTCCCAAATTCAGTCATTCTCACTCAAGTTGGGCTATCTTACCTTTGCTCAACTGGGTGTCTGTTGTAACCGTCTCCAAGCTGGAATTGTTGGCTCCAGGACTTAGTCCGGTGGTGGAAGCAGGAAGTCGGAGTGTCTTTCACAGGAGAACGGGCTTGGTGGGCACATCGAGTCGCGTGCTCTTCCTCTCATTAATCATGCAACTACGATGATCACATCACATCGTGTGGCGGGCTGGGCAGGAAGTCACCCAACCCGCCATCATCTCTGAACGCCATATTTAAAAGGCTCCTGGGATGCCATTCAGTGGCTGCTGAGGGAGAGTGTGGGTATGGAAAGTATCCAACATTGTTATAATTTGCTGACCAGCTGTCCCGCTGGCCGGTGGGATCGGGGTGGACGGATATGGAACACCATTGCCGCAGCTGGAATGGCAGCCAAGTAGCTGCGCATGCCGCTGATAGTCCAATGTGAACTTAGGGCGACATCATATGGATGTTCCCCAAGGCCAACCCTCTAGGTGCTCTCTGGTCCTAGCTGACCTTATCCGCTGTATGGGCACGCTCCAGCACAACCATTACCATCTTGTTGGCTGGGATGAGTGTGTGTGGGGAGTGTAATGTGTATATGTGGCTGCAGCTTGTCAGCCTCCCGAGTGTCCATCACCATTCCGGCGAATCCTGAACTGTTTTTCATTGGAATCGATTGTGTTCCACGCGGCGCCAGTGCTAGTCCCTCCACAGTCATTGAATCAGTCCAATTTCGGTGCCAGTTTTGCAGTCGTGAAAGTCCATGAATCCTGCCCCGGCGTCAACACTTAGTCTCAGGAATGTAGAATCCAGCCTGAGATGGAGGAGTCCGTCAGGAAACTGATTTTTTGAGTCTTGCCAAATCCTGCGCCCCCACCCACCGTGATTTCCACCAATGGCAGGAGGGGATGATTTCACCACAAATCTCTGAATGTGCATAGGATTCTTCTGCAGCTTCTTAAGCAGCTAAAAAATATCAGCATATAGCACCAATAATAATCCTGTTACTTGTCTGCTCCATTGAATATGACATGGATGTCCAGTTTTATTTGGAGCTGAATAAGAAGAATTCTAGCTGTGAGTTACTAGTCTATCCCTCCTGGTTCCATGAATGATCGAGGTCGGCTGGTGAATCATTAACATTGCCCTAGAGTAGTATGGACATCCCAAGTTCAGTTGTGGATTTGATGAGTCTGTCCACAAGTATACATAGCTCCATTTGTTCACCCTCGGGGACACCTCAATGCTGCCCTGCCAGTTGATACTTAGACAAGCATGGCTTTGAACCCTAGAATCATGCAGGACAGAAGAGGCCCTTTGGCCCATCAAACTTGCGTCAACAAAAAACTTACTCTAATCTACACAAATCCCACTTCCCAGTTCTTGGCCCATAGCCTTGTATGTTAGGACATTTCCAAGTGCTCATCCAAATACGTTTTAAAGATCGTGAGATTTCCTGTCTCAATTACCCTCCCAGGCAGTGCATCCCACTCAGCCTTCTCTGCTCTAAAGAAAACAACTCAAGCTTATCTATCCAGCCTCTCTTCATAGCTAAAAGGTGGATAAGCAGATAATGAAAGCTTCACCTGAGTAACATGGTGAAAAATGCAATCCACCATTTACCTACATGCAGGACTACCTTCTTTTCTTCATACTTCATGAGTATACATCGTACCTCATCACACTCTGGCTCCACTAATTAACAATGGACAACTTTTACATCAATAGTATCTCTCTCTGCCAATCACAGTACACACTGAGCCTGGGATGTACTGTTCTCAACTCTGCCTTCAGAGAATCATAGAATCCCTATAGTACAGAAGGAGGCCATTTCATAGAATTTACAGTGTAGCAGGAGGTCATTCGGCCCATCGAGTCTGCACCGGCCCTTAGAAAGAGCACCCTACCCACGCCCACACCTCCACCCTATCCCGTAACCCAGTAGCCCCACCCAACACTTTTGGACACTAAGGGCAATTTAGCATGGCCAATCCACCTGACCTGCACATCTTTGGACTGTGGGAGGAAACCGGAGCACCCGGAGGAAACCCACGCCAACACGGGAAGAATGCGCAAACTCGACACAGACAACTACCCGAAGTTGGAATTGAACCTGGGTCCCTGGCACTGTGCGGCAGCAGTGCTAACCACTGTACCACCATGCTGCCCCAACATTGAACAACTGTTATCCCAAGTTTCCGTATCTTCCACCGGCAAACAGATGGCATTATAGTGTGACAAACATTCATAGGTTGTTTCCAATGTAAATCTGGTATCGAAATTTACGTTGTGGAAATGTTGACACCAACTGAGGTACATATGATGATAAAAGGTATTGACTAAGTAGACATTGAGCGGATGTTGCCTCTTGTGGGGTAATAGAACGAGAGGTCATAGTTTTAGGGATATCAGGAAGGGGTAGCAGATTTAAAACAAAAATGAGGAGAAATAACTTCTCTCAAAGGGCACCAATCTGTGGAATTCACTACCCCAGAATGCCGGGACACTGAGTAAATTTATGGAGCAGATTTTTAATTAGTAATGGGTTGAAGGGTCATGGAGAACAGGCAGGAAAATGGAGTTGAGGCTGAGATGAGATCAGCCACGATCGTATTGATGGTGAAGCAGGCTCGAGTGGCTGAATTGCCGACTCCTGCTCCTAGTTCTTATGTTCTTATTATGTTCTTATGTTCTAAAAGGTGAAAGCAGGAAGAGATTTACAAGCGACAAATGCAGACATCAGATTGGTTGATCTTACTGGATCATGCACAATTAATACCATTGCACCATTTGTAATGACCATGTTGAATGCCTGTCATGTTTCTTTGACTGTATTGAAGCACCTCAGCGTGCAGCATGATGTTTGCAGAAAACCTGAATATTATTGCACTTTGTGGAGTGGCCACTTTGAAATGTTTGTAATGTTCTTTCAGATATTTTACGAATAAAGTACATTTTTGCAACAAAACAAAATCAGCCATGCAAAATACAATCAGTTTCAGGTAGTGGGATTGCAAAGATTCCAGTTCCTGTTTCTGCTCACTATCTAACATTACCTGCCCACGATGAACATTCAAAAAGGGTAAAACTGAGAATGGCCCATATATCCAGCCTGGTCTTACAGTGGTATTTATTCACACAATTTACGCTGAACAGTCACTACTCCTCAGGCATATCCATCATGAATTCTGGGACAACATGCAAAATAGCAGGAATGGAGGGAAAAAAAGTCAGCATAAAGACTTAAACAACTGAAAATATAAAGAACTGAAATGCAACCTTTGATTTCTCACCTCAACAGTACTTTGAATAATAAAAGCCTGAAAATTACTGTTATCATGTGAATTCAGAATGCAAGTATCTAATTTCTCTCTCCACTATTTTAATGGAGGCCTTGACATGTTAAGTTTAAATGAGTCACCACCTCCATTAGCAGAAAGAGGAATCCGATGTATTCATTAGGGGCTGTTCAGCACAGGACTAAATCGCTGGCTTTGAAAGCAGACCAAGGCAGGCCAGCAGCATGGTTCAATTCCTGTACCAGCCTCCCCGAACAGGTGCTGGAATGTGGTGACTAGGGGCTTTTCACATTAACTTTATTTGAAGCCTACTTGTGACAATAAGCGATATTCATTTCATTATTTATCTAATAATATTGCTCACGGTAATTTATAGGATAGTTACAGGAAACAAAAATTGTTTCACATCGTAGAGATGGTATGTCTTAGAACATAGAACATAGAACATAGAACAATACAGCGCAGTACAGGCCCTTCGGCCCACGATGTTGCACCGAAACAAAAGCCATCCAACCTACACTATGCCATTATCATCCATATGTTTATCCAATAAACTTTTAAATGCCCTCAATGTTGGCGAGTTCACCACTGTAGCAGGTAGGGCATTCCACGGCCTCACTACTCTTTGCGTAACCGTGAATCAATTTTTTTGGGTGGCACGACGGCACTGCTGCCTCACAGCGGCAGAGACCCGGGCTCAATTCCGGCCTCGGATGCCTGTCTATGTACAGTTTGCACATTTTCCCAGTGTCTGTGTGGGTTTCCTCCAGTTTCTTCCCACAGTCCAATGATCTGCAGGTTAAGTGGATTGGCCATGATAAGTTTCCCCTTAGTGTCCCAAAGGTTAGGTGGGGTTACGGGAATAGGATGGAGGTGTGGGCCGAGGTAGGGTGCTCTTTCGGAGTGTCGGTGCAGACTCGATGGGGTGAATGGCCTTATTCGGCATTGTAGTGATTCTATGATTCTATGAATCTAAAACAATATTTGACTGAAATGGTTCACAAACACATATATTTGGTAATGGTAAGGGCTTTTTTTTCAGATGTTAAAACAACATTCAAGTGAACTTAATTCCTCTGGCATTATATTCTCTCTGCTTATTGTACTGTGCGTACGCTATGTTTGTATTAATTAAGGTGAGCGATCTGAAAGAAAGCAGCTCTAATTCGGGTATGCATGTGTTAGATGCAGAATAAAGCTCCCTCTGCACTCTAAGAGGAATTCATCTTAAATTCTTATCCATTGCAACAGTGTGACATTTTCCCACACTTGTGAAATTGCCAATTTAATGTTGTGCGTTTTTGTATTGATTTTATTGAGATGAGCCAAAAACGAATTTCCCACAGAATCCTTACATTTATCAGAGAGAGAGAAATAGAGTCAGAGGGGGAGAGAACACCCTATTGCTCTGGCATGCATTCAAATCAATCTCCCTGAGGTAAAGCCTTTCAACTGACTCTACCATGTGGTCCTTATGCATTTTTACTATGAATCCTCCTTGATAAAGTAATATTAGCTAAAATACACTTTTTTCTACTTCATTTTATATGCGAGCTGCAGTCAGCTAGTTAACTCCGCCCATGGATTTTGACTAACAAGCCATTGGGCCAAGATTCAGGCATTCGACCTGACGCAGTTAAATGTCTTGAATCCTATCTTCAGTCTCAACTGAAATGCTTTAAGATTCAAAGGCTGTTTCTGTTTTTATTTATCCATCAGCAGCAGCTAGTACTTCCAGTGACAAATAGATTTGGTGACACGTTGCTGGTGCTGACTTGGGGCAGGGTTTCGTCGATGTGAATTTACTCAGTGAAGCGGAGCTGACGGTGAATGTGCTTATGAAGCAGAAGCAGTTGAACTTCATCCACACTCGTGCAAAATGCAGGGTTCAGCTGACAGCTGGGTGCAGTGAACCACAGCAGAATGACTGATGCGATTCAACTGCCAAGATGGGTGGTTTTACATGTGCTTGTGTGCAACCTTTATTGACTTTGGCTTTGAACTCGCTTTGCTGCATGGGGGTCAAGCAGTACTGTGCAGGGCTAATGCAGCTAAGAAAACCCTCTCTTTCCTGCATACATTACTAAAAAAATGCCTTTTTGTCTGAATAGTTTTCTGTTCATGAAACTATTTCTTTGGCAGCCAGCGCAAGAATATAAGAATAGGTCTTTTGTGCATCAATTGCAAAAAAGTTCAATCCCACAGTTTGTCTTAATGTCAAGTATTTGTCTCAGTATTCAAATGAGTAAACAAGTCCTACCTATAAAAAGCCTGTTCTCTCTTTACAGCTGACAATTGTCCTTTTCCATTGAGGGCACTTAGGCCCACCATAGGATTACAGCAAGAGACACTTAATACATAAGATCTGAGAACACATTCAATAGAGTTTGCAAATAGTTCAATTAGCACTGCTTTCACCCAGCAACTTTCAAAAGAGGTACATAATTTAATTTTATGTGTCTTTTTCATTGCAAGAAGATACTTAAATTGCTTTGAATATTTTTCTAAATTAATAAGCATTATAATTTAGTAGAGTATTACAGAATATTACAAATCAGAACACAATATGTCTAATAGATTTGTAACTAAAGGACTTTATAAATCAGGACATCCAGTGGCTAAAGCCAGAAAGCGTGGTGTTTTTGCAGTCTGCTTTGGAATCACGCCCTCAGTGGGAGGAATTTATAGGTTTGGTTTCATTTGCCATTCATACTTACACAAAGGAAAGTTAGTGAGCATCATCTGTACCTTTGTGGTATCCACATATCAGCTGCCGGCGAGCTCGACACAGGTCTAATTAACTGGGGAGTTAAATCATGAAAATTTGAAGACAATGTCTCAAATCCTTGAGCTGTGAACCATAGAGTGTCTACTGTTAGTGAGGGGTGCTGTTTTAGTGATTTGCAACATCTTTTGAGGAAAGCTGAGTTCCAGGAATAACCTGCTCGTGTTAGCTGCTCAGGTAAGTTCATGCTGCAGCCAATATTGTGGGCAAACTGAGCAGCCTGAAAGTCAGCGGCCATTTCCAGAAGCCCCAAAAGAATTCCATGCCCAACAGGCAGTTAACTGCCTGGTGTTGGGCTTTCCGTCCATTGAAGTGTGAGGATCCTGCCCTCAAGAACTCCCTGCCAATCAGAGGGCCAGCAGCTCTTTAGTTTCAGCAGTGTTACCATGAGCCATGGAGAAAGGCCGCTTCAAAGGCCGTCTCAATTGGGCTCTAGATGGGAAGGCTGCCCTCGACTTGACCTTGGGAGTGTCACTCCAGTGCCTAGTGAGAATGGGCATCCAATACAAAACTGCACCTAATTTTTCCCCGTTTGGTTCTCTCACTCAGTAATTATGGGCGGGATTTCCTAGCCAATCGCACCGGCAGGATCTTCCGCTCCTGCCAATGGTGATCCCCTGCCCTGGGTGCCCCAACAATGGAGGGTGCGAACAATGGGAAACCCGTTGACAGTGGTGGGGCCGGAAGATCCCACCACCAGTCAATGACGAGCCGCCTCTGCCACTCAGACCAGGATTCTTATTTCCCTGTTTTTACTCGGTTTTTCCTTCTGGGTGGGTGGAGGGGGTGGGGTTGGAGAAGTGTCACATCGGTGCAATGGAGTGTGCCCTTGTAAGATTGGGATTGAAGTACAATACTGGGCCGAGTAGGAACCATGCTGTGTATCTGGCTGTAACGCACCTAAAATGGAAATGCTTGCGACTGGCAATGAAAGCCTGAAATGGAAACTGTTCCATTTTCCAGCAGCAACATGTAGAATGATATTAGCACAATTTTAAAAATATTTGACATTGTTATCCTGGCATTTGCACCATAGATTCAGTGGGCATCTTGCCTAATCTGGGAAGAGAAAGAGTGAGATTTAGTAGTATAAATACTAGGAGTTGGCTCATAGATCTGACCTAAACAAGTGTCAGTGCAAAAATGGCATGATTGGCTGCTTATGATTGTTCCAAACAAAATTAAGGATATTTTCAAAATGCAATCCACAAACTTCTGCAATGTAGCCCCTTTATAATACATATCCCCTGCTTTTAGCTGTACGCTTAACAAAACAGCACCTATTTCCTTTTCAGTAACCTTCTAAACATTGGGTTTATTCATATTCATCATCAGTTAAACTACATTTGAAGATGTTAAACTCACTGACGGGCACAAATTGCCTAATGTGTAGAATATCTCAACAGTTTTAAAATCAAAATTCGGTCACTTACAACAAACTCCTTTCCCCCAAATATACAGAGGCATTTTGCAACGGTCAAAGACATTCCAAAAGATTTTGTGGTGACCCCGTCCTTGTTCACAGTCTACACAGAAAGGCTGGCTGCCAACTGAACAGCAACACCAAACAGTGGCTGCTCCTGTTCACATGCCCCAAACTGTGCTGTGTACTGTGGGGGAAAGCTGCTACGTTTATCTGTTACAGCCTGCGCATTACTTTCTCAACAAATAATGCTTGAAAAACTACTAGTTGCAAACTTCAAAATATTTTCTTAATACTTTTGAAGAATAAAGGGATTAAGGGTTATGGTGTTCGGGCCGGAAAGAGGAGCTGAGTCCACAAAGGATCAGCCATGATCTCATTGAATGGCGGAGCAGGCTCGAGGGGCCAGATGGCCTACTCCTAGTTCTTATGTTCTTATGTTCAGGGATAGGCCTATTCCGCAACATCTACCACCAAATTCCTCAGCCTTGCCTTGGTCACCCCCAGACTTGACTACTCCCATGTCTCAATGTACTCCCCTCTGCAACATGGAAAATAGCAACGCCACGTCATTGTAGTGAAGCAAGGGCATCTTTCTTAACTTTGGAGTGGACTGGTAAAGAATGTAGAAACCCTGACTGCAAGGAATATTTTGCCCTAAAGGGAAATATTTTGAACTTTGAAGCAAGTAGGTGAGGCTCCCTGCCAGCAGCAAATATTGGAGATTTGAACACACGTTATGCATAATATTATGAACATTCAAACGAAGAGTCAAGAAAGCATATCCAATGGGAACCCCAAATTAACAGGATTCTCCCGTTCTGAGACTAAATGTTGACGCCAATGCAGATTTTATGGACTTTCACGACAGCAAAACTGGCACCAAACCTGGACCGATTCTGTTACTGTTAAGGGGCTAGCACCATGGAACACAATCGATACCAATGAAAAACGGTGCGGGATTCGTTGGGTCTGTGATTGATACTCGGGAGACTGACAACCTGCAGCCGCACAGACACATTATAATCCCCACACACACTCATCCCTGTCAACAAGATGGCACTGATTGTGCTGGACCATATCCATGCAGCTGATGGGTCAGCTGGGGCCAGAGGACAACTAGGTATCTGGGGGGGGGGGGACCTATACGACGTGTGGTCCTAGGTCCATAGTGGGCTGTTAACCGTGTGCCTAGCTGCATGGCTACCTTTACAGCTGTGGCAATGGTGTTCCATGCCCGTCCACCCCGACCCCACAGCCCACCTCCTGCCCAGCCCCGCTACTCCCCTCAGCCCTTGCAGAAACCCCCTGGCCAGCAGCACAACTGTCATCAAACTATGGCGATGTTGGACACTTGCGCACCCCTTCACTCTCCCTCAGCAGCCACGACGCCGGTTTCGCAATTTTTAAAAGCACAAGTGAACTGCGCCATCAGGAACTCGGCCCATCCGAGGCGGAGAATCACGGAGGCCCTGGGGAACTCCAGGTCGGGCCTGCTAATGACGGGGGCGACTCTCCAAAATGGGGACCAAGTGTTCGCGCCGTCGTGAACGCCGTCGCATTTCATGATGGGGCAAAATGGGCCCGGGAACGACCGATTCTGTCCCACACAGAGGGCCAGCATGGTGCTGGAGCGGTTCACGCCGCTCCAACCTTCCTTCCTGGTGCCAAATGGGGGCCGCACCAACCTGCGCATGCGCGGGGGACTTCGTCAGCACGCTGGCCCCGACTCAACACGGCGTCGGTGTTCAATGGCCGGCCACGCAACAATGTAGGCCTGGGGGGGAGAGGTGGGCCTGCTGATCGGCGGGCCCCGATCGTGGGCCAGACCCCATCGGAGGCCCCCCCCGACCCTTGGCGCAGAGTTCCCGCCAGCAGCGACCAGGGGTGAACGGCGCCGGTGGGACTCTGTCGTATGCCCGGAGCCCCGGTGATTTCAGCGGCCCATGGTCGGCGCCGCGTCAAATGCGCCGGCGCAAATGGAGCCGATTCTCCGCACCTCGGGGCGTCGTGGCACGGTTGCGGCGATTCTCCGGCCGAGTGCGGGGCTCGGAGAACTGCCCCCCTCATGTTTACTGTACGTGCGTCCGGAACACATTGACGCTGCTGTCGAGGTTATGGAGAATTTCGATTTGGTGTCAAATTGCCGCCTGCCGCGATTTTAGCTTCGGAACCTATTCTCTGCCCAATCGCCTTTCCCGGTTTTGGCAGCGGCCAACGGAGAATCCCGCCCAGTATACGTACAGCTGACGAAAGGCTCACCAGTGAGGATCCAAAGTTAGAAAATATTCTCCCGTAATGCTGTTACTGGAAAGAACATTGGGGGTTTGAATAAAATAATTAAGTGCAGCAATGGGAGAGTTAATGTAGTGGAGGCACAGGATCAATGCTTTTTTCTCATTCTTGACTCTTCCTAAAACATTTATGCCTCCTCCTTTCATAAAACCAGCGACAGAAACCGCAGAACACACTGAGCACAATACAGAGCTGTAAACAGATAACTCAGCAGGCAGTGATATCAACGGTGCAATATGAATCTGAGCTCCTTCTGACATCACTGCAAGGTCAAGCAGTTCCTTGCTGCCAATTGAGTGCTAAACATAGCCAATAATTTGAAAACTGCATGGTGTATTCAGAATTCAGTAGTGTGAATGAAATATTGCATTTGGTTAGTGACAATAATTAATGGACGATTCAGGAAAATGCACATATTACACAATCCTTAACGTATAGTGAAACATTGATTTACTTTTATTTTGCCTTCGGAAGATAGTGGTCTCTGCATTATCTGTCAAGCTAAATTAATATGAAGCCTGTCTTTATAGGCCCTATTTAGTCCTTTTCTCATTTTCTTACAAGCTAGATAAACAGCAGTTGACAGAAAGGCCTACCTCCAAAAACTCTGGGCGCGATTCATCAACAGGGAACAATAGTGAGCACGTTTAGCTGCGTGGTTCCCAGCGCTGGAAGTGCCGAGAAACACATGGCTACTCAACGCAACTCGTGTTGTATAAGGGACATGAAAGGGAAACAGCGGCCAAGGCTGCACATAGTCATGTTTTGTATAGTAGGGAGCTCCGCTCGCTGGAACTCCCCAGTGTAGCGAGAGGTCACCATTTTTAAATAGCATCCCGATCTCTGAGGCTCTCAAAGTGATCCCCGACCTCCCCCACCAACTCAAACGCACTATGGGAAGGTCCTGTGCCCCCCCCTCCCTACACCCACACAGGGCACTCCCAGCCAGATGACGCACGCAAAATAAATGCCAGCTTGGCACCTTGGCAGTGCCCCTGCCAGCTGTCACCCAGGCGGCACTGCCAAGGCACCAGGCTGGCACTGACAGGGTGCCCAGGTGGCAGGGCACCGCCCTGCCCAAAGGGCATGCAGCAGGGGGCCTCTGACCCTCTGGGAGGCCCCCATGCGTGTCATTCCACCTGGTCCCTGTTTGTGTGAACCAGTTACTTTCGCACTTGGTTTTCTCCTTTGACATTGCTATCTGCTATTTACTTAATTTATTTTTTCCCATGCTCCAGTTGCACTTTTCTTTCAGTCCCTTTTTACTCTGTTTAATGCCTGGTTTATGTTTCTTCATTACTGTCACTTATTCTGAATAGTTTCTCTGTCAGCACTATTTCTTTCGTTCCATTGGTTTATGGCTTGTTTTCACAGCCTTTGTGGTCCTCGTAGCCTCTTTCAGTCTCCTCCTCACCATCAACTAGGCCTGAATGACTCAGTAATGCTGCCAGTGCCAATAATGTGACCATGGAACTGCAGAATTCCCACAGTGTAAAAGGAGGCCATTTGGCCCATCGAGTCTACACCGACCCTCTGAAAGAGCACCTTACCTTGGCCCACTCCCCTGCCCTATCCCCGTAACCCCACCTAACCTGTACATCACTTGGACACAAAAGGGCAATTTAGCATGACCAAGCCACCGAACCTGCACATCTTTGGACTGTGTGAGGAAGCTAGAGCGACTGGGGAAATCCCCAGAGATACAGGAAGAAAGTACATACTCCATACAGTCAGTCACCCAAGGCTGGAATTGAACCCGGGTCCCTGGCGCTAGGAGGCTCCAGTGCTAACCACTGTGCTACCGTGCCCCCACAACTACTTTGCGCCTGTCTGTGCAACTAGATTATTACTTCCAAATCCATCACTAGCCTCACACCATGACACATTTGAAAGAACTATGAAAGTGGGAAGTGACACATGCACCTGTTTGAGGCAACATTTGCGGATTGGTGACTTGTTGAAAAGTAGAGGAACCACTTTTACATTGATTTAAACTATACATGTATTTTACAGTATCTTGCAGTGTAGGCATGACCATGAGGGACGGGATAGGATAGTAGGAGATGAAGGGAGGAGTGTGATGGTGGATGTATATATTTTGACACAGCATATGCCTCCTGCTTCAAATCCTACAAATGTTCTTGATGCTTACCTTTTAATAAAGTGGGGACGAATTGTAAAATTTCTAAATTAAGTACCAAATGTAATAGTTCATCAGTTATTAAAGCAAGATTTAAAGCTAAATTACTATTAAATATATCAAGGATTTGAATCTTGTGCAATCCCAAGCTAAGCATCCCAGGGCAATGTTCAGTCTGCCTTTTTTTTACAAGTTTGGAATGACATCAGCTGGCTTCCTTTCCAACGGCACCACCCCGCTATCCATAGTTGTACAACTTCCACTCCAGGCCTGCTTCTTTCATTGATTTCAGATGCATACTGGCCTTTAGTTTTAGAAAACTTTAAACACTCCAGTTTCTTAACAGGACATTTCTCTGCTGACTCCTCGTTTCTCAGAGTTGCTCTAAGTGCCACTTTCTCAATGCTATGCACATCCTTAATGAAAGTTTTATGTACAGATGATTTACGAGCTCTGACCTACGCTTTTATTCTCTCCCCTGTCTGATTCTTAAGGGGCCCCATTTGTTCTTTATTACTTAGCTGTGAACTGTATTCACAAAGGCACTGGCATTCATTTTCTACGTGTAGTTTCTCCAATACAGAGACTAGTGCAGGTTTAATTTAGTATGTTTCTTTTTCTTTAAGTTGTGTTATAGGTTAATAATAATAATCTTTATTGTCACAAGTAGGCCTGCATTGACACTGCAATTAAGTTACTGTGAAAAACCCCGAGTCGCCACATTCCGATGCCTGTTTGGCTTCGCAGAGGGAGAATTCAGAATTACCTAACAGCACGTCTTTTGAGACTTGTGGGAGGAAACCGGAGCAACTGGAGGAAATACACGCAGACACGGGGAGAACATGCAGACTCCGCACAGACAGTGACCCAAGCTGGGAATCGAACCTGGGACCCTGAAGCTGTGAAGCAACAGTGCTACCTACTGTGCTACCCTGCCACCCACAGATGAAGCGCCCAATGTGGAACTCGAACCCATGACCCTGGGATTAAGAATCCCATGCTTTACCGTCTGAGCTAGGCAGGCTGCTTTTCGATAAATGTATTAAATATTGCAACTCACAGGAAAGTACCTACACCTAATTGAATGCCTGGCCTACCATTACAACTTACAAATAATAAAATGGTCACTAACAATCTCATGGTTATGTTGCAATCATTTTCCACATGGAGACTGGTCTAATGATCCAATTTTCAATCATATTTACAGTACCTTTTAGATTCACTGACCACGCTTCAAATGATTTTGATATTTAATTACTGAAGTACTTTATTACTCATTTTTCTGAATAAGATCATTTTCCTTAGTCGCCTAACTTGTGTGGGCAGAATAATGAAACAGAGCTGACAATTGGCCACAAACCTTAAAATCTAATGTTTGTAATATAATAGAATCTATTACTGTCTAAAATCTCAATCCACGAGTCACTGCAACATTGCAAGGACTTCCATGTTAGTTATCCAATAAAAGCAAATTACTGCGGATGCTGGAATCTGAAACAAGAGAAAATGCTGGAAAATCTCAGCAGGTCTGGCAGCATCTGCAGGGAGAGAAAAGAGCTAACGTTTTGAGTCTGATGACTCGAAGCTTTGACAAAGAGTCATCGGACTCGAAACGTTAGCTCTTTTCTCTCCCTACTGATGCTGCCAGACCTTCTGAGATTTTCCAGCATTTTCTCTTTCGTTAGTTATCCAATAGTTGCGTACTGTGTATAATATTCTCATGTGTGCTGTAACTCTTACAAAAGAAGTAGATGCCTGAGAATATTGGCATACGATTAGTAGGAAGGAACCAATGTGCCATAATAATGAAGAAAAAAACATGGAATTATATCTGGAAATATTGGACTGTAAATAAGACCTGAGTTTTTTTTTAAATGGACACACAAGCCACTAGCTGAATTGTTGCAGGGTGATTCGCTAAGAGACGATGGAACCCCACCTTGTTACCAGAGGGTATTTCTAAACACATCTAGAAACTAATTGCCATCTCTGTTAGAGACAATGGGACATAATGGCCATCTCATCAAGAGATTTCCTGTGTAATGCCCAGACATATGTTTGTGAATCCGCCTTCCCACTTGGAGTATACAAATAGTAGTTTAAAAGCCAACTGGGAAGCTGCCCCAGCTTGTCGGTCTGTGTGTGCTCTGTGCTAACAAAGGCTGGAAGTTTGACACAGTAATAAAAGCCAGCAAGCATACTCACAGTAAATATTCATTTGCAGGTATTTCAATTGCTCTCTGACTGTGGAAGTCAGCAAAGACTGCAGCTGAAATGAAAACTGGGAAGCTGTTTTGCCAAACTACAAAACCCCAGAATCACAAAACCGACTATTTGCCTGCTGAAGTCAACTCAACTGGAATCTTGAACTGCAATGACTGTAACACTCAATCATCTACTCTTTACAAGTCAAGGACTGTTCTGCATATGTTTTTTTTATATTTACTTACGTTGAACTCAATTCTCCCTTCCAATCTGAGTGAATGTGTGTGCATGTGTTTTACTATTTTCTTGCCTTTAGTAATTAATAAACTCACTCTACCTTTAACCCAAGAAAGCCTGGTTAAATTGGGCTCCTTTTAAAACACATTTATTGGGTCTTGGGTCTGGGAACAAGGACTAGAATTCCTTGGTTGTTGGAATTCACTTTTCTCGCTGGCACCGCACCCCCGCCAGCGGGTTTCCCTGCGGCGTGGAATGGTTTCAATGGGAGATCCCCACGCCACCGAATGGCTCGTGGCCAAGAAACACGCCACTGGGGACTAGAGAATCCTGGCAAAGGTATTTGTGAAAAAGAGCGCTTGTGCTACCAACAGATGGAGTTGAATAAAGACAGGGAGCCAGTTCGGCACTCCTCACCTGGGGTAGACCAATTTGGGGGAATTGATTGGTCTCATCCAGATCAACAACTTTGGGGAACCTCACCTGGTAACAAAGGACGGTTCAACTATTTTGTGCAACTTTGTCGACCATCGTTCCTTTGTTCAGATAAGCTCACGGAAATTAAGAGAAAGATCCCACTAGTTTTTTTGCTAATCGCAGGCCTTGTCAAACTCCAGCCAGCAACAACTTAACAAACCAAAATGGTCTAAGAATGCAACAGAAGACACCTGAAATACACATGGAGTAAGATATTAAAGATGGTGAGTGATCGGCGTTCGCCATCCTGAAATTCGATGCGTAATGCGAAGCCGCTGACTTAGGAATTCCCACTGCCATTCAATGTTCACTTGAACATTGAGCGGCAGTGGACAGGACTTCCATCTGCCCTTGGAAGGACGTCTCACCTGTGAAAGCTATCGGCCAATCTAATTGGCTGACAGCTCTCCAACCCAGCTAGGTACAGCGCTGAAGTGGCATAAGCGATAGTGCAGCAGTCTGCCTGCGACAAAGTCCCAGGACCATTGGAGAGGTAAGTTCTGGGGGTCGGGGGTCCTACGGGGGTCGGGTAGAAATGCCCTGCGGAGGGGGAGTGGTGGTGATCAGGAGGGGGTAATTGCAGCACCAGCGGGTGTCATAATATCCACTCATATATATAATGAGATGCAGACAGGCAGTGATTGACACACAGGATGACCAGTAAGCACACAACACAGTGCAGCCAATCACCAGACAGGACACTACCACTATAAAGCCAGAGGGCACTACGTTTCCCGCTCTCTCGGGACCCAGCCACTGAGACAGTCAAAGTCCACGAGCTAGCAAGTGCAAACACCATGCGGTAGCTAGTAAGTCTGGTCAGGCTACTAAAAGGTCTCCAGTCAGTTCAGTATAGTGTCGACCCACAGCTGAATATGTATATCAGTTCTATCGTTGAATAAAACAGTGTTGGATCTTCTCCAGTGTTAGACGTCTGTTTCTAGTTTCCCTGCATCGAGTGCAATCCACATCGAACCTACCTGCCTAACACATCATGGTACCAGAGTGATACTGATCTTGACGGACCTACCTCGAGTGAATCAGCATTGACCAGCAAGCAGCCATCCGTGAAATGGAAAACATCCAGCCTCCTCAGCAGCTCCGCATCTCCGGCAACCTCGGCGCCAATTGGAAAATCTTCAAGCAAAAGTTCCTCTTGTACATCGAGGCCTCCGACCTCGAAGCAGCATCGGATGTCAGGAAGATCGCGCTATTTCTCTCCACCGCGGGAGACCATGCCATCCACATCTCCAACTCCCTTACGTTCGCTGACGGCGAAGACAGAACGAAATTCAAAACAGTCCTGCTGAAGTTTGACAGCCACTGCGACATTGAGGTGAATGAGAGCTTTGAACGGTACATTTTCCAGCAGAGGCTTCAGGGTAAGGATGAACCTTTTCAGTCCTTCGTGACCCATCTCTGCATTCTAGCGCAGTCATGTAACTATGACTCGACGGCTGATTCTATGATCTGGGATCAGATCATTTTCGGGGTCCACTCCGACTCCCTTCGGCAGCAGTTCCTGAAAGTCAAACAGTTGACCCTCTCTGTCGCTATCGAGACGTGCGTTGTCCATGAGCATGCTAAGAATCGTTACTCCCACATCAGTCTGGCAGAAACTGCGAAGCTGGCCTCCCACGAGGTGGAACGGGTGCAGGCCATTGCACAAATGCAGGGCCTGAGCATCGAGGAGAGTGGCTGTTTTGTGCGCTTTTCCCGGGTCCCTGTGCATGCACGCCACGACCGAGTGGACGACGAGCCCGACAACCCGACTGCGCAGGTGCGTACGTCGACCGACTGCACTGTGCATGCGCGATGGCGTACGGAACACGCTTATGTCGGCGTCATGACGTGTCCGAATTGTGGCTCCGCCCACTGAAAGCAGCAATGTCCGGCAAAAGGACGCCAGTGTCTACAGTGTGGCAAGCTTGGCCACTACGCAGCCCTTTGCAAATCTGCTCCACCGCTCAGCAGCCAGCGATCCCAGCTGCGGCGCAGAAGTGTCCGCTCAATACAACAAGGCATGCCAGATTCCGATCCCAACAGCCCAACAGACCCTGATGCTGAGTGCCTCAAGTCCCCATACCGGGTGGGCATCATAACTACACATGCGCTGCCTTTCACCACAACGACAAAATGCCTCTCGATCCTCAGTGTGGATCCCGACGACGAGTGGTGTGCTGTCCTCGCAGTTAACAAGGCTCGCATCCGATTTAAACTGGACACCGGCGCATCAGCGAACCTCATCTCAAAATCCAACCTCGACGCCATCCGCCCCAGACCAAGCATTCTTCCACCGGCCTGCCAGCTCCTTGACTACAATGGCAATGCCATAGCTGCCAGTGGCTCATGTCAAATGGGGGTATCCAACAAGGCGATCAAGGGAACACTGCGGTTTGAAATTGTCAGGCCTGACAGAGCGTCCCTACTCGGTGCTCGTGCCTGCAACTCCTAAACCTGGTTCAGCGAGGCCACACCATGTCATCATCACTGGCGACGGCCTCACCTGATGGAAACTTGCAAGCCGACATAGATGACATTATCATGCAGTACCACAGCGTATTCGGTGGAATGGGCACGCTCCCATACCGATATAAAATCCTGCTCAAGCCGAACGCCACCCCTGTAATTCATGCACCACGCCGGGTGCCGGCACCCTTCAAGGATCGTCTGAAGAAGCAATTACAGGACCTCCAAGACCAGGGCATCATATCGAAGGTCACAGAGCCAACAGACTGGTTCAGCCCCATGGTCTGCGTAAAGAAGCTGTCAGGGGAGCTTCACATTTGCATTGACCCGAAGGATCTAAACCGCAACATCATGCGGGAGCGTTACCCGATACCAAAATGTGAAGTGTTGACCAGTGAGATGGCTCGTGCCAAATTCTTTACTAAGCAGGACGCCTCCAAGGGTTTTTGGCAAATACAGCTGGACGCGTCCAGTTGCAAGCTGTGCACGTTCAACACCCCGTTCGGTCACTACTGCTACAACCGGATGCCTTTTGGGATCATATCTGCCTCCGAAGTATTTCACTGCATCATGGAGCAGATGATGGAGGGCATCGAGGGGGTGCGAGTATACATTGACGACGTAATTATCTGGTCCACAACGCCCCAGGAATATATCGCTAGCCTCAAGAAGGTATTCCAGAGAATTCATGAACATGGTCTCCAGCTCAACAGGGCCAAGTGCTCATTTGGTCAATAGGATATTAAGTTCCTGGGTGACCACATCTCGCAACAGGGCGTGCGGCCAGACGCCAACAAGATCTCGGCTGTGAAGACCCCGGGGGACAAGAAGGCGGTCCTCCGCTTCCTCGGAATGGTCAACTTCCTCGGGAAGTTCATTCCCAATATGGCATCCCACACCATGGCCCTCCGCCATCTCGTCAAGAAGTCGACGGAATTCCAGTGGCTGCCCACGCATGAAGAGGAATGGCGTGAGCTGAAAGCAAAGCTCACCACAGCCCCGATTCGAGCGTTCTTCGACCCAACCAAGGAAACCAAGATATCGACTGATGCAAGCCAGGACGGCATTGGGGCAATACTCCTTCAGCAAGATGACTCCTCGTCCTGGGCTCCAGTGGCATATGCCTTCAGGGCCATGATGCCCACTGAGCAACGGTATGCTCAGATTGAGAAGGAGTGTCTGGGCCTCCTGACAGGGATAGTCAAGTTTCACGACTACGTTTACGGCCTGCCAAAATTCACAGTAGAAACGGACCACAGGCCTCTAGTCCACATAATCCAGAAGGATTTAAATGACATGACACCTCGGTTACAGCGAATTCTTCTTAAGCTACACCACTACGACTTCAAACTTGTCTACACGCCAGGTACAGCTATTAGAGAACTTACTTGTGCATCCAGGTCTATTACCACACCGTGTGAACAACGTGACTTCATCTGCCACATAGAAGCGCAAGTGTAGTTGTGTGCCACCAAACCTACGGCCTCTGACGAACGGGTGGTCCAAATTCGTGAGGAGACGGCCAAGGATCCTCTGCTGCAGCATACCAATAGCTGGCAGAAGGAACAATGTCCCCAGTTCTATAACGTAAAAGACGACTTGACAGTGGTGGAGGGAATCCTTCTGAAACTCGACAGGATCGTAATTCCTCAGAGCATGCTGGGCCAACTCCATGAGGGTCACCTTGGGGTCGAGAAATGCCGACGCAGAGCTCGGGAGGCGGTCTATTGGCCGGGCATCAGCCAGGACATTGCGACACAGTCCTCAACTGCCCTACCTGTCAGACGTTTCAACCAGCTCAACCCAAGGAGATCCTGCAACAGTACGAGATCGTGACCTCTCTATGGTCCAAAGTAGGTGTAGACCTTTTCCACGCCAAGGGGCGTGACTACATACTCCTGGTCGACTACTTCTCCAGTCACCCAGAAGTAATGAAACTGTCCGACCTCACGTTGAAGGCGGTAATCAAAGCCTGCAAAGAAACGTTCGCCAGGCATGGGATTCCACTCACAGTAATGAGCGACAACAGTCCTTGCTTTTATAGCCAGGAATGGTCTGATTTTGCACAGTCCTACAACTTCCGTCACATAACCTCCAGTCCCCACTACCCGCAGTGAAACGGGAAGGCCGAGAAAGAGGTCCATATTGTAAAGCGGTTGCTGTGCAAAGCTGCAGACTCAGGCTCCAACTTCAACCTGGCTATGCTGGCATACAGGGCAACCCTATTGTCCACTGGGTTGTCTCCAGCGCAGATGCTCATGAATCGCACTCTGTGGACCACAGTTCCAGCCATCCATGTTCCAGACCTTGACCACCTCACGGTCTTACAGAAAATGCAGCAGTCATGGGCCCAACAGAAGGCCACATACGATGCTCATGCCACGGATCTACCCGAGCTGGCCCCAACTGATCATGTTCGTGTCCAGTTGCCTGAGGGCGGCTGGTCAGCCACATCTGTTGTGATCAAACAAGTGACCCCTAGATGGTTCCTTGTTCGCATGGCTGATGGCTTCCTGC
This sequence comes from Scyliorhinus torazame, assembly GCF_047496885.1. NCBI lineage: Eukaryota > Metazoa > Chordata > Chondrichthyes > Carcharhiniformes > Scyliorhinidae > Scyliorhinus > Scyliorhinus torazame. The sequence goes on along the minus strand of NC_092724.1, from coordinate 115,692,246 downwards.
TACGGCGCAACAGATGGGCACTGCAAAGAGTTCCACGCCCGCTACCTGACCGAAGTGCCCCGCCGTCTACGATGCTTCCTCCGGACATACCCTGCCACGAGGCCTCCGATCTGCCAGCAATCCTGCCGGCCCATGCGACCACCGCGATGGCAGCGAACCTGCCTATCCATATGCAAGCGGCTCCTGATCCATCTCTGCGGCGATCCGTCGCCCACCACAAAGACTGAATCTGTAGACTGAACCTTTGTACATTTTGTGACTTCATCAATTTAACCTCTGTAAATATTGTTTTGTTTGCCATGTATCTGCACTATCAACACCTTCCTATGTATATACGTTCATTTAGACACCTTTTGCATATAGTCAGGCATATATATATATACATAGGCACACCTTAGTATTTATTTATCTAAAAAAAAAGGGGAGATGTCATTATATCCACTCATGTATATAATGAGATGCAGACAGGCAGTGATTGACACACAGGATGACCAGTAAGCACACAACACAGTGCAGCCAATCACCAGACAGGACACTACCACTATAAAGCCAGAGGGCACTAGGTTTCCCGCTCTCTCGGGACCCAGCCACTGAGACAGTCAGAGTCCACGAGCTAGCAAGTGCAAACACCATGCGGTAGCTAGTAAGTCTGGTCAGGCTACTAAAAGGTCTCCAGTCAGTTCAGTATAGTGTCGACCCACAACTGAATATGTATATCAGTTCTATCGTTGAATAAAACAATGTTGGATCTTCTCCAGTGCTAGACGTCTGTTTCTAGCTTCCCTGCATCGAGTGCAGTCCACATCGAACCTACCTGCCTAACACATCAGCGGGCAGGCCCGGGGGGGGGGGGATTAGAAGCGATTATGATTATTCAGATTGGACCTTACGTTAGTTGGAAATACCCGAATACTGATCCTTATAAAAATGGAATTAGGGCATCTGATTTGAATCAGTTTGAAGAAACCTGTCCAACAACACAAACTGCAGTTTGTCATCATTGAACACATTGCATCTGTGTTCAGGGGAATCCCATCCATTTAATTTTACGTTCCACCCCTCTCCTCTTGTGGGGAGCATAAAATTCTGCCCATGTATATCAGGGAGAGCAGCGGCCTGTTACGTGCCCTGGAGGAAGAGTTGGAGTGTTTAAGGCTCAATACAGCTTACAGTTTCATGTTAATGAGATATTCTCCCTATTTTTAGATCGAGAGGCAAAATTAGCACTGCCGACACGTTCGGCATTGACATGAAGCATGTGCTGCTGGGGAGTCTTGACCCTTTCTTCTCATTTTTAATGTTAAAGGTACAATGCCATTCTTGCTACATCTGTTAGCGTGTGATGGTTAATCTTGTTTGACAAAGGAAGTTATTGAAATTGTTCAAGCCTTCCTGTTAACTACATACCTTTTGTCAATGATTGTTTGTACAGCTATTAGAGAACTTACTTGTGCATCCAGCTTTGAGTAAGTTTTTAAATTTATTCTTTCATGGGATGTAGGCATCGCTGGCTAGGCCAGCATTTGTTGCCCAACCTTAATTGCCCTTGAGAAGGTTGCTTTCTTGAACTGCTGCAGTTCATCTGGACTAAGTACACCACAGTGCTGTTAGGAGGGGACAGGCATATCTCTCTGCCTTGGAGGTTCTGGAAGAGCAAAAGGAGGATTAGAAGCGATTATGATTATTCAGATTGGACCTTACGTTAGTTGGAAGTACCCGAATACTGATCCTTATAAAAACGGAATTAGGGCATCTGATTTGAATCAGTTTGAAGAAACCTGTCCAACAACACAAACTGCAGTTTGTCATCATTGAACCCTTGACTTTTCTATAATCAGACCTAGAAACCCATTTTCAGCCTGGGGACAGCTTCACCACATGGGTCAACATTTAGACGTAGACTATTTCCACACAGGTGAGTAAGAGTCACGTTGCGTCATTTATCCCTAACTGTGTCAGGCAGGCCACTGAATCATTGATTGCCAGGTCCAAAGATTTAATCGCATTTTCTGTGTAAAGCAGAAGACCTCTCCATCCATATTGTGTGCTCGAATTCTAAAATGGATTATTGATTGAACTCATCCAGCCATGCACGGTCCTATGTCAACTAAAGCATCATTTTATAAACAGGGAAAGTTCATGTTCCATCATGTTTAAGGGCAGCCAGTCTCCCTTTAAGAATTGCTGGTGGAGGAATTCCAAACTCCCCACCTGGACTCCCAGCACTTCACGTTAAGCTGCTGACCACACATTATCAGAGGAGCTCAGCCTCTTGGGGAGCAGCATAATAAACACGTGATACACTCCAGCCCAAACACCAAGCTAGGGCCACGTCATCATCCATACAATAACCATTCAACCTCCAATTAAACTGGGCAATTAAATAAAACAACTTATCCTTTATTATGCTCAAAGTGAAGCCCACTTTAAAAAAAACCTACTCATCATTTTTCACTTTTCCATCAATATTACTCAGCATTTCTAAGATTGTATTCTCCAGTAAAAACAAGGGCATTTGAAAAAAAATATGTGATGCTTGGAGTTGATGTTATTGATATTCGTCAATACTTGCTCAACATGTTTTGTTCCTCTAATGACAGGCAAAGAAAGATCATTGGAGTGTTCACTCTCTAAAACCACAGTTCATTTTTACCCTGAAGCTAATTCCTAAAATACCTGTCAGAAACACAGCGTGTTTCAGTATCTGAGGCTTTATGTCATAACGAATCTTCCCCATACTAAAAAAAGAATTGAAGACTTTGTAGCATCCACATGTGTAGCATCCACATTTCCAACAGAACTTTGTAGTGGACATAGGCTTGGCTATTGCTTTAGTTATGTTATTCTTCATATTTTGCTATTAAAAAAACAATTTTTTAAATGAAGCAGGGTGCCTGAAATGAATGACAGGAAGTTTTCCATTATGTATCGACAGTGACTGAGGTTTCCCCCAACCATCACACATTTCCTTTTGCCCCTGTGAATGGAGCTGTGTTTAGTCACAAATGATACAGTTCAGACAGTTTTCAAAAGCATTTTAATCACTGGACTTTGAATATAACCGTAGTCAGTTCGGCAATGAAAAGAGAAATTCTCATTGGTACTGCAAGCAAGTGTTGGCAAAATATTTTTGTTAATAATTTGCTGAATTAATTTCCTCATTGCAGTAACACTACCCACATAATGCGGGGGATATTACACAATCCCTTGTTCAGTGTTGGCTTCACATGCACAGCCCACATTCATGCTTGACATAACCATTTCTCCTACCATAGGGCGGCACGGTTAGCACTGTTGCTTCATAGCGCCAGGGTCCCAGGTTCGATTCCCGGCTTGGGTCACTGTCTGCGGAGTCTGCACGTTCGCCCCGTGTCTGCGTGGGTTTCCTCCCGGTGCTCCGGTTTCCTCCCACAAGTCCCAAAAGTCGTGCTGTTAGATAATTTGGACATTCTGAATTCCCCCTCTGTGTACCTGAACAGGCGCCGGAATGTGGCGACTAGAGGCTTTTCACAGTAACTTAATTGCAGTGTTAATGTAAGCCTACTTGTGACAATAAAGATTATTATTATTACTGAAATGAGGTGGTTCTGAGAACAATTGACATAAAAGTGAATGCTGGTTATTAAATGCAGGAACGCAGGTATTTCACTTGACATGGCGGACTAGGCAGCGTTACTTTGTGACCATTCAAATAGTGAATACTGATTATTCAATGTACTTGTAGCTAATGTCCTCAGGCCTCCTTCACTTTGGTAAATCTGCTTTATAAAATCCAACACAAATCTACAACCATTATGATAATTTGTTGATTTTCCTTCTTCAATATTTCGCTAATTTAGTCTTTACCTCATGTTTTCTCATTTTGTTACTTCAGCTCACAGAAGGCGGAAGGAGCTACTTGCAAACAGTCACAAGCAGAAACAGCTTGTCATGACCATAGCATACAGCTTGCAGCCCAGCATTTTCTTTTTACATGATTACACACAGCTATACCTAATAAAAGATCATATATCACAAATAATTTAATCATCAATCAACTGCTGTTTCCATAACAAACGAATCACAGTTACTCAACCCAGAATTTTTTCCAAGCTTATGTGTTATGAGACTTGGCTGAGGGCTGCAGAAAACTGTAGCACAAGTCGGCCAGGATTCTCCAGCCCAGCCATGGCTGGTCCTGCCATTAAGTGGGCCAGCAGAAGGTCTACTTTGTTAACTCAATATTATTACAATTACGCAACTTTTCCTTGAGGCTTTTCTCTGCCTGGTTGGTGCTCTGTAACTACCAAGGTGGAAAAAAAAATATTTTCATTACCCTTACGTAAGGAGGGTTCAGCCTAATACACTTCCAACAACCTGCCCTGAAAGCTCTGCTCAGTTTGACAGCTGTATCATGTTCCAAAATGACAACTGAGACAATGTTGGAAAACAATCAGCAAGATTCTAAGTCAAACAACCCACAATATCCTAAATGAAAATGTCAATTTTCCCTCTCTCCCAATGTTAATAAATCCTTTACGAAATGCCAGGATTCCAATCCACATCTTTGCCATAAGCAAATCAATTCTTCCTTGGACCATATCCTATCTGCGTAACAAGTTCTCATAAAATCACAGAAGTATTACAGCACAGAAGGAGACCATTCAGCCCATCATGTCTGCATCGCCTCTCCGGAAGAACAATTTATTCTGTGCCAGTCCCGCGCCTTCTCCCTGTAACCCATTGTGCTAAAATCCATCCATTACCTTTTTGAGATATATTGTTTAGAGACAAACAAATAACCAGGGGGCAAAATATTACCTCCACCTGCCTTCAGTGGCAGAGGTAATTAGCCCTTAATTACCCTTAGGAAAACTTACCTCCACATGGAGAGAACTTGGGCGGGTTTCTTCGTTAGCCGACATTGGAATCGGGGCATGCGATCGGGCGGAGAATAGCTCCCGACACCAAAATCGCGGCAGGCGCTGGTTTGATGCTGAATCGGGATGCTCCGTCACCTCGAAAACAGCATCAATGCAATGCACGCCGCGCGCACTCTAATCACCATCTGCATATCATTAATGTGCCCACCTGCGATTCTCCGCCACTGATGGGCCGGGTTCCCAACGGCACAGTCCACGTGTGCTCTGAAACATCGTGGGCTGGATTCTCTGCACCCTGGCACCAAAATCGCGACCGGCGTCAGGGCGGACAATCCAGGGGGGGCCTTATACGCTGCCGGGCAATGTTTGGGCGGGTGGTCAGGGTCGGACGCGCGGCCAATCGGGGTGTCTATTTTTAATGTCCAGCTCCTCCATCTGAGTCCGCCATGGAGCATGGCGCGGCTGCTAGAGGCCACCGCCGTGCGAAAGCGCGGCCTCCGACCCGGAAATGCGGGGGCCAGTATCTGCAGCAAAAGGTGCTCATTTTACGCTGGGGCCCTGCCAGCCCCCTGCAGGGCGAGAAATACGTGGCCCTTTCACGCTAGTTTTTCTGGCGTGAAAGTCCACAGTTTTTACGATGGCCTGGGGAGACAATCCCCAAAACAGAGAATCCAGCCCCATGAACCTGGCATGGTGACTGATAGGAGAGAGAGAGGGCGTAGGGACAGTGTCCAGCACAGCCATACTTCGTCGACAGTCATGCCGTTGGTTGGGGGGCTTCTGCCAGGGCTGGGGGGAGTAGTGGGGGGCGGGGGGTTGGCCAGGAGGTGGGCTGGTGGGGTCGGCATGGACGGGTATGCAACACCATTACCGCAACCGGCAAGACAGCCATGCAACTGCGCACGCCGCTGACAGTCCGCTTTAAACCAGGCACCCCAGGGTGTCCGCTGGCCCCAACCAAATGCATCAGCTTTATGGGTGCTCCAGCACAACCTGTCCCATGTTTTTGGCCTCCATCAGCGTGTATGTGGGGAGAGTATTTTTTATGCACGCCTGCAGCTTGTCAGCCGTGCGAGTGTCTATCACGGGCAGCACGGTAGCATAATGGATAGCACAATTGCTTCACAGCTCCAGGGTCCCAGGTTCGATTCCCGGCTTGGGTCGCTGTCTGTGTGGAGTCAGCACGTCCTCCCCGTGTGGGCATGGGTTTCCTCCGGGTGCTCCGGTTTCCTCCCACAGTCCAAAGATGTGCAGGTTAGGTGCATTGGCCATGCTAAATTGCCCTTAGTGTCCAAAATTGCCCTTAGTGTTGGGTGTGGTTCCTGGGTAATGGGGATAAGGCGGAGGTGTGGGCTTGGGTAGGGTGCTCTTTCCAAGAGCCGGTGCAGACTCGATGAGCCAAATGGCCTCCTTCTGCACTGTAAATTCTATGAAACCTGGCGAATCCTGCACCGTTTTTCATGGGATGCGATGGTAGTCCACGCGGCAGCAGTGTTAGCCCCTCAGCAGTAGTGGAATCGGTGCATGATTTTCCTGTCGTAGATGTCCACGGATTCTCTGTTGGCATCAACACTTAGTTGCAGAAACGGAGAATCCAGCCGCTTTTATCTTTCCTGAACGGAATTGGGCTCATTCCAGATCTCTGCTTCAACGATGTCTCTGTGAGGCCTCTATTTATTTAATGTGGCTTTCATACCACTACTGGCGTGTCTTCATTTGTTCTTATCAACCTACACCCAAGGAATTATTTTGTTCTTGTCTCAGAGAAACAATGATTCATCTTGGTTGGGAGTTAACCTTGGTTTGCATACAAACTTGACTCTTAACTTCAGGAAACCAAAGAATCTCTGAGGATCCAGATTTGAAATCAGTTATTGGTGAGGTCAGAGAATAATTTGGTACCTCAGCATTTTGAAATACTGAATGTTGTGCAATATTTCTCTGTACATTCAATGTAGCCTATTACACGTGGACATTTTCTCAAAATATTCTCCTGCTAACACGATGATAAATGTTTCTTGAAAACAGAATTGGGTTATTTGATTACAAATGATGATTTGTTGATTTTCCATTGACCCACATGAGTCTCATATTGTATGCACATGTTCGACATCTTTACACAGTGTCACTCTAAATCCAGGGGTACAGACCATTTTTATTTTGAGGAGAACGGATGGGCTCATGAATGAATCAATGAACGGGAAAGGCTGATTCATCTTGGCAGAGGAGTACTGCCTGCTTTGGATCTATCCCCAGATGAACCTCTGTGTGCCTGCTGTTTACAGCAAAAAGATCGAGCGGAAAAATATATGGCTCAATGAAAGCAATATCAATTTTGAGTGAAAAAAAGGATAGATTTGCAGTATTTGATTACCTATTTGATGGAGTCATAGGCCCAGATCCCGAACGCATGCGTCCCCTCATGGAGTTTCCCCTCCCCCAGTGCCCCAAGGCCCTGAAACGTTGCCTGGGCTTCTTTTCTTATTACGCCCAGTGGGTCCCCAATTATGCGGACAAGGCCCGCCCACTAATCCAGTCCACGGTTTTTCCCTTATCGGCAGAGGCCCACCAGGCTTTCAGTCGCAACAAAGCAGACATCACCAGGGCGACGATGCACGCAATTGATGAGTCCCTCCCCTTCCAGGTCGAGAGCGACGCATCAGACGTAGCTCTGGCTGCCGCCCTCAATCAGGCGGGCAGACCTGTGGCCTTCTTTTCACGCACCCTCCACGCCTCAGAAATCCGCCATTCCTCCGTCGAGAAGGAGGCCCAAGTCATCGTCGAAGCTGTGCGGCATTGGAGGCATTACCTGGCCGGCAGGAGATTCACTCTCCTCACTGACCAACGGTCGGTAGCCTTCATGTTTGACAATGCACAGCGGGGCAAAATTAAGAATGATAAGATCTTACGGTGGAGGATCGAGCTCTCCACCTATAATTACGAGATCTTGTATCGTCCCAGGAAGCTCAATGAGCCTCCTGATGCCCTGTCCCGCGGCACTTGTACCAGTGTACAAGTAGACCGACTCCGAACCCTCCACGACAACCTCTGCCACCCCGGGGTCACCCAGTTCTTCCACTTTGTTAAAACCCGCAATCTGCCCGACTCCAAGTCAGGGCCGTAACCAGAAACTGCCAAATCTGCGCGGAGTGCAAGCCGCATTTCTACAGGCCAGAGAAAGCGCACCTGGTGAAGGCTACTCGCCCCTTTGAACGCCTCAGCATGGATTTCAAAGGGCCCCTTCCCTCCATCGACCGCAACACATATTTCTTAAATGTGATTGATGAGTACTCCCGGTTTCCTTTCACTATCCCCTGTCCTGACATGAAGGCTGCCACCATCATTAAAGCCGTCCACAGCAACTTTACCCTGTTTGGTTTCCCCGCCTACATCCATAGTGATAGGGGGTCCTCCTTCATGAGTGACGAGCTGCGTAAATTCCTGCTCAGCAAGGGCATTGCCTCCAGCAGGATGACCAATTATAACCCCCGGGGAAATGGGCAGGTAGAGAGGGAGAACGGGACGGTCTGGAAGGCCGTCCTACTGGCCCTACGGTCCAAGAATCTCCCAGTGTCCCGATGGCAGGAGGTCCTCCTCGATGCACTTAACTCCATCCGATCACTACTGTGCACTACTACCAACGAAACACCTCATGAACGTCTCCTTGCCTTCCCTAGGAAGTCCTCCTCAGGGACCTCACTCCCAACATGGCTGGCAGCCCCCGGACCCGTCCTACTCCGCAAACACGTACGAGCCCACAAGTCGGACCCACTGGTCGAGAGGGTACATCTCCTCCATGCTAACCCGCAGTATGCCTATGTGGCGCACCCCGACGTCCGACAAGACCCGGTATCCCCCCAGGATCCGTCCTCCCACTGGCCCCATCCGGATGCGATGAAGCTGAATACGACATGCTCCCAGAGCCATGGATGCCCGAGCCGACGGCAGCATCACTGCCGGGACTGCGACGATCGCAGAGGACGACCAGGGCCCCTGGCCGGCTGATAGTTTCATTGTAAAATGAACTTGTAAATAATTGTCTGTAAATATGTGTATTGCATGTAAAGACACCGGAGAGTACCGCTATAACCTCTACCACTGTAAAAGCAAGGCCACCACCCCCGCCGGACTCTTTTTTTAAATAGGGGGTGAATGTGGTAGGCTATATTAGGGATATCGCGGTACCTAGGTGGGATGTACCTTATACTGTAGTATGAGTGGTAGAACGTGCCTGCTGGTTCCGCCCAGCAGGCGGAGCACAAGAGTCTGTGTTTCACCCACAGAAGTCATGCTGTACTGGAGCTGCTGGGGTAACTACTTGTTCATTAAAGCCTTCAATTGGACTACAATCTCGCTTCAGTAGTGATTGATCATGCATCACGGCCGAAGAATCCAGCCCTATATTTTCCTTGAACTGTAGAAATAGGCAATCTGAAGACTGGATAATAATCTTAAAAGCAATATTGGAACGGGGAACAGAAACTCAACTGGAAAATTACACCAACTCATTTGGAACTTTGGCTGCAGTTTCTGCAGTTAGGGTTTTAGGTTCCACTTGCTGCTCTTATGTACTTCTCAGACTAAGATTTTTTTTGTCAATTAAAATATATTCCAGACTGCAAAATGTTCTTGAAACGTCTGTGGCAGACTGTACGTCAGTGTAAGCTGTACAAATGGTCTGCCAATTCAATCCCATTCCAAACAAACACCTGTGGCACATTCTCTTTCATTGACAAATATCATTAAATAAACCATTTATTTTTGTTGCTGGTTGGGCCTCAGCAGAGGACGTCGAGGCATTTTCCAGACTGGTTGAAGTGAGGGAAAAAGAATGAAAATGTGGTTTAGACAACAAGATGTGGGTTTTGATGTGATGAAACTGAACTGAATATCCACTCACGAGATGGTTTGTTCATTTCCCTACAGTGCAGAAGGAGGCCACTCAGTCCATCAAGTCTGCACCTGACCTAGGGTCAGGCCTCACACTATCCCCGTAACCCAGTAACCCCACCTAACTGTCATGATATTCAAACACACACATCATGATAGACAGACCAACAGACCAATTAGCACACATAACACGACAGCCAATCACAGACAAGGGCAGACACAGTATAAGACAAGAAACACGACACCTGGTGGACAGTCGATCTGGAGACAGGACAAGGACAGGACCTGATTAACAAGACCCTCACACAGTCACCACGTGCAGAGTACCAAAACAGATTCGTAAATAACAAGTTGGAATAAAACTGCGTTGTACCAATCGCAACCGAGTTGGTTCATCTGTACCTCAGAGCACCCAACACCACACTAACCTTTTTGAATACTAAGGGGCACTTTAGCATGGCCAATCCATCTAACCTGCACATTTTTGGACTGTGGGAGGAAACCGGAGCATCTGGAGGAAATGCACGCAGACATGGGAAGAATGTGAAAACTCCACACAGCCAGGCACCCGAGGCTGGAATTGAACCTGGGTCCCTGGAGCTGAGAGGCAGCAGTGCTAACCACTGTTCCATCGTGCCACCCCCGCTGATGTCCAAGACGTTGAATGACCCTCTCTGTTCCTTAGGTATTTTAATCACATAAACATCTGAATTAAATTGTATCTGAATCTTACTTATTACAGTCCCAAATCTGGAATTGTATTTCAAAAATAAAACAAACCTTACCAAAAAAAATGTCTGGAGTATTTGATAAATATATCCAATTAGAACCCGTTGTTTCAAAGGATGGGGAGCTGAGGAGGAGGACTGGGAGCATTCAGGGAAGTGAATTCAAAAACGTTAAGGGAGGTTTGAGGATGCAGAGCAGAGCTGTGACATATGGTAAATATGAATAGAATGGGTCAGGAAGGGACTGAGAGCTTAATTAAGATAAGAGGCCACTGTGGCCAAAATTTTACCTCCTGATTTGCAGCTGAGATTTTCTGTGCTGCTGAAAGTGAATAGAGTTTGGCTAGAGCGACTAGCCAGAAGTGATTTTTACGAGGTAAAAATGGAAAAGGTGTGTCGCCCTGATAATGAAAGACGGGTGAAGGGAAGTAGAAAGAAAGGGGGCGGGATTTTCTGTCCCGCCGCACCCGCTTTCTGGTGTGACGCGCCACTGCCGCCAGCGGGATCCTCCATCCCGACAGCTTGCCAACGGGGTTTCCCATTGTGGGCACTCCCGCGCCATCGGAAAACCCATGGGCGTGAGTGCGCTGCCGGAGAAGCGGAGGATCCCACCGATGGAGAATCCAGCCAGTTGTTTTTACAGCTTTTACTGACATGTGCAGCACTGATCCAGAAAGACATGATCATGTTTGCACCATTGTATGGCCTATCTGAGGGCCTCTTACAGTCAGGTAGTCCAGGACCTCAGCTCAGAAAATCAATCAGTTTAGTTGAAGTTAAAAATCACCATGGGGCAGAAAGTAATTTGTCGGCCCTCTGGAAATGAAATGAAATGAAAATCGCTTATTGTCACAAGTAGGCTTCAAACGAAGTTACTGTGAAAAGCCCCTAGTCGCCACATTCCGGCACCTGTTCGAGGAGGCTGTTAGAGGAATTGAACTGTGCTGCTGGCCTACCTTGGTCTGCTTTCAAAGCCAGCGATTTAGCCCCTGTGCTAAACAACCCCTCTAACAGTCGTAGTAGTTTCAGACAGAGTATAAAGCAAGAAATGCATCCTACAAGGGTTAATCGGTAATCATGGGAGACGTCAATCATGCAGATTAGATAGGACAAATATGCAGGAACAGTGAGTACTTGGAATGCATTCAGGATGGCTTTCTGGAGCAGAGTGGCAAGAGCTGGTATTGTACAGCGTACAGTGAGAAAAGGGTTAATTAATAACCTTTTGGTAGGGGAGCACCTGGGAGATAGCAATCATATAGTGACAGCATTTTAGACTGAGTTTGGGAGTACTTCAGCTGATTCTGAAATACAAGCTGTTTCGGGATGAATAAATAGTTGGTTACGTAGCTCAGGAAACAAAATCAAATGATCTAATGACAGTTAATAGCGATGATAGACACTTAACTAATTAATTAATCATTCGTATTGAATATACATTCCCTTAAGAAATAAAAAACACCATTGGGAAAATGGTCTGACTGCAGTTAACAAGAAAAGTCAGCGAAAACATAACGTTAAAAAAGAAAAGGCGTATACTGTTTCCAAGAAAGTAGTAATGTGGAGGACTGGGAAGATTTTTGAATTCAGAAAAGGACAATAAAGAAGTATGAAATAGAGTATGTCAGTAAACTAACAAGAGGCATATAAAACATCTATAAGTATGTAAAAAAGAAGCAATTAATGGAAGTACTGTAAATATTGAGGCTGAGACAAGCAAAATTACAATGGGAAATAAGGAAATTGAGACACTAATGAATATTTTGTATTGGCCCTCATGATAGAAGAAATAATGGGGAACTAAAGGTTTACATAAATTGAGGGAATTAGAGAAATTAGTATCAGTAAAAAAATAACTGGAGAAATAAGTGAGTTTGAAAGTCAACAAAGCCTGCGTCCTAAGGTTCTAAACGAGGTAGCTGCAGAGATTGTGCTTGTATTGGTTTTCTCTTCCAGAATTATTTGGCTTCAGAGACTCAGTGAATTGGAAAGTATCAAATCTAACACTGTTATTTAAGAAAGAGGAGCAAAAACAGAACCACAGGCCAGTTAGCCTGGCATCAGAAAATGCTTGCGTATTATTAGTGAAGTGGTAACAGGTCACTTAGGAAATCGGAGTGTGATTGGGAACAGTCAACATGGATTTATGAAAGGGGAATTATATTTTACAGATCTCTTACAGCAGGGTTATGATGGATACATCCTATGGTTCTGTGGTAGGCCATGCTGATTTCTAAAATTTGAAAAATGCTATGAAGCTGCTTGTCCAATAAGAGGCTGGTTTCTCCCTGCATTGTCTGATCATAATTGGCTCACTAGTCAGTGTTATGTTCTGTCTTGTGGCCATGGTAAAGATGCACACAGAACATCTCGTTCTTTACTAATAAGGTAATTTATTGAGTCATGGGAGTGTCCCTTTAAGAAATGTTTTTGTCTTATCACATGGCTTCAGTGATGTCATTGTGTGGGTGGAGCTGGGCTGTGACTCTGGGAGTTGGTTTTACTTTCGCTTACGTTTGGGGCTTGTTTGTGGCTCTGAGGTTTTTGCTTTCGTTTTGGCATTTGGCTGCTGTACTCAGAAAGAGAAGTATCTTGGCCTGTTTCTCTATCTTCAGTTTACAAGCTGTTTCCAGATTACTTGATAACTTAAAAGAAATAATTGCTTTGTGGAAGGAATTCAAACCTGCTGTTTTGGAAAGGAAACAAGAGCATTCATACTAGGTCTTGAGTGCTGTGCGCTGGGCCACACCTTTGGTTTATGGGATCTTGTTATAAGATTTTAACAATTAAAGGGGGGATTTATTAAGTGTTATATATAGATTACTGTAGCTGTGTGGGGTATTTATGTTGGGAGTTGATAAAAATGCTTACTGTGTGTGTTCATAAAAATGTTAACCAAATTTGTAGAATAAAGCTTGTTTTTGATTAAAGGTGCTTAACGCCTCTGTTGAATAACACCTGAAAAGCAGGGCCTTGTGCTCATCGTAACCAAAATCAATAAACAGTTGTAGGTCAGGTAAGCTCCATGATATATTTTGGAGTTTTCTAAACACTGGTCCATAACAATTGACTAAATGCACACGTGGAAAGATAACTAAAGAAACTATAATACAAACAGTAACGATTAGTGAATTCTCCTGGAGCTACTTCTAATGTGACTGTCCTCTGACACGACTTACTGCCACTGCCCAATCTCTGGAGTCACATGGTGGATCACTGTTGCCACCGGCTGGTCAGAGGTCAGGAGCGGGATTCTCCCCTACCCGGCGGGGCGGGGGGTTCCGGCGGGACGGAGTGGCGTGAACCACTCCGGCGTCGGGCCACCCCAAAGGTGTGGAATCCTCCGCACCTTCAGGGGCTAGGCCCGCCCCGGAGTGGTTTGCATCCCGCCGGCCAGCGGGAAAGGGGCTTGGCGCCACGCCAACCGACGCCGAAGGGCCTCCGCCGGCCGCCGCCAGTTGGCGCATGCGCAAGAGCGCCAGCGCATGCTGCCGTCATCCCCGCGCATGCGCAGAGGGCTTCATTTCCGCACCGGGAATGGTGGACCGGTACAGCCTCCAGTGGCGAAGGATAGAGTGCCCCCATTGCACAGGCCCACACGCAGATCGGTGGGCCCCGATCACGGGCCAGGCCACCGTGGGGGCACCTCCCGGGGCCAGATCCCCCCGTGTCCCCCCAAGAACCCCAGAGCCCGCCCGGGCCGCCAGGTCCCGCCGGTAAGGACCAACTCCAATTTACGCCGGCAGGACTGGCAAAAAACAGGCGGGACTTCGGCCGATCGCGGGCCGGAGGATTCGGGCAGCCCCGGTGCCCATTGAGTCGCACCGGACCCCGCCATTCTCTGAGGCAGGCGGCGCGACTCACGGCGGGCCAATTTTTGGGGGGCCGGAGAATTAGGAGGACGGCAGGGGCGGGATTCACGCCGACCCTCGCCGATTCTCCGACCCGGCGGGGGGTCGGAGAATCCCGTCCCCGATATCTAACTATGCATATTCATATCAGCCCCCCCCCACTTCCTTTGGAAATGTGAATGTTTTAACAAATATAACTGTGCTGTACCACACATGATATGCATAACAATTTCAAACATGTCCCTTGTACACAGTTCATTACACGTTCAGTCTTTCAGGTTAACAACATCTTCTTGTTGGTCTCCTGAGCATTGACCAAATGTGAGATCTTGTTCCATTTTTTGAAAGACCGGTTTTCTGTCTTGTCTTTGAGACACCAACTCTTTCAGCAGCCTTTTGAAATGATGCGTCCTACTCCGTGTGTGTTCTTGTACATTGGCCTTATTGCCGATGCTCATGTCTTCACTGCTGCAGCTGCTACCCGGCCGACAGACTGTCCCCTCAACTCTTCTCTTGCCCTTCCTTCTTTTTTGAAGAATCAACACTTTCCTTTTCCTTTTCTTCTTAGCTTTAGTACCATCATCCATGAAGTTGGTACGGTCCACACTCTCAGCACGGTAGCATAGTGGTTAGCACAATTGCTTCACAGCTCCAGGGTCCCAGGTTCGATTCCCGGCTTGGGTCACTGTCTGTGCGGAGTCTGCACGTTCTCCCCATGTGTGCGTGGGTTTCCTCCGGGTGCTCCGGTTTCCTCCCACAGTCCAAAGATGTGCAGGTTAGGTGAATTGGCCATGCTAAATTGCCCTTAGTGTCCAAAATTGCCCTTAGTGTCGGGTGGGGTTACTGGGTTTTGGGGATAGGGTGGAGGTGTGGGCTTGGGTAGGGTGCTCTTTCCAAAGAGCCGGTGCAGACTCGATGGGCCGAATGGCCTCCTTCTGCTCTGTAGATTCTATGATCATCTGCCTGTGCACCTAGACAGTATCTTAGCTGGATCAATGTCCTCAACATTAGGCATTACTTCTTCACTTTGTGTTTTAGCCTCAATTAGTAGCTCATCCTCATCTGATATAACGATACATGCTTTGTCTTTTGTTGGAGAACTGCATGAAGATGTATCCATCTGTTCTTCCTGCAGGTTTTTTGATAGACTGGCCACAAGTACTTGGGAATTCACTATAGGAACCGTTCCGTGGGCGTAGGATAATTCATCGTACTTCTCTGGATACAATTTCTCCAAAATGGGGATTAATTCTTCAGTTATCAGTTGACTGTTTGCAACTGATTTGCTCTCAGCTAATTTGTCTGCTGTGGCAATCTCACTTTTAACCTCTGCACACTCCATCTTACAACTTTCACACTCATCTTTGTCCTGCACAGATTGGATACTACTTGTTATCACCTCGTCACTCATGTCAAATAAACTAAATAAACTTTCATAGCCTTCCTGTTCATCTGATTCTTCGCCCTCCTCATCGTAATCATCATCATCGTCTGCAATAGCGTCTCCTGTGAAGTATAACACTGCTCATGGATTTATGCATTCATGCAAGAAGTGACCAATTTCAATGCCAGCAGCGAGTCTTGCTGCCGAACCTTCATCCAGCTCTCCATGCTCCGGAACTTCAGGAGGACGAAAGAAATTAACAGAAGAGTCTTTTAGTACAGTTTACGTAACTGTTCTATCAGTGTCCCGACCCTTATGCATCTGCTTCATTTTAGTGGTTTTCAATGTGATGTTTTTTCCTTTCTTCCAGTCGATCTGGCACCCTGTGCATCCCGTGATTTCTGGTTCATCAAAGAAGAAATAGTCTGACTCGTTAGGCTGTGACTCCATCTGGTATATTTTTGTCACTGTCGCATTTGTGAAACACTCATTTGGCTCAAACTTAAATTCCAGAGTAAAATTCATTGGCTGTCCAGGACCTTTAAATCTGGTAAATGTTTTAAGATAGGCTCATCGTGCTCCTGTATCATGTCACTGAGCAAATCCACATTTTTGAAGACTGTCAACCAGAATTCTGGAATTCCTTTTTACTCCTCCTTTTCTTCATCTTCCACCGTGACATTTTCTTTCAGTTCATCTGATAACTCCTCCACTTCATCTCCTTGCCATTTGCATTCATCCTCTGTCGCAGTGCTGTCTGGAATGTACAGCCACACATCTATCTCCAGTGCCTCACACACCTCGGCTCCTATGATGGACTCTCATTCCGTGTCCACAATGGAAAATGGTCTGTTGCATACCCATGCTTTGAGCTCACAATCTCATTCCAATTATAGCCTTTCAGTAGTCTTGTTCGATTGACGCCATTCGGTTTAACTTGCAGCCCCTTCAAATCTGACAAACTGATGAGATTTGTTATGGGGCAGGGCTTAGAAACGCCAAAGTGTATGATGGAGTTCACCTGACCTACACCCTTTATGTTGAATTTGGTTGGATGAGCACAAAAGTCTTCGCTTCAGGTGTAATTCATCAGACTCCCGAGACACTTTAATCAAAACAAGGTTTATTCTAAGAATATAGTCAACATATATATATAAATACACAAAATTTTTAATCAATTACAAACATAAAGCCACCACACAGCTGCAGTAATCTATGTATTACACTTAATGAACTCCCCGTAACTGTTACAATTCAATAACAAAATCCAATAAACCAAAAACCCCTATTCAAGGGCGTGGCCCAGCACACTACATTCTCACTTGAATGGGGGCTGGTCCTTTCCCTAAGATTCTGATCCAGTCTCCACGAGCAGAGTCAAACTCCTGTGGGAAACAAACTATATCTTTTAAGTTACCAAAGCAGTTAGCCACAACCAATGGGCTTTTTACTTCTGGAACAGCTTTGAAAAAGAAAATAGAGAAAGACAGGGAAAAAACACTTCTTTCTTCCTCTGCAGTTCAAAAAAATCCAAAATGAAACTGAAAACCGAACATCTCACAGCCACAGCACAGCTCAACCCATAAAATAAGATCACTGGAGCCATGTGATAAGACAAAAACCTTTCTTAAAGCAACACTCACATGATAGGTTGGCCCTCAATCCCGTGTCGAGCTTGCATTAGATTAATGTGCCATTCACCATCAATGGATTTGTCCTTCTGTCTTCCATCACCATCATTATTGCTGTAACTGGTAAGTAAAACTTCTTCACTTTGCATGTTCCAACTCATCGTGTCCTCAGTCTAAATCATATCAACGTAAAACAGGTCTTCAATGCATATTTTGTCAATCACATTAACTGATCCCGTTTGGTCCACTGTTAGATGTGAAAAACATTGCCTCGCAAAGAGATTTGTTCTCCCACACTTGGAGCACACCGTCCCAAATGCTGGACATTGTTGTGGCAAATGTTGATTTCCGCATCGTTGGCATAAAATAGCGGACCCGGTCAATTGCTTAAAATGGCTGTCCGCACTGAGACAACGGGCGAGATTCTCCGACCCCCTGCCGGGTCGGAGAATCGCCGGGGGGGCGACGTGAATCCCGCCCCGCTGCTCTGACGGCAGCTGCCAAATTCTCCGGTGCCAGTTTTCGGGCGGGGGCAGGGATCGTGCCGCGCCGGTCGGGAGCCGTTGGCAGCGCCCCCCCCCCCCGGCAATTCTCCGGTCCGCGATGGGCCGAGCGGCCACCCGTTTTCGTCCAGTCCCGCTGGTGTGAAATGGACATGGTCCATCCCGTTGGGACCTGGCTTGGACAGTGGCTACCGGAGTCCTCGGGGTGGCGCGGGGGGATCCGGCCCGGGGGGGGGGGGGGCCACGATGGCCTGGCACGTGATCGGGGCCGACTGATCTGCGGGCGGGCCTGTGTCGTGGAGACACTCTTTCTCTCCGTGCCGGCCTCTGTCAGGCTCCGCCATCGTCGGCGCAGAGAAGAAACCCCCTGCGCATGCGCAAGTAACACACCGGCAGTTCTGCGCATGCGCCAACTCATGCCGGCCAGCAGCGGCCCTTCGGCGCCGGTTGGCATGGTGCCAACCCCTCCGCCGCCGGCCTAGCCCCCGGAAGTGCGGAGGATTCCGCAACTTCCGGGCGGCCCAACGCCGGAGTGGTTCGCGCCGCTCTTGGAGCCGGCGACGGGCCATCCCGCCAACTGTGGGAGAATCCCGCCCCATGTTTCTTATTCGACAGCGCCGCTAAGCTTATGGCGCTGGCGTTTACTTCCACATTGCCGCCAAAATGTTTCAGATTGTGCGTGCTAAACTGCTGTGCAGCTAGCTCACACACATGACAAATCTTGATAGCGTTTTTTAGTTGAAGCTCATCTTCCCTTAATAGCCGTTCGCGTACCTTGTCATTTGATATCCCGAATACAATTTGATAGCTGATCATTGACGTCTTAAAGGTACTAAATTGCACGACTGCGCCTTCAACTTCAAGTTGGTTGGAAAACTATCGAACGATTCGCCTGCTTTCTGAGCAGGCATGCGAAAGATATAACGCTCGAATGTTTCATTTTTCTTCGGGGAGCAATGTTGATATAAGTATTTTACTGCTTCGTCTCTTGCTGTCTGCCTCGCTGTCGATCGCGAAGGTATTATAAATTTTGATAACTTGAGGACCTGCTAATGTATGCAGCAACGCAATACACCTCTCATCAGGCTGCAGGCCAACGGCTGCAACATCGAGTTTGAAGTGCTGCTTAAAAACACGCCAATTCTCGTCTACGTGTGTGCTTGCGTATGAGGGAGAGGGATATGAGTGTGTGTGTGTGAGAGAGAGAGGGATGTGTGTGTGTGAGTGTGTGAGAGAGAGGGAGGCTAGCGTGTGAGCATGTATATGAGAAAGAGAGAGGTGAGTGTGTGTGAGAGAGAATCAGGAAGAATATTAAACAAATTTGTGAGCAAAACAAGGAGTATCTTCACCCATTAAAAAATGACAAAAGGTACTTTGTTGAATAAGAGAACTTTTTGATTTTAATTAATATATACAGATAAGGAATAGGAGAGATTTATAACTTTGTTTTGTAGTCTGTGTGTATTATGCAAAATCAATCAATCTTTTACTGTTTAACTCTTCAACATAAGAAGGATGACTCTCAGGGGTTCGATCAGCTCTTTTGGGATGTTCTGAGACTGGGAACGTTTGGGAAATGCTGTTGTAAAATTGTTTGAGGTAGCAACTAGCAGGATAGCTAAGGAGGAATTAGTGGACATGGGGGGCAGGATTCTCTCAGCTCAGGCCGGGCCGGAGCTCTATGCGGCACCACCGGCGATTCTCCTCCCGGGATGGGCCGACTGGCCGTAAGAAAAATCCAAGTCACTGTTCACGTGTGGTCTTACCCGGCGGGACCTCGGCATGCATCCACCTGGGGACAGCCTGGTGGGTTGGAGGGGGGGTCCGACCCCGGGGGGGGGGGGGGCCTCTGCTGAGGCCTGGCCCGCGATCGGGGCCTACCGATCGGCGGGCCGGCCTCTCGGGCTGGGGGCCTCTTTTGTTCCGCGCCAGCCTCTTAGCCATACGCCATGTTGCGTCAGGGCCGGCGCGGAGAAGGGAGCCACCGCACATGTGCGCAATCGCTCCGGTCCCACTGCGCATGCGCCGACCCGCGGCGCCCATCTGACCCGGCGAGGGTCGCTCCAGAGCCGTGCTGGCCCCCTGTAGGGGTCAGAATCACTCCTCCTGAGGGCATATTGACGCCGTCAAGAAATGCGACGGCGTTCACAACTGCGTCAACACTTAGCCTCAGGATCAGAGATTTTCAAAACAAAAATTCAATTAGGTGCCACACAAGAGATTAAATTAGGTTAATGTGCTTTTTATGTCAGCATTCAATATTTTTCATCCATACCTTACTGTCTCAGATTGTTGCTGAAAACAGGAACATGTTATTAAAGTTTTTTGTCTTGCACTCATCACTTTGCTTAGTGGTGTCCCACAATGATCTGTGGCGACACCTCAACTCTTCACTATATTTATGAATGACAGATAACACAAGAGAGCCATACTCAGGTTTGTAATTGACACAAAGATTGTCAGTTTGTCAGCAGTGTAGATGGGAAAGTTACGTAACAAAGAGACTTTGATCTAAATAGTCGCTTGGTAGTATTGGCAACCCTCAGGTTCTGTACTGCCAAGCGACTATCTCAGATTACCTCATGCACAGGTCTTGCTCAAGTTCTTGTTTAAGCTTTGACTTACATATTGGTGTAGCTTTCATATTAAGCACAAGTGTAAGTATCTTGCGATGCCCAAATCGTATTAAACAGCGTCCCCAGGAATAGATCATTATCGGCTATATGGGACTATGTAAAATTACATTGTAACAATGGCCGGAATTCTCCTTTCATCGCGATTCCCTTTTCCTGCACGTTCACACCCGTGGAATTCCCGGAGGGGTGGGGTGGTTACAGTGGGAAGTCCCGTTGACAAGAGGCGTGGGAGAGAATCCCACCGCCAGCGAACGGCACGCCGCCAAGAAACATGCAGCTGGAGGAACCGGAGAATCATGGCCAGGGACTACTGGGTGGGTTCTCCCAAAATGAGACTACGTCCCCAAGCCAGCGTAAAGACGGCAGTGTTTTACTCCCGAAATTCCTAGAAAAAAGTTAAACGAATTTTAAGCCCTGCAGGTGGTTAGCAGGGACCCGGAATGAATCTCGCAGCTTTTGCTGCAGATACGGGCCATCGCACTTCCGGGTCAGAGGCCGCCCATGCGCACGGCGACCTCCAGCGGCTGCGCCGTGCTCCATGGTGGACTCGGGCCGCGGAGCCAGACAAAAATAATAAACTCCCTGATCGTCCACACGGCCGTGTCTGAAACCCCGGCCGGCTATAAGGCCCCCCGCCCCCGGCCTCCGATGCGCCCACCCCCAACCAGGGCGGCCGCGGACTGAGTCCGCAGCTACCACGCGAGCATCCCGATCAGCAATAGGTGGTTCGTTCCACGCCGTCGGGAACTCGACCCGTCGGGAGCGGAGGTTTGCTCAGCGGGCCTCTGGCAATGGGTCCCTGGCTGCGCGGCGTACTCCGCTGTGACGCCGATTTCTGGTGCTCGGAGAATCGCCTGACTGGCGGTGGGCTCAATTATGGTGTCGGGCTGCGGTGAATCCAGCCCTACATTTTTAAAAGTACTTTATTGGATGTGAAGCTCTTTGGGACATCCTCAAGCTGCAAAACATGCCATACAAATATTACCTTTTAAAATATTTGCATTGGATCTCCCTCATGGAACAGTTTGATACCCCGATGGATATGACACAATCTATAAACTAGTCAAAAAATAAGATAAAAAGTGTTTTTTTTACCAGTAGCATCAGACGAAAAATTACCTTACAATGGAGTGATTCAACAGAACTGAATCATCAGGATCCTGATGCACCGCTTGATCGTGCCCCTGGTCCCTGCATGCGCTTCACTGTAGCGGATCTCTACATTGGTCTGTGCCCTCTGGATAGGCATCATCAGCCAAGATCGCACTGGATAACCCCTGTCACCCAGGAGCCAACACCCAGTCAGTGGTGTGCCTCAAAGAGACCGGGGATCATCAACGGTGTCAGGATGAAAGCGTTGTGCACACTGTCCGGGTATCAGGCGCTTACATGCATGATGCACAGCTGATGCTCACATATCAGCTGTATGTTCATGGAATAGAACCCCTTTCAGTTTGTGTAGACCAGCCTGTCATCTGCAGGTGCTCGTAGGGCGACAGGCATCCCATCGATCACCCCCTGGACCCGGGGTCATCTCGGTGATGGAAACGGTGGGCATCCTGGTGGGCTCATTCCCCATTGAAATGGGTGTATTGTGCCGACTAGGCATATAGGGCCTCCGGGATGGTGCAGATGGATTTGTGCACCGAGCTCTGTAAGATACCGGACAGGTCCCCACTGACCGCCTGGAAGGACCCTGTGGTGTAAAGGTTCAGGGCGACCATCACCTTGACGGCCTCCAGAAGCGGGTGTCCTCCCCCATTCCCCCATGGTGCCAGGGACGCCATGATCTGGCAGATATGCCACACTGTCCCCCTGCTCAGCAGGAGTCTTCGACGGCATGCCCAGTCCAGCAGTTTCTCGAATGACAGACGCTGTCGGTACACGCTAGGCCTCATGCGGCGCCTCCTCCTGCTCGGCCTGTTGGACGGCTGGCTCTCCATCCTGGGTGGCTGCCTCCTGTTCCTCTGGGGCATGCTCCGCTGCTGCATGCTCCCTTGCTGCAGCTTCTTCCTCCTTGAGCAGCTTCAACTCGCACAGGCGTATGGTACCCCCATGGCTGCGGCAATGAGGAGGAAGCCACCATTGCTGGTTGTATTCCAATATCCATTGTCTGCAGGGGTTAAAGGCTGACATTTTAGCATGGAGCGTACCCCCATGCACAACCAGGTCCAAAAGGGTACACGGTGGAACCAGTTGGCACTACAACTCTGCCCCCTCATGTTCCACCGCCCCCCCCCCCCCCCCCCCCCCCCCCGCCCCCCCCTCTGCACCCCTGCCCCGTTGATGGCCGGCATGGAAGCCCGAACAGATGTGCATGATCTGGAAGTGGTGGTCACACACAATCTGACATTCAGGGAGTGGAACCCCCTCCTGTTGTAAAAGGGCACTCCCTGATGTCCTGGCGTGCGCAAGGCAACATACGTGCCATCTATTGCCCCCTGAACCTGGGGCATCCTGGCGATGGCGGAGAATCCTGCAGCTGGGCACCTTGGTGGGCTTGGCCAGATTGAAGGGGATGTAGTTCGGGCATACAGGGCATCCGTGACCTCCAGAAGCATCTTTGGGCTGTAGCTTTTGAAATGCCACAGAGGTCCCCGGTCGAGCACTGGAAAGAGCTGGTTGCATAAAAGGTCAGAGCTGCGGTGACCTTTACGACCACCAGGAGCGGGTGTCCTCCTCCTCCTCCTCCTTGGGGCGCCATATCCACGAGGATGTGGTACACGTGCTACACTGTCTCTTTGTTGAGATGGTGTCTCCTATCTGTCATCACATCGAAAGACCAATGATGCCTGTTCACCTTCGGCCATTGCTGGCATCCCCCTCTGGGTTCCTCCTCAGACTGATGGGCGGCCAAGTCTTCAGAGTGTGCAGTGGCCCCCTGCACATGCGGTGCTGCCTCCAGGCTGCGTTGCCATTGCTGTCTCCTTCTCCAGGGCCTGCCTGCCCCAGCTGCCACCAGCATTGTGAGGGCAGCCTCTCTGGGATCCACACCAGCAAACATTTTTTAACCTGTAAAGAACTGGAGAGGGGGAGAGACCGACAATCTGTTAGGGCTTCCATCCCGGGACTCTCAAATCCCACAAGTGCCGGTTAATTCATAGGAGGCCGTTTCATTTGACCTCAATCTCATTAATGAGATTGAAATGAATGCAAATGAGGGTGAATGATATACTCACCTTTTTTGGGCACGCGACATTTCCCGCGATTTACCCATCATGCCCAGATCCATGCCGGGCCCAAGACGGTGGTTGATTCGCGCCCAATAAGAAACTGAACCAGAAAAAAAATAAATACCATAAAGCAGCAGTTACATTCCCAATAAATTTATTAATTGATTACAGTGTGGCAAGGATTGTTCTTGTAATGGTAAGAGTGTATTACTCAACCTGACTTCTCATGGCTGAGGGAACATTTTGGTTTCCTCTACAGAAATAAAGGAGATAAATATTTGGGTACAAATAAACAATATTTTCAGAGTGTGTAATATACCTCTTAGACTGAACTTCTTTCAGACGTCAGTGACAAGTAAAAGATATTTTGGCTTGAATGATAAATTATCAGAACACAGCCTGTAAAAAGAAATCACAGAAATTTAAAAACTAAGGGCGGATTTCTCCGACCCCCTGCCAGGTCGGAGAATCCCCGGGGGGGAGGCGTGAATCCCGCCCCGACGCCGACTGCCGTATTCTCCGGCGCCGTTTTTTGGGCAGGGCAAGATCGCTGCCACGCTGGTCGGGGGCTGTTGATAGCGTCCTGCACAACATCGCCCAGCAGAGGGGCGATGTGCCGCAGGCAGAGGAGGGCGGAGTGGAGGAGCAGCAGGAAGAGGCGCAGTCCTCCCCAGATGAGGGGGATAGGGGTAATGGTCAGGGCAGACGGGGTAGACACAGGCGGGTGGCTGTCCACCGTTACCGGCTGGCCCAGCGGGCACGGGACAGACTGATAGCCGCCCGCTTCACTGACTAGATGGGCATGGGAATCGGGTAGTATGGCCACAGACCGCACACCATGGCAACAGCCGACCACCCACACCCCCCACCCATCCACCCACCCAGCACCCTCACCCCCCTCCCCAACCCCACCCACTTCACCCGCATGCACACCACCCCCCCCCATTGCCGATCCACCTGCGGCACAACGGGCCGGGCTCACACAGTTGCGGGTGGACGCGTGTCTATTGCAGGCCATGGAGGATGATGACAACCCGCCCTGTGGTGAGCTCCTGGCTCCACATCGTTGGACTATGTCTGACCCATGGCCACAGTACCACCATCCACCTGGACTATCCCTGCATGCGGCTGTGACACTGCAGCGCACGGTCCCGTCCTCTGCCCGGGGGATGTTGATGGCGGCCCAGGGGGAAGGGGGCAGACTCACCTGGGGCTGAGGTAAGACCACCCCTCACACACACACTTGCGCTCAACGTACATGACACCCCCGCACGCTTTGGACAAAGCACAAAGGCAGCTTCTGTAGGTGTAACATTGACTTTAATAACCAAAGGAGTTCATGCATGTGCCCTAGCCCCTAAAACTCATCTGTGCCCTGCATCCGTGCCAACTCACTCAGTGTCTAATTGTTTGGCCTTACGGGCCCTTTGACTACGTCTACGTGGTTCCCCAGATGGTACAGCAGAACTGGAGGTGGACTCCTGTGATTGCTGCCCTCTGACACTGGATCCCTTTGGCGGCCGTTTCCTGGGGCGTCCTGGCCTAGATGGGCCAGGCTGCGGCCCGGGCGACTGCTGCCAGCCTGTCCTGCCCGTTGCCCACCCGATGCACCTGGGACGGAAGGGGCGGATTCCGAGGTGTCACGGTGTACCGGGACCTCCCCTACAGGGGGAGCCGGGACGGACCACACCACCTCCTCCTCCCTCGGGGTGCCCGATGGCCCCCAGGCCTCTACATGGGTGGGGGATGCGAACGGACTGGCCATCCGACGCCCCCCCGACATCTGGCGCTGCCAGTCCTGGAGGCCTGTGCTGGTATCGACAGGGGTCTGCAGGTTTGCAGCCATGGAGCCCAGGGGGTTGTCAAACCCTGTCTGTGACAGTGCGACGCCGGCTCGCACATGGCCACTGGCGCCGATGCCCTCAGCGATGGCCTGCAGAGACTGGGCCATGGCCTGCTGAGACTGGGCCATGGCCTGCAGAGACTGGGCTATGGCGTTGAGCGCCTCTGCCATCTAGCGCTGGCACTGGCTCATGGCCTCCTGTGAGAGGGCAGCCATGTCCTGGGCCACAGACGCCGCCTGCACGGAAAGCCCCAGGCCTCGCAAACCGTTCCCCATGTCTGACACCGTCGCACCCATTGCCTCCACCGCGGACACCACCCGTGCGGTGTCAGCCTGGGTGGCACGCATGACCGGCACCACTCCAAGCTCCTGGACGCGGGTGGACTCCTCCACCTGCGACTGCAGCCGCCGCAAGCCGGCCGTCACCCTCTTCGCTCGTCTCCGGGTCGGTGGTTGCATCGGATCTATGTGTGGGTGTGGTAACTCCAGGAACCCGGGATCCATCTGGGCGGGACATGGGGGAGGGGGGGATATGGGGGAGGGGGATATGGGGGATATGGGGGAGGGGGGATATGGGGGAGGGGGGATATGGGAGAGGGGGGATATGGGGGATATGGGGGAGGGGGGATATGGGGGATATGGGGGAGGGGGGATATGGGGGAGGGGGGATATGGGGGAGGGGGCGTATGGGGGAGGGAGGATATGGGGGATATGGGGAGGGGGATATGGGGGATATGGGGGAGGGGGGATATGGGGGATATGGGGGAGGGGGGATATGGGGAGGGGGGATATGGGGGGGGGGATATGGGGGTGGGGGGATATGGGGGAGCGGGGATATGGGGGAGGGGGGATATGGGGAGGGGGATATGGGGGAGGGGGGATATGGGGGATATGGGGGAGGGGGGATATGGGGGAGGGGGGATATGGGGGAGGGGGGATATGTGGGAGGGGGATATGGGGGAGGGAGGATATGGGGGAGGGGGGATATGGGGAGGCTCACCCTGCCTGCTCTGACGAGTTTGTTCACCTTCTTGTGGCACTGGGTGCCTGTCCGTGGTGTCAGGGCCGCAGCGGTGACGGCCTCTGCCACTTCCCTCCACAGACGCCGGCTGTGGCGTGGGGCAACTCTGCGGCCGTGCCCGGGATACAGGGCATCCCTCCTCTGCTCCACCGCATCCAGGAGCGCCTCCACATCCCGTGACTCGAACCTCGGGGCTGAGCGGTGGCCAGCCATCCAGTCGGGTGTTCCGGTCGGGTGTTCCGGTCGGGTGGGGGGGAGCTGCGCGGCCTTATGAGCCGCCATGCCGTGCGGCGCGTATGACGCTGCCCGGCGTGAACCACTGCGCAAGCGCGGATCCCGTTACGTCGCTGCTAGCCCATTTCGGGCCAGAGACTTTCGACCCATTTTTCCGACGTGACGCAAGTTGGATTTGCGCCGTTTTTTGCGCCGATCGGTGGACCTTCCGCCGATAACGGAGAATTTCGCCCCAGAATTCTACAAAATATGGAATTCTCCGGTCCGCTTGCCGCCTTTTCCAGGGTAGCGACCCCCTGCTGGCAGCGGGATTCTCCATTCCCGCAGCCTGCCCATGGAGATTCCCATTGTGGACACCTCACGCCGTCGGGAAATCCGGGGCATGGGTGCGCTGCGGCAGACCGGAGGATCCCGCCGATGGAGAATTCCGATTGACATCCAATACATCATTATATTTTCAGCCAGCCGTTCATCTGTTTCATCAGCTCAAACTCACAAGAATGTGTTTAATTGTGATTATTGGCAGACTTTTTTTGTAAATTGCAAACCCCCAGAAGGAAATTAAACAATTTAACTGATGCAGTGATCTGTGGGCAGTCTCAACGATTTTCTGCTTTATATGTGTGCTATGTGTGTAGGTGAGTGAGCTGTAATGCAAAATGTTTACTGAGAAATCGCTGCGTAATAATTATCATTGTATTTGAAGTGACGTATTTTGGTTTTTGAAGCGAGATTGCTGTGCAGAAATGGTGAGGCAGCATCCTACAGTATCAATGAAGTGAATATGTTCCTCCTACTCCCATTGACCTCCCTTCAAGAAAGGCAATGTTGGAAACATTAATAATTGTGATTTGAGTCTCAGACTTAAATATTTATTGATGCTGCCCCAAAAGTTAAAAACCTGTGAAAGAAAGATGTGCAAAACAATTGTCTGTTATATTAGTTATCTGTTCTCTTGTATGTGCAGACAGAAAAAAAAATTAATCCACAGTAACACAATAATTAAATTGTAGATTAAATTTAAATAATTAGCGATTAGTATTAGGAAGAGATTTGTTATGACGGCTGATTTGTCTGTGGGCTTCTTAATGTCAAGAAATTAAGTATTTGCCTGCACCTTGCTACCACTGCGTTGATAGTTCAAAGTTCAATATTCAAGGTACATGTGTCATAATCCCTAGTGGTCCTAAGTCATGTGATGTCATCAGCACTGCTTATCAAAAGACTAATAATTGAGCATGAATATTTGCACTTGGACACTTGCTGCAACAATATTGCAAGTCTGCCAGAGAATAAAGCTACCATTCAGTACTTGGAAAGCCTGTCACTCAAGAAACAATGGCAGGTGAGATGAGGTAATGGCTTCAATAGTAGTTTGCAAAAGTGATATTGTGAAACAGGAAAATGCTGCTTTGAAATGCATCAGATCGATGATTTCCTGTTCCCTAGGACATTTTTTATTTGGCACAGATTCAAACTCTATCAAGTAAGGAGCTGACAGGCATATTCGTTTCCAAATAAACATAGATTCTGACTGGAATTTTATAGAAAGATAACTATTCCTACCGCTGGGTTTGAAAGCGGAACTCAGGCCTGCACAGAGGGATGCAGCGGGGCCCTGGCGCCATTTTACTGGTGGCAGTTAATTAAGAGGTTTCCGCTGGGACTACTGTCCAATAGAGTTGGCTGCAACCAAGGCGACAGGAAGGAGAGGGTGGCCTGCATTCTGAGGCACCCTCGAAGGCAAGGTAAGCAGGACCCAGCGATCAGGGCGTGTACCTACCAGCAGTGGTGTGTAGCCAAGGGGCAGCCATTTCCACCAAGGGGGTGCCCCCTCCATGGTCCCTGGTGTGAGCTTAAAGGTGGTCACTCTTGGGAACCATCTGGGTGGTCGCCAAGGTCTACCTGGTGGTCCCCTCCCCAAAAAAGCCCCTCCCGATGTTGGCAAAATTCTGGCGGGGCGGGAAGTGGGCATTCATAGGCACTTAATTGGCTTACTTGGCTGCTTGGTGGAGGGACGTGCTGAGGTTCCAGCCATTGGCAATATCCTATGGCAGCAGGAAGACATCGGACTTCCTTCCCCAACACCTCATGCCGTCATTATATAAGGCCTCTTACCTTTCAGCCCATCTCGAGAGGGCTAGTAAATCCAGCTCTCTGTAACCATTATGGCTGCAAAAGCTGCTTAAAATGCTCCTTATTTTCAAATGTCAAATATCATTCTTTTCGAAATGAATAATTAAGTAGTTGAAGGGTAATAGGTCAGATGCAAGAAAATAATAAAAGAACTGAGTATAGCCTGACACAGGTAACCTTGAACCAAGCCTGTCAAATTGTGATTTATAATGCCTCAGTACTTAGATTAATATATCCATTTTCAATAAAGATAAACTATCAATTACGTTGTTGAAAAAACGAAAATAGTCAGTATATTTCATTGTGAATTTTGTGTTCATCAGAGTGAATAAAGTTAGTGCTGGAAATTTAAATATTTTTCCATTCAGGCACTTAATATACTGTCTGCCTAGGCCAGTTAAATAAGATTAAGTTTAAAGCTTCCTGTGTTCTGCCCTAAACACTTTTTCTGAGCCCTGGGGGAATTTTAATGTTCAGATTTGCTCACAGGGAGAACGTGGAAGTAGGATGGGAGACCGTAAAGTCAAGGGCCAGGATTTTCCATGCCATTCACATCGGGCGGGTTTGGCGGCAGGAGCGTAAAATATTGCGTGAAGGCCTCAGGCACGTGTCTGGGCAACGTACGTGCAGGACGCGATCGTGCCCTCCACCATGTCAGTGGTGGGCCACTTTTCCTGCTGTTCACCATCTGGAACATCATTATAATACATTAGCATATCGCTATTGGGCCCATTCGTCAGGATCATAGGCCCACATTAAGTAAAGCATCCAGGACAACGTGATGTGAGAACGGTATGATGTACGACTGATTTCAAAAGGTATGTACACCCAACGGGCAGAACTCCAAGGGAAGCTGGGAGGTGAGTGAACGCAAGCTGCCGCAGCCTCTTCAGGGTGGGAATGGGGGGAGGAGGAGGGTCACAGAAAAGTCTGAACAGCAGAAGGTAAATGTTCCATTGAAAGTCTGGAGAGAGAGAAGGGAAGGGAAGACTGAGGCACGGGCTTCAGTGATGTCGAGGAGTCTGCACGGAATGAAGGTTCCGCGTAATCACAGGGTGGGGAGGCGGGGCTTATTAAGATGGGATGTAGACAAGGGCAAGGCTAATGGAAAAACATGTCAATGATCAGTACCTCATTGCAGCTGAGACCATTCAACTTGAGCTCAATTGACATCCTTGGAGTAAGGCTTGTCATGTAATTGTGCCCACTCAAACAGCACTTATGTGTGAGAATGCCAATAATTGCTGCTCAGCATTTAACATGGACATCCAAAATTAATGACTGCTGTGGCATGGCTGTACCACTGCTCAACTGGGCAATCAATGATATCCCCTTAGAAATGTAGCCATGGCACAATGACAGAGGATAGCATTCCTAATCCTTGGTTCTATGCTGAAGAGCCAATTGACAAGTGGCCCCCATGGACCAAGCTGAACCCAAGGCCTTGGAGTGAAGGTTTGGACAATGCCTGTGAATACGGTCAGAGCTCAGAATGCAGTAGAGTGGCCAGCTCTGTCGCAACTCACTTATGTGGTGTGGGGCAGGGGTGGTATGGGATCTTGCTAACTAGAATGTGAAATAAGGACTGGGCTTGGACAGAATATGAGTTAGCAGTCTTTGAGAGCCAGCTTCAGACAATGAATGGACAAAGAGGGTCCTTAGGAGACAAATGCTATCCGTCAAGCCGCTCTCTTTGATATTGCAGTGAGCAAACTATCAGGATCATGGAGCCTGGCGATCTCACTATCATTCTTCTCGTTCATAGGCAAGAGAAAAGAGGAAAAAGATGTCAATTGCAGGAGGCCAATGGCATGAGCAGTACCGTCAAGAGGCAGGGGTGGCAGGGCCTGCTATGCAAACAGAGGGTGAACCAGTAGGAGATCAAGTGTCCACAAATAGTGTTCGACATACCATAATTGTGGCAGGATTTTGTGCCACAAGAACTTGGAGGGTATCCCTGCCAGTGTTGCTGTAAGTGCCCGCAGTGCTCAATTTTTAGACCAGAGACTCCTTCCAGGGCTTCACAGGTGACCATTGCGGAATTTGTCAAGGTTTTGCACACATGTGCGTCCAGGAGGTCACGGCCACAATCTTTGCTGGAGCACAAAACCTGGTGCATTTTGACCAGGATCAGGGAAGCGAGGGGGCAAGAGAAATGGAATTTGCACAGGTCTCTGATTTCCACATTGACTGCACTCACATGGTACTCAGAGCTCTGTTGCATCAAACTGTTGACTATGTGAACTGCAAGTCCTCCTCCGCCTGCTGATGTGGACCTTGTTACCTTCACATGGCATCTGTGAGCATTGCTCTCATATCTGACTGATGGCAGCACACATATCCTCTGTGTTAAGGCTCCTGCCATGGAGACGCGGAAGATCTCCATAGTCCCTGAATTCCAGGAGAATGATCATTACTTGCAGTGGGGACAGTGCATAGATCCTCACAGAGCTTCTGTCAATGTCTGACTCCTGTCTGGCTGATGGCAACTCACCTGCTCTCAATGACCAGAGTCATATCATAGTGATGCAGTGGGGAAAGTTTAACCTCTCCTGATTCTATGACATTATCCTGTGCTGAATCCTTGAGGAACAGTGTTGCCAAAGGCAGAAGATAATGGGATGAGGTGGGGGTGGGGGGGGGGGGGGGGGGGGGGAGCAGGAGAGATGGTGGCAACCACCACCCTCGTTGCAGGTCTTCACCTAGAGTGTGCGTACAGAACATCACGGCAGGCCTCCACTGCATGTGGCAGGCATTCGAGGGGGGCATCAGTACATTTTGGTGCTGAATGTTTCCTTGGTCTGGCAGCAATCACATCCCAGCAAACTCCAAAGTATACTAGCTGTGTGCAAGTGTGGCTTTTAAGTATGGCGTCCAGCTCATTGAAGCAATGAGGTGATGGTGGGGGTGGGTGAATCAGAGGCCACCCGCCAGCAATACAGCCTGGAGCCCATGCCTGCAAATTTCTTTTGCCTAGTGCCGCATTACAGGGCAGACAAGGCTGCCATTACTGTCGACGAGCTAATCACTGCATTCCCCGCCTGGAACCGGACTTTGCCGATTTCTGAGATGATTCCGCCCAAGGAGCGAATTTTTGTGGTGTCTCTTCATCTAGGTCACAACATTAGCTTCTTGTTTCGTGCCTTCCCAACC
This sequence comes from Scyliorhinus torazame, assembly GCF_047496885.1. NCBI lineage: Eukaryota > Metazoa > Chordata > Chondrichthyes > Carcharhiniformes > Scyliorhinidae > Scyliorhinus > Scyliorhinus torazame. The sequence continues at coordinate 115,660,201 of NC_092724.1, read as the reverse complement.
AAATAAAGCAGGAAGGCTTGATGATTGTTAAAGCTGCACTGTTTGAAGGGAACATGTGAGGTCCGATCGGAGCCATTTTAGAATTGTCAACAGAGAGCCAGAAACTAGAGTGATGGAGTCTCAATGAGGGAAGGCTGCCCCCACCCCCACCCCCATTCTGTCACATATCTCAGGGTATCATGCTGCATGGGCATTTTATTCCCAATGGACAAAAGGATGAAGCTTCGAAGACCAAGTAAGTGTAGCTGGTGGTAGCACAGGAGGTGAAGAGAAGGAGTATCTCAATCCTGGAAACAGTGTCAATGAAAGTTCAATGGCCTCCTCAGGGCAGCATCGATGAGTGGCATGCCACATTTAAGTACAATCCCCCTCACTCTGACTTCCCCAACCTTCTCATGCACTCTTCAAACCAACACAACTTTCAGGTCCAGTTATTCTTCTCTTTGGAGGCATCACCTCATAACCCCATCTAAACATCCCTCACATACCCTCCACAAATGTTTCCTTTCTTCTCAACATGTTCCAATTTCTCACACTTATAACTCTTTACTTTCTCTCTTTTCAGAAGATAGCCCATAACATCAGACAGAGATTGAGAAGGGGACATGGCCCTCCAGTCATCGTGACCCTGATCCCGCATGGCCATTTGTGAAGAGGTAGAGATCTCTCAGTTACTTGCTGACAGCAGGCAATGAAACATGGTGCTCTACACAATGTTGACTTCGAATTCTTGTGTGCTGTCAGCTCTAATCTAAATCTGTCATCTTCCACGGGTCCTGCAAGCAACCTCGAAGAGTTTTGATACTGAACAAGGACAAAGATTCGTCAGAGGAGGTTACTCATTCGTAGCTCAGATCTAGCTACTTCGGTGGGTCTGTCACATCAAAAGTTGGATTGTCACATGGTGAACAAGGGCAGATGCTGGAGTCAGGGACAGCAGCGGAGACACCCCATCGGAGAGCACCTTCAAGCACTGAAGGGGTCAGGTTTGAGATTTAATTTCTTTCCCGGCCCCAAATCATCCATTTTTGGGGGTTAAGTTAAGTTCAGCCTTTATAAGGCAGCAGCAGACTATGGATGCATGTAGAATGTGAAAACCATTAGATTGTGGAAACAAACTACAGTCTTTTCTCCTGATTCCAGATCATTCACAACTGTTCTATTAGGCACACAAAACCTATTGTGCCATGTGTTCTTTTAAGTTTGTTAGTTTATTCATTCATGTGATGTGAGCATTGCTGGCTAGGCCAGCATTTGTTGCTCATCCCAACTTCCCGTGAGAAGGTGGAAATAAGCAACATTCTTAAACCACTATAGACTGCATGGTGCCAGAACTCCCTCAGTGCTGTTAGGGAGGGAGATCATGGGATTTGGCCAAGTCATAATAAAAGAACAGCAAGAAGTCAGGATGCTGTGTGACTGGGAGCAGATGTAGTCCCTAAGCATCTGCTGCACCTACCCTTTCAGGTGGTGAAGGTCTCAGGTTTGGGAGGTGCCCTCGAAGATGCCTTTGCGAGTTGCTGCCATGTGACTTGGTGCACACTGCTGTCATGTTGCACTGGTAGTGGTGGGAGTGAATGATCGAGGTACTGGATCAGGTGTCAATCAGGCAGGCTACATTGACCTAGAGGGTGTTGATCTTTAGTGTTATTACAGGCACACCCCTGCAGGCAACTGGAAAGTATTGCATCGTATTCCTGAATTGTGCCTTGTAGATGGTGAGACAGAGTTTGGTGCATCAGGAGGTGAGTTACTCTTTACAGAATTCCCAACCTCTGACCTGTTCTTGGCAGCCACTGTGTTTATATCGCTGGCTATATTTGGTCAATGGTAACCCTCAGGACGTTGATGGTGAGGGATTCGACATTGGTAGTAACATTAATGGTCAGGGGAAGTAGGGTTAGACTTTCTCTTCTGAGAGCTAGCCATTTCCTGTCAGTTGTTTAATGTGGGTATTCCTTGCCATATATTAGCCCAAGCCTGAATGTGGCTGAAGTCTTAATGGCTATGTATGGCTCAAAGCCATAATTAGTCTTCAACTTACCTATATCCCATTAAAACTATTTTTTTTCCATTTAGAATTGCGATCATGTCCAGGGAACATCGGGGTACCAATCAGCTTAATTCCCTACCCTCACGCCTGGCCTGCATATATAGCATATATGTCTGGCACTGTGAAACAGCTAATTGAGGAAGACAAACTGAAGAAAACGCAAACAGATACAATTCAGGAATACAAATTGAGACATTCCTACAGAGGTGCTTTGGATGACAAATACAAGTTCAAACGGCAAGGCTCAGAGTCAAGACCTCAAACTTCAAATGGGCCGGTAGACTACACGAAGCCAAGCACGACAAAAGAAAATCATTCAATTCCAATGTGTCCAGGGAAGCATGTCCTAGGAATCAGTAACACTTGCCATAAGGTTATATTCTGCAGCAAATGCCGTGCATGTCAATGGCCAAGTGATTACTAGATAGCTTTCTCCCCAAGGATCTCAGGCTTTGGTTTTACAACCATCGTCTTTCAGGACATGCCAAACAGTATTCATTCGATAAACTAGCTTCTTCACCAATCATCTGTATCACATCGTCGATGATTTACTAACAATAGTTGGGACTGGTATGGTACTCAGACTAATACTGCACTGCAACTTACAATGTACCTCAGGTAGAAACTTGAAAATAACAAAAATATATGTTTTTTAAAAAAAAAAATTCACACTCTTTTGAGGACACAACATCCACTGATCTGCTAATGTTTTCCTTCCTTACCAGCATTATGATGTCATCAGTTACCTGTCCAACATTCTGATGTAAACTTTGCTGGTCGCCTAAATACTGGATGACACAAGAGTATGTAACACAGAGAGCAGTGAGATGGATAACTGACTCATGGTTTAGGGAATAATTGAATTTATGGCTTTGATTTGACCTGTCTTTGTTGGGTTTTGACACTGTTGAAGAATTAAGATTTAATTTGGTAAGACACTTGGGTGGGCAAGAGGCAGATTAAATTTAATGGTGCGAATGTGGGGTTGAGGTAATTATCAGATCTCTGCCATGAAATTGTTTTAATGGCAGGGCAGGCTCGAGGAGCCAAACGGCCTACATCTGCTCCTAATTCGTATGTGTGTTTGTATAATGCACAGACGTGTGAAGTCATTCATTTTGGTCGCAAGAGAAAGGCAAGGCAGTATAAAAGAAAGGATACAATCCTAAAGGGGGTACAGGGGTATCAGGACCTGGGGGTTGTCATGATATGCAGAGATGCAGATAATGATATACAGACAAGCACAGACAGGCAGCTAATGAACACAGAGAACAGGACATGATCAATGAGCAGGCAGGACACTCAGGGGTGGTATCTCACTATAAAAGGCACGAGACACTCACACTCCGCCTCTTTCCACTGATGAACATCTACAGAGTGAGTCAGGGTGTATGTACAATATCATACCTCCAGCACGTGGCTAAGAGCTAGTCTGGTTCAGTCAGACAGAGTAACCACACTTAGGTTAGCAGAGAGTCGAACTCATAGAGAACTGTGCTACTGGTTCAATAAATCAGATTGAACTAACTTCCCAGGTCTGGGGTATCTTTTGGTTAAAGCTGCATCCAGTTGCAGCCTGTGTTATCCCAGAGTACATAACACAACATGCTACATAACACAACAGGGGTATGCATGCATAAACCATTGAAGTTGGCATGTAGGTTGAGATCACAGTTAAAACGTACAGGATTGTGGGATTTATAAATAGATCCAGTGAGTAAAAAAGCAAGGAAGTTGTGATGGACTTGCATCAAACACTTGTTCAGCCTCAACTGGAGTGTGGTGTCCAATTCTAGGATGTGAAGGCTTTAGAGAGAGTGCAGGTAAGATTTACGAGAATGATTCCAGGGATGCAGGGAAGAGAAACTTCTGTTGCACAAATAGATGGGAGAAGCTGTGACTTTTTTTCCTTGATTGGGAGGAAATTTGATTGAGGTATTCAAACTCATAAGGGGCCTGGACAGAGTGGATAAGGAGAAACTATTCCCATTGGTCAAAGTGTCATGAACCAGAGGTCACTAACTTAATGACCTGGATGCTCCACGGAGCAGCAATCAGCGATAGATTCCTGTTCCACTTGAACTTTGCCCCACCTCGACACAGCTCTACATTTCGCCAGGAACGCAGAGCACAGCCTCCATCGGGACACCGTCACAGTGGTGTAGAGATAGGATGTGCCCCATTTTTATGGCATGAGCTGCCAGATGGGAAGTTTAAATGTCCAGTGTGAAATTTTGTGAATGGGTAAACAGGTAAGTGTTGTTGAACGGGTGAATGTGTGAGTGAATGAATGAGTGAACGGGTAGGGTTGCAAGGTGGTAAATGGGTGAGGTAAGCAGATATGTGGGTAGGGCGGCAGGTAGGTGAGGTGGCAGGTGGGTCGGGTCGGGTTGACGGGGTTGGTGGTTAGTCAGGTGGTGAGGGCAGTCAGTCTGGTCTTGAAGGTAATTGGGTGGTCTGGGGATAGTCAGAGGGTCAGGGCTGTAGTTGGGTGGTCGGGGGGAATGATCGGGGGGACTAGTTGGTGTGAGAGGTCAGGGGGCCAGGGAGGACTTGGGTGGTGGGAGGGGTCGGAGGGGTTATATTTGGGGAATCAGGGGGGCAGTTCCGGAGGAACGGGGTGTAGTTGGGCAGTAGAAGAGGGGGTTGCAGGGACAGAGTGAATCATAGGAAGAGGGGGTCAGTTTTGAAGTTACACAGATGTTAGGGGTGGTTTTTACCTGTCCAACATTACAAAATCATAAAAGCACAGAATTGTTATGGTACATAAGGAGGCCATTTGGCCCACCACGTCTGCGACTGGCTCTCCAAATGGGTATTATGACTAATTTTTCACCACACTCCTGCACATTGTTTCTATTCAGGTAATCATCAAATACCCCACTTGCCTCAACTGAACCTACCTCCATCACACTTACAGTCAGTGCATTCCAGAGCCAAAAAACTCTTTGTGCGAAAACGTTTTTTCTCTCATCACATTTGCTTCTTTCGAAAATCATCTTAAATCTGTGCCCTCTCATTCTCGATCCTTTTAGAAGTAGGAACAGTGGCCGGCGCTGGGTTGGAGAAACCCTGGGCGTGCGCGATTCGACGGTGGCTTCCGCATTCTCCGGCGGCTTCCGCATTCTCCGGCGCTGATTTTCGGGCGCCCGCGGGAGCGCTGCCACGCCGGTCAGGGGCCGTTGGCAGCAGCCCCCCCCCCCCCACCCCCCAGCGATTCTCCAGGCCCCAATGGGTCGAATGGCCGACGAGTTTGGTCGAGTCCCACCGGCGGGACCTGGAAGGCGAGTGTGCGGGGGCCCTCCTTTGCGGGGGGGGGGGGGTCGGGCAGGGGTAGGGCTCTGCCATATTGCCCGGGGGCCGGCGTGGAGAAGGGAACACCCGCTCATGCGCAGGAATATGGTGGCCGTTCTGCGCATGCGCGAACTCGCGCGGGCCAGTCACCACCGGCTGGAGCTGCGGGGACCACTCCGGCGCCAACCTAGCCCCCTAGGAAGGGGAGAATTCCTCACTTTCGGGGGCCGTTGATGCCGGAGTCGTTGACGCCGGTTTTCACGCCGGCGTGGGGACATAGCCCCACTATTAGAGAACCCCGCCCAGTTTCTTCCTATTAACTCTGTCCAGTCCCCTCATGTTTTTCAACATCTCTATCAAATCTCCTTTCAGCCTTTTTCTCTCCAAGGAGAACAGTCCCAACCTCTCCAATCTATCCACATGACTGAAGTTTTTCATCCCTGGAACTATTCTTGTAAACCTCTTCTGCACTCTGTCTATTGTATTCACATCCTTCCTATAGAATAGTGCCCAAAACCGTACACAATACTCCAGCTGAGGTCTAACTACTGTCTTGGATATATTCAGCATAACCTTCTTGCTCTTGTACTCTATGTCCCTATTAATAACGGCAAGAATACAATATGCTTTATTAACTTCTCTCTCCATCTAGCTTGCCACCTTTAATGATCTATGCACCAGATCCCTCTGCTCCTGCACCCCTTTCAGAATTTTACCCCTTATTTTTTATTGTCTCTCTGTGTTATTCCTAACTTCATCTGTCACCTATTTGCCCACTCCGCCAACTTCTATATGACGTTTTGAAGTTCTATGTTTCCACAGTTTACAATACTTCCAAGTTTTGTATCATCCGCAAGCTTTGGAATTGTCCCCTACACACCAAGATCCAGATAATTAATATAGATCAAGAAATTACAATTCTTCCTCCAGCCTGAAGAATATTCATTGACCATTTGCTTTCAATTATTCAACCAATTTGAAATGAAATGAATGAATGAAATGAAATGAAAATCACTTATTGTCACAAGTAGGCTTCAATGAAGTTACTGTGAAAAGCCCCTAGTCGCCACATTCCGGCGCCTGTTCGGGGAGGCTGTTACAGGAATTGAACCGTGCTGCTGGTCTGCCTTGGTCTGCTTTCAAAGCCAGTGATTTAGCCCTGTGCTAAACAGCCCCTGCTTTTGGCTCCTTATTGCTACTGTCCTCTAACTTTTCTCACAAGTCTGCTGTGCAGCACACTATTGAATGTTTTCTGAAAGTCCAAATGCACCACATCAACAGCATTACCCTAATCGACCCTTTCAGTTATCTTCTCAAAAGACTCCAGCAAATTAGTCATACATCTTTCCCCTTTAGGAATCCATGCTGGCTCTTCCTAATCAACCCACATTTTTCCACCTGACTACTAATTCTATCCTAAATAATTGCTTCTAGAAGCTTGCCCACTGCAGATGTTAAACTGATTGGCCTATAATTGCTGGGGCTATCCTTATACCCTTTTTTTGAGCAAGAGCATAACGGTTGCAATTCTCCAGTCCTCTGGTGCCTCCGCTGAGTCCACAGAAGAGTGGAAGATTATGGTCAGCAGCCCTGCAATTTCCATTCTCATCTCCTTCAATATCCTTGGATGCATCTCATCTAGTCCCAGTGCCGTGTCAACTTTTCATAGAATTTACAGTGCAGAAGGAGGCCATTCGGCCCATCGAGTATGCACCGGCTCTTGGAAAGAGCCCCCTACTCAAGGTCAACACCTTCACCCTATCCCCATAATCCCATAACCCAGTAACCCCACCCAACACTAAGGGCAATTTATCATGGCCAATTCACCTAACCTGCACATCTTTGGGCTGTGGGTAGAAACAAGAGCACCCGGAGAAAACCCACGCACACACGGGGAGGATGTGCAGACTCCGCAGAGATAGTGACCCAAGCCGGAATCGAACCTGGGACCCTGGAGCTGTGAAGCAATTGTGCTATCCACAATGCTACCGTGCTGCCCGTTTTTAGTATCAACAATCTATTCACTACTTCCTCCTTATCAATTTTGAACCATTCTAAGGACAGAATTTCCTCGACTGTCACCATGGTCTGGGTAGCATCTACCTCCTTTGTAAAGATAAATGCAAAGTATTCATTTAATACCTCAGCCTCCATGTGTAAATCCCCTTTTAGGTCCCTAATCGGCCCTAATCCTTTTACCACCCATTTTCTATTCAAATGCTTATAGATGGTTTTGGAATTGCCCTTTGTGTTGACTGCTTCTCTTTTCTCATAATCTCTTCTCTTCTGTAATGAGCTTTTTCACCTCCGCTCTGAACCTACTCTGCTCCTCTTGGTTCAGAACCATACTTTCTACCTGACATCTGTCACAAGCATACTTTTTCTTCCTTGTCTTAATTTCTATCTCCTTTTCATCCAGGGAGCCCTGGATTTGTTTGCTTTTCCTTTTCCCTTGACTGTGTCTGGACCATTTCTGTGTTAAAGGTCGCCCATTGTCCAGCTACAGTCGTTCCCACAAACCTTTGACTCTGGATCACCCAGACTCGAAACGTTAGCTTCCTTTTCTCTCCACAGATGCTGTCAGACCTGCTGCGATTATCCAGTAGTTTCTGTTTTTATGATATTAGTGTAGATGACTAATTTCTTGGTCAAAGAGGGAGCTTTTAAAACACACCTTAAGGAAGGAAGGGAAGCAGGGATGTGGAAAGGTTTAGGGAAGGAATTCCAGAGCCTGGCAGCAGAAGATATGACCAACAATAGTGGAGCAACCAATATTGGGGTATGCAAGGGCTAGAATTATACAAGTGCAGATCTCGGAGGGATGTGGGGCTGGAGGATATTACAGAGCGAGGGAGGGGTGAGACCATGGAGGAGTTTGAAAACTATGATCCATTTTTGAAAATCAAAATATTGCTTAATGAAGCAACGTAGTCCAGTGAGCATAGATTTTATAATTGAACGGGACTTAACAAAGAACAAAGAACAAAGAAAAGTACAGCACAGAAACAGGCCCTTCGGCCCTCCAAGCCTGTGCCGACCATGCTGCCCATCTAAACTAAAATCTTCTGCACTTCCGGGGTCCGTATCCCCCTATTCCCATCCTATTCATGTATTTGCCATGATGTCCCTTAAACGTCACGATCGTCCCTGCTTCCACCACTTCCTCTGGCAGCGAGTTCCAGGCACCCACTACCCTCTGTGTAAAATACTTGCCTCGTACATCTCCTCTAAACCTTGCCCCTCGCACCTTTAACCTATGCCCCCTAGTAATTGACCCCTCTACACTAGGAAAAAGCCTCTGACTATCCACTCTGTCTATGCCACTCATAATTTTGTAGACCTCTATCAGGTCGCCCCTCAACCTCCGTCGTTCCAGTGAGAACAAACCAAGTTTATTCAACCTCTCCTCATAGCTAATGCCCTCCATCCCAGGCAACAGCCTGGTTAACCTCTTCTGCACCCTCTCTAATGCCTCCACATCCTTCTGGGAGTGTGGCGACCAGAATTGAACACTATGCTTCAAGTGTGGCCTAACTATAGTTCTATACAGCTGCAACAGGGCTTGCCAATTTTTATACTCAATGCCCTGGCCAATGAAGGCAAGCATGCCGTATGCCTTCTTGACTTCCTTCTCCACCTCTGTTGCCCCTTTCATTGACCTGTGGATCTGCACATCCTTCTCCAGACTCAACATCCACCAATTCCTTCTCTTTGGTGAATACTGATGCAAAGTATTAACTTGGTGTGTATTAGGATAGATTTGGGTGCGCTTAAATTTATGAAGGCTGAATGATGGAAAACCAGCAAGGAATGCATTGGAATAAAAGACGTAGCAAAGGCATTGATAAGGGTTTCAGCGGTAGGTGAGCTGAGGCAGGGTTGAGTTGAATGACGTTATAGAGATGGAAATAGACAATCTCAGTGATGGAGCAGCTCATCAGGTGCGTTGGCAGCTCAGCTCAGGTTCAAATAGAACATCAATGTTTCAGTCTGGTTCAGCCTTAGACAATTGCCAGGAATTAGGATGGGGTCAGTGGCGAGGGAACAGAGTTTCTGGTGGGAACTGAAGTTAATGGATTTGATCTTCTCAAATCTCCTGCTGACCCAGCACTGAATACCAGCCTTACAATTTTGAAACAGTGGGTGGCTCAGGTAGTGTTCAGGAATATCAACATCCAAGTGACATTGTGTTTTCAGATGAAAAATAGGAAATCAATGATAGATCCTTGGAAGTGGGAAGAGAAAACATTGCTGGTGATTTTCTGGTTATGCCTGGGTAGGTAAGAATGGAACCTGGCAGACCAGTACAGCTGGTGCCCCTGCAGATGGAGGTGTTGTGTTGGAGGAGCGCATTGTGGTCAACTGTGTGAAAAATAATAGTAAGAAGTCTTACAACACCAGGTTAAAGTCCCGACAGGTTTGTTTCAAATCACTAGCTTTCGGAGCACTGCTCCTTCCTCAGGTGAATGAAGAGGTATGTTCCAGAAACATATCTATAGACAAAGTCGAAGATGCAAGACAATGCTTTGAATGCGAGCATTTGCAGATAATTAAGTCTTTACAGATCCAGAGAGAGGGGTAATCCCAGGTTAAAGAGGTGTGAATTGTCTCAAACCAGGACAGTTGGTAGGATTACGCAAGCCCAGGCCAGATGATGGGGGGTGAATGTAATGCAACATGAATCCAAGGTACCGGTTGAGGACGTACTCATGTGTGCGGAACTTGGCTATAAGTTTCTGTTCGGCGACTCTGCGTTGTCGCGCGTCCTGAAGGCCGCCTTGGAGAACGCTTACCCGGAGATCAGAGACTGAATGCCCTTGACTGCTGAAGTGTTTCCCGACTGGAACACACGGAACAGCCATGGGGACCAAATTCGCACCTCAATATGCCAACATCTTCATGCACAAGTTTGAATAAGATCTCCACCCCTCACAGGACCTTCAAACGACATTATACAGATACATCGATGACATCTTTTTCCTTTGAACCCACGGCGAAGAATCACAGAAACGACTACACGATGACATCAATAAGTTCCATCCCACCATCAGAGTCACCATGGACTACTCTCCAAAATCGGTTGCATTCTTGGACACGCTCACCTCCATCAAGGACGGTCACCTCAGCACTTTGCTTTACCGCAAGCCCACAGATAACCTCACAATGCTCCACTTCGCCAGCTTCCACCCGAAACACATTAACGAAGCCATCCCCTACGGACAAGCCCTCTGTATACACAGGATCTCCTCAGATGAGGAGGAGCGTAACAGACATCTGCAGACACTGAAAAATGCCCACGTACGAACGCCATATGGCGCTCGAATCACCGATCAACAGTTCCAACGCGCCGCAGCAAAAAACAGCACTGACCTCCTCAGAAGACAAACACAGGACACAACCGACAGAGTACCCTTCGTTATCCAGTATTGCCCAGGAACGGAGAAACCACAACATCTTCTTCGCAGCCTTCAACACTTCATCGATGAAGACGAATATCTTGCCAAGGTCATCCCCACACCCCCACTACTTGCCTTCAAACAACCACACAACCTCAAACAAACCATTGTTTGCAGCAAACTACCCAGCCTTCAGAACAGCGACCACAACATCACACATGGCAATCTCTGCAAGACGTGCCAGATCATCGACATGGGTACCACCATTACACGTGAGAACATCACCCACCAGGTACGCGGTACATACTCGTGCAACTCGGCCAATGTGGTCTATCTCATACGCTGCAGGAAAGGATGACCCGAAGCATGGTACATTGGCGAGACCATGCAGACGCTGCGACAACGGATGAACTGACATCGCGCGACAATCGCCAGGCCGGAATGTTCCTTCCAGTTGGGGAACACTTCAGCAATCAAGGGCATTCAGCCTCTGATCTCAGGGTAAGCGTTCTCCAAGGGGGCCTTCAGGACGCGCAACAACGTAGAGTCGCCGAACAGAAACGTATAGCCAAGTTCCGCACACATGAGTAGTGCCTCAACCAGGACCTTGGATTCATGTCGCATTACATTCATCCCCCACCATCTGGCCTGAGCTTGCGTAATCCTACCGGTCGCCCTGAAGTTAAGTATAGGTTATTGTAGCTGATAGGTGTAGTTTAACTCGTCGTAGACGTTGGACGGGATTCTCCGACCCCCGCCGGGTCGGAGAATCGCCGGGGGGCGGCGTGAATCCCACCCCCGCCGGCTGCTGAATTCTCCATCGCCGGAGATTTCACAGGAGCAGGAATCGCGGCACGCCGGTCGGCGGCCACTTGCAGCGCCCACCCGGTGATTCTCCGGCCCGCGATGGGCTGAGTGGCCGCCCGTTTTTGGTGGGTACGTCGGCGTATGTTACGACAGGTATTTGCCGGCGGGACCTAACCCACATGCGTACCTAACAGGAAGAGTAAGGTAAACTCGTTAGAATTGTGTACAACTATCGGGGGATAGTGAGCCGGAAAATAGCTTAAGCCATACTCGCTGTTCAAATCGCTGCCTTATTCCCCTGTCCCAAATTAAAAGTAGAGAAAGAGACAAGAGAAGTAATGGCCACTAAAGCAATGGAAAGATTGATGAATCCACAGGAACCTGAGGTCGCAGCGACCAACAGAGCAGAGCAATGCCCCATATGGGAGGAAGAGTTAAGGAAATACTTAAAGGGGAAAGGATGGCCCCTTTGGTCGAATTACTGCGCTAATGATGAGTCAGCTCCAGGAAAGATAGGACAGACTTGGTGGGAGAAACTAAGCGAGGTCCACAAGAAAAATGTAGGGAAAGTCAGAAAGCCGATGGCAATAGTGTCCTGTTTGGCACAGTTGCGAGGCACAGAGGAGGTCGTAAAGACCTCCTCGACAGTTAATAGGCAGTTAATTGAGAAGGAAGAAAAGAACGAGGGAAACAGTAACGAAAGCGAGAAGATAATTGAGCAACTCCGGGAACAGTTAGCAGCTGAGGATAAGGAAATGGCCGATGTAAAACGTGCACATCAATCTTGTCTAGATCACCTCAGTAGCTTCCAGACCCAGTACGATAAAGCCTACCAAGATGCACAGCGCGCAGTCCTGGTAAGAGAGGAAACAGAACAACACGTCGCCCAGCTAACTAGCAAATGCACAGATTTAAAAGCAGCTTTGAGAGCGATCCACAACTCCACTAAGGAACAGAGGCAGAGTACCGTTGACCATGCTAAATGCCGACAGAAGATAGAAAAGTTAGTCACTACTCTCAGTACAGAATGGCTTCAGGTACACTTTCGGGCAGGATTTAGATGAGGAAGATGCTCCCGATTGACAAGAGTTAAACGAAAGCGCCCAAAGATATGTAGAGGACACGGGAAATCAAAATCGAGCCCCCCACCCCAAAAAGAAAAGCACCCGCAGCACCGACTGCACAGGCAGCACAAATCCCCACTCACAATTCAACACCTATGAATCCGGTTACCACACAACGCAGGTCATCGGATCAGGATGAGCCTGATATAGTTTACACCGCCCCACTCTCCATAACCCAAATAAGAGAGGCTTGCACGAAATTAGTCCATTCCAGCCCACCGCAGACCTGCACAGCTTCTTTGAGGAGGTGCGCCAACAAAAGGTTATGTGCGGCCTAGACGTGAGAGAGGAAGTAAAGCTAATAGTTATGAGCCATAGCCAGTCCATAAGATCAGCTTTGCCAGAACCCCAAAATGTAGCAGGAGGAACCCTACAGGAAATGAAAACAGCCATATTAGATGCCATTGGGTATAACAAAGGAGATCCAGTCGAGGGTTTAAATCTCTGGAGACAAAAGAAGGGAGAGCATCCGACCGCATTTGCTGGTCGTCTATGGATTCATTTTATGGTGGTCTACGGACAATTGAACCGCGCACACCTAAATGAGGAGGACACCACTAAATGGTCCCGCACCTTAGTCTTGCATGCCACAGACGCAGGTCAAAAGGTTTGTGTAAACTACGACCCCGCAGACCACACACATAATGATGTTTGGGTATTGAAACGACTTTCTGGAGCATGGGAACAAACCCTACACCGACAGGCAGATCAGGATGAGGTAGAAGCAAACATGCACCCAGTTAGGATTAGCCAGGACCCAGCATGGATACACGAGGGTAGACACGAGGGACAGCACCCCAGAGCACAGGCACCACGAGGTTGTTCCAATTGTGGCCACATGGGACATGACGCCCGCGATTGCCCACAAAATCCCCCGAACCAGGAACGATACCAACAACCAAACCCCTCACCTAGGAACAATGTTAGGCCCATGCATAATGTTGGCACCCGTTCAGACGACTTAGCGTTTAACTCCACAGATTGACGGTGTTCGGACTCCCCAACTTGGGTCTGTGACACACGCTGGGACAAATCAGGCAGACCAGTAGTTACAGGCACAATCCGGGGACATACAGTCGATATCCTTTGGTACACAGGAGGATCCCGCACCAGTTTAAACTCCTCCACCATGTTTCAACAGGACACGTGGCCCACCACAGACCCCATCACGCTGAGTGGATTCACAGGCCACATATGTCACAGCTCCCATACCTATTCAGATAGGGAAAATTAGCACCAGACACCCTGTTGTTTTAATTGACTTACCCCAAACCGCAGAGCACATTTTAGGCATTGATTTTATGAGCTCCCATAACCTTTCGTTTGCCCAAGTAAACAAATGTGTCTGGCGAATGGCTAAAACAGCTAGTGCTCCCGCTACGCTCAGTAGGAGATTATTAAAACAGGATTTGTTCAGCAGGGGACTATTGGTTTAATCCGCAAACAATTAGTGCAGACCAGACGATTAAAGAGGTCCTCATAAAACACAAAGCTTCATTCGCACAACACAAACACGATTGTGGGAAGATCCCAGGTACAGTAAAGATTTCAAGTCCCCATCCAAAGCCGCAAAAGCAATACGGTTTCCCACAGCAAGCCGAGGGTGATATTTCGAAGATTATTAACAGTTTGTTAGCCAAGGAGTTATTCGACCCGTAGCTTCCACAAATAATGCTCCAGTTTGGCCGGTAAAAAAGCCAAATGGCTCATGGCGACTTATGATCGACTACCGAGAACTTAATAAGGTGACCCCTTTAGCAGCCCCCACTGTTGCCACGAGTCCCGCGACCATGCTCAAACAGGAAGTACAGGCAAACTATTTCATAGTGCTGACATCAGCAATGGCTTTTGGTCTATCCCGTTAGACAGGGCCTGCCAGTATAAATTCGCATTTACGTTTCAAGGGCAGCAGTACACGAGGACATGCCTCCCACAAGAATTCCATTGAATTCGATTGAAAAAGCGATGTGACCCATTATGTTGAGAATTGCCTTATCAGTGCTCAGAACAATCCTGAACATTACTCAAAGAAAGGACAATTACGTCACACCCGACCTGTGATTGTCCCTTGGACAAATTTGCAACTCGATTACATTGGCCCCCTTCCCCCTTGCAGAAATGATTTCAAGTACGTGCTGGTTGTAATCGACACCTTTACTAAATGGGTAGAAGCATTTCCCTCACGGACAAACACAGCAAAGGCCACCGCTAAGATTTTGACCCAACAGATATTCACACGCTGGGGTCGCCCCCGCAGCATTGAGTCAGACCAAGGTTCCCAGTTCACCGGCAGAGTCATGCAAAATGTTTTAACAATTTTTGGGAGCAGGCAGAAATTCCATATAGCATATCACCCCCAATCCAGTGGCATTGGCGAGAGAATGAATCGAACTCTAAAAGCGACCATTAGGAAGATGGTGCAACAGAACAATACCACGTGGGACACAGTCCTCCCATTTGCTCTCATGTTTATTCGGAACACCGTTTCCAGTTCCACAGGTTTCACCCCCCCCACACTCTCATGACCGGATGGCCCATGAAAGTTATTGAACATTTATCAAGCCTCGATTTGGCAAGCCCTACAGTAACTGCCCTCACCCACGAAAAAGCAGTTCCACAGGTTACAGATAACATTAAAGCGGCACAACTCGCTGCAGCTGTCTGATTAGGCGCTAGAAGGAAGCAGAGTAAAGCCCGTTTTGACAAAACCGTCCACCCCGTAGAGTACACAGTCGGTCAGCAAGTAATGGTTTCACTTTACAACCCCAGTTCTTTCCTCTCCCTTAAATTTGCAGGACCCTACTCCATTTCGGACAAAGTGAGCCCCTCCGTGTACAAGATAACGTACCCCAACAGTAAAACTGGTTGGTTCCACATCAACCAACTCAAAACCTATGGATCACAATGTAGCCACTCCCACCACATCTCTCTGGCAATAGGAGATGATTACACCTCGTCCATCGACAACCTAGCCCAATCCCTACGCCAACCCTCCCCCAGCCATGCCGGCATTTATCCCTCGTCCACGCCCACAGACCCAAACTTGTCTCCGCCCACAGGTACAGGCTTTCACCTTGAACTTGACACCGACGACAGTGAGAGCCTCCCGGATTTGATTACTATCCCTGAAAACTGGCACGATCTCACGGCCCTCAGTCACCCCAGCCCCTGGAACCACGACTTAGATATCTTTGACCCCCTATATGCCCTCCCCCAGCCACCGCCACAGCCACCGCCCGACCACAGTAACTTGCCCTCCACTCCGACCGCTCCTACGCCTCACGACAAACAAGCCCCTCTTTGGCACCGCGACAACTCTTGCAGACTAGTAAGGCACAACGATTCGGATTATCCGACGGCCTACGCGGCCATGGCACAGAAACGGCAGACAAGTCTGGCAACCGGGAGATGGTGATGATTCAGATACTGACTCTCGTTTCGGTAATGCTTTTACAACACTGTTTGGTTGGTGCACTATCAATTACGATGAGATGAGAGTAGCGAGTAATCGAGGCTTGATTACACAGAGATGTGTGGCCTCCTACAGCTGCTGCCGAAATGGCTGCAGTTTGGAGAGCACACACATTTATACTCCGCCTACTGGGCGGAGCCAGCAGGCAGGGATCTACCCCCATACCTGTAGTACAGGGGCCTTACCGTAATACCCTCGTATGCAGTGCAGTAGAAACAGTATAATACAACAGTGGTGACTACCACATTGGTACAGAACCCTGAGGTGTCCAGATGATGAGAAAGAGACACCGCCTAAATATTAAGATGTCCAAAGTTCTGATGGAGCCTGCCTGCCTTTTTCCTCCTTTTTTCTACTATATGGTTTTAATTCATGTCGCCCGACACACAATTACTCTTCTGATTCGAGGGTATGAAATCCAATGTCAGTTGAAGGCACAAGTTTGCTGGGAAACAGTTCACTGTTCTGCCAGTCTTTATGACAAGTTTCCACACGACTACAAACCCTTACCGCCCACCCAGGTCACCCAGGTAGTGAGTAACGGCACTGATCCCCGCCCTACCTAAGGACCCCAAATGCATCCAGTCAGTTAAACTCGGGTAGTGGAGCAGCGGCACTAATCCCTGCCCTACCCGGGGATTCCACCCATTCTTATCCCGCAGCAGCTCACACGCACCTCATGTTCTCGTCACTTCATATGCTCTGGAATGGTTCTCTACACTCTGCATTGTCTTTGGCAGACCTTAGTTTCACGTTTTCTACTCTGTCTTTGGTTGTGGTATAAAGAATGCATTTTGCCACGTTCTGTACACTCGCCCCTTCTTTCCTTTACCTTCCGCGACCCCCTGGTCATTCCCACCTACTATTTACACATATGACACAATTGGTCGCTATACACGCTGCTACACGCGAACTACCTCTGAACCCTGGGATGAAACTCTATAAAACTGGCCGCCCTGAAATTCGGCTGGTTAAGATAAGCCTCAACCACCACTGATAGCAAGTAAAGAAAAGACTGGTCGAAGAAATTGTCCAACAACTCTCCACATCAACCACAAGCTGCGAGAGCCTCTGTACTTTAAAAATGTCTTGTCTCTCCAAAATGGTATTTAAAAAAAAATAAATGGTGACAATCATAACGGGTAATTGGAGTAAGGAGAGAAAGACTAATAAAACGAGATATTAACCAAAGATAATAACAGATACTATGCGTGCACCCCCAGAATTACACAGAAAACAGAAAACACAGGATGAAGCAAGGACTGCTGACATGCGTTTGGATCATCGCTGGACTTCTGCAACTGCGCGCGCAACAGACTGTTTTAACAAACCCCACACCAGCCCCGAACACTACCACACAACAGGCCACCACCAGCCCGGACACTACACCACACATAAAGACAGACATCGAAACCCCCCTTGGTACGAAAACATTGCCAAATGGAACCCCCTTTCATACATAGTAGAGGCCCTTCTCGTAATTGCAATAATCTGCAGTGCCATTCAGACATTCCGACTCCGTAAATAGCGAGCAAAAGCCTCCCGCTCCCCGATATACACAGTCCGAGCCCCTTTCTTTGGAATTCAACAAAATTAACTCATGCAACAATCGCTGCTAAAAATAAACCATGTCCCTCTTTTACTTTATTAGGATTAAGTAGAAATGTGATGCTGCTGTTTAAAATTTTGTACTGTATATAAGTTCTTTCGATATTCACCAGCAGCATGAGAGTAGCTTAAATAGTGTTGGCTAGAGATCAACTGTGCGGATAAATTAAATGTTTTATAGTGACCTAAATTATAGTAACCGTTAGAGATGAATTAATTTATGAATGTATTAATGAAATATTAGGTAAATGTCCCAAACCATAAGATAGAGTAGAGTAGAACCTTGCCTTGACCAAGGGTGATCGGCCCACCAAGGATGAATAGGGATCAATAGTGTGATCCACCACGATTCGCGTTCAGGATCAAGAGGACGGAATGTAGCCATCTAAGATGGCCACCTGCAAAGGACCATAGGAATTATCGCCAACCCAGGACTCAGACAGATACAGAGCCTATTTGTATCTGAAACACAGGTAACCAGACCTGATCGAAACCCCCGCTCGTTTACATTTTAATGGCCCATTTCCCAGGACAATAGAACTCCAATCAAGCAACCGGTACAGCCACAGACTGATCGGCGACACTCCCCTTACTCAGAAAGCTTAACTGCCAAGGTCAATGACCGTGAAGGACCCGCCCAGCCACCAAGGCACCCGCCCCTTTATTGGCCGAAATCGAGGACAGTGATCAGAGCCCTGTCAAACTATTGGGTTCAAGGTTAAGGACCACCCCAAAGAGCGCAAAGTCCCAGAGGGGTAAAAGAGGACACAGTGTTCTGTCTCTTTTGGATCCGGCCTGTGCCAACCTAATCATAGCAGAAACAGCCAGCCAAGTTCAAGACCAACTATCGCTACCTGACGGATGAGCCCAGCAGAGACAGAGCTACTTGCTTTGAACCAGCCAAGTGAAATCCAGATAAAGGCCTTATCCATTTGAACAGTGGCAGTCGCCCTGAAGTTAAGTATAGGTTATTGTAGCTGATAGGTGTAGTTTAACTCGTAGTAGATATTGTGTTTGCTTGTTGAGATAACTCTTGTGTATGTAACTAAACCATCTTTTGAACTAACTAACTGGTTGTGTGGTCATTTGATCGATATAAGGGAAGGCTTGTGGTTCACCACAATACTATAGAGCAACACAACTGTCCTGGCTTGAGAAAATTCACAACTCTTCAACCTGGGATTACCCTTCTCTCTGGATCTGTAAAGACTTAATTACCTGCAAATGCTCGCATTTAAAGCATTGTCTTGTATTTTTGACTTTGTCCATATATATCTTTCTGGAACCTACCTCTTCATTCACCTGAGGAAGGAGTAGTGCTCCGAAACCTAGTGACATCGAAACAAACCTGTTGGACTTTAACCTGGTGTTGTAAGACTTCCTGCTGTGCTCACCCCAGTCCAACGCCGGCATCTCCACATCATGAAAAATAATAGAAAAGGCTATTACAATTGCTGCCGTTAAATTCCGAGGACTAGATGAAGTGCAGAATTTTGCTACAGCTGTAAAAAGCTTTGGTTGGACAAATCTGGAGTACTGTGAACAGTTCTGAAGGGAGATTTGCCAGAATCTTCTCTGGCCACCAAGGGTTAGATTACAAAATGAGATTATTCAAACCACTTAAATTTTTGGAATTTAGAAAATTAAGGGGTTATTTGATCAATGTTTGCAAGTTATAGGGAAAAAATAGGATAGTTGAGAGAAACTAGTTCCACTCGGAATTGGGAGTCTAGAACTGTGGCAGGTTAGGGACATTGTTTAAAAATGAGAGCCAGTCCTGCTAAACGTAATATTGTGTCAATCTTTGCATGGTAAAGTGTTCCATAATTCACATTATGAAACACTTTGATATGCAAGTAAAGAATAGTTACGGTGAAGAATTCTCTTTGGCAAACTACAATTGTTGTTCGGTCAATCGCTAATTTGAAAGATTAATCGATTTTTGTCAACCAAAGGTATAGAGTGATTTGGGCAACATCTGCAAAATATATCTTTTATTTTTTCTCCCCATTCCCAGCCTATCAATCTGACTGGCTGCTGCATGGCTGGGAATTAGAAAAATAAGTCAATATTGTCATGAGAATGTCGCTTTAAGAAATGTTTGGCTGCTCATATTACTGCAGTGATGTCAGAGCGTGGGTGGAGCTGAGCTGTCTGACAGCTTTTTACTTTCGTTTTAGGCTCTTTGCTGCAGGGTGTGTTTTAGTTTCATTTTCAGTGTTGGAGCTGAAGCCAGACAGAGCAGGTGTACTGTTGATCTCTCTGCCATGAAAAGACTATCTCCTGATCATTTGGTGAATTCAGAATTATAAATGCTCTCAGTAGTGAATGTAAACCTAATATGCTTCTGTTAAAAGGTGTTTCTTTTGTCTTTTGGATGTTGTTTGGGAAGTTATTGAGGATTACTTGGTGTTGTATTCTTTGGGGGTTGTATTTGAATTGATGGTTGCTAAGATGTTCACTGTATGTTTTAAAAAGGTTAACTTGAGTTCATAGAATAAACATTGTTTTGCTTTAAAAAATACTTTTCCATTTCTGCTGTACCACACCTGTAGAGTGGTCCGTGTGCTCCCCATACCACAATCTATTAAACGTTGTGGGTCAGGTGAACTCCATGATACACTGTGGGGTTCTCTAAACCCTGCCCCATAACAATATTAAGTTTTGCAGGACCATATTTCACGGTTTCTCTGGTGTATTGACCCAACTCACTCTGACCCAAAGCCCATGGTGTCTCCACCCCAAAACCCACACTCCCTCCACCCCAAACTCCATACTCTCTCCAGCCTAAACTCCATACTCCCTCCACACCAAGATCACCACCTACTCCAGTCCAAACCTCACACCCCCTCCAATCCAAACCCCACACCCCCTCCACCCTAAACCCCACGCCATGTCCACCCTAAACTCTATACTCCCCAACCCCTCTAATCCAAACCCCACACCCCCTCCAAACCAAACCACAGACCCCCGCCAACCCAAACTCCACACCCCTTCCAACCCAAACCCCACATCCCTCCACCCCAAACTTCACACCCCTCCACCCCATCCCCCAAACTCCCTCCACCCCAAACCCTACATCCATTCTGACCCAAACCCCACACCCCCTCCAAACCCCCCCTGCACCCCAAACCCCACACCCCTCCACCCCAAACTCCACAACCCCTCCACTCCAAACCCTACACTCATTCTGACCCAAACCCCATACTTCCTCCACCCAAAACCATACATCCCACAACCCCTCCACCCCATACCGTACACCCATTCTGACCCAAACCCCACACCCCAAACCCCCCTGCACCCCAAACTCCACACCCCTCCACCCAAACTCCACAACACCTCCACCCCAAACCCCACACTCATTCTGACCCAAACCCCATACCTCTTCCACCCCAAACCATACATCGCACATCCCCTCCACTCCAAACCTGTTCCCTGTATATATATCAACTGTGCTCCCAAATATAAAGTAGAAAAATATTGCAAGTTGTTGCACTTGCTTTTATGAGCATGGTGCCCATACATGTGCTTTCTGTCAAAGTTCATAAGACTTCATGCATCCATGAACTACAAGAATAATTACCCGAGTACTTCTTTGCTGTTTCAAAATGACGTAGTAATAATTCCCTAAGCCAGTTGGCATATGATGTGACACTTAAACGATGACTACATGTTTAATAGTTTGGACTGATTCCATTAGTGACTTGCCTTCTTTACATTATACAAGAGATGTATGGCACTTCTGAGGACGGCAAAATGATGACCTCATTACAAAACGACGGCCTATGGCCTGAAGTGTAATTATTAGCATTTTTAAAAAGATTGAAATACATTATTGTCTGTGCAGCAAATATCCGTGAAGACGTTTCACTCTGGTGGAGAGCTAGTTTAAAGCTAGCAGTGAGGGTTTTGCACATGCCCAGCTAATTTCCATTGGTCTTGGCAAATGTTACAGGGCCAGCCTCACGTGTATAATTCAGGCAGGTTTCCAGTGGCATTCCGTTCTGCTCAGAGGGGCCAACCTAAGACGGAAGGAAATGACTGCATCAGGCATGGGTCATGTAAAGCAGAGTGGATTGAGCTCCCTGCTTGTACGACAGGTGAAACGATGGTCTTAGTTTGCACGTTCCCATTCACCCATTTCCATACCATTTAATATTCCTCTTTTTGAAACAACTATCTAAATCTCTATCAAATCCGCTTCCAAAATGATTTGTAGCAAATATTCCAAATCCAAACTACTTTGTCGCAAGAATCAATTTTAAATCTTCACTTTAACTTTTTTAACCTAATTAATTTAAATTTATATCATTTCAGTCTTACTAACAAATGGAAATGATTTAGCATACTTTACCTGATTATAATCCTTCCTAACCATGACGATTTTTATATGTCTGCCTTCAACCCATCTTAGATGCATTAAAAAGTGCCTCCTTTTAACTTCACCTCACCCTCACACACTTAGCACTGCTGCAACCTCACAGTAACAACTCAGCTTGCACACACTGCCACCTGTTCAACCGTGACACCCACATAACCCAAAACACATTGTAGCATACCAACTGTCACACTTCCCTCTCTCGCAGGACAAAGTGGCACATTACTGGAAGCAGCAGGAGGGATGCCTCTATGTCCTTCCACCCCTGGAGCAGAAGGCATTTGCCAGCATTGGAGTGGCAAGGATTGAGGCCATGGCCAGCAGCGGCCCTGAAGCCTATGAAGATGACAATAAGCGTATACCCCATCCTCCTTCCCACACCCCATTTCTGATTTACAAGGCACCAATGGTTTCAGCATGTGTCTCTTGTTTTCTCCCCACCACTTCCATCTGCTTCCCCTCATCGCAATGTTGTGCCTCTCTCCTTACAGCTATACAAGACTGCAATCAGGCAAGGAAATGGTTGAAGAGGAGATGGAAAGATAGGAAGGTAGAAGCTTCCTTCAAAAAATACTGTTGATTATGCACATTGGCAGGGCTGTCAGAAAGACTGTGGTCAATGTCAAGGAGCTTGGAGAGTCTGGCAGCAAACTGGCAGAGGACTCTGCACGAACCTTGAAATCCATCCTTTCCAATGTGTAAGTGGTGACTTACTCCATCAGCACAATTGCAGACCATGGTGCAAACCTTTGATGACCAATATCTCAGTTTCCACTGTCGCACAAACGGAGGTTAGCCAATGTCTGGCTGCTGCAAGGAAAGCTCAGATTAAGCCCGGCTTCTTTCCTCATTGCTCGGACTGCTGCCTTCATGGCTGTGGGCAGCACTGTGCAAAGGGGCTTGCAGGATCTCCCAGCAGTCAAACAGTACGTCCTCCAGCACATTGACAGGTTTGCTGGGGTATCGCACCGAGCCAGTGACAACAGTAAACCACCCTTGCTGTCCTGAAGGATGTGCTGTTCGGTGAATTGAACATTTTGAATTCTCCCTCTGTGTACCCGAACAGGTGCCGGACTGTGGCAACTAGGGGCTTTCCACAGTCGCGTCATTGCAGTGTTAATGTAAGCCTACTTGTGACAAGAAAGATTAGTTTTGCTGTAGTCACCAACGCCAAGTCTGATGCCAGTTCTTCAGGACCAGAGCTCACATGAGATCATCCTGCAAGGCCATCTGAAGTCTTCCCAGTATAAGTCACCTTTCCTCCAGCCGTACTGTACCCATGGGATTGCACTATATAGAAGCTGTACCAGCCAGAGGTCAGAAAGAAAAATATATGTGTGCATTTATAAATACATCTCTCCATCAGCCTGGATGCTTCATAAAAATTATTTTTTTTCTGTTCTTCAAAAAGGAAAATTGTTGGGCTGATAAAAATGGCTCCAGACAACCACATGCTGGCTCCCAGAAGTCTCTGAGAAGTTTGAAAGTGATCAAAGGCTAACACCTCACACCCCCCTGGAATATGACACTCCACGTGGCATGTAAACATTCCAGCTAAGCTAACACAATGGAGTAGCAGATAAGATGTTTGCCCCAGACAGCTATGGATAAAAGTAGCTGTTGTGACTCCTACTCTCCAATGCGGTGCAAATGGCCCCACCATTACCTGTTCCAAAACAGAATGGGTTTTAAACAGGGCGTCATTAGCTGAACAGCTCAACCTGAGACCACCCTGCCACATGACTGAGACTTGAACTGTCTGAATTTCTGTAAACATACAGGTTTAGATTTTATCTTCAATCACTGCTTGGCTGTATCTACCATTTACCAGATAGTGGGTAGCATCAGAAGTGTGCTATTCAGGTTTAAAATTGCCTGGTCCTCATCTACACTGCGAAGGTCTAGAATATTGGAACTTCTGTAGCTGCGCCTTTAAGACTAAACACTAATTCATCTACATGTGCCTTCTCCCATCATGGAAATCCTCGCTTCTGGACAAACAAATCACCCGCAATAGTTGGCCTGCTACACTCTGAAAAATACCACAGAACCACGGAAACATAGAATAGACCATTGGACTTTTGATTCTGGACTCTGGACTCACATAAAACCATAACTCTTCTTTTTATCATGGTCTTCCCCTGTATCCTTTCTTTCACTTATCCCTCTTCTATTACAACCGCGCAACCTCAAACGAACCATTGTTTGCAGCAAACTACCCAGTCTTCAGAACACTGACCACGACACCACACAACCCTGTCATGGCAATCTCTGCAAGACGTGCCAGATCATCGACATGGATACCACTATTACACGCGAGAACACCACCCACCAGGTACGCGGTACATACTCGTGCGACTCGGCCAACGTTGTCTACCTCATACGCTGCAGGAAAGGATGTCCCGAAGCGTGGTACATTGGCGAGACCATGCAGACGCTGCGACAACGAATGAATGGACATCGCGCAACAATCACCAGGCAGGACTGTTCCCTTCCAGTCGGGGAACACTTCAGCAGTCAAGGGCATTCAGCCTCTGATCTCCAGGTAAGCGTTCTCCAAGGCGGCCTTCAGGACGCGCGACAACGCAGAATCGCCGAGCAGAAACTTATAGCCAAGTTCCGCACACATGAGTGTGGCCTCAACCGGGACCTGGGATTCATGTCGCATTACATTCATCCCCCACCATCTGGCCTGCGAAATCCTACCAACTGTCCTGGCTTGGTACAATTCACACCTCTTTAACCTGGGGTTACCCCATCTCTGGATCTGTAAAGATTTAATCACCTGCTAATGCTCGCATTCCAAGCATTGTTTGGCATCTTTGAATTTGTCTATATATGTGTTTCTGGAACAGACCTCTTCATTCACCTGAGGAAGGAGCAGCGCTCCAAAAGCTAGTGACATCGAAACAAACCTGTTGGACTTTAACCTGGTGTTGTAAGACTTCGTACTGCCCTCTTCTATTGTGTAAGGTCAAAAAGAGCAGACATTACAAAACCCCTTTCCTGCGTTTTGTGTGTGTGTAAAATAAACCAAACCACTTATTTTTATCTTATCTCGAGTTTTATGTGAGATTAGTAATAGAGGTTTGGAGCACGTCAAACTGAAGAGCTGGGGAAAATATGCCACCACTTATAAAGGGGGAATTCATAGAATCATAGAATTTACAGTGCGGAAGGAGGCCATTCAGCCCATCAAGTGTGCCCCAGCCCTTGGAAAGAGCACCCCACTTAAGCCCAAGCCTCCACCCCATCCCCGTGACCTAGTAACCCCACTTAACATTTTTAGACACTAAGGGCAATTTATCATGGTCAATCTACCTAACCTGCATATCTTTGGACTGTGGGAGGAAAGCGGAGCACCCGGAGGAAGCCCACACAGTCATGGGGAGAGTGTGCAGACTGCACACAGACAGTCACACAAGCCGGGAATCGAACCTGGGACCCTGAAGCTGTGAAGCAACTGTGCTAACCACTGTGCTACCGTGCTGCGAACCAAAACAATTTTTCTGTTTACGGATGGGTAGTAAAAGGATCAATCAGGGCCGTTCAAATTCATCCCTCTCCTGTCCGTAACAATGCACTGGGACAGGCAAAGGCACGTGGAAAACAGACAAAATAAGAATGCCAAAGGATGAATAGTTTACTTTTGTATGGAATATTGGTGATTTTATGGATATCGTTAAATTGACGTGTATGTTTTGTGGTCTCTTATTTGTGCACTGTGAACGAGAACACTATAATGGT
The DNA here is from genome assembly GCF_047496885.1 of Scyliorhinus torazame. NCBI lineage: Eukaryota > Metazoa > Chordata > Chondrichthyes > Carcharhiniformes > Scyliorhinidae > Scyliorhinus > Scyliorhinus torazame. The sequence goes on along the minus strand of NC_092724.1, from coordinate 115,634,322 downwards.
CAATAACAGAGGAAAGGTCAGCTCTGCGATGATATTGAATTGAAAATTGGGGTTACGTTCACTTGTACTGCAGTCAGACAGTCTGAGTGCAGAATGAGGCCATTCAGCCCATCATGTCTCCACCGGCAAATAAAGAGAAATAAGAAACCAGTCAGTCATTTTAATCCCAGAAACAGGGTGTCATAATATACACCAGTATATCATGGTGCAGACACACACACTGATGGACACATAGTGGGACCAATCAACACACACAACACCGCAGCCAATCACCAGTTAGAGCACACGCACTATCAAGACAGGAGGCATCAGAGTTCCCTCTCATTCGAGCTGCAGCTTCCTAGTAGGACAGAGCTCACAGCCTGCAGCACAGACATTCACCATGTGCTGAGTGCACCGACTGGTTAGGACAAGGCAAAGGTCTTTAGTTAAAGCTAGTGTTGGTGACCTGTATGTGTTCCACGGATCCAGAGCACCCAACACAACATGATACCAGGAGTTGAGGGATATTAGCACTTCTTAGACCTACCTGCAAGTGATCTGTCTTCCACCAGCATTCCGTCATCCTGCAACATGGACAACATCTGCCCGCCGCCGCCGCTCCGCATCGCCGGCAACATAGGGCCAACTGGAAGATATTCAAACAGCGCTTCCAGCTCTTCCTTGAGGCCACAGACAGGGAGGATGCCTCGGATACCAGGAAGATTGCTGGCCTCCTATCCACGGCCGGGGACCATGCCATCCACATTTTCAATTCTCTCACCATTGCAGATGATGAAGATAAAACAAAGTTCAAGACGGTCCTCCTCAAGTTTGACACTGCAGCGTAGAGGTGAATGAAAGTTTCGAGCGCTACGTGTTCCAACAGCGTTTGCAGGGTCAGGATGAACCTTTCCAATCCTTTTTCACTGACCTCAGCATCCTTGCGCAGTCTTGCAGCTACGGGCCCACATCCGACTCCATGATACGCGACCAGATCATTTTCGGTGTTCATTTGGACCCCCTACGACAGCAGCTCCTCAAAGTAAAGCAGCTTACCGTAACGACCGCCATTGAGACCTGAGTCCTATACGAAAACGCCATGAGTCGGTATTCCCACATCCAAGCGGTACGTGTAAAAAAGCCTTCCGGCGAATTGGGAATTTGCATTGATCCCAAGGATCTAAATTGCAAGATCATGAGGGAGCATTATCCAATTCCCAAGCGCGAAGAGATCACATGCAAGATGGCTCGCGCCAAGCTCTTCACCAACCACGAGGCGGAACGGGTTCAAGCAATTGAGCAACTCCAGGGCCTCAAACTGGATGAGGGTGGCCATTTCGCGTGCTTTTTGCGGACTCCCGCGCTTGTGCGCACCAAACGAGGGGACGGCGGTGTCGAAGAACATAATGCGCAGGTGCTCACCACGCACGACTGCACCGTGCATGCGCGGTGGCGCAGCGAACGTGCTGACGCTACGATGTGTGGCAACTGTGGCTCCGCCCATTTAAAACGGCAATGCCCTGCCAAATCTCGACAATGCCTAAGATGTGGCAGACTTGGCCACTATGCTGCCTTCTGCCAAGCAGCTCAGCCTGCCAATTCATATCGCTTCAGCCAGCCTCGCAGGAATGTTCGGGCAATTCAACCCACGGTCACCGAGTCCGATGTGGACCTCCCACACAGCAGTGACACCGAGGACCCGAAGGCGCCTTTTCCAGTCGGTAGCGTGACAAAAAACAGGGTGTCCCCGAAGCAAAGACACCAGCCGCTGTCGGTATATGGCATCGATCCAGACGATGAGTGGTGTGCCACCCTGCCGGTCAACCGGTCGCAAATACGATTCCGCCTGGACACTGGTGCCTCCGCCAATCTCATTGCGCGGTCTGACTTCCAAAGCCTTCGTGTCAAACCAGCCATCCTTCCATCAGCCTGCCAGCTATTGGATTACAATGGCAATGCCATTGATGCCAGCGGCTCGTGCCAACTTGAAGTGACGCACAGGTCATGCAAAGCCATCCTTCCTTTTGAAATTGTGGGCTCCTCGAAAGCCTCCCTGCTTGGCGCGCAGGCATGCAAGCTGTTGAACCTAGTTCAGACAGTTCACTCTCTCTCTCCTGATGACACGTCTGCCTTTCAGGACACCGACTTCAATGCGCAACTCGACGCCATCACCAACCAGCACCACGACATCTTCGAAGGCATGGGCACGCTCCCATATACCTACAAGATTTTATTGAAACAGAATACCATGCCTGTGGTGCACGCACCTCGCAGGGTCCCAGCATCCCTCAAGGACCGTCTCAAGCAGCAGCTGCAGGACCTCCAGGACCAAGGAGTGATTTCCAGAGTCACGGAACCAACCGACTGGGTCAGTTCCATGGTACGTGTAAAAAAGCCTTCCGGCGAATTGGGAATTTGCATTGATCCCAAGGATCTAAATTGCAAGATCATGAGGGAGCATTATCCAATTCCCAAGCGCGAAGAGATCACATGCAAGATGGCTCGCGCCAAGCTCTTCACCAAACTCGACGCCTCAAAAGGATTCTGGCAAATCCAGCTCGACAAATTCAGCAGGAAATTGTGTACATTTAATACCCCCTTTGGCAGATATTGTTACAACAGGATGCCGTTTGGGATCATGGGTGGGATTCTCCGCAATCGGCGTGAAGTCCGCCGACCGGCGCCAAAACGGCGCGAATTAGTCCGGCATCGCGCCACCTCAAAGGTGCGGAATTCTCCGCATCTTGAGGGGCTGAGCCCTCACCTTGAAGGGCTAGGCCCGCGCCGGAGTGATTTCCGCCCCGCCAGCAGGCGCGGAAATGACTTTGCCGTGCGACGCATGCGCGGGAGCGTCAGCGGCCGCTCACGGCATCCCCGCGCATGCGCAGTGGAGGGGGTCTCTTCCGCCTCCACCATAGTGAAGACCATGGCGAAGGGGGAAGGAAAAGAGTGCCCCCACGGCACAGGCCCGCCTGCGGATTGGTGGGCCCCGATCGCGGGCCAGGCCACCATGGGGGCACCCCCTCGGGCCAGATCGCCCCCCGCCCCCCACAGGACCCCGGAGCCTGCCCGCGCCACCTTCTCCCGCCGTTCAAAAGGTGGTTCAATTCACGCCGGCTGGCGTGGGTTGACAGCGGCGGGACTTCGGTCCATCGCGGACCGGAGAATCGCTGGGGGTGGGCCCGCCGACCGGCACGATTTCCACCGACCGGCGCAGCGCGATTCCCGCCCCTGCCGAATCTCTTGTGGCGGAGAATTCGGGACACGGCAGTGACGGGATTCACACCAGCCCCCGGCGATTCTCCGACCCGGTGGGGGGTCGGAGAACTGCGCCCCATATCTGCTTCAGAAGTTATGGAACAAATGATGGAAGGCATTGAAGGTGTTCGCGTCTACGTCTACGACATAATCATTTGGTCCACCACCCCGCAGGAGCATGTCAGTCGCCTCCAGCGCGTATTCAAACGTATACGTGAGCAGGGCCTACGCCTCAACAGGGCCAAATGCTCTTTTGGTCAAACGGAACTCAAGTTCCTCGGGGACCACATCTCCCAGTTGAGTGTGCAGCCGGATGCGGACAAGGTAGCTGCCATCACAGCCATGAAAACGCTAGAAGACAAGAAGGCGGTCCTCTGATTTCTGGGCATGGTCAACTTTTTAGGGAAGTTCATCCCTAACCTTGCCTCTCATACCACGGCTCTCAGGAACCTGGTCAGGAAGACGACAGACTTCCAATGGCTCCCTGCCCACGAGTGCGAATGGAGAGAACTCAAATCCAAACTCATCATGGCCCGGTCTTAGCTTTCTTTGATCCAGCAAAAGAGACCAAAATTTCGACTGATGCCAGCCAATCCGGCATTGGGGCAGTGCTCCTGCAACGCGATGAGTCTTCATCATGGGCCCCCGTTGCATATGCGTCATGTGCCATGACCCCATGGAGCAGCGCTACGCGCAGATAGAAAAGGAGTGCCTGGGCCTTCTGACCAGTGTGGTTAAGTTTCACGAGTATGTCTACGGACTGCTTCAATTCACCGTCGAGACCGACCATCGCCCGCTGGTCAATATAATACAGAAAGACTTGAACGACATGACGCCTCACCTTCAGCGGATTCTTCTCAAGCTCCGGCGATATGACTTCCAGCTGGTATACACCCCAGGCAAAGACTTCATCATTGCTGACGGTCTCTCCAGGGCAGTCCACACTCCATGTGATCCAACGGGATTTGTCTGCCAGGTTGACGCCCATGTGGCCTTCGTGGCCTCCAATCTACCTGCCACGGATGAACGCCTCGTCCAAAGTCGCCGGAAGACGGCGGCTGACCCTTTGCTACAGCGTGTAATGCGCCACCTAACAGACGGGTGGCTCAAGGGCCAATGCCCTCAGTTCTATAATGTCAGAGATGATCTGGCGGTAGTAGACGGGGTTCTTCTGAAACTGGACCGCATTGTCATCCCGCATTGCATGCGCCAGCTCGTCCTGGAACAGCAGCACGAGGGCCATCTTGGCGTGGAAAAGTGCCACCGACAGGCCCGAGAGGCAGTGTACTGGCCCGGCATTAATGAGGACATAGCCAACACAGTGCGCAACTGCCCCACTTGTCAGCGCTTCCAGCCGGCCCAACCACGTGAGACCCTGCAGCCCCATGAGTTGGTCACGTCACCTTGGACCAAGGTGGGCATCGACCTGTTCCACGCGCTGGGTAGAGACTATGTCCTGATCATTGACTACTTTTCAAATTACCCCGAGGTGATACGGTTGCACGATATCACATCGTCTGCAGTCATCCGTGCCTGTAAGGACACCTTTGCTCGGCACGGCATCCCACTCACGGTTATGTCGGACAATGGCCCCTGCTTCGCAAGCCAGGAATGGTCCAACTTTGCCAGGCGGTACAATTTTGCCCATGTGACATCCAGTCCCCTGTACCCCCAATCCAACGGCAAAGCGGAGAATGGAGTCCATATAGTCAAACGGCTCCTCTGCAAGGCTGCCGATGCTGGGTCCAATTTCCACCTCGCCTTGCTGGCCTATCACTCCACCCCACTGTCCACTGGCCTGTCGCCAGCCCAATTGCTCATGGGTTGTACCCTGAGGATGACGGTGCCGTCCATTCATGTCCCAGACCTCGACCACGTTCCGGTCCTTCGACGGATGCAGCTGTCTCGTGCACAGCACAAGGCGGCTCATGACTCCAGTGCAGCTGATCTCCCTGCTCTGGCTCCAGATGACAATGTCCGCATCCAGATGGTGGCTGGTCTGCAACCGCTGTTGCCCTTCGGCAGGTGGCCCCCCGCTGGTTCCTGGTTCGTCTACCGGATGGCTCCATTCTGTGCCGCAATCAACGCGCCCTTCGTCTCGTTCCATGCTCGCTAGGTGATCCTCCACTGTCGCCTTGCTCTCCTGCTGACCCTGCCTTGGACTATGCAGAGATCACTGTCACTCTGCATCCTCCTCACTCTGACGCAGTCCAGCCCGCTCCTCAGAGGGCGGCTCCCGACCCACCCTTGAGGCGGTCAACCAGAATTTGTTGCCCACCTCAGAGACTTAATTTGTGAACTTTGTGGACTTATAGACTTTCTGAATTGTTCTGTTCTTCCGTTTGATCGTTTACATGGTTTGCATCTCGTGTTCATCGTGTTATTCTTGTTGCATACTGTTTTTCTGCACCAGGCATCTTCCCATGTAAATAGCTTAGTTCTCATATACATAGTCTTGTAAATATGTCTTTTGCACACACGTAGTTAGGGACATTCTCACCATACACTATTTATTGCCACACATGTACATTCTTTTATAAAAGAGGGGATGTCATAATATACACCAGTATATCATGGTGCAGACACACACACTGATGGACACACAGTGGGACCAATCAACACACACAACACCGCAGCCAATCACCAGTTAGAGCACATGCACTATAAAGACAGGGGGCATCAGAGATCCCGCTCATTCGAGATGCAGCTTCCATAAGACCATAAGACCATAAGACATAGGAGCAGAAGGAAGGCCATTCGGCCCATCGAGTCCACTCCACCATTCAATCATGGCCGATTTCAACTCCATTTAGCTGCTCTCTTTCCATAGCCCTTAATCCCTCGAGAAATCAAGAATTCATCAACTTCGGTCTTAAAGACACTCAACGTCCCGGCCTCCACCGCCCTCTGTGGCAATGAATTCCACAGACCCACCACTCTCTGGTTGAAGAAATTTCTCCTCATCTCTGTTCTAAAGTGACTCCCTTTTATTTTAAGGCTGTGCCCCCAGGTCCTAGTCTCCCCTGCTAATGGAAACAACTTCCCTACGTCCACCCTTTCTAAGCCATTCATTATCTTGTAAGTTTCTATTAGATCTCCCCTCAACCTCCTAAACTCAAATGAATATAATCCCAGGATCCTCAGACATTCATCGTATGTTAGGCCTACCATTCCTGGGATCATCCGTGCGAATCTCCGCTGGACCCGCTCCAGTGTCAATATGTCCTTCCTGAGGTGGGGCCCAAAATTGCTCACAGTATTCTAAATGGGGCCTAACTAGCGCTTTATAAAGCTTCAGAAGTACATCCCTGCTTTTATATTCCAAGCCTCTTGAGATAAATGACAACATTGCATTTGCTTTCTTAATTACGGACTCAACCTGCAAGTTTACCTTTAGAGAATCCTGGACTAGGACTCCCAAGTCTCTTTGCACTTCAGCATTATGAATTTTGTCACCGTTTATAAAATAGTCCATGCTTCTATTCTTTTTTCCAAAGTGCAAGACCTCACACTTGCCCACGTTGAACTTCAGCAGCCATTTCTTGGACCACTCTCCAAAAACTGTCTAAATCTTTCTGCAGCCTCCTCACCTCCTCAATACTACCTGCCCCTCCACCTATCATTGTATCATCGGCAAACTTAGCCAGAATGCCCCCAGTCCCGTCATCTTGATCATTAATATATAAAGAGAACAGCTGTGGCCCCAACACTGAACCAAAAAAGAACCTTTTATCCCAACTCTCTGCCTTCTGCCTGACAGCCAATCGTCAATCCATGTTAGTACCTTGCCTCGAATACCATGGGTCCTTCTTTTACTCAGCAGTCTCCCGTGAGGCACCTTATCAAAGGCCTTTTGGAAGTCAAGATAGATAACATCCATTGGCTCTCCTTGGTCTAACCTATTTGTTATCTCTTCGAAGAAATCTAACAGGTTTGTCAGGCACGACCTCCCCTTACTAAATCTATGCTGACTTGTCCTAATCCGACCCTGCACTTCCAAGAATTTAGAAATCTCATCCTTAACAATGGATTCTAGAATGTTGCCAACAACTGAGGTTAGGCTAATTGGCCTATAATTTTCCATCTTTTTTCTTGTTCCCTTCTTGAACAGGGGGGTTACAACAGCGATTTTCCAATCCTCTGGGTCTTTCCCGGACTCCAGTGACTTTTGAAAGATCATAACTAACGCCTCCGCTATTTCTTCTCTAGGATGTAGCCCATCTGGGCCCGGAGATTTATCAATTTTTAGACCTCTTAGTTTCTCTAGCACTTTCTCCTTTGTGATGGCTACCATATTCAACTCTGCCCCATGACTCTCCGGAATTGTTGGGATATTACTCATGTCTTCTACTGTGAAGACTGACGCAAAGTACTTATTTAGTTCCTCAGCTATTTCCTTGTCTCCCATCACTAGATTACCAGCGTCATTTTGGAGCGGCCCAATGTCTACTTTTGCCTCCTGTGTGTTTTTAATGTATTTAAATAAACTTTTACTATCATTCCTAATGTTACTGGCTAGCCTACCTTCATATTTGATCCTCTCTTTCCTTATTTCTCTCTTTGTTATCCTCTGTTTGTTTTTGTAGCCTTCCCAATCTTCTGACTTTCCACTACTCTTTGCCACATTATAGGCTTTCTCTTTTGCTTTGATGCATTCCCTGACTTCCTTTGTCAGCCATGGCTGCCTAATCCCCCCTCTGATAAACTTTCTTTTCTTTGGGATGGACCTCTGTACTGTGTCCTCAATTACTCCCAGAAACTCCTGCAATTGCTGTTCTACTGTCTTTCCCACTAGGCTCTGCTCCCAGTCGATTTTCGTCAGTTCCTCCCTCATGCCCCTGTAGTTACCTTTATTTAACTGTAACACCTTTACATCTGATTCTACCTTCTTTCTTTCAAATTGCAGATTGAATTCTACCATATTATGATCAGTGCCTCTTAAGTGTTCCCTTACTTTAAGATCTTTAATCAAGTCTTGCTCATTACATAACACTAAGTCCAGAATGGCCTGTTCCCCCGTGGGCTCCATCACAAGCTGTTCCAAAAAGCCCTCCTGTAAACATTCAATGAATTCCCTTTCTTTGGGTCCACTGGCAATATTATTTACCCAGTCCACCTGCATATTGAAGTCCCTCATGATCACTGTGACCGTGCCTTTCTGACATGCCCTTTCTATTTCGTGGTGCATTTTGTGCCCCTCGTCCTGACCACTGTTAGGAGGCCTATACATAACTCCCATTATGTTTTTTTTGCCTTTGTGGTTCCTCAACTCTACCCACACAGACTCCACATCATCTGACCCTATGTCGTTTAGTGCTATTGATTTAATTTCATTCCCAATTAACAAGGCAACCCCGTCCCCTCTGCCCACCTCTCTGTCTTTTCGATAGGTTGTGAATCCCTGGATGTTTAAATGCCAGTCCTGAACCCCCTGCAACCATGTCTCTGTGATGCCTACCACATCATACCTGCCAGTCACAATCTGGGCCACAAGCTCATCTACCTTGTTCCATACACTGCGCGCATTTAAATATAGCACCTTTAATTCTCTATTGACCATCCCTTTTTGTTTTCTTAGTGTGGTGGACCTTGGTTTACTGAGCCTTTCCATACACTGTGTCATATTTTGTGAGATGGGGACTATCGTAACCTCTCCTGAGTGCTGTCTTTTCGTGCTTTTTTGTATTCCTAAGCAGCTATGCTTCCCACTGATTACTTCACCTCTTGGTTCCCTGACTTTCCCTTCCCCCCAACCTCTAGTTTAAAGTCCGATTGACCACCCTATTTACTCTTCATCAGCTACTTGGCCAGAACATGCCAGCTCGGTTCAGGTGGAGACCATCCCAACGGTATAGGTCCCCCCTGTCCCAAAACTGATGCCAGTGTCCCATGAAAAGGAACCCCTCTTTCCCACACCACTCTTTCAGCCACGTGTTAACTTCCCTTATTCTTGCCTCCCTATGCCAATTTGCACGTGGCTCGGGCAGTAATCCGGAGATTATGACCTTTGAGGACCTGTTTTTTAATTTGAATCCTAGCTTTTTATAATCTCTAAACAGGTCCTCTTTCCTAGACTTGCCTATGTTGTTGGTACCGACATGGACTACAACAACTGGATCCTCCCCCTCCCTCTCCAGTATCCTTTCAAGCCGGTCAGAGATGTCCCACACCCTAGCACCGGGCAGGCAACATACCATGCGGGACTCTTTATCCTGCTCACAAAGGATAGTATCTATCCCCCTGATAATAGAATCCCCTACAACTACAACTTGCCTATTTACTCCCTCCCCTTGAATGGCCTGCTGAACCATGGTGCCTTGGTCAGCTGACTCATCCTTCCTGCAGCCCTGTTTGCCATCCACACAGGGAGCAAGTGCCTCGTACCTGTTGGACAGGGTCAAGGGCTGAGGCTCCTGAGTTCCTGAATGCTGGTTCCCTTTACCTGCCTGAATTGCAGTCACACCCTGCTGTCCCTGGCCACTGGCAGGATTTAAACTACTTACTCTAACAGGTGTGACTGCCTCCTGAAACACAGTGTCCAGGTAAGTCTCCCCATCCCGGATGTGCCTCATCTGAGCTGAAGCTCAGACTCAACTCTGAGCCGGAGCTCTTCGAGCAGCCAACGCTTACTGCAGATGTGATTGCTGCAGCTCGCAATGGGATCTGCCAGCTCCCACATCAAGCAGCTCAAGCACATCACCTGACCAGCCATCTCTAATTAATTAATTAGTTTAATTTAAGTTTACGAGTTTAGCTGTGTTTTTTTTAAATTTAGGGCAGATTTGCTATCAACCAATCAGATCACAGCTTGCCTCTGACGTCACTTTTGCAAAAAATGTGGATAACAGGAAGTTACCGTTAGGTTTTTATACTCACACAGAGACTGCTCCTCCTCCGAACGGTTCCCGAAGCTAGGCCCGAAGAAAGAGAGAGAACAAAACAGTAGGGAAAAAGCACCTTCTCCCACTCTGCACCGAATTACCTCACTGCACCAAATTACCAAGTTTCAAATTCCCACTCTGGATGTGTGTCACTCACTCAGGCTGTGTCTCTTTGACCTGCGCAACACTTACTGAGAGCGCTTTCTGTCTGTCTGTTCCTAGTAGGACAGAGCTCACAGCCTGCAGCACAGACATTCACCATGTGCTGAGTGCATCGACTGGTTAGGACAAGGCAAAGGTCTTTAGTTAAAGCTAGTATCGTGTTAATCCACAGCGAGAGCATGTTAAACTGTTAATGACTCAATAAAATAGTGTTGCACTATTTCAAGTGTTGGTGACCTGTATGTGTTCCACAGATCCAGAGTGCCCAACACAACACAGGGATTACAGTCTAAGGATAAGGGGTAGACCGTTTCAGACAGAGATGAGGAGAAATTTCTTCACCCAGAGAGTGGTCAGCCTGTGGAATCCATTATCACAGGAAGTAGTTGAGGCCAAAACATTGCGTGTTTTCAAGAAGCAGTTAGATATAGCGCTTAGGGCGAAGGGGATCAAAGGATATGGGGAGAAAGCGGGATTAGGCTATTGAATTGGATGATCAACCATGATAATAATGAATGGCAGAGCAGGCTCGAAGGGCCGGATGATCTCCCCCTGCTCTTATTTTCTATGTTTCTATGTTTCTATTCTACTTTTCAGCACCTCGTCTGTAGTCTGGGCAGAATGGATTGCTTTCTCCCTTCTTCGCAGCTGCCCATCATGTGGTTAGCGGTAAAGGGCCCTGCTTCATAATGGTGAGGTTCTGCAGGGTGGACGCAGTAGACTGCAATGAATTATGACAACTGCTGTGCAGAGCACTGCAGTGCTCCTCTTGAGCAGTCCAGGCAGAGGAAGCATAAGCATCCAAATGGTCTGCTCGATGGCATTTTGTGTAGCAGCATGGTTTACATTCTGTGCTTCCTGGGTTCTGTGTGTGTGGGTTGGGCACCATCAGCATGACTGGAAGCAATTGGTCCGAACAAATAATCACAACCAAGGCCTTCATCACATGCCACGCCACTCCCTGTCGACTTCAACAGCTTTAAATAGCAGTACAAATTCCCATAGACTTCTACTAACTCAGCAGCAGTCAGTACAAATCAATCAGCAATTGGCCTGAAAGGAGTTGGTGGCTGCTTTAAACAGGGCAGGATGGCTGGTTGTTGAACGTAAGCTGAACAGGATTGAGGGAGGGCATTAGCTGGAGCACTCAAGTCAAAAATGACTCAAGTCAAATCAGTGTTGCAAACTGACTGATGTCACATTCTGCTACTCTGTAATTTCTGGTGCACCCTCCCTGGACCCAATCTACACCCTTATTAAAATGGTGCCATAGAATTTACAGTGCAGAAGGTGGCCATTCGGCCCATCGAATTGACACTGGCCCTTGTAAAGAGCACCCTTCTTAAGCCCACGCCTCCACCCTATCCCCGTAACCCACTGATCCCACCTAACCTTTGGACACTGAGGGGCAATTTAGCATGGCCAATCCACCTAACCTGCACATCATTGGATTGGCATGACCAGCATCAAACGAGTGCATGTATGCTGCTGATGCCATTTTCGAACTTAAATGGCATCCAATGCGTCAAGAATATGGGCACTACGTAATCGTATTTTGTGCCCATACTTCTTTTCATTCCTGAACCGTTGAGAATGACACAGTTTCTAAATATAAAAGTTCTGGCTTCCTTTGTGAATGGATAGTCTTGCTGTCAATTGTTTTTGTTTTAATCTTGCTGCATTATCTGTCCTCTCACTGCAGAATGTGGAATCACTGAGCGGGATCAGCTTTTACACTGCCTTCTGGAAATTGTAGCTCATGGATTTCGTATGACCCTGCCGCATTGAAGCAGTCTCACTCACAGAATGCTTCCGTCGAATGACGATCAACCATTCCACAAGTTGTGGGATGCTAATTTCTTGAGTCTTTTTGTTCATCTGAAAGAACAATGGCACTGTGAAGTTCCAGAAAATAAACTGCACACAATGAATCTTTTCCCATGTTCTTTGATAATTTGATCCATTGTCCCGATAAACCCCATAATTCTGACCAGTTACAATTCGTTCTCTGTTGATTGGGGGGGGGCGCAGGATTTATTTTAAGTGGGCTGTGCGGGGTTGGGTGACTATGAGGTGGGAAGTTGTGGAGGGAAGATCTCACAGGAGATGAGGTCAGTGACAGTACTGGAAACAATGCTTTCTTTCTTACCCACTGCTACACTCTTTGTTTCCACCAAAAGGTATATTTCATACAGAAGGAAAGTTTCCTCTTGAGGGAAGAGCATAACTGGAGGCCATCGATATAACATAGTTACCAAGAAATCCAATCGGCAATTCAGAAGGACCGTCTTTACCCAGAGAGTGGTGAAATAATGCTGGTCTAATCGGCAACACTACGTCCTATGAAATAAAAATAATATTTAAATACTGCGGCTACAGGAACAGGCCGGAGGCTGAGAAGTCTGGATATTCACTTATCTCCTGACTTCCCAAAGCCTGTCCATCATCCGCAAGGCACATTTTAGGAGTTTGATGGAATACTCTTCACGTGTCTGGGTGAGTGCAGCTCCAACAACGCTCAGGAAGCTCAACACCATTCAGGACAAAGCCTTTTTGATCAGCACCTCGTCCATCAGCTTAAAGATTCATTCCACCACCGACGCACAGTGGCAACTGTGTGTTACATCTATAAGATGCACTGCAGCAACTCATCAAGACTCTTTCGATAACACCTTCCAAATCCACACCCTCTACCCAAGGTAGCAGATACATGAGAACACCACCACCTGCAAGTTCCCCTCCAAGCCACACACTAACCTGACTTGGGACTATATCACCATTTCTTCTGTCGCCGGGTCAAAATCCAGGAACTCCCTTCCTCACAGCACTTTGGGCTACACCACTTGGACTTCAGCAGTTCAAGAAGGCAGCTCACCACCACCTTCTAAAGGGCAATTAGGGATGGACAATAAATGCTGACCTCACCAGCAATGCTCACATCTCGTGAAAGAATTAAAAAGGTGACATTGGAGGTGGGGAGGGAGCTGCACATGAAAATCCACACTGAAGCGTTATGTTCCTGCTTTATTGCACCTTTGCTGGAGGCATTCTTCCAGTGGCAACAGCTATCTCCCCTGCCAAGGGGGTATGCCAGGTGTTAGCCAGTTAAGGCGTTTAAAAGGGCATTTATTCTTGCACATTAAAGAAACTTGACAAACGGCACGTGGGTCCCAAGCCAGCAATGCATCAGAGACACCTGTACAATGGGACGTCAGAGCGCCAGCATATGATCTGCCAATTTCATGTATAAAGACGCAGAGAGCCAGTAAGCACCACGTTGGCAGATATTTGTAGTTATTTCCTTTGCGCACTGATTCCTGAGATGTTTCTGGTTGCTACTTATAAGAAGTTGTTTGGACCTTTAGGTGAGCACCTCCATTTTGTGTCACCCTCTTGCTCACCATAAGCCTGAGTTACATTCACCTTTCCCGGTTGGGCTGCTGGTCAGCCTTCCCTTCAGCATTTCCGAATGACCCACTGGCATCCATGTCTGCTGCCGTCTCTAATTGGATGGCGTAAGTGGAGATGTCTGCACATTAGCCTCGCAAACTGGCAGGCATGCTACTGAAAAGCTCGAGTTCAGGACCTGGAAACAGTCTGTCAGGATGCCCTCACCTGCAGAAAAACTCACTCAACTGGTTCTATTTATAAATCGAAGGATGCTAAATACATCTCCATAATTTTCAGTCATATTAAAATGAAAATATGGGAGTGGATGACATTATCTGAGGTGCTGTACAAAATATTTTATTTTCCGGAGCAGGTTGCCTGTGCAACATTATAACTCTGCATTGTCTTCACGTTTACCAGTCTCATTTATGTCAGCAAATGCTTTATGCTTTCAGTTGGCCAGCGTGAAATGATGAGGGTATTGCCTCTGCTCCTAATCCCTGCCTTAGCCGCAGCCATTTTGTAAAACTAGAAATGGCTACACAACCGAAGGTATGGTATTGGAAACCACAAAAATGCTTCCTTGCATTATTTGATGCCACAGAGTTGCAAAGCTAAACCAGTATCACGAGTTAACGGAATCATTCATTGCTTTTTCTCTGTCGTATCAGTGGGAGCTTGGTATGATTTCTATGTTTTTGGTGGGAGGGCAGTAGGTGGTAAAAATAGATGCACAAACAGTTTGCAGATATGCATACATCAAACAATAGTATGGGGCAGTATACATAAACACAAGGTCCATTGTTTCTTCACCACATATAGACCATCGCATGATATTTGCTCAATGCTTTTATTATTCAGCCAGTCATCAGTTGGTGTAGAATCTAGTTGGAACCAGTTATGTTCCCTGAGGCTCTTTAGTCTAGGCTGGTGAAAACTATTTTCTTTACAAGGGAAGCGAAGGGAAGCTGTTCTCTTTAACACATCTTGCCATGGATCAGGGAATATTCTGTATAACATTTATCCCAATTAAATAGTAGAATGGCCAAGCCTCTGACCTTTGGCAGGTAGTGCATTGTTAATAGAGCAATCTCTTTGCACTTACCAAAACATTTCAGCCTGAAGCACCTTTCCAGAATTTGGAATAACTTTCCGAATTGACGTACTAGGTAGCACAAGTCGAGGCTGGATGTTGCTACTTATAATGAAAAAATAACACCATATGAATTGAATTTCTCAAGGATGTCATATGGTTTCAGTTTGCAAGATTAAAAGAAAATGAATATCTACCCCATTGTTTCCCCCCCCCCTCTTTGCTCCCTTGAACCATGCTGTGCTGAGGTGGTGGGAAAGCTGCAAAAGTCAGCAGCTAACTACCTCTGTAGCTCTCAAGTGCGACATGGATTGAATTACTTTGCAACCTTCTTTCTCTCTCTGGGATATGCCTCATTGGTACTTAGCTCATCCACCATAATGCGTTTGATAGGATGGAGATGTCACTGCAGTGTGAGAGGTTAGGGATGAGCCCTCCTATAATGCTGTGCCACTGGGCACCTAATATATTACTGTATTCACATTAAAATGTTATAATAGTTTGAAGTATTGCCATCAACATTAATGCACATTAATAGTGAGAAATTTCAGTACAGAAACCTAAATAAACCAGCTAAACCATGCATGAATTATAAAAAACGTATGGATTTCATTAAAATTTGTTTTGTACAGAAAATATAATACTTCAAGCCATAGCCTAAAATTAGCTTATCCCCAAGTTTTCTTCTGATAAAACAACCCCATGATAGCCAAAAAGAACACCGTTGCCTGGAACTTTCCAGGGTGGGATTCTGAGCAGGCAGAACGCCTGAAGCATGGGTGTTAAAACCTAAAAGCAGCAATTTGTTCAGTTTCTCCAGTATTTCTGCTAACCTTCTGTTGTGTGTTGAACTTGCAGGAGAAAAGAATGTAATGCTGAAGCACGTGGGGCCAAATGCAATAATCAGCAGAGATTCATTAGATGGCTGTGAGCTGTACATAGACTTCATCTCGACTGAGTCAAAAGCCCGCAAAGCAGCCAATGACATCACGGACTATCATGTGACTAAACTCTTAAAGTGGTTATACAACAACACAACAACCCACATGTATAACACCTTCCACCAAAGTTGCAGTAGGAGATCAAAAAAACTACATGGAATTGTAGGGTGTCATGTGAGAGTACCTTTAAGAAATGGGTGTTTATAAATGGGGGTGTATAAATATCTGTGGTAAGAGTACCTTTAAGAAATGGGTGTTTACTACTGCAGTGATGTCAGTGAGTGGGTGGAGCTGGGCTGTCTGTCAGCTTTTTACTTTCGGTTTTGAGCAGGCTGCAGGGTGTGTTTTAGTTTCGTTTTCAGAGCTGGATAGCTGCAGTCGCACCCAGAAGGTGTATGGATTCTCTCTGTAATCTAAGGACTAAAAATCGATCCTGGTGTTTTAAACTCATAACAGTAGTGACTTTAACCTGATGTGTTTCTGTTTTGAAGGTTTTTTAAGTCTTATGGATGTTAAAAGGACAGCGTAATCATTACTTAGTGTTGTATTCTTTGGGGGTTGTATTTGAATTAATGGTTGCTAAGATGTTCACTGTATGTTTTAAAAAGGTTAACTTGAGTTCATAGAATAAACATTGTTTTGCATAAAAAAATACTTTGCCATTTCTGCTGTACCACCCCTGTAGAGTGGGCCGCGTGCTCCCCATACCACAATCTATTAAAAGTTGTGGGTCAGGGGAACTCCATGATACACTTTGGGGTTCTCCAAACCCTGGCCCATAACAAGGGCTTGTTTATGTTTTATAATCCTGTTGTTGTACTCCCTTCATCTGCATGGGATATTGTGCAGCTTGCAATACTTTCTCACTCTTGTCTTCCTTTTCTCAAACATGTAAGATTGCTGGCCTAAAATATAAGGGCCGGGATGCCGGCATGAAAAGCGGCGGCAACCACTCCGGGGTCAACGGTTCTCGACAATCAGTAATGCTCCCCTTCCTAGGGGGCTAGGTCGGCGCCGGAGTGGTCCCCGCAGCTCCAGCCGGCGCGAGTTTGCACATTCACGGCACGGCCGGCGTGATTCTGTGCATGTGTGTGGGTTCCCGTCTCCGCGACGGCCCCCGGGCAATATGGCGGAGCCCTACAGGGGCCCGACACGGAGTAAAGTAGGCCCCCACGGAACCAGCCCGCCCACCGATCAGTAGGCCCCGATCGCAGGCCAGGCCATTGTGGAGGCCCCCCCAGGGTCTGATACCCCCACACCCGCCCCCTGGACGGCCCCCGCAGACACACCTTCCAGGTCCCGCCATGTGGGACCTGAGTAAGCCACGCCGGCGGGACTCGGCCGAACTCGGCAGCCAATTGGCCCGTCGGGATCCGGAGAATCACCGGGGGGGGGGGGGGGGGCCGCTTTCAACAGCCCCCAGCCGGCGTGGTGGCGATCCCGCGGGCGCCCGAGAATTCGGTGCACGAAAATCGTCGAGCCAGCGTCGGGGCGGCGTGGCGCGATTCTCGCGCCTCCCCCGGGATTCTCCGACCCGGCGCGGGGTCGGTGAATCTAGGCCAAGACCTCTGAAACTCCAGTGAGCACCTTTGTTCACCAATATACATTTTTGCATTCTATTTGTATACTTTATACATTTCAGAGCAATGTAGAGGTGACACTCGTTTCTAAGTGTGCAACAGGTTTATTCACAACAGCTTTAAAGTATCTCTGCAATCCCAAAATGTCTGCATTCAAGCTTAGCTCCTGTAGGTTCTGTGGTGTCTGTTTACTGAGTCCACATACAGGCTTGACCAATCAAGCATGGTGAGCATATATCGGTTACTGGACTCACATAAACAAACACAGAGCAATTGGACACATAGGGCCCGATTCTCCCAAAGGGGAACAAAGCCCCTTAACGAGCGCGTTTAGCCACAGGTTTCCCGGCACTCGCAGTGCGACTCGTGTTGAATAACGGGCCTGAATAGAGAACGAGTGGCAGAGGCCGCACATAGCCCCATTTTGTGCAGTGGGGAGCTCTGCTCGCCAGAACTCCCCATTGTCGCAAGAGATTGGGACGCCATTCTTAATTGAGGCCCCCAAAACTAACCCGACCTCCCCCTCAGCCGGAACACAATATGGGAGGATCTCTAGCCCACCCTGCACCCTCCCCAACACCCACATCAGGCACTCCGGCCCAATTGCGTGCACACAACAAATGCCAGCTTGGCAGCCAGCCAGTGTGTCCTGGGCACCTTAGCAGTGCCAGTCTGGCACCCAGGTGGCACTGCCAAGGTGGCAGGCTGGTACTGCCAAAGGGCATGCATCTGGGTGCCCCCGATCGCCTGCGAGACCCCATGAGTGCCGTTCCATCTGGTACGTTTGTGGGGACCAGTTCCAAACGGTGCTCGCCCGAGGTCTCTGAGGCGAAGGGGTTGAAACCCAAAGCATCAAGTCCCTTGGGAATCTACGCAATAGAGTGAGACCAACTGTCTCGCTCTAATTTGCTAAAAAGTGATCCTGCCATATTGCATTGAATCTCACGAGCCGGGTAGATCCCAGGAGCAGGCTCTGCAATGTTGGACTGTATTAAAATATAAGCATCAATATTGAAACTGGGAAATGGGCATTGAAGTGAATGTTTTATTTTTCTGCCGGGCCTATGTTGCTCAGGCATTGATGCAATCATATTCAGATTCTTGGGAGGTGCATAAATGGCTACACAGATGCAGTCAAAAATACTCTCCACCTACAGGAAGGCAGTGATTTGGGAAGATAGATGTTGCTGCCTTAAACGGATGCTGAAATATGATAAAAGCAAATTATTGCAGATGCTGGAGTCTGAAACCAAAACAGGAAATGCTGGAAAATCTCAGCAGGTATGACAGAATCTGTGGAGAGAGAATGGAGCTAACTCTTCGAGTCTGGATGACTCATCGTCAGAGCTGGCGAAGAGATATCCAGACTCAAAGAGTTAGCTCCCTTCTCTCTCCACAGTTTCTGTCATACCCGCTGAGATTTTCCAACATTTTCTGTTTTTTTGATGCTGAAATATGGGCCGGGATTCTCCGACCCTGAGCCGGATCGGAGAATCCCTGGGGGGGGAGGCGCGAATCCCGCCGCGCCGCCCCTACGCCTGCTTCCCTATACACCGCCGCCATTTTTCGAGCACCGGCGGGATTCCCACCACGTCGGTCGGGTACATTGACAGCAGCCCCCCCGGCGATTCTCCGGGCCCCGATGGGCCGAGTGGCCGACGCGTTTGGCCCAATCCCGCCAGTGTGGATTACTCACCTCACACACGTCGGGTCCTGGCAGGTAAGTGGCTGCCTGGGGGGGTGCGGGGCTGGGGAGTCCGACCCGGGGGGAGGGGTGGCCTATGGTGGCCTGGCCTGCGTTCGGGGCCTACCGATCGGTGGGCGGGCTGGTTCCATGGGGGCCTACTTTACTCCGCGCCGGGCCCCTGTAGGGCTCCGCCATATTGCCCAGGAGCCGGCGCGGAGAAGGGAACCCCGCGCATGCGCGGAAATACGCCGGCCGTTCCGCTCATGCACGAACTCGCGCTGGCCCTTCAGTGCCAGCTGGAGCTGTGGGGACCACTCCGGTGTTAACCTAGCCCCCTAGAAAGGGGAGAATCCCTCACTTTCAAGGCCCTTGATGCCGGAATGGTTGGCGCTGGTTTTCACGCCGGCGTGGGGACATAGCTGCATTATTGGAGAATCCCACCCACGATGTTGTTGTGAACCTTGCTGAAACAATATCGCATCAATGCTTTCAAAACAATACTGAGTGGTGGGGTGACTTCCACCTGGGATATGAAAGATTGGCTTATATGGATCACACTTCTCTGGGATGCCATATGGTTTCAGTTCTGGGAGTCTGGGAGTATCTATATGCAAGATCTGAGGGCAGTGGTGACCTTCTCTTCACTCAGAATCCTGATGTGTTAATTGGCAAAACTCATTCACAGCTGCCCATCTAAATCTGCACCTCTCAAGGCACAGTTTTTCTATTAGGTTAAAGCAGCTGTTTTTTTTATGGCCGGGCCTATTTGCTTGCTGAGGCAATTTGTTTTCCCGATGCAATATTTACACACTGCTACTAGGTGTCCGAAACGGGCAATGTGACTCGTTTTTCAGAGCGTGGTGGATTACTGCTTGCAGGCTACTCTGGCAGCAGCTGTTACTGCTGTTCAGTTATTGATTTCAACTTAGTGGGTGAGCATCTTCCCACATGATTGCTTTCATTTCCAAGGCAGGTTTGCCAATGCAGCTGGGAGAACGGCCTGCGAAAGTGCAAATAATATGACTCAAGACGGGTGATGTACCAGTCAGGCAAACAAAGGTTCTACCCAGTCTTAGCGTGCAGAAGCATTAACAATGAAGAGGAACATAGCAGCCACCATTAACAAAACCTCAACCAACAAATGTTTTTTTTTTGGATAGTAAATCATTATGTCTCAATGTTTGCAACCGATGGCAAAGTTGGAATGCACTAACACTGACAGTCGGCATTTTTGGTACAGATCAACCAATTTTCCACACCTTTATAGTAGTCCAGAGTCACTTGGCCAATGCACAATAAAAAAAACTACAATCATTACTAATCATTTAGCATCTTTAACATCGTAAAAGTTCCAAGATTCTTCACAGAAATGTTGTAAAACAGAATTTGACACAACCACAATAAGATATGTCAGAACAGATGAACAAAAATTGAGTGAAGAGTTGGGTTTTGGCTTGTTTTTAATCATCTTAAAGGAAGAAAGCGAGGTAGAGAGGCAAATGGGCTTGGGGAGGAGATTCCAGAGCTTTGGGCCTTAACGGCTGAAGATAGGCCTGTCACTGGTGGAGCACTGAAAATGAGAGGGGCCAGAATTGAGAAGCACAGATATTTTGGAAGGTTGTGGGGCTGGAGATTGCAGACATAGGAAGAGGCAAGGCCATGACCGGGGGTTGGGGGCGGGGGGGGGGGGGGGGGGGGGGTGGAGTTTGAAAACAAGTACTGGAATTTTAAAACTGAGGCATGTTTGTTGAGCCAAGGTAGGTTTGTAAGCACAGGTGTGATGGACGAACAGAACTTGGTGTGGATTAGGCCACAGGCAGTCGAGTTTTGGATGACCTCATGTTTATGAAGGTTGGAAGATAGCAGGCTGGCCAGGGGTGTGTTGGATTAGTCGGTTTAGAAGTTCAAAAGCATGAGTGAAGGTTTTAGCCACAGATGAACTCAGACGAGGTGGAGTCAAGCGATGTCACGGAGGTGGAAATTGGCAGTCTTAGGCAGATATGTGGTAAGAAGCTCATCTCATGGTCAAACATCTCACCATATCGGGTTGAGTGTCAGACAGTTTGCAAGGGAGTCAATGACTCGAGAATGTGAAATCTTTCTTCCAGTTTATCGAAACAATCTTACCAGCATCTTTATGCCTCCTCTCTGAGCTTTTATATTGAACATGAGTGGAAGCTGTGTATTTTAAGAGTTACAGGACAATATGTTCTTAGTTCCCCTGTCTGATCACTGTACATGATGCAAGCTTCTCTATTGTGTTTAAAGATGTTCCACCTGGAAGAAATTTTCCAATTGGCTATTTGTTTCCTGAGTATTATTTCAAAAAATGATTTGCAGCAATTTTGCTGTTCGCTGGTTCTAATTTATTTTGAATAATCTCTAACAACCTGAAATACTCACAATATTCCCTTCGAGAATCAATCATTATCAGGTCAAAAATTTTGGAGGAGAGAAATTTTCATCCAACTTGAAACCTTAGGTTTATAAATTGCTGTGATTATAGATGTGAATTTCTTTAATAGAAATATTAACTTTTGAACCTTTGGAGTGCTATTGGGTTCAGACCAAGTCCTGAATGCAATCACCTTTCTTTTTATTCCAGCTGTGAGAGCGCTGCAAATACTTAGTTTAGGTAGGGTTAAAACTGGGCATTAATCCATTTCATATGTCTGCCTATTACTTAATATAACTTTCGCAAATTCACTGAAAAAAAAAGCATCTTACAACATTACCTCGTGTGGGAACCGGAGAAACTGACATTTATTTAATAGGGGGTGATCTGAGGTTGAGAGTCATTGGCCAGAATCTCGTTGGAAAAATAATGGGGTGTGAAAGATGCAAACCGTTATCCATGTGTGTATTGAGCAGCAAGTTGAAGAGATTAAGTCACATGCCGTGAGCTGCGAATCTCCAGAACTTACTGGTTGATCTACAGCTTTCTGCCATTTGCTTGGCAAAGAAAATAATATCTTGGGCGCGATTTAATGGAAACATTTCTTCAGTCTCACTTTGGGCAGTGTTTAAAGGCAGTTAGGAAGTGAGATATTTCTGGCTGTCTCACCATTTGATTTGCTAGATTCGCGCCTCAGCTTCTCGCCACTAACAAGGGGGAACTGTTTTTAAACGCTCCCTCACCACTCACTCCCAATCAACAAACAAGCACGGCAGCACACAGACCTGCTCCTCACTTTGGGGATGCTAACCTGGCCAGGCTTCTCGATGCCATCAATGCGACATAGGACATCCTGTTCCCCCGACGGGGTCGGAGCACCAGCAGCAATGTCAGCAGTCACAGCTGCTGTCAGTGCGGGCAGCATGACAAGGGGGACCGGCATCCAACGTCGGAAGAAGACCAATGATCTCCACCGAGCTGCAAGAGTAAGTTACCATCTCTTTTCTGGCATCAGTTCCACTTGCCACCCCTCAAATCCATAAGCCCCCACCACCCCCAACAAATCACTGGGTGAAACCTCGCACCCTCCCCATATTCGAGCTTTGTGCTTTCTCCTCAGAACCCACAGGCATCATCAGCACAACCCCTTCATGTCCAGGTGCAGTGCCCACATATACCATCTGCTACAGGATCCACTGACCTATCAATCGTACGGCTCTCAATGCATTCTCTTTGGCCCCACAGGAGAAGCAGCCCATAATAAGTGGGAAAGGGCCAAGGCCTGGGGTGGGGGGTTCAGAATCCTCACCCCCTATGAAGAACGGGCCCTGGAAATTGTGGGGATGCCTGAGGAGAGAGCATTCAATGATATTGAGGTTGGCCTGTGCCACAAAGGTGAGGATCCATTGCCCATTCACCCAGATGATTTGGCTCAAGTGAGATGTTAATGCCAGACAAAATGATCCTTTCCTCTCACTGACCACATTCCATTGTCTCGCAGGATCTCCGTCATCTGATGGGGCTGGGCCATCTGGAGTTGATGCCCCCCCCCCCCCCCCCCCCCCCCGCCACCCCCCCCTCCCCCCCGCCACCCAAGAGACCACCTCTGAGGAGAGCTCTGAGTAGACCACTATTGAGGTGTCACAGCTGACACCTGAACCCTCCACCAACACAGAGACACACACCTCGGTGGGTGGAATTAGTGGGCATGCTTCTGGGGCACCATCTGGTGAGCACCACACAGTTGCTGATGTACATCAGGTGGAGGCAGGGATATCCAAGGGGGAGACAGCAGTTGGAGGTCTGCTGTATCCCAGGACACAGCTGAATCTCAGTCAGATGTCGGGCCTCTGGACAAGGCTATCCCAAAGATGATGCAGATGATAGGACACATCTGTAAAATTCAGGATGTGATATCAGTGATGTTCTGGCAAGTGCATAGCCGATTGGAGGAGTCCAATAGGCTATGGGCGCTGGAAATAATGCCAACAATGCATGGCATGAGATCAACCCTGCCAGGGTGATGACTGCAGTGGAAAGTTAGGAGTGGTGGTGCCCAAGAGATGTCTCAGTTTGTGACAACCATGCCTGATGGCCTCAGTCTCAGTCACTGAGGGACACATCCCGTTTGGAGGTGGACACTGCTGAGGCTGCAAAGTATGGCCCAGTCACTGAGGATCATTGCTGAGGGTATTGATATCACGGTGCAGACAATGGAGAGTCACCAGGACTGGCAGAGCCAGATGACTCAGAGACTGCTCCTCCACCCCATGGAGACCCCCAGGGCCTTACGGACACTATCACGGAGGAGGAAACGCTGGAGGCCAACCCGGGGCCTGCCACCAAGGAGGCAACAGTGATCTCTAGTTCTTCTGAATCCTCCCCTCCTGACACCGGCACATCTCAAGGGCAGCGGGCAGAACAGAGTGGCACAGCGACGCCAGTGGCACTGGTAAGTTGGCCGGAGCTCCCCGGCTCTTGGCCTTCCAGAAGACGTCCACGAAGGGCATCAAAGGCCACAGGGCATGGAAAGCAACAGGCTGCCTCCACGTATGATGTGCATCCTGGGGCACGCCTAAATGCAGCAGTAGATTCCGAAAGATCAAGATGAGAGAGGATCACTGAGTGGTCACTGGGGGGCATTATCTGTAGCTAGGAGGAATGGAAATGTCAAGTGTGCACAATTAAACCATGCTACACCTGAAACATGTGAAGCCTCTTGCAACATTAATCTTCACAGCGGGCCTGCCTGCACTCCCACCCTCTTTTGCCCTCTACTCCACATTGTGGGAGAGAGTGACAGGGGCATCATACTAGTTGTGCACAGAGGTGTTTATTGTGTTTTACAATTCTCCACCCTCCCGATGGTGCTGCCCCCTTCCGCACCCCCAGCCCCCTCACCCTCTACATACCCCTCCACCCCTTTCCCCCCTCCCCCGCTGCACTCAGTGATGCTTGATGTTCGGTTCCTCATGGTCCGCACCATCATGTCGACCTCCTCAGCAATGCTCCTCAGCGACTGGGTCTTGCTCAGCAGCGCCTCGGCAATGCCCACCAATGACTGGGACCAAGTGCACCGCGGACATTCCCGCAGAACCTCATCAAGGTCAGCCTCATACTGGGTAGCATCCCCCAGCGAGGCGGGCATTCTGTCGAGACCCTCATTCATGGCCGTCACCGACTGCGCAACGCCTTGGACACCTTCACTCATGGTGCCAACATCATGCATCAGGCTCTCCACTGCGGTCGCCACCCTAGCATTGTTGGCCTCAGTGCCACCGGCATTGCCGGTGACATCTCATGTGCCTGTAGCCTCTGGGGTTCCTCTAATCAGCTATGGACCTGCTGGAGTGTAGCTGACATTTTCCTCTGAATATCCCGGCTGCACCCTAACATCTCCATCAGCTCCGGGTAATCCTGTCCCAGGGGCTCAGCATCAGGCTGGGACCCAGCTGGGTCCTGGGTTCCAGCAGACCTCCGACTGCTGTCTCGCCTGGGGGTTCCTGCCTGCACCTGATGTGCATCATCAGCAGTGTGGTGCTCACCAGAATGTGCCCCAGAAGTCTGACCACTAACATTTCCCACCGAGGTGCTTGTATCTGCGCTGGTGGATGGTAGGGATGACAGCTGTGCCGCGGCGATTATGGTGACATCCTTGGAGCTCTCCTCCGAGGTGGTGTCCTGGGAGGCTGGACAGGGAGCCACCCGGGATGGGCAGGCACCCTCGGCTGGAGGACTTGTGGGAAAATGGACATGTGGTCAGTAGGAGGGATGGATCAAGCAATAAGGTAATAACATATAAGTTTCTGATAGAAACATATAAAATTATGAAGGGAATAGATAGGATAGATGCGGGCAGGTTGTTTCCACTGGCGGGTGAAAACAGAACTAGGGGGCATAGCCTCAAAATAAGGGGAAGTAGATTTTGGACTGAATTTCGGAGGAACTTCTTCACCCAAAGGGTTGTGAATCTATGGAATTCCTTGCCCAGTGAAGCAGTTGAGGCTCCTTCATTAAATGTTTTTAAGATAAAGATAGATAGTTTTTTGAAGAATAAAGGGATTATCGGGCTGGTTTAGCACAAAACTAAATCGCTGGCTTTGAAAGCAGACCAAGACAGGCCAGCAGCATGGTTCAATTCCCGTACCAGCCTCCCTGAACAGGCACCGGAATGTGGCGACTAGGGGCTTTTCGCAGTAACTTCATTTGAAGCCTACTTGTGACAATAAGCAATTTGCATTTCGTTATGGTGTTCGGGCCGGAAAGTGGAGCTGAGTCCACAAAAGATCTGCCATGATCTCATTGAATGGTGGAGCAGGCTTGAGGGGCCAGATGGCCTACTCCTGCTCCTAGTTCTTATGTTCATATAACAACTCAGATTTGACAGGTGGTTCCTCACCTCTGCGGAATTTGCCAGCCTCCGCGTTGATGACTGCTCTGCCTCGGCCACAGAGGGGGCATCGTTAGCCACATGCGTGATTCACAGTGGTGGGGGGTGGGTTGTAAAGGAGTGGTTGGGAAGGGTTGAAGGGGAGGGGGTGGAGGAAAGATTGAGGGGGTTGAAGGGAGAGGGGTACAGGCTCTACTTGGGGGGTTGGGGAGAGGTCTTTGGTTGGGGGTGAGAGGGTTGGCCTTTGTGTCCACTCACTCATGCTGCCTGGTGTAGGTCGTTGACCTTTTCCCTGCACTGGAAGCCAGTCCTCCTGGTCACACTCCCCAAGCTCACTGCCACCCAGGCAGCACTGGTTGCCCTATTGCTGCCCCTCCTGGACCCTCGGGGGAACAGGGCATCCTTCCTGGCCTCCTCCACAGTGTCTAGCAGTCTCCCCAGGTCAGCTCCCTGAGTTTTGGGCCTGGTCTCTTCTGCGCCATTGTTGCGAGTTGGCCGGGGTTGGCTGAGCAAGTGCGGTGTAAGTGCTGCTCGACCTTGTTAGCTTTGCCAGCCTCGCTGGGCTGAGCACCGGGAAGCTCGCGGCAATTCCTGTTCACAACAACAGTTAGAAAACTTTCCGGAGAATCGCGCCCATAATTTTTTTCTTTCTGTTCCTCTCTTTCTCTTTTTCTCCCCTCTCTCTTAATTTAAACTTTCTTCCCCTCACTTTATTCACCTAATTTGATTCTAATCCATGCCCTTCTCAGCACTTCCTCTCAATTCTCAAAACTCATTGCTTCAGGAGATATACCATTTGTCTCACCATTCTTTGAGGTCCCAGATACCCTGTTATACTCACTGCGCCAATTATCAGATTGCACTTCTACAACTTTAAGGCACAACAAATATTTTGAGCTGAAAATGGCAAGTAAACGTTTACGTGATGATGTTGGCCATGAGATTCCCATTTCCAACCAACTGTAGCTCATTATAGTTGCATTAATTTTTCTCTTTGCCCTATTGAACCTGACCTGTGAATGCTTATTATTGATGTATTTAATCTCTTCTTAAATGGTGAGGAAATCTAGCCTGCTAGGTTGGGCTAATTTCTGTGTGAGCAACAGGTTAAAAGAGCAGAAAATGCCACTAAGTTGGCTTTATTACAGTGTCGATGAGGTAAAGACATAACTTGGCCATGTTGTGCAAGCTGAAGTACAAGGTCTGGATGATGGAAAGGCCATGGAGTTTAAAACACAGCTCAGTGAAAGATGAGACTGAAATTGGATGCTGCTTAGTTCAGCCCTTGCTAGAGGCAAGGGATGGGATTGAAGCTGATGCCAAAAGTGTCTAATGTCTTTTGCAGGAATGGGATGAGATGGATTGGGTTTTCCCAATGCTCAAATGGAGAAAGTTCCGGTTCATCCGAAACTGGATGTGAACTCGGAAAAGTGTTACAACCGTCCATATGAAAGTGCGGCTTTAAGGAACTTTGGCTTGACAGTACATAAATCCTTAAACTCCCTCCCTAACAGCACTGTGGGCGTATTTACACCACACACCACATGGACTGCAGCAGTTGAAGAACAGTACGAAGTCTTACAACACCAGGTTAAAGTCCAACAGGTTTGTTTCGATGTCACTAGCTTTCGGAGCGCTGCTCCTTCCTCAGGTGAATGAAAAGGTATGTTCATACCTCTTCATTCACCTGAGGAAGGAGCAGCGCTCCGAAAGCTAGTGACATCGAAACAAACCTGTTGGACTTTAACCTGGTGTTGTAAGACTTCGTACTGTGCTCACCCCAGTCCAACGCCGGCATCTCCACATCATGGCAGTTGAAGAAGGCAGCTCAACACTGATGTGTTGGGTGTTCTGGATCACAAACAGGTCACCAACACTGGAAGTGGGGCAACTCTATTTTATTATAAGGTTAACTATATTAACATACTTGAACTGTGGGTAAATGCAATACCAGCTTTAACTGTTGACCCTTGCCTAGTCCTAACCAGGTGATGCACTTAGCAAATGGTGAATGTCTGTGTTGCAGGCTGTGAGCTCTGTGCTCCGAGCTGGCTGCTACTAGAATGAGCGGGAACTCTCCTGTCTTTATAGTGCGTGTGCTCTCACTGGTGATTGGCTGCGGTGTTGTGTATGCTGATTGGTCCCACTGCATGTCCATCAGTGTGTATATGTGTGTCTGCACCATAATGTACTGGTGTATATTATGACAAACACCACCTTCTCAAGGGCAATTAGGGATGGGCAATAAATGCTGGTCTAGCCAATGATGCCCACATCCTATGAAAGAATAAAAACAAATATTTGTCCTATTTCATGACCAACACAAATAGCACTATCACTTGTAAAGTAGCCAGTGAAATGGAAGAAAATATACATGCCCCAACATTTACAGAGGTCAGTAATTGGCCAAGTGGCTGCTAACTCCCTGAGGTTTACAAGTTTGGAGAAATGAAGCAGCAGGTATGAGAAATCCTAAATGGAAATAGAAAATTCAGAAAACACACATTTTACCTGCAACCTCGATCCAGGACGGGATGAAATGTCAGGGCTGAAATGAAATTTTAAAGTTGCCTGTGGGCCGAGATTCGTGCTTGAATGTGCTGCAATTTTCCATTGCAATTTTACTTATTGCAGGCTGGCAGCTCCCTGAGACATCTCCACAGCAGCTAATCACCGTCCCACCCCCCCCCCCCCCCCCACCCCCCCCCCCACCCCCCACTCCCCCACCCCGCCGGGGGAACCCATTTTCTCAGTGCCCGCTCTCTCCCCACCTTCCTAGACATTGGTGAGCCTTTCACGGGCTGCCCATCAGTTGGGCAACCAGCATGAAATCGCTATCCTGGGCCGCTCGCAGCTACAAGCGGGTTTTCCGCCCACTTCGGGCCTGCTAAGTGCGTGTGCCAAATGGACGGAAAACTCAAAGTCTCCCACTTCTTGGCATGGAGGAGTTGCACATTTGTTGCATATTTCCATACATGCGAGGGGAGGAGAAGAGCCAAACCAGACCCTAGATTCAGTGAGGGTCCACTCACAGCAGTCCTGAGAGCAGCATCAGAGTGACGTGATCAGCTCCTGCCAATCCCTGACAGGAGGAGGAAGCCCATCCAGACACGTTCCATGTGGGAAGAGGTCGCCAACGTGGTCAACAGTGTGAGTGTCGTCAGCAGGACTTGATCCCAATGCCAGGAAAGACTCACGAACCAAATGTCGATAGCCAGGGTGAGTGTGGCCTTAGTATGAACTATCCTGTTCCAGTGGCTGCTGGGAGACTGAAATGGGAAACTGAAAGATTTCTCGCCCTCAATGTTGTCGTGGGGTGGGGGGACAATGGTGGGGGAGGGGGGGTGCGGTGGGGAATGGGAGTGCCATCTCTGTTGAAAGGCCCCTTCAAACTGGGACTGCCCTCCCCTAAGGGGCTGGGGAGCTCTGGTCCTGCTTCCTTCCTTCACCCTCCTTACATGGAGATAATCTGGGACCTGAGCAGGGAAGCTGCTGCGGCTTTCCTGCCAATCTGTAGAGAGTTACAATCTGACGCAAAGATGAAGCCAGCACATGTCCATTTTTAATTCACTTTCTTGAGGAGCAGGAATTCTCCTTATAGTCACACAAGGAATGGTGAAGCCCTGGACTTTACCGCATCACACCCCCCCATATCCCCTCCCCACCACTACTACCGCATTCCTGCATGAATCTCCAGAAACCTTCAACCCCATACTTACCTGCACATTGGGTTAATGAGTTAAAATAGGCAAGTTCTGTTTCCTGCAGCAGCAAATGAATTTCAGTTTACCTTGTCACCCTGTCGCTCAACACCCAGTTGGGGCCAAGGAGAATGATTAAATTATTATAGCCTCCTTGCAATTGCACATTTGCAAATCAAGTTTCTCTGAACTATACCATTACTGCTTGAACAAAGTTAAAAGCAAATACTGTCAATTGCCTGGTTAAGTTGAAGGCCATTCTGTTTCCTAGACATAGCAATCAGTTATTGTACACTTTCATGAATATCTACACGAGAAATTTTACAGCAGTTACTCCCTTAGGAAGACAGTTCTAATGCTGCCTATTGCTTCAATTAAATAATTTTGCAAGTGTACTTTTGTAATATATGATGTAATTAACATGTTGGGAGATTGGGTTGCAATTAAATTACAAGTTGTATTAAACAAGTTGTTTATATAAATCACTTGCACTGTGTTCTTGGAGTTTCCAAAAGCAGATTAAATGATGGCCTAATAGTTTCCTTTACAGCTTGCATTTATTATTCTATTAGAGAATATTTTGGTTTAATTACATGCATGCTTATTTATTCAATTTTTCTGCTTCCGCTATCATCGTACACCATTTGCTGGTTGAGAGAAAAGCCTATCTAGAATTATCGAACTTTCAGAAGACATATTCTTATGTCTCTTCTGCTTTCTGCTTTCCGTGGTCCAATAGAGATGAACACATACATGCATTTCAAATTCTGAACACAATGGGGTGGCACGGTGGCGCAGTGGTTAGCACTGCTGCCTCACGGCGTCGAGGACCCGGGTTTGAACCCGGCCCTGGGTCACTGCCCGTGTGGAGTTTGCACATTCTCCCCGTGTTTGTGTGGGTTTCGCCCCCACAACCCAAAGATGTGCAGGCTAGATGGATTGACCACGCTAAATTGCCCCTTAATTGAAAAAAAAGAATTGGGTACCCTAATTTTTTTTTAAAATGCGAAACACAAAGCCATGTATTACTACTCTTGTATAGGACATTAGTGCATCAATGTCATGTACCACGGTGCTGACCTCATTTTCTTTCCTCAACACAGGGGGGCGGCGGGTTCCTCTGGTCTCCCAGCTGCGTGTTTCTCGGTAGCGGGAGGCGGCGCGCTGTTGGCGAGTGGTGAGATATTCTGCTCCTGCCGCTGTCAATGGAATTTCCCATTGGAGCCACCCCACGCCTCCCAGAAACACATGGGCAGGGGTTTGCTGCCAGCGGGATCAGAGAATCCTGCCCCCAGCGAGAGGCCGGAGAATTTCGGCCAGGGATCTCCAAAACTGGATAATATGGTTTCCCAAGTCTGCTGACCCAAATTGACAAAGGCAGCAGAGTTTTTCTCAGACAAATGAGAGGAAAGCAAAGCAAAGAACATCCACTGGGTCAGTGTGTTGTGAAAGGTGTATCAGTTGTTACCGTGCTTGAGCTACCAGATTCCCATCACTTTTGCAGCCGAAAACGTCATTGCCCATTAAAAATAAAAAAGATGTGAAGATAGCATGGAGCTTCTGTCATGTGCTCACATTTCAGGAATGCAAATGCAATCCAAGTCCAAAAGGAATAAATTTAATGTTACCATATTGGGAATTTTTCAGGAATCCCATATTCCTGTTTTTGAAAATTGAAGCTTGTTCCAAAAGATTTTTTGAAAGTTATATCTCTGATGCGCTATCTGATGCAAGGCACTTTTGCAAAATGTTTTGTTGGGTGAGATTTTCTTTAAAAGAACTGCAGATGTTAAAAATAAATTAAAAGTTTTTTATGCCATTACATCAGAAACTAATACCCAGAATAGTTCAATAAGCTGAAGTTGGACCCTGCTCCATTCTGTTTTAGTGATGTTAATTTTTTCTTCCTGTCTGATGATGCAATTAAATAACCCACTCCAAGGTTTCTCTTAGCTGGCTATTTGGTAATGAAGTGGGTGCGATTTTCCAAGCCTGTTCACCGCAGGCGCAAATCCCGTTCTGGCTGCTAACTCTTGCGAGAGGGCCATAACGGGACTTGTGGTAGCGAGATCTCAGTTTGAGATCTTCCCCACTCCCCGCCGGCGATGTAATCAGGTTCATAGCCAGCGAACATGGTTACCATGAATTTCAATGAATTAAAATATTCTTAAACGGCTTAATGCCGCTGCTTCCTGGGTCAGCTGATGTCCCCTGCCCCTCCCCCACCCCACCCCTCAGGCTCAGAGGTGAGTGCAGCCCTCAAATGGTGAGCGACATGGCCAAACACAGTTCCTTGGCACCTTAGCAACCTGGCACTGCCAGGGATAGGGCCAGGGTTAGAGCCTCTAGGAAACACTATGGGGAGGGGGTTCCCATTGTGTTGGGATGCTGGCGATGATGGGGTAGGGGTGATGTCCTGATGATGGGTGGGGGTGGGGGTTTGGGTCATCCTTGTGCCTGCATGGTGTGGGGGTGAGGGGTTGACCTGAACATACACTGGTGGGAGGAAAGCTGTCCTTCTGTTTTAAAGGGTTGGGGGTGTTCTCCTTGTCTGAGGGGCTCCCGATGTCCATTGGGGGAGGGGAGTGTTGTGTTGGGTGCTCTGGATCCGTGGAACACATACAGATCACCAACACTTGAAATAGTGCAACACTATTTTATTGAATCATTAACTGTTTAACATACACTGACTGTGGGTTAACACGATACTAGCTTTAACTAAAGACCTTTGCCTTGTCCTAACCAGTCGATGTACTCAGCACATGGTGAATGTCTGTGCTGCAGGCTGTGAGCTCTGTCCTCCTAGCTAGCTGCAGCTCGTATGAGCGGGAACTCTGATGCCCCCTGTCTTTATAGTGCCTGTGCTCTAACTGGTGATTGTCTGCGGTGTTGTGTGTGTTGATTGGTCCCACTGTGTGTCCATCAATGTGTGTCTGCACCATGATATACTGGTGTATATTATGACAGGGAGGTCTTTACTTTGGCTTTACGATTGGGAAGTCCTGAAAAAATGCCACTGCTCCTCTGTGGAGCGGGCTTGCTGGTTCTATCAGGCCCACCTCACTAAAATTGTCATAGAATGACAGCGCAAACCATGCTCTCTTTTAAATCAATGCAAGTCAGCTGTTTGCATGTTCCCAATGACGCAGAGCAGGAATCCCGCTATGGCTGTCGGGGTGGGAGTAAAGACAGGGGACAGGTCTGCCGACCGGCATCGGCTCCGTTTTCAGCCCGATGCAGGATGCTCTGCCCAATCGGGATTCCCAATCTTAGCAGTGAGGAACAGAGAATCCCTCACTTGCAGGGTAAACTTGGTTGTGTTTCTTTGGAAAAACATGCTGATTTTCAGTCAGAACCTGACACATTGACATTTTTAAGGAAAATACCGTCCGTGATAATTAGAATTGGACCTTGCCTTCTTAGTTCCCTTCCTTTCGTGAAGTGCTTGGTCGCTGCTTAGCACTTCCACAGAAAGAACAGACAAAAGTAAGATGTTCTACACAAGGAAAGGCAAGCATGTATCTTAGTTCTGCGACATTAGTCTGTGACTTTCTAATAGATCTATAAGAAATTCATTTGAAATTCCTTTGTCAATTGTTTGCCCACTATCTTATCTGAGGTGCTGGCCTGTTTAAAATTCACATGTATTGCCCACATAGCCTCAATGGATTCCTGCAGGATAATTCTTTCTGTGAATTTGACAGAGAGCTCAACATACTTTAAAAAAAGTCAAATTATTTTTCTGGAAAGATATTATGAATTTTCCATTTGAAGGCAGCAAGAAAATTGTAGGCTGGCCATTGTGCCCACCTGAGTCGATCATGGAC
Organism: Scyliorhinus torazame; assembly: GCF_047496885.1. Classification (NCBI taxonomy): domain Eukaryota; kingdom Metazoa; phylum Chordata; class Chondrichthyes; order Carcharhiniformes; family Scyliorhinidae; genus Scyliorhinus; species Scyliorhinus torazame. The sequence goes on along the minus strand of NC_092724.1, from coordinate 115,601,035 downwards.
AACCCTAACAAATCTGAGATATATATCATTGACCATGCAGAATGAACTCCCGGCATGTAACCCACAGGAGGTTGGGAGTTTGCTGTTTTGCTGGCAGGAAATAAGTAGCTTTTAAAGGAGGAGTGAGTCTATGTTTATTTGAAAAAGATGTGGCAATATTTTACTGGCGTACCAGAATGGCAAAACACCCAGGTTCCCTGATTCAGCATGGTGAAGAAATTATAGTTCATGATACTCCAGGAAAGAAGTTGAGGGTATGATGAAGGAAATGGCACCCTATACCTATGCCGTGTTTGCATTTGAATTCAAAAGCTGAAGCTGCAGCAGGTCCCGAGAGGACGTTGCTGTCTTGAGGCAATCCCCATCTGAGTCACAAAGAATTTGCCCTGATGCAATGCAGTCAGTCACCTTGTGCACTCCTGCCGCTTATTTAACACCTGGAACAAGAACTAGATTGAGATTTAAGAATTCGGAAGGCACCAAGAACTACAGTACATCGTAAGTATGCATATCTTGTATGAACTACAAGTAAAATTGGAACTGTAATAAAGTTGTTGTTCATGGTACGGTATAGATTTCATGAAGTGGTGTGGCAATGGCATAGTGGTATTGTCATTGGACTAGTAATCCAGAAACTCAGGGTAATGCTCTGGGGACCGGGTTCAAATCCCGCCATGGCAAATGGTGAAATATGAATTTGATAAAAAATAAAATCTGTTATTAAAAATCTAATGATGACCAAGAAACCATTGTCAATTGTCGTCAAAACCCATCTGGTTCTCTAATGTCCTCTAGGGAAGGAAATCTGTCCTCCTTACCTGGTCTGGTCTACATGTGATGCCCGATTGATAGTAATGTAGTTGATTCTTAAATAGTCCTCAGGGATGGGCAATAAATGCTGGCCCAGCTAGTGATGCCCACATCCCATGAACATATTAAAAAAAAGAATGGAGATTGATGTGCACAGGGAAAGGCAGGTAGATAATTGTTATGTTCTTGATAGGAATGTCTCTTGAGATTTGCAATGGTTTATTCATCAGACCATCTGGAAAAACAATTACAGTTGCCAGAAGGTCTGATTATGAATGCTTGGCTGAGCTCCAAGAATGGGTAATGGGATTCAGATCAGTAGAGGTATTTTTTCACAGCTTGAAATGGAGCACTAGCTTTGTTTATTTTTTTTAATGTAATTAAAATTTTTCCAATTAAGGGGCAATTTAGCATGGCAAATCCACCTACTCTGCACATACTTGGGTTGTGGGGGTGAGACCCATGCAGACACGGGGAGAATGTGTAAGCTCCATATGAGGCTGGGAAACACTAGCTTTGTTGATTGACATCTTTTTTACTTTGTTATCATTTATTATGTCTTTGATGTTATTTTCAAATGCCTGTTTGTTTAATTGCACGAGATTATAAGGTATGGAATGGATCAAAGTTTTTTTTTATATCGACAACTATTAATGATTATGGTTAATTGGCACTTTTATGTGGTTTTAAAATGAGCAATTTCGTTTTTGCTCTGTTGTGTCAGTTTCAGGAATATTTCAAAGACTTGACAGATGCCAATATGTACAAAGTTAATCCTGGGAGAATGTGTATGAAGGACATGTTATCAAGTCTACTAAGTATTCCTAGCCTTTTGCAACCTCACTTTAAATTGCTTCAGCACCACCCATGAAGGACATGTTTTTACTGTATACCCTTTCCGATGTGCAGTACCGTACATTTGTCTAGATTGAATATCATCTGCCATCATTAACTAGTAATAGATGGAGAGGAGCATCAGGGAGAAAGAAAAGCAATTTTATTAGCTGCAATCCTACGATGCCACATTTGAAGGAACCATGCCAGTTATGGTGGTACGACTGGGTGAAGTGGAATAAGCTGGCTCCCTCTTTTCCAACCTCTCCGGTTGATCACAACAAAGGCTGGTTTAAAATCCTTTCCCCCTGGATACCATTCCCAATCTAGATGTATTTACTTTTCATAAGTAGCCAACTTAACCATGAGACGCGTGAATACACACACGCAAATGCACACATACACACACATGCACACGTACGCATGCACATGCACACAACAGAAATGAGTAAGAGAAAAGTCCAAATCAGAGATTAAAAGAATGCATAAATCAGTCCTTGGCTTGTCGGTGAGGAGTAGATGGTGATACATTGCGGGTTCGGTAGAGCTGACTTTGACAGATTCCCAGTCTGTTGGAGACACCTGCTGGCTTGTTCCCAGAGGAAGAAATGACCTGGTTGCATCTGCAGGGTTAACTGAAGAGACTGTCTTCTTTCTTTCTGCTTGCAACATTCTGGAAAACGTGCTTACAGTGAGAGGGAGAGGCAGAAAATTGAGAGAGAAATCCTGTTGTTCTTCTTTGTGCTTCTGCTTTCTTCGACCAGTTTTTAACTTATTTTCTCTCAGTATTCCTCAGGGGGTAAGATGGACATGCTTGCGTCTCAGAATATTTTTTTCTACACATTCTGAAACAAATCAACAGGAGATTTATTTTTGGATTTCTGGTGAGATGTACACAAAACAGTCCAATGTCTCCACAAACACACAAAATGTAAATTCCAGCCTTTTGCATGGTCTATGCATTTCTGTCAAGTGCCTTTATTTGAAGAAGGCCTTGACACCTCTTCAAGTGCAAAATTCTCAGGACAGGCCTATCAGTATAATCCATATAGGAATTTTCCAGAAAGTGGCCACTTTACAGGATCGGCCATTTTTGATTTGTGTCTTTACTTGTGTTTCTTCAAAAAATACACCAGGGCAGCAAGGTGGCGCAGTGGATAGCACTGCTGCCTCACGGCGCCGAGTCCCTGGTTCGATCCCGGCTCTGGGTCACTGTCCATGTGGAGTTTGCACATTCTCCCCGTGTTTGTGTGGGTTTCGCCCCCACAACCCAAAGATGTGCAGGGTAAGTGGATTGGCCACGCTAAATTGCCCCTTAATTAGAAAAAATGAATTGGGTACTCTAAATTTATTTTTAAAAATACACCAGTCTTCCTTAAAAGGTTCAATATGCCTGTAAATAGTTGGGGAAGCTATGGTCCACTTTTTAACAACAGCAATGGTTTTAGTGATCAAAATGTGAAAATATCTACTATTGATTGTAGAATTTGACTAAATATTGGCGATATATGATGATTTCACAAACGTCACTTTGAGTGGAATGGGTTTACATAATGCCGTATAATTGCAAATACTGTTCAAGTTCAGGCAATTCTGAAACAGATAACACTGAAAGATTTCACACAGATACGGTCAAATGAAGGGTTTAAAATGAGGGTGTGACTAATTTTGAAACCTATGTTACATTCTTCCTAGTTACTGGAAAGACTGTTTCAGCCTCAGGCACATTAATAGTGTCCTGACAATGGCAGTATACCTGTGCTAGTTTGTTCTATCATTAGCTTTTTGATATAATTAACTATAGGGATTTGTCTTTTTTTACCTATCAATAAGTTATAGCATATTAATAGATTTTGACATCAGGGGATGGTGGCAGGGGAAGCAGTTCGGTGGAGGGGCTGGTGTTGGGATTGGGTTTGTGCGCTGTAGAAAATGTAAAAATGTTGAAAACTTGAATAAAAATATTTTTCAATGAAAAAATTTAATAGATTTTTTAGTTTCGCAAATTGTTTGTCGATCGACTTCCAATACAGCTCAACATGTAATACTAGGGTGAATTTCATGGCCGATTTAAAGGCAGAGGTTGGTGTAGGGTGGTGGGGGGCATGTTAAATAAAGCGAGTTTCTAGCCTGTTGTCTACCTGCCCAACCTTGCCCAATGTTGAGGAGGGACAGGTAAGACGTTAAGCAGCCCACCCACACTTAGGGCTATTAGGCTTTTATGTGGACAATTTAAGGGCCTTATTCTAACTCTGTCGCATTTTTTCTGTCTGTTACGATAGGTGGGGCATAGCGAACAGCCTGGCAGCCTTCACTCCACAGACTGCTGGCAGGCAGGAAGGACAAGAACTTCTTTTGTGGGGAGAGGTGGGGAGGATTTCCCCCGCACCATCTGGGGCAACCCTCCTCCCCTGCCCCCCCCCCCCCCCCCCCCCCAAAGATGGAAACACAAACCCCTCCCCCACTTTCCTATTGTCGCCTGGCCATTTCCACACAAAATTCCAGGATATAGATGTCCAAAGATGTGGAGGTTAGGTGGGATTATGGGTTATGGGGATAGGGCGGGTGGGCGGAGTGGGCCTAGATAGGTGCTCTTTCGGAGGGTCAGTGTAGGCCTAATAGGCCGAATGGTCTCCTTCTGTACTGTAGGGATTCTATGGTTCAATGGTTAGCTTAAGGTTGGGAGACATATTCACTTTCCACAGTAACTTCATTGCAGTGTTAACGTAAGCCTACTTGTGACAATAAAGATTATTATTATTATTCATGGGACTGTCTGTAATCCTAGTTGGCCACTGGTGTCTTCTGGCACTGCTAGGACTACAGAGCTGCCAGGCAACAAAGTAACCAGCAGTTCTCGAAGGTGGGACGTCCTGTCCCAGAGGGGCAGAAGTCCCACTTTGATCCAATTAAGGCTGCCCGGAGCATACCGTTGCTGTGACACAGCTGGATTGCACATTAACGAGGTGTTGATTGACTTTGGGTTTTGGGGGCGGGTAATCAACCCACTGTTATACTGTTGCTCTAGCCAGTTATCAAGCTGCGGGCTAATGGCTAGAATACAAATCACACAGCTGGTGTAAACACCAGTTAATGTAAAACTTGGAGCATTTAAAATAATGATTCCATTGGTTTGAATAGAACGCTTTCATCCGGAGAATACCGTTCATCATTACCAGTCTGTTATTAAACAGAATCAGAAGCTTATGTTTTGTGGAATACATAGCTGGGATTTTCCCCTCCAATTGATTTCAAGTAAATAGAGATCAGCGGTGAAGGATTCTACTCTTTAGGGAAGGGGGGGTGGGGTGACGTGGGGAGGAGGAGTGGGGGGGGGGGGGGGGGGGTCGGTAGTTTGTCCACCGCAGACCTGACCCACTTGCTTATCTGAGGCTATCAGTGCATCACAAAGCAGCTCACCCAGAAGGAAAAGCCAGTCAAATCCCAGTTACAAAACAATCAGTAATATTGACACCAGTAATACTGGGGTTCCATTTAAAGTATACAAGACCAGTTTGGACAGGTTTTACTGATACCCTTCATTTCCAAGTTTTACTGGTGTTTCCTTCTGTGTGCAGACAAGGATACTGAAGCCATGTGTAGCAGCACTGGAGGTGACAGGCAGGAAGGTCACGAAGATGAGAAGGATGGCTCTCAGTGAATGCCTCGGTATGGAAGGAAGGTTTTGGCTTGTGTGTCTCTGTGACTAACTGGACACAAAGGAGGCCACTACAAGACCTTCACTTTCCGTGGGAATATCTCAGGAGCTTTACGACCACTTTCCAGGGCCGACCGTATGGCAACCTCGGGGGCAGCAGAACTGCTGAGAAGAGGGGGAATTCCAAATTTGGAGAAATAGCGACCGACTGCAGTCCCGATGGGAGGCGAGAAATCCCCAGGTGGCTTGGTAAGGTGTCGGTGGACCTGATTCTTGAGTTTTCCATATCCTTCTTCTTGACTCTGCCCAATTTCAAGTGGAATTATAGAGCCCCCCCACTTCCTCCCCCCTGCCCCCAACCACCCATGTTTTACGACCACAAAAAGTAGGTTTACATTTAAGCATTGAATCATGAAAATATCCTACACAGAAATTTACTTTTATTCTTCAATGAATCCCAATAAGCATGTATTGGGAGGCAAACCAGCATGTCAGTCTTCACAGAGCGCAAACCTACAATAACAGAATTACAAGAGTAATTTAACCTCTGTACCACTTGGCCGCTCTCTCCAGTTGCTTCTTTTAAAAGAGGAACTATGTGGATAAGTCCAACCGTTATATGAAACCTATTGAATTCATCCCAACTGAAGACTGACAATAGCAATGATTATTGTTCCCTCCTGTTTCATCTTATAAAGATTACCATCAAAAATCTAATATATGTACAGTAGATATCTTTGGATGTTTATCTCAGGCATTCCATTTAGCTGCTAGGATAGTTTCAACATAATTTCCATGTATGCACTCATGGGTGCCTTCTCATATTTCTGAAGATATGCTTTGGAGTATTGTAACACGATACAGCTGAATCCAGATAAATACGGATGCATTTTTCTCTGAAATTATGTTCTTTCATCAGATTTTCTACATAAAAGCAGAAAATAGGAGCGGTTCATGGTTAATTCACTTGAAAAATGCCAAGATATGGTTATGCTTTGACAGTATTTATATTCCATTTTAGCATGCTGACATCTTCAAAGATCATTGCAAACTCAAGCACTTTCTTAATTTATACTAACATCCGAGCAGATGAATTAGAAGCCGGAGTAGCCTCTCGAGCCAGCTCTGCCACTCAATAAGATCATGGCTGATTTGATTGTAACCTAAATTCCACGTTCTCACCTACCCCCTGCAACCTTTCACCCCCTTTGCTTATCAATAACCTATCTAGTTCTGCCTTAAAAATATTCAAAGACATCTGCTGAGGAAAAGAGTTCCAAAGACTCACATCCCTCTGAGAGAGAAAAATTCTCATCATCTCTGTCCTAAATTGGTGAGCCCTTATTTTTAAACAACGATGCCTAGCTCTAGATTCTTCTACAAGAGGAAACATCCTCTCCACATCCACCCTGTCAGTACCCCTCAGGATCTTATCTACTTCAATCAAATTGCCTTTTACTCTTCCAAACTCCAGCAGAAACAACCCTAGTCTGTCCAACCTTTCCTCATAAGACAACCATTGCTGATATTAATCTAGAAAACATTCTCGAAACTGCTTCCAAAGCATTTACATACTTTCTTAAATAAGGAGACCAATATTGTACATAGTACTCGAGATGTGGTCTCCTCAATGCCCTGTATAACTGAGGCATTTGCTTGTGTTTAAAGGTTTATGGAGTGATGTAATTAAATGTTAAACATATTCAATAAGCTACATATTGGACCAAATCTTTCCGGACTCTGGGTGGTCAGAGACGAGACTTACGACTGAAGTTGCACATCGGGATTCTCCTGACGCGAGAACCTACATTGGAATTGCCCAGGAGGTTTCAACTCTGATGAGTAATTCTCCTGCTCCATAGGGCCTTCTGCGAATGTCTCCAACTCTGACCTAGAGTCAGAGACTTTAGACTGTTCCATGCTGCTAACCTGGTTAGTAACCCAGGAAATGTTAGACAAAACATTGGGCAGCATGGTAGCATTGTGGATAGCACAATTGCTTCACAGCTCCAGGGTCCCAGGTTCGATTCCGGCTTGGGTCACTGTCTGTGCGGAGTCTGCACATCCTCCCCGTGTGTGCGTGAGTTTCCCCCTGAGTGCTCCGGTTTCCTCCCACAAGTCCCAAAAGACATGCCGTTAGGTAATTTGGACATTCTGAATTCTCCCTCAGTGTTCCCGAACAGGCATCGGAATGAGGTGACTAGGGGATTTTCACAGTAACTTCATTGCAGTGTTAAGCCTACTTATGACAATAAAGATTATTAATAATTAATTAATAATCAAGAAACATTTCTCCCCACGCCACTACTCATGGATATCCTTTTCCTTCCCTCAGAAACAAGTTGTTACACTCCTTTCCTCTTCCCAATATCCTGATGCCATTCTCACACTCTTCCCCACTTCCCTCTCACTCCATTACTCCCCTTGCCTAATGCAGAGCTCAGTCTATCTGGAGCAGGAACTAAAGTCGGAAGCAGGGTGGGGGGGCGCACTTACTGTTTGTTTTGTCTGCCCACACAGATGAGTGAGTTTGGAATGCTGGCTGTCTTATTAGAATGCTCCTGGATGGAATAAAAGGGCCTTAGGCACAAATATCAGTTTCCTTGTTAGCGTTTGACATTCACCTCTGGATTTGCAGCTGCACATGACTGCCAGTTTTTTAGACTTGCCATTACTGTTCAAGGATCATTAGATTCAATACCATGACAGCAAAAACTTCAGTCAATCTTTTCATGGATGCTACTAAAGAGCGTTCACTAATTTGACACATACCATTTAGGGGGTGATTTCCTGCCCATTCGGTGCAGGAGCAAGTCACTGAATGGCCCTGTAACTCTCGCAAAATGATCATGTTGTAATTTGAGGAAGCCAGCGGTAATGGAACAAGGATTTATCGAACTATGTACAATAATCTGCTCAAGGCAGCAACTCTCTTCCAATTTAGTCGTTGCTGGGGGAACCAACCACATTGGGCCCTGCATGAGCCGACATTTATGTGTAGTCTTTACTGAGCTCCAGCTGGGAGGCACTGCCCCCTACCTGGGAAGCTCGTACTCCACGAGTCCCATGGGGAGATCAACAACGGTTTCTCCTAAGTTCTCGTGGGGGTTATAACAGGCCATAACAGGATTTGCGATGGGGGCAACTCAGAATGAGATTGTCCCTGTTCCAAACCGGCCAAATAACCAGGTTTACGCTCAGCAAGGACGTGAACTTGATTACCATTAATTTAAATACATTTTTAACATTTGACATCAGCTTAACGCCAAATCTTCCAGGAGACCAGACATTTTGGCTATGCCGGGGGCCTGGAGGCCAGTGTAGCTCCTGGGTAGTCAGAGACTGGCAGTGCCCCTGACACCCTGGCACTGCCCCCCGAGTTCGCATTGCCAGGGTGGCATTGCCGGGGGTGAGGTAAGAATGGGCGGGGCCTGAAGGGGCGGGGCTGAAGGGGAGTGGCCTGTAGGTGACCCCATAGTGAGTGTTTGCTGGGGGTGGGTGGAGGGTACCAATGCCCCAAAACCAGAGATTGCGGGTCGGTGGTGAAGGCTGATGCTGGCAATGTTGAGGGAGCAGGGAGTCTTTAACCATGATTTGCCATCAGGGTGTCCTTTAAAAATGGTGCTACAATCTCTGTGAAGCTGTGCTTGCTGGCGTCTTTAGGCTCCGCCCCTCACAATGACAGCACAAAACACGCCCCCTTCTAAAAAGTGGCAAAGTGTGAGAAGATCCTGATGGAAAACCTGCTTGTTTTCATTCAAAACCTGACACTTCTCCATTTTTTGGGAGAATTCCGCCCTCAATGTATTCCTGCCTGATGCCAACGCCATTGATAACATTTAGAGCTCAAAATCCAACAAGCAAGAAGAGTTAATATTGCTACTAGAATTGGAAAAATCCCTTGTGCAATCTACTCAATTCTGAACTGGTTACTCCCATCATGCCTGGAGCAATCAAGGCAGCTCAGACGTTTCACTAAATTTAACCCTCTAAGATTTAGAATGGAAAGGTACGGATGGAGCCCTATTTATACATGGTTTGGATCCTCAATGAATTACGTAAATTACAAAATGTGTATGTACTTTAGGTCTATAATGCAGGAATGGTCTTTGGTTTGTAATTTTAATATAATTTTAATTTAACATAACCCTTCCTTTAAATTCCCACCCACCACTTTCCTGTTGTCTGTTGTATTTGTTTGTCTATATTTAGTACTATAGGATTGTTAAATGTTTGCATATTTTTAACCTGATTACTTAGTCTTCTATGAATTTTCAATGTAAGTTGCACAGCAATGCAGCCTCTGGGCTGCGAATATTTTTAATGAATAAAATACAATTATTACACATTTAAGATGCCAAAGGCTCCATTATTGTACTGGAAGGGACAAGTAGTGCCACTGTCTTTGGATGATATTTAGCTGGAATATTTTTCAAAACTGAAGGATGAAGGATAGAAAAAAATCAAACTGAGCCACAGTGCTGCCCACCTTATAAGACCTAATTGAGAAAGTGATCCAGAGGATGCAACTGGGGAAGGAAGGGAGGGGTAGGGTGAAGAATTGTTTGGGCAACGCATGTGGAAGAAACAGTGATTGGAAGCAGTCAATGATGCTGGCAGCAGCTAAGGAAAGCAGCTTCGGCAGCTGAGGAAAGCTACATCAAATGAAATTTGTTTGGGTAATTTTGAGATGACTTTGTTAGACAATTATGAATTCAATTCCTTAGAGCAAGCTTCTGTCCATCCTAAACCAAGAAACAATAACACAGATGTATGTGCACGTGTATTGTTTCTTGGAAAGGAATCTGGAAATTTGTTCCTTTCCAAAAAAGAACACTTCAATTATTAATTTTATAATTACAGTCCAACATTGATGATGCAGTCCTACTTTTTCAACAGATAATTCTTTATCTTAGTTTGTTTGTCTTATTTAAGCCAATCCCCGAAATGGCAACACAAAGCTTTTCTAACACAATTTGAGCTGAGGTGTTGCTTACAGTAATCAAATTATACAAATTACTGATGACTCAGGAAGTACTGAAACCAAAAGTAGGAGTATATATTTTACGAATTGCAATCTGTGCTATGGTAGGAAATGGCTTTATGCTTTGAATTCTCCTCATGGTTATTTTAGTGTTGATCATGGGCTGGATCCTCAGTCGACATGATCGCCCATTTTGCCGGCAATGCACTCATGCCTGTGGATTTCCCTACAGCGTGGGGATGCCCACAATGGGAAACCTCATTGTGGCGGGAGGGAAGATCTCGCTGCTGGTGGGGGTGCGCCGCACCTAAAAACGGGTGTGGCGGGACGGAGAATCACGCCCCATATATTTGTGGACAATGGGCGAGATTCTCCGGTCCCCCAGCCCCGTGTCTCTCGGCGGCACGCCGTTTGCTGGCAGCGGGATTCTATCTTCCGGCTGCTTGTCAATGGGATTTTTAATTGTAACCACCCCACGCTGCTGGGAAACCCTGCAGGAACAGTGAATCGGAATGGACGGAGAATTCTGGCCAATATATATTAAGGGCTTTATTCTCTAATCTTAATGTCCTGCACTGTGAGCAGTGATTCTATCAAATGGATAGGATACCCCAGACTTCCAGATTTCATGAACATTGAATAAACAACACCAATTGAGGAATAGTACATAGAAGTGGAGGATTTAAGAACACCGAAATCTTATCTGATTGTCTGCAAGTCTAGCTTGACTCTAAAATGGCTTTGTATTTTATTTTCCTTACATTAATGCATTTCCTGGTGGACTGAATACTTTCCATGTCCTGTTTGGGTTACAAAGGGATTTTTTAATTGTATCTGACAAATTCTATTAAATCCAGAGAAGCTGGAAGACTCATAGAATAATGGATGAACATGTGACCTAATATACTGGCAGCGTTCAGCAAAAGAAAGGTTTGGCAGCGCCAGAAAAACAGATAGATTGTTGAACACTTGTGCCATTTTGTGACAATCTAGAGTTTCCCTTGATCCAATAATTTTGTTCATGTTCAGAATCTGTAAAAATCCGATTCCTTCAGTTTGAAACATCTTTAAATGAGTTACAGGGGCTCACACATACTTCCACATGAGCCTCTGCTAACTATTCAAATGGGTAAAAATTCTGGGTGAGCTACAGATAGGCGGCACGATCTAACCGAATTGTAACAGAGTCCTGTGTGTAGCATTCTTAGCCGGGTGTTTCCAGGCACTTGCAGCGAGAAAGACCACACTATCGAACGGGACTCATTTGCAGTCCAGGGTCTCAGCGGGTAACTTCCCAATGAGGCCGCACTTAGTCCCATTTCCTGCACTGAGGAGATCCGTTCGCAGAACTCCTCAGTGCAGGAGGATATCGGGACGCCATTTTTAAATCGCACCCCGATCTCTTGACCCCCTCGACGTGACCCCCTGAAACCCCCCAAAGCCCCAATGAACAGGTCTTCGGGACCCCCTGCAACCCACTTCACATGGGTAGGGCTCCCCCAGGCCCAATTCCTGGAACGGGCACAATGACAACCTGGCACCTTGGCACTGCCAGTCTGACAGCACCCCTGACAGTACCACAATGGCACATGGATGCCACTGCCAGGGTGCCAGTGCCAAGGTGCCAGGCTGGCAGTGCCCACGTGGCACCAGCAGTGCCAGGGTGCCACCCTGCCCAGAGGCCAATCACCCAGGGGCCTTCAATCCCCTGGGAGACCCACCCCCGAGTGCTGTTCCGCTTGGTCCCGGATTGTGGCCTCAGGTAGATCAGGCGAGCTGTATGTTCGAGTGAGACTAGCTACTCACTCTAATATGCAGATTTGTCAGGTCGCAATGTCACTCATGATCCTGTTAGATCTAGCGAGGTGTGGCAAGCCGTGTAAATCCCAAAAGAGGGCTCTCCCAGCATCTAGCCGATACGTTGCGCCCCCATTCGGGTGTGAGGCAGCCAGTAGATAGTGCCCAGAGTCATAAATAGGACCTAAACTTTTAGGACCTAAGAACTAGGAGCAGGAGTAGATAAATTCAGCTCCTCGAATTTGCTCTTCCATTCAATGCGATCGTAGCTGATCCTATCTCAGCCTCAACTCCACTTTCCTACTGGTTCGCCATAATCCTTTTACCCATTACCAATTAGAAATCTGCCTATCTCCTCCTTAAATTTACCCAATGTCATGGTATCCACCAAATTCTGGGGTCGTGATTTCCACAAACTCACACTCTTTTGAGAGAAATAATTACTCCTCATCTGTTTTAAAATCTGCTATGCCTTATCCTAAAACTATGACCTCTTGTTCTAGATTGCGCCACAAGAGGAAGCATCCAACATTTAACTGAAACATAATCTATAAGTTTGCGGATGATACGACTGTTGTGGGCCATATCTCAAACAACGACGAATCAGGCTACAGGGGGAACATAAATCACTTGGTTGCATGGTGTATCGAAAACAACCTCTCCCTAAATGTCGGAAAGACCAAGGAACTGATCATCGACTTCAGGAAGCACGACACACACTCCTGTCTGCATCAGTGGCTCTGAAGTGGAGATGGCTGATAGCATTAGGTTCCTGGGGGTTACCATCATCAACAGTCTATCCTGGTCCACTCACGTTGATGCAACAGTCAAGGAATCCCAACAATGTCTCTACTTCTGACGGAAGCTAAAGAAATTTGGCATGTCAGCATCGACTCTCACAAACTTCTACAGATGTGCGATAGAGAGCATCCTATCCGGCTGCATCACAGCCTGGAATGGCAACTGCTCGGTCCAAGATCACAAGAAACTGCAGTGTAGTGAACTCAGCCTAATGCATCACACAAGCTTGCCACCCCCACATTGATTCTGTACACACCTCCCTCTGCCTCAGGAAGGCAGACAGCATTATCAGAGACCCCTCCCACCCAGGCATTGCCTTCTTCCAGACCCTTCCATCAGGCAGAAGGTACAGAAGTCTGAAGACCCGCACATCCAGACATAAGAACAGCTTCTTCCCCACAGCTAGAAGACTCCTCAACGACTCCCCCTCAGACTGATCTGTTCCCTGTGAGAACACTATTCACAATGCCCTATGCTGCTCTTGCTCATGTATTTGCTTTGTTTGGCTCCTTGTTCCGCACCGTAACCATCACTGTTTGTCAATGTATCATTTGTCAATGTTCTCTGCTGATTATTCTTTTTGTCTACTATGTATGTACTGTGTACGTTCCCTCGGCCGCAGAAAAATACTTTTCACTGTACTTCGGTACATGTGACAATAAATCAAGTCAAATCAAAATCAAAAATCCACTCTACGTCTACTTTGTCAACACCTTTAATCATCTTATATACCTCAATTAGATCTCCACTCATTTTTCGACAATTGAGAGAGTCTTGGTTGAAAATGCTCAATCTCTCTTCATAAAACAGACCTCTCAGCTCTGGAATCAATCTAGTGAACCTAGTCTGAGCTGCTGCCTATGCAACGACATCCCTCCTCAAATAAGGGGACCAAAACTGTACACAGTACTCCAGGTGCGGTCTCACCAATGTCTTGTACAGTTGAAGCAACACTTCCCTACTTTTATAACTTTAGCTATAAAGGCCAAGATTTCATTTGCCTTCCTTATTACCTACTGTACCTGCATACTAGTTTTCTGCGATTCATGCACGAGGACATTCAGGTCCCGCTGCGTCAAAGGACTCTGAAGTTCGGCCTATCTAGTACATGCTGGTTCTCCATAGCACAATCCTGTCAGATCCATTTTCCTTCTCTATCCCCAGAGCCATGGAAAATTATTTCCTTCAAGTGCCCATCCGATTTGATTTTGAAATCATTGGCCATTGCCACTTTCACCACCCTCATGAATGATTTCCAGATCACTGCCACTTGCTACTTTAAAAGATTTGTCCTCGCAACCCCCCTGCATGTCTTGCCGAAAGCCTTAAATCTCTGTCCCCCTGGAACTTGTGCTGTCAACTAATGGGAACTACTTTTCTTTGTCCACCTTATCTAAACCTGTCCTGAACGATTATCAAATCTCCCCTCAACTTCCTTTGCTGCAAAGAGCCAGATTCTGCAATGTACTGTTAATATTTCAGATTGACTTCAATGTTTGGGGGCAATCTGTATGTGACCAAAGAACTTGGCATTGAAGTGTCCACACTGGAGCACAGGAACTGAATGAACTACGGGGGGAGTCTTGTGGAGGTGACTGGGGTCTCAGCCCACAAGCTGGAGAGCCAGAGAAAGCTCTTTTCACTCAGGCACCTGGCAGGCCAGTGTTAAGACTTCCTCTGGAATCAGGGGCCCTGGATGTCGATGTCCCGCCCAGCAAGAGCAGTGAGCCAATCAGAGCCTGGCCGTTCTTCTGTACTCAGCAGATCCATCGGGGAAGGAGTAGCTGTTGCCAGTACTGCACCCACCCAAGGAGTAGCTGCTGCCGGTACTACACCCACCCAAGCCCCAGGGTCGAGGCAGGACATAGGCCTAGATGTGTGATGGTGGGAAAAGGATCACAGGATGCGGATTGTGGGGAAGAGGGTCGGCAACAAAGGCAGGGGTCGACTCCTGGTGGAACACCCTTCCTGATGCCAGGTCCCTTGTTCAGGCACTGAGTGTCTTTGAACGAGAGATCCACTCCCCTACACTGGTTGACCATAAGCAACGCATACAGGTTTTCTCATCATGCTCACACATGGCAAGCTCCCCGCCTGCTGCAGGGTTAATACTGGTGGCAGCGGGATGAGGACTTTAAGTGGGTACTAATTACCCACAAGGGCCTCATTTGGAGGGGGGAGACAGGGGGCTATCAACTTGCCTTCCCGCCATGGACTTGGTTGGGGGTGGAGTCAGGAAGGTGGCATGGCCTCTACCCACCACCCTCTCATCCGATTAAACATCCCTGTCACTAAACCCACCATGAGGGACAATGCTGCACCCTACATCTTTCCGATTGACACAGTAAAGTACCTTTGCAAGAAGGAGCATGTGGCAGTCAGCCCTTCAGCGGCGAATGATGACCTATGATGTCCCCTCTGCTATCGACAATGCCTTGCTCAAATAAAACTGTACTCCTACTTAAAAACTCACAATCGATGAGCAATAGACGCAAATCATCAGCAATGATGCAAAACCAAAGAAGAAAGTCAACTTGCTCCCATTGGTGCATTAGCACACAATTTTACAAACCAACGTAACAATTTTTTCCTACAGTGGCTCTTTTTCATGGAATTTCTGTCGTAATTTTAATTTAATTATCATTACCATCCTTAGTTATTTACCTTGAGTTAGTACAGATATGCTACACAGAGAACCCATTAGTGGACGGCTGAATGATAATCTGTATTTTTCTGTTATTCTTTCATGGGATCAGGACATCAGTGGCAAGGCCACCCATCTCTAGCCACCCTTGAGAAGGTAATGTTGAGTTGCCTTCTTAAGCCTTTGCATTTGTGGTTTGGTTATAGCCACAATGCTGATCAGGAGTGCCTGAATTTTGACCCATTGACAGCGATGGAACAATTAAATATTTCCAAATAATGATGGTGTGTGGCTTGGAGGGGAACTTGCAAGTGATGGTGCTCCCATGTGTCTGCTGCCCTTGCTCTATTAGGTGGCGGAGGTTACATCGAACAAATCTATTGCGAGCAGCTTCTTTTTTTTAAGTAAACAATGTGCCATTAGTAAAGAGTACTGAAACCATTCAATAAACATTACAAGATAATAACTGATAGGAAACATGATTCAGAATTTGCCACACTTGTTCAAAGCTATCTGGCAGCATTAGGTTTGCTGCAAAGGCGCAATTAACTTTGTTGACCCTGTGTGTCTGGCATTCTTTAAAAATCTGTGCTGCATCAACAAGGAGTTATTTGCTGTCAGACGTCTGAAACTGGATGGAAAGATTAGTTAACAAATGGATTACATTGAAGAAAAAAAAACCTATCAGACTGCGCTACAAAATGACTTAATGCCAGTAATGCATCAAATAAGATAATGGTCTGAATTCAGGAGAGGGCATGTTAACCAGTTGGTACAAAAGTAATAACAAGCAATCTGTCACTGGCAGTGTTGTAATGGAAACTATTGCTATTCTAGGGAAATAAAAACAAAACTGCTGAAAGACTTGAGGAATGAAGTGCATCCACTTATTTTGGAAGAGTCTAGGGAAAGGACTGCAAGGGTATTACTACTCATATTTAATCTCTTGTCTGAAGAAGATATCATGCCAGAGGGCCGATAGATAGCTGACGTAAATCCTATATTTAAGAAGTGGGGCAGAACATGTCCAGAGAATTACTTAGCACCAGTTGTCCGATACATACTGGAATCCTTACTAATGGAGAGAATAGGGAACATCCAGAAATGAGAAATATAGGGTGGAAATTTCTGACTGGTCCCACCAGAGGGATCATCCGGTCCCACCGACGGCAACCCCCCGCCGTGGGCTCCCAGGCAGCGGAAGGTGCGAACAGTGGGAACCCCCGTTGACAGCGGTGGGAGTTCCCGCTGCTGTCAATGGTGGGCCATCTCCTGTTGCTGTTGTGGCGCGAGGGGGGGGGGGGGGTCGATTTGGCGGAGGGGTGGGGGTGAGGGTGGAAATCTTGCCAATAATAATTAATAGTCAGCATGGTTTTCAAAAAGAAAAACTTGAATCTTCTTTGACCAACTTTACTATACTTTTTGAGGAGGCAACAGAGAGATTAGACAGATTTTTTTAATCATGATTTCTCATTAGGTGGCCAAGAAATTCCGACTCTGTTTTCCTGATCTTGGTTAGCAGAGTTCTTTGGGTCTCAGAGTTTACCAGCACCTCTTTGCTGGTAGTGTGACTTGCCAAAGATATCTTCATTATTCACCTCAAACACTACAACTCTACAGCCTCAATCTTCAATTGCTTCACTGATGGTTCAACACTTGCTTCCATGTGTCAAAATTGGCCAATGTAGTATTCCAGGATTCACAGCTCTGTTTTCATAGCTTATTCTGAGCTGTTCTTAATCTTTTTCACTTTTTGAAATTCATCTTACGCCATTCCAATCCTTCATCTTATTCTTTGGCCGTACTTTCCGTCCACGTTAACATACATCCTAGGTAACAAAGTTTGATTACCTGTGTGACCTTTTAATTCTTCACCGTGATCTTACTTTCTGGAATGATTTTCTTTTTGGAACCTTTTGGAACTTTTGTATTCTTACAATTTATGTTCAGCCCTTTCTTCTCAATATCACTTACTGCCCACAATCTTCAGCAGGTCCTCTTCAGATTCAGCAATAAGAACGGTGTCATCAGTGAAGCTTATCTTATTAAAGTTATCACCTCCAATTAATGATCCTGGAAATCTCGCTAAGAATATTTTCACTGCACAAGCTGAATAAATCTGGGGTGAAAACATATCCTGGTCTGACCCCCTCTTTTAATCTGCACAAAATCGCTTAGATCATTCTCAACTTTTACAACTGCATTTTGTTATCAATTCAGATTTCTTGTGACTTTAAGATCTTCGCCATCAAGGTCACAATACTCAAACATGCTCACCAGTTCCATTTTATCAAATGCCTGACTATAATCAATAAAACACATGAATACATTTTTTTTTTCTTTTTCTGATAGAATACGTACCACAACGCTAGCAGTTCCCATCCCTCTGCATCTGAAATACCATATTGGAGAGCTGAAATTTGTGGCTTTATCCTGCTCCCCACTCTCTTTATCAGCACTTGAATTAGTAATATGGCTCATCGGACTGACGGTGCACTGGGCTTGACATTCAATTGCTCCGGGCATTTTACAGAACGCAATAAATACTGATTTACTTAAGTCTTCTGGAATTTCTCTCACATTATAAGCTTCATTAAAGACAAGAGTCAGTTAGTCTATTCCAAAATCTTTTACTGTGTTTGGTGACTATTTCATCTGTCCTTTGACTTTATTGTTTTTCTTCTTATTTATTGCGGTTCTTATGGTCTTTGGGCCACCCATGTGTTTTCTAATTGTTGGCTTTTTTACGTCTATTTTCCTCAAAATAGTCTTGCATGTATTCAGTCTGTCTTGCAAGCCCTTGGTCCTTTTCAATGGCATCTTCCCTATGTTTCCCTTTGAGGCATCCACCAGATGTGCACCCAGTTTTTCCTGTGACTTCCCGATTGCATTGTTCTTGAGTCTCTGCTTTTACATATTTCATTCCTTTCCCAATTTTGTTCAATCATTTTGCCTTACCTTCAAAGTATTTTTGTTTGGTCTTTTTATCCAATTCTTGCCAGAATCACTACAATGCAGAAGGAGGCCATTCGGCCCATCGTGTCTGCAGTGACCCTCCGAAAGAGCATACTCCTCCGCCCTACCCCGTAAACTCTGTGCATTGATCATGGCCGAACCACCTAACTACATCTTTGGACTGTGGAAAGAAACCGGAGCACCCGGAGGAAACCCAGGCAGACATGGGGAGAATGAACAAACTCCACAACAGACAATCACCCAAGGCTGGAATCGAACCTGGGTCCCTGGTGCTGTGATAACAGTCGTGCTAATCACTGTGCCACCGTGCCACCCTATTGAGCCCTATTGATATTTTCATTGATATATGTTCTTCACCTCCATTCTGTTATCCATTAGGTCCAATATTTCACCTGTCTTCTATTTCCGTTGATTTCTCTTTTCATTAATTGGATGGCACTTTTTGATGATTCTAACAATAATGCTTTGGATATTTCCCATGTTAAATGGTTTCCTTAGTCTTCAAGCTGTTCGAAATGGTTTTGAACTTCCACTTCAGTTTTGGCTCTGTGTTGAGTAGCTCACAATCTATTCTGTTTAAAATCCCTGGGTGGGATTCTCCTTCTACCGACATCGAAATTGCGATTGAGCGGAGAATAGGTTCTGACACCAAAATCGCGGCGGGCGCTGATTTCACGCCAAATCGTGATTCTCCGTCACCTGGACAGTGGCGTCAATGCGATCTGGATCGCATGTGCACTGGACACAGTTTGCATGTCATTAGCAGGCCCGACCCGGTATTCTCCGTGGCTCCGTGATGCTCCGCCTCAGATGGGCCGGGTTCCCATCGGCGCGGTTCACTTGTGCTTTTAAAACTCTTGGAATCGGCATAATGGCTGCTGAGCAGAGAGAGGGGGTTTGGAAAGCGTCCAGCATCGCCATAGTTTGCTGGCTGTTGTGCTGCTGGCTGAGGGGCTTCTGCCAGGGCCGGGGGAAGTAGTGGGTGGTAGCCAGGAGGTGGGCTGTGGGGTCGGGGTGGACGGGCACAGAACACCATTTCCGCAGCTGGCAAGGCAGCCATGCAGCTGTACATGCCGCCAACAGCCCACTGTAAACTTAGGACCACGGGCCATACAGGTGTATCTCCAGGCCATCCCCGAGGTGCCCTCTGGCCCCAGCCACCCATCAGCTGTATGGGCGCACTCCAGCACAACCAGTGCCATCTTGTTGGATTGGGATGAGTATGTGGGGATTGTAATGTGTATATGCAGCTGCAGCTTGTCAGCCTCCCAAGCATCAATCACGGAACCCGCAAAACCAGCACCATATTTCATTGGAATTGATTGTGTTCCACATGGCACCCATGCTAGCCCCTTAACAGTAGCGCAATCAGTCCACGAGTGGTGCCAGTTTTTCTCTCGTGAAAGTCCACGAATACTGCATTGGCGTCAAAATTTAGAAACGGAGAATCCCGCCACCTATTTTTTTCAACTTCCTCAGCTATATTTTGATGGCGTGATCTAGAGGTACATGCTCGCTTCCACTGTCGGAGTCTGGGCGTGTCTTTACTAATTGAACTGTGTTTAGGCATCTGCTGTTTAATGTCACATAGTCAAATTGATTTCTGGTCATGTCACCGGGACTTGCCCAGGTGTATTTCCTTATTGGATGTTCCTTGAACCAAGCACTTAGTTTAACCAGACCATTTGCTGCACACCAATTGGTCCACATTTTGCCTCTTTCACTGGGATCACCGAGACCATGAGGCTGGTCCAATTATGTCGCCTTTCCTTATAGAACCTACATTTGCTTCTGCATTGATGTTTGGCGTTAACTAGGTCTTTATAGAAATGATCAATATCTCCTTCTTCACCATCGAATGTTGTTGCGTAGACTTGGATGTTGGTAAAATTGAGAGCTTGGGTTTTGATTTTAACTAGGATCACTGTGTCCGAGATAGTTTGCATTTTGAAACTTCTACATCTGGGAGGATTCCTTGTGCTTTTGATCTGTTGAGTAGATGAGTGTGACTGTATATGATGTAGAATTTGCAGCCTTTCCAGCCCGTTTCATCAAACCAAGGGCGTTGACTTTCACCCGCCTCGTTTCGTGTTTGCCGTTCATCAGTTTGCCAGGTTGTAACAGGATTCTCCCATTCCATGTTCTGATGCTGACTAGGTTGTACCAGCCAAGAAGGTGTACTTCCAAAGTCAGGTCAGCTGAACCTGGGGTTCCCAAATGGGCAGGGTCGCCATTTTATAAAAAATGATGCAGGGGCATGAGAGAGGGTGCAGAGAAGATTTCTATCTCAAAAATAGATGGGTATACATATCAGGAAAGTATTGACAGGTTGGCTCTCTGTTCTTTTGAAAGGAAAAGGTGGAGAGGTGACCTAAATTATGAAAGGTTTAATACTGGAGGTACAGAGAGATGGTTCCTCTCGATAGTCACCAAAAGATCAAATCAGTAATTCAGGTGGTAATCACAGAGAGCGGTTGAAGCAAATAGTATGGATGGATTTAAGGAGAAGCTAGACAAGTACTTAAGAGAGAATAGTTAGGTTTAGATGAGAAAAGATGAGTGGTTCAAGTAGAGCATTAACATGGACTTGTTATTAACATTGGCAGCATGGTCTTGTTGGGCGAAATGGCCTGTTTCTTTGCTGTCTATCCAATGTAATCCTGTGCAAAGGTACTTACTAACATTTTTTCAAGAATAATTGTCTCAAAGAGTAACTTACTTGAAGGCCACTTTCAAACCTTTATCTTTACGCTTTCTTTCTCTCTGTCCTTCCTCTGAATGTCAATGTTAATAATAACACAGAACTCACCTGTTGTGAACTGAGCATTAATCACATACGCATAGGCCCAGGGTAATGGTGGAGACATGGTCCAGAGGAGGCCCTTCAGGCAAGAGAGTCATCGGATAACACAATGATCATTGAGGTAATTATTATAAAGCAGCAATTCAATCAACGGTTCCCAATACCCTGGGGGCCTGGAGTCAAATCCCACTGTGGAGCTGGTGGAAATTAAACTTAATCAATAAAACTGGAATATAAAAAAACAGTCTCAGTAATGGTGACCAAGAAACTATCATTGTTGTAAAAACCCATCTGGTTCGCTAATGTCCTTTACGGAAGGAAATCTGCCATCCTTTATCTGGTCTGGCAAACATCTGACTCCAGGCCCACAGCAATACTTCCCTCTGAAATGGTCTTGCAAGCCATTTATTTAAAAGGCAACTATAGGGCTGGGCAACAAATGCTGGCCCAGCAGGCAACACCCACATCCCATGAAAGAATAAAGAAAATAATAGTTTTCTAAAAATAACCAACCAGTAGTGGAAAATACCACCCAAAAACATGGATGCAAAATAAAGATTTTGATTGGTGGAGTTCAGTCTTTGGGTGACAAAATAAAGAAGTCATCTCCATGGCATCATTTCAATGGGTTTTCAGGGATTAAGATGTATTACTCATATCTGTAGGGCTTCGTTACATAGATCAGTGGCAACAAGATCCTGGTAGATGTGCAGTCAGAAAATGTGAGATTCCCTCAGAATAGCAATACCATAGGGTTCTCTGCTACCTTCACAGATTGAAGAAAGTCAGTGTGCCAAATGGGTGGAGATTACAAGCTCAGAGAAGCTGATCTGTGAAGATCTATTTAAGGCAACATGTGGGAACCACCTCCATTCCAGAATTTTAACATGGTGGTGGAATTTAAAGGTGGTGGAAAAAGATCCGTTAGCATAAAAATTGAAGGCGACAAATACCTTGATGGCCACTGGCAATGCTGTCCTTGCACTATTGTGGAGGCCAGGTTGGAGGAGGTGACACAGTTCAGTGGCCACCTCCTTGATGAAACATGGGTGCCTTACACTCCACTCCCAGCCAAAGTGGAAGTTCCTAAAGAGCCTTGGTGGGTACTATCCGCTCACCGGAACTCCTCAGTGCAGCGACAGATCAGGGCGCAATTTGTAAATGGCGTCCCGATCTCTCGAGCCCCCCGACACAACCCCCAAACCCTTCCCCTGTAATTGCAAAGCACCTCATCTGGCTATCTCTTTAAAATAGCGTTGGCTGTGGGATGGGAGTCCTTTGTGCAGTTGAAGGTATGCTCAGAGCGATGAGGAAGGGGCGTTAACTGGACCTGTGTTGTTCAAAATGGCAGATTGTGAGGTAAAGCAATGTTCGAGACTTTTTCATATCACGGTCTGCCGACGCTGGATGCTTCTAGCAGACACGTGGCACACCCACGTTGGCACCCTGTCGGTCAGCGCAGGGCACATCAGAAGTGGCCTCAAGTGTTCCAGTGATTTTTATTTTGTAATTTGTTACTCCCATAGATCAGGGATCAGCGTCTCTACAGACCCATATGTCACAGCCATTATCTAAAATTTCATTCCACTGACTGGTTTGCAAAACAGAGTACTTTTTATAGGTAAAAATACCGAAACAAAATTTGCACGCGAGGAGCTGCAGCCAGTGTCCTACTTATGTCCAATGTTCCTGTGGTTGCTGTGATCATGTTTCAGATTCCTCAGGTTGTGCGATCCTGGATTCTCCCACTGGGCTGCTGCATATTGGTCTGGTGCCAACAACAATGAAATACAACCCAGATCGACCGTCATTGCTCAGATTGTTCCTCCAATCTTTACACTGGCATCTTTCAACCAGCACACGAGTTTATGAGGTAGCTGGCATATCATGCACCCAGAAGTTACTCGTCAGCTGAAATAGAATCACTATTGAGGCAATCTTAAATCTGATCATGAAAATTCATTGCTATTGAACAACTAAAAAGGTGACTATAAACTTTGTTCACCATTTAAAAAATATTTTCACGATTTCATTTTGGTTTAACGGTACGGTTAAATGTGTCTGCTCTCAAAAGCCGCACACAGGACTCATTTTGCTCCCAGAATATTCCAATTCTCTTCCTGCACTTAGTAGTGCACTAAGGCAGACTTTCATCTGTTTCCACAGCCAGTAATTCCTGAAACAGGTCACTAGTCTGACTCCCAGAATAAGTCTGGTGGAATCACTATTTGGTGTTTGCTGCAGGAAAACCTGAGTTTAACAGGCTTTAACAGGCTGCTTGATAAACTGCATGTAAAAGAGCATGTTCGGTCCAATTTCCAAGTAATTTATTCACAACTACCTATACATAACGTTTTACTACTTTGCTATGCCAGAACGAGTTAATTATCAATGGAAGCGTTTAGATTGTATTCAGGTAAGCAAATTTAGTTATGTCCATTGCAATTGCATTATCATTTTGCAGTATTGGCTTTGGAAAAATCGTAATCATTTTAACATCAGATTCAAACTCCAATTTTTATGTAGTATTTTCCTGTCAAAAGTTTAGTAAGACAGAAATTCTACCCACTGCTAACTTCCCGCCATCACAGCGATGGGCTCAATTAAACAAATGGCAGGCACCATCATCTGGAATGGTGTAATAGAGGTGTTTGTCAGAGAGATACCCATAGGTCAACAAAGAGATGGTACGTCAAAGAAAATGTTTAAATCGCACAATGCCTGGAATAGATCAGCATTTGCCTTTACAATTTTAGGCCGAAGCCAATAATGGAAAGAACATGCATTCTCAGATGTAGATCCCACGGGCCCTATCAGGGCACTTCTGAAAGAAAATCCAGGAAAATTCAGGAACGCCCCAGGAACATCCCAAAGTATAAGGGATCCAGATTTCAACACAATTTCTATTTCACCAATGCAATTACCCCAAATTTTGTGCCAAAATAGCTGTACAATTCCTGGCCTGTTGTCCTGAGCACTCCGAATGCTTTTTATTAACAAGGACCCTAATTTATTCGAGTCACCGGAAAGAAAAACAAGTGGGTGTTTACCCACTTGACTGAAGTTCGTTTGCCGAGGAGCAGAGGTACATCACATATGTTCCACTGAGGCCTGCCAGATATATTGTACTCATACACCAAAGCATTCAAACATTTGAGCTGCAGACTTTCCCGTGAGGCTGCATAGTAAATTCCATTGATAAAGACACACCCTCAGAGAGGATGTAGGATCACAGTCAAGAGTTCTTTCGCCAGCACATTGCTAATTTCCACATTTCATTTTGGATAGAGGTCAGCTGAAGTCTCATTCACGCCATTTTAATTTTTGTTGGATTTTGAAGGGTGCTGTTTTAAATCCATTTCGCACAGCCATTTTCACACTGATAAATTCATATTTTCCACATGTTCCCTCTCATACCAATGTCAATATGTGCTGATCTGGATACTGGATACAGTTCGATAATTACCCATCTTTTGTCTTTCCAAACCCTTGTGAAAATTAGCAAGCACTCTTTCACTGATGTGTAAGAGAATATGAATTTATATTTAACTTTCTACATAAGTTTCCCTATAGATCTCTGACTATAAGCTCGTGGTTTTTTTTCTCCCCCATTTCTCCTTTTTTCCTCTATTTTTGACCCTGGTCTTTGCTGGATATGGTTTTGTCTACATGATCTACTCTTATCCATTGTATCTAGAAAGGGTGTGCTGGTAGCTATTACACGTCGGGGGATTCACAGCTACATCAAAAGCTGTTCACCTGCAATGTGCACACATTTTGAAGCACAGGCTTTTGGACAGTGATCGGGGGCGGGATTCTCCGACCCCCCCCCGGTCGGAGAATTGCCAGGGGCGGCGTGAATCCCGCCCCCGCTGGCCGCCGGATTCTCCGGCACCGAAAGTTCGGCAGGGGCGGGAATCGCGCCGCGCCGATTGGCGGGCCCCTCCCGGTGATTCTCCGGCCCGCTCCCGCGCTAGCGCGAACTTACGCCGGCCCGGCACAGTCCCTTCGGGCCCGGCTGGCGTGGCGCCAAAGGCCTTTCCCGCCGGCCGGCGGCGCGCCAACCACTCCGGCGCGGGCCTAGCCCCTCAAGGTGACGGCTTGGCCCCTAAAGGTGCGGATTTCTCCGCACCTTTGGGGGCGGTCCGACGCCGGAGTGGTTCCTGCCACTCCATTCCGCCGGGACCCGCCACCCCGCCAGGTAGGGGAGAATCCCAGCCCAGTTTTGACAACCTCGCTTGCCAAAAGACATTGAGGCTAATTGTGGTGTCACGACAACTGACCAGCTCGCTTACGATGAGAGATCCTGGTCGGTTGTTCAGTTGTACCTTGGAAGCGCATGCCCCAAGTACACCATTGTGGTGTTTTGTACGCACTCTTTTACTACACACAGGAACATAGAACACAGAAGCAGGAGTAGTACCTTCTGTCCTTCAAACCTGCTCCATCATTCAATAATGGCAGATCTGATTGTGACCTCAACTCTACTTTCCTGCCTGCACCCCACCTCCCCCCGCCCAATAACCCCTGACTACAGAATGTACTCATGTTAATTTCCTATGCAAGGGGCACTTTATTACTATGATAAAAGGCGCAAATTTTTGAGAGCTACATTTCTATTTTAGCCAAGCTTTTGATCATATTCTCTGCACTCACATAACAAGTACAGAATCTGCACAGCGGATTGGTGAAATTAACTTTTTTAGTAAAGCTCCGTGTTTGGTAACTTGAGTTAATGTTTGGCGTGATCCGAGAGTGAGGTGCAACGAGACTCCAAAATAAAACCAGGAAGTGTTGGAAACAGCCGGCAAATCTGCCCGCTTCTCTGGAGGGAAGTAAACATTTTGTAGGGTGCTCTTTCCAGGGGCCGGTGCAGACTTGATGGGCCGAGTGGCCTCCTTCTGCACTGTAAATTCTATGATTCTATGATTTTAGTTCCGGCGCTAGTTTATGTTTAAAACATTCATGAGCTCGCCATGGATCCTGCCTACTTGCTGGGCATCTCCTGCATTTTCTGTTTCTTCATTAAAATGAAGAGCTATTTGTCATCACATAGTGAAATCATTGCTGTCAAAAATTAATCATGCTGCAAACATCTTGTATGCATGTCGTAACAAGTGTATCAACTTTGAGGCAACTCAGTTGCTGTTTTGAGTTTAACTTATCAGACATTTGTCTTGGATTTTCCCTGTAGCAAGTATTCATTTTTGGATGATTCTGGAGCCGAACAGCTTGAAAGAATGAGGTGGGGAGGTCAATTGGTGAAGGTCTGCCCCTAAACAGGCCCAATAATGTTTTCCTGCCTCCCTCCCTGAGCAGGAATGTCAGCTGTGCAGCCTTTGACCATTACCATCGAGTTAAGTGATGGCAGGGCTTGGGATTCCAGCTGCTTATCCTCACATAAAGCACTTTTGCAAAAGAAATGAAGGGAGAATGGAGAGGGGCCAGGTGGCAGGAGGCAGGAGCATCTGACAGGAGTGAGATAATCACCTCTCAGGTGATTGTGGCAAAATGTACGATCCCGGACTTTCTTAAGCACCCTTCCAAATTTCACTGGGATCAAGGATCCCCTCCCTCGTAAACATTTCCCAAGTCCAAATGTATCTATGTTTTAAAATAACCAATTTAGTCAGACTTTTATAAGTTAAGGAAATAATGAGTTTATTAGTCGTTTCATATGAAAAAAATTAAATAAAATCCAACACACAGATTGGAAATGAGGGGCAGGATTCTCTGTCCAGCGACGCCGGAATTGGGAATTACGATTGGGCAGAAAATTCGACGTCAGGTGAAAATCGAGGTTTGCGCTGTGCTTTGGTCCGTCGACAGCGGTGTGAATGCGTGGGCATGAATATTGTACAGTAAAGACTGTTGGCATATCATTAACGGGCCCGACCCGGTAATTTACAGGCCTTTCACGATGCTCCACCTTCGCTGGAATTAATGAACGATGGCGAAGTTTTCTTGTGGTATTTCAAATCGGAAACAGGCGCCGTGGCTGCTCAGGATGTGGGAGGGGGTAAAAACAGTGTCCAACATCACTACAGTAGTGCAGACTGTTCTGCCGCTGGTTGGTGGGGGTTTCTGCCAGGGCGAGGATGGAGTAGCGGGGGGTGCCGTAGGGTCAGGGTGGCTGGCACGGACTGCCATTGCCGCAGCCTGTAAGGCAGCCATGCAGTTGGCTGTTTCATTTTCAACGTCAGCAGAAAATCGAGGTTGACGCCGGGCGCCAAACAGAATGCCATGCTGACATATGACTTGATTCCAGCACTGAGAGTGAAAGAGGCTTTTTTTTAACCTGCAAATGCAGGGATGACTAGTGGATGTTCATCAGCTGTGACCTTCGTAATACACACTAGCACAGCAGATCTAAAACACCAGTCTTGTATCTATGGAGTGGGATTGCAGTTGTCTTTTAACCCCTTGTCCTGTGTATTCCTGGGAGGGAGAGGAAAAACAACCATGGACGGGATTCTCCGGTCTCATCTGTGGTGGGACCTGTTGCGAGCGAGATCGGAACATTATGGGCGGGATTCTCCACTCCCACGCCAAAGTGGCCGCGCCATCGTGAACGGCGTCGAGGTTCACGACGGCGCGGAAAGGCCCCGGTCCCGACCGATTCAGGCCCTGACAATGGGCCAGTATCGGGGCCGCGTCATCTACACGCGCCAGGCCTTGTTGCCCGCGTAAAACCGGCGCCGCATAGATGACGTGGCCGGCACCGCATAACGGACATCATCCGCGCATGCATGGTTGCCGTCCTCTCGACGTCCGCCCCGCAAGAAGATGGGTGACGGATCTTGCGGGACCGCGGAAGGAAGGAGGTCCTCCTTCAGAGAGGACGACCCGACGATCGGTGGGCACCGATTGCGGGCCACCCCACATTCCAGGTGAAGCCCGGTGCAGGATCCCCCCTCGCCCCTCCACAGGCCGCCCCCCCCCGGCGTTCACGCACAGCCCATGACTGCAGCGACCAGGTGTGGACGGCACCGGGGGGAACCCACCGTTTGCGCCTGGCCGCTCGGCCCATCCGGGCCTCAGAATAGCAGGGGTGCCGGAGAATCGCCATTTTCGGTGTCTCCGGCGATTCTCCGGCCTGCGACCCACGAAACTCGACCGGGCCGTTCCTGCCGCTTGGGAGAATCGCAGGAGGGAGTCGGACCGGCGTCCCCGGAAATTTTGGCGGCCCAGGTGATTCTCCCAACCGGCATGGGAGTGGAGAATCGCGCCCTGGGTGTGCCAGCCAAAACTCCAATAACTATCAGCAGGTTGGCACTTCTGGTTGTGGCAATGCGGTGAGTGGTTGAGTACAAGGCGGAGCCCGTTGAGGGATGCGCTTTTGGTCCTTGTCACCCAATTTACGGGTGGGATTTTGAGAAAAAATAAAAGAGAATTTTAACTTACCAGTCTCTCCTCCGATGTGGGATACCTGCAGGGGGTAAAGTCAGGCAGAAGACAAGTGGATGTTCCACACCGAATTCGGCAGTACCTCGTGGTGAGGAGAGAAAAAAACATGGTGGAGTCCTCTGGGTCGTCGACTCCTTCCCAGGAACCAACAGAGAAATTGATGGAATTCCTTGTGGGAGAGTTCCATAAACAAAGGCAGTTGATGGTGCAGGATCTTTCCAGAACAATCGAGGAAGCGGTAGCCCCCCCCCCCTGCTTCGGGTAACCTTGGAGAGGGTAGAGCAGCGGATGGAGGCACAAAGCATGAAGATCCACGAGATGGAAGAGGCGGTCATGGATCATAGCGGCTGGGGTGTCTCTTTGGAGGCTGAGGTTTTGTTGCTGGCGGCGACCCAATAGGTTTTAAGAGCCATGGTTGAAGACCAAGAGAACTGGTCCAGGTGCCAAAATCTGCAGATTTTCGGGCTACCTGAGGGTATCAAGGTCACGAATGCCACAGAATGTGTGGTGAAGATGTTCGGGAAGTTGGTGGGGAAGGGGGTCTTTGTTAACCCTCCTGAACAGGACAGGAATCAACTGATTAGTTTGTACCATGACGGTCATGGGCATCAGGGAATTGATCCCACTACAACCCACCTCAGGCAGCTCTGTTGGTGGCCGAGTTTGAAAGACGATGTAACGCACTACGTTGAGAATTGCCTTATCTGTGCCCAGAACAATCCGGACAGATACGCCAAAAAGGCTCAGCTTAGTCACACCCGACCCATTAATGGCCCCTGGACTAACATAGAGATCGATTATATTGGACCCCTTGCCGGAATGGTTATAAATATGTACTCGTGGTGATAGACACGTTTACAAAATGGGTGGAAGCATTCCCATCCAGAACGAACACAGCAAAGACCACAGCCAAGATTTTAACCCACCACATCTTTACAAGGTGGGGACTCCCCCATAGCATTGAATCCGACCAAGATTCCCATTTCACGGGACATGTCATGAAAAACGTCCTCACGATATTCGGCATTACCCAAAAGTTCCACATCGCATACCACCCCCAGTCGAGTGGTATCGTGGAGCGCATGAATCGGACCCTAAAATCCACCCTCAGAAAAATGGTCCAGCAAAACCACACCACTTGGGATTCAGTCCTCCCTTTTGCGCTGATGTTTTTGCGAAATACAGTTTCAACTTCTACAGGTTACACCCCACACACCCTCATGACCGGACGCCCCATGAAAGGCACAGAATTTTTATTAGGATTAGACTTGACCAGCCCCAAAGTGACGGCCCTCACACATGAGAAAGCAGTAGAACAATTAGTGGAGAATGTTAAAACGGCTCAGCTAGCAGCCGCAGTGTAAATTGGGCACCAGAAAGAAACAGAGCAAGGCCTGTTTCGATAAGACAGTGCATGCAACTGAGTTCAGTGTAGGACAGCAGGTCATGCTCTCCATATACAACCCCAGCACATTCCTGTCACCTAAATATTTGGGTCCGTACTCCATTGCGGACAAAGGAAGCCCTTCCGTCTACAAAATACAGTACCCCAATGGAAAGACTGCGTGGTTCCACATCAACCAGCTTAAGGCATATGGAACACAGTCTAACCACGCACACCACGTCATGCTCGACGCAGCAGACCACGCCCCGCCCACAGCCAACGTAACCCTACCCTCCCCAGCACGTCCAGCCCAGCTACAGACTCAACCCCGACTCCATTCCCGAACTCTAGACTCCACCCCGGAATGCCCACAGACTGCAGCAGCAGCGACAGTGACTGTGACACGGACAATAGCCACAGCACACCTCCCTACTATCCCCATACATCAGGCCCCACACCCAGCGAATCTGACCACGATTCGAATGATCCCTTCATGATCACTTTCCTAAACAAACCCCACCACCGACCACCGACCTACGATGACGACCCCGATTCCGTCCCCACAGAACTAGACACCACCTTTTGGCACCGCGATAATTCATTCAGACTCGTCCGGAATGACGAGATGGATCCCAAATCGCACCATGCAGCCCTATCCGCCCTGGTACACTCGAGAGTTTGGCATCCGGGAGAAGATGACGACTTTGAGTCTGACTCCCAAAACGAGAACCGCTTTGCGACCCTGTTCTCAACCGATAACTGAGGTGTCCAGATTATGTTTTAAAAAGGAACCGCTTGGGAAAAAACGGTGTCCTTTCTGATGGAACCTGCAGCATGTTTTATGTTGTTCATAGTTGTATTGTTAAATGTTGTTTGTAAGATCGGAAAAAAATGTTTCCACGGCCCCACGCCACCACCCTTCTGACGCCCACTGGCAGTCAGAGGAACTAGTTTGTCCACAGCGACTTGTTAATGTCGCAGACGCCAGTTCAGAGGAACTCGTCTGTCGACAGATACACAGACCCCCGTTCATAACTGCCGTTCTGGTTCGAACCAATACGGCAACCCCCCACTATGACTACATTTCTTGCCCGTTCTTGTCGGTTGCTCAGGCAGTGGAGAAACGGCATTGGGACCCGCCCTGCCTGAGGACCCCCCCCTCTGGTCAGCTACGCTCGGGTAGAGAACACATGGCATTGGTCGCCGTCCTACCCGGGGACTCCATCGAACTCTTACCCGTCGCGGCTAATACGCACCTCATTTCGGCAATTTTCATTCAAAAAGTTTTGTTTTGTTTCAGGTGACCCTTAGGTTGCCATCCCTATGTTATTTACATCCTCAAACATTTGGATGGTAAATCGCACAGCCTACGAGACGGCTCGCACTGGTTAATTATTTGTACGTGTGTCTTGTCCTGAAATTCGGTTTTAGAAAAAAAAATGAGGGAGTCACAATATTGACCAATTATAAAAGGAGTAATTGGCACTAAAGGACAGACATGCTGTCATACGAGATATTAAAACAAGGTAGTGACAGACACTATGCTTGATCCCACAGAACTCCAGAAGCTCCAGGAACAGAAGAGAAGAGAAGAGAAAGAAGAAGAACCATGAGGACATCCTCCGTGTTGCTCATCACCAGAATGAACATTTGGTTGCGCACGAACACGAACCCCCTGACCCCAACCACCCCCCCCCCCCCCAGCCGTTAATGATTCACTTCCCCATAGTACCCCGAGCCCAGTCACAAGCGACACCACGCCATCTTGGTGTGACAGGTTTAGAAACTGGTACTCCCTGTCCTACTTAATAGAATCCCTACTAATATTGGCGATACTCTGCTGCATCATGCAGACTATTCGCCTGAGAAAATGAAGAAGGAGAGCCTACCGCGCTCGCACCCCAGTATATTGGATCAGATCCCCTATTTTCAGTTATGACCAGACCCCCGACCCCCGCGATCTATAATAAAGAACATTTGTTTACGTTCCTTTTTGTGAAAACAAAGAAACGTTTTATGAGTGATTGTACAATCCTGATCTTGACTGCCTAGCCAGGAAAAATGTGAAGAATGCTGCTATGATTTTGTTTGTATTATTTAGGAAGTTAGTATGATTGGATGTTTGAGTGAGTGTAGTTTATTGAGGATAGTTAGAGGTACTGTTTTTCTTATTTCGTAATGCATGTCCCTGTTTTGACATAGCACCACTTAGAATTGTCAGTTAAAATTTTCTTGCATAGTTATGGTCAGTGTAGAGGCCATAGAAGAGTGCTCGCCAGGTCAGGGAATGAAGACAACGCAGTTATGTGATCCTTCACGCTTCGCGTTAGGATCACAAGGAGGGTGTGTAGCCACCTGGGTTGGCCAATTCGCGACGTAAAATGGAGAATAGCAAAGGCTGAAGGGAAATTCAGCCAACACAGGCAAAAACTAGCAGGTGCATGTTTACTGTGTATTAGACTCTGCAAAAGCCCAGACAGCATCGATACCAGCAACCATCGGCATAATAATGTAGCAGCCATCTACATACTAATGAGCGATCCCCAGGAACAATCAAAACATTTGAGGTAAACAAAGCCAAGCCAGACTCCTCGGCACGAGCAGGAGCCAACACAAAAGAGGTTAACGGACACCTAAAGACCGCCCATCGATCAGGGAACCGCTCCAGTATTGGTGAAATCGAACCAGGCGATTGGAACAAAGTCCAATCACTTGAAACCAGGTACGGGGTCCGCCCCGAAAGGCGGGGAGCCCCTGGGGACTATAAAGTAAAGCCAAAAGTTAGCAACACTAAGATGTTCACTGTATGTTTTAAAAAGGTTAAATTGAGTTCACAGAATAAACATTGTTTTGCTTTAAAAAAAATACTTTTCCATATCTGCTGTACCACACCTGCAGAGTGGGCCGTGCGCTCTCCATACCACAACCTATTAAAAGTTGTGGGTTAGGTGAACTCCATGATACACTCTGGGGTTCTCTAAACCCTGGCCCATAACAAATTGGGAGCTCGAGGGAGATAAAAGTTTATCGATTGGATTGGCTTAGTTAACTTAAAGATAGTGAGGGGTGAGCATATTGTGGTTGCTTTTCAGGTGTGGTATTTTAGTTTAAGTAGGGAGTGTGTTGTGGACAATGGTTCTTTCAGAGGCTCTGAAGTTTTTGGGTGTGAGACGGTCACACGCAGAATGTTACAGACAGAGACTAAAAGCAGACTGTTAGATTTGGCAAAAATATTGCAGTTAACATTACCTGACAAAATGCGAAAAGATGAGGTAATTATGGCGGTGGCTAAGCATTTAAAGTTGCCTGAGATGCAGTTTGACTCATTGGAAATGGCAAAAATTCAGTTACAAATTAAACAAGCAACTTGAATACGAAAGAAATAGAGAGGAAAAAGAAAGAGAAAGGGAGGATCAGATCAGTGGAAAAAATAAAGAGAAAGAGTTTGAACTTCAGAAAATGGCCATTAAACATGACAGTCAGTTAAAATTGGCAGGCGTAAAGGGAAACGTACAGTTGGATGATAGTGATGAGGATAGTGAGAAAGAATGTCAAAGTCGAAGGCTTGGTGGGAATCTATTTAAATATGTCCAAGCTTTGCCAAGGTTTGATGAGAAAGAGGCATCACTATTAGAAGAGGTATCTGAGTCATATGAGGAGGTGAAAAAACCCATCTGAGGTGCTTATGAACTACTGCCTGAAGCCTACAGACAAAGTATTAGAAATTTAAGGAAATAACCTGGTCAAACTTACATGGGGTTTGAAAGGATCAAACATAATAATTTTGATCGGTTGATGAGGGCTTTGAAAAAAGACCAAATGTATGAATCGCTGAGAGAAATTATACTTTTGGAGGAGTTTAAAAGTTCAATTCCTGATGTAGTGAGAACTCACGTGGAAGAGCAGAGGGTTAAAACTGCGAGATTAGCAGCAGAAATGGCAAATGATTAGGAATTAGTTCATAAATCAAAGTTTGGTTTCCGACATCAGTTTCAGCCGGTGAGGGATAGAAACTGGGGACATGAGAAATACTCAAGTGGTAAAGGTAAAGGTGATCTGAGGGGAGATAATAAAGAGAGTGTACCTCAGATTAAAAAAGAAACCCAGGAGGGTGGAAGAGACATGAAAAGTTTCAAATGTTTCACTGTAATAAACTAGGCCATGTAAAGTCACATTGTTGGTGGTTGAAGAAAAGCACTGGGAAGGCTGATGTGGTAAAACAGGATAAGACTGTTCGGTTTGTTAAAGTGGTAAAGGAAAGCCCAAGTGAAGCGAAGGAGGTGCAAAAGATCATACAGCCTGATCAAGAGGTGATTGATAAGAAGGTGCCAGATCTCTTTAAAGAATTTACTTGTGTGGGTAAAGTTTACTCATGTGTATCTGGAGGAGCAGGTAAAGAAGTCACAATTTTAAGAGATATGGGAGACAGTCAATCTTTAATGGTAAGAGATGAGGAGTTACGTAGTTTGGGAAGAATGTTGCCAGAAAAGGTGGTAATATGTGGAATTCAGGGTGAGAGGAGTAGTGTTCCATTATATAAGGTAAGGTTGGAAAGTGCAGTGAAGGTCACAACGTCACAGCTTAAGACATGAGGAGAAATCAAAGAATGAAGATGATGTTGAAGTGCAATTATCAGAAACGACTTTTGATCAGATGGTTGAAAAAGAACACGAACAGGTGGAGGATGAGGTGGATATTTTTAGTTAAGCAAAATTGGCGGAGTCACAACAGAAAGATGTAGAAATAAACCGGATGTATCAGAAAGCATACACAGAAGAGGAATCTGCGTGTATACCAGAGTGTTATTATCGTAAAAGTGATGTCTTGATGAGAAAATGGAGACGTTTACATATGCAGGCGGATGAAAAGCGGGCAGACGTTCATCAAGCAGTACTGCCGGTAGGGTATAGAAAGGAGATGATGCTGCGTGTTGCACATGAGGTACCAGTGGGAGGTCATTTGGCATAAGGAAAACTCAAGCTAAAATCCAGAAACATTTTTATTGGCCTGGGCTACATAAAGATGCAGTTAAATTTTGTTGATCATGTCACACATGTCAAGTGACAGGGAAACCACAAGCAGTGATAAAACCAGCACCCTTAATATCCATTCCAGCATTTGAGGAACCTTTTACAAGGGTCCTAATTGATTGCATAGGACCGCTTCCTAAAACAAAAAGTGGGAATCAATATCTTTTGACTATAATGGATGTGTCTACTAGGTTTCCAGAGGCCATTCCAGTACGTAATATTACAGCTAAAATGATTGTGAAGGAATTACTTAAATTCTTTACTAGATATGGACTACCACAGAAATACAATCGGATCAAGGATCAAATTTTACCTCAAGGTTATTCAAAGACGTTATGGAGAGCTTAGGAATAAAACAATGTAAATCAACTGCGTACCATCTAGAATCGCAAGGAGCGTTAGAAAGCTGGCATCAGACATTAAAGACAATGTTGAGGGCTTATTGTCACGATTATCCAGAGGATTGGGATAAAGGAATTCCATTTGTACTGTTTGAAATTAGGGATGCACCTAATGAGTCAACTAAATTTAGTCCTTTTGAACTAACTTTTGGTCATGAGGTAAGAGGACCACTTAAATTGATTAAGGAAAAATTAGTGAGTGAGAAATCGGAAATTACATTATTGGATTACTTGTCAAATTTTAGGGAATGATTAAATAGAGCAGGTGAATTGGCTAGACAACATTTAAAAGTTGCACAAAATGTGCTGAAACGAGTTCCGGACAAGAAATCCAAAGTTTTTAGTTTTGCGAGTGGAGATAAAGTTTTAGTGTTGTTACCAGTGGTAGGTGAACCTTTAAAAGCTATGTTTTGTGGACCTTATCAGATTGAAAGGAAATTAAGTGAGGTGAATTGTGTGGTAAAAACACCAGATAGAAGGAAGACTCACCGAGTGTGTCATGTGAATATGCTTAAAAGGTATTTTGAAAGGGAAGGAGAGAAAAAGGAGGAGATTTTAATGATTCTAACTCAAAGTGATGAACCAAATCCAGATGACTGTGAATTTGACATATCTCAAATTAAATTGGAAAATGAGGATGTTCTTAAAAATTGGGATAAATTGTTGCGTTACCTTCCAGAGGAAAAACGGACTGACCTGAAAGAGTTATTGATATCACGTGGGCAAGTTTGGAGAGAGAAATTGGGAAGTACTAAAATGGCTATACATGATGTAGATGTGGGAAAAGCTGTTCCAATCAAACAACATCCATACAGACTTACCCTTTAAAATTGGCACAGGTTAACCAAGAGATTGACAGTATGCTTAAACATGGCATAATTGAACTGGGTTGCAGCCAATGGAGCTCACCCATTGTGATGGTGCCTAAACCAGACGGTACCCAACAGTTGTGCGTGGACTATAGAAAGTTTAATGCAGTTACAAGACTGGACTTTTATCCTATCCCATGTTTTGGAGGATTGCATTGAGAAAGTGGGACAATCAGCTTTTATTTCCAAATTGGATTTACTTAAAGTTTACTGGCAGGTACCTTTATCCGAAAGGGCGAAGGAGATTTCAGCTTTTGGGACTCCAGAAGGTATACACCAATTCAAAGTTATGCCATTTGGCATGAAAAACGCCCTAGCCACATTTCAATGGTTAACTAACAAAGTTGTTTCAGGATTACCCAATTGTGCGGTATACATCGACGATCTGGTAATTTTCAGCCAGAAATGGAAAGAACATTTAAAACATCTGATGGAGTTATTCGATCGACTTCAGGAGGAGGGTTTGGTGATAAACCTAGCCAAAAGTGAATTTGGAAATGCCCGAGTCACTTTCCGTGAGGAGTTTCTGATACCCTCGAGATGAAGGGAAAGAATGCGATTTCTTGGCATGAGTGAATTTGATCGAACATTGGTGTAAAATCTTTGTAGTGTGGCTGCTCCACTGATGGACTTGTTGAAGAAACATCGAAAATTTCAGTGGACAGCTGACTTTCTACAGGCATTTGACTGCCTAAAAGCTGTGTGTAACCAATGCTCATGTGTTGGAGAATTACAAGGGACTCTGTGATCAGATTGAACTAACGTATCTGACTTTAAAGAGAAATGCCGAGGCGTAGAGAAATGGAAGGGTCATAAGAACATAAGAACTAGGAGCAAGGACCTTCTTGTTCAAGGAGACTGTCAATCGAGAAGGATTTCAGTTGGAGGAAGAAGAACGAAAAAAGAATGGACTATATTATTATACCTGTTTGCGTGTGTTGTTTTTTTGAAACAAAAAAGTATATTTACTGTGTGCATTTCTTAAAGGATAGTGAAAAGATGAAAAATGAAACTATCATGAAGTTGATGGTTTATTTTTTTTCTTGGGGGGGAGTTGTCATGTGAGAGTACCTTTAAGAAATGGGTGTTTAAAAAATGTACCTTTAAGAATTGGATGTTTATCAGTGTTGTCAGAGTGGGGGTGGAGCTAGGCTGTCTGTCAGCTTTTTACTTTCGTTTTAGGCTGTTTGCTGCAGAGTGTGTTTTAGTTTCATTTTTGGAGCTGGATAGCTGCAATCACAGCCAGAAGAGGTATTAGTCTCTCTCTCTGTAATCTAAAAACTGTAAATCGATCCTTTGGTGATCTAAAACTAATAACTGCTCTCAGTAGTGACTTTAACCTGATGTGCTTCTGTTTAAACATTTTGTTTAATGCTTATGGGTGTTAAAAGGACAGCTTAAGGATTACGTAGTGTTGTATTCTTTGGGGATTGTATTTGAATTAATAGTTGCTAAGATGTTCACTGTGTGTTTTAAAAAGTTTAACTTGAGTTCATAGAATAAACATTGTTTTGCTTTAAAAAAAAATGTTTCCATTTCTGCTGTACCACACCTGTAGAGTGGGCCGTGTGCTCCCCATACCACAATCTATTAAAAGTTGTGGGTCAGGTGAACTCCTTGATACACTTTGGGGTTCTCTAAACCCTGGCCCATAACATACGGCCAGCCAGCTTTGCCATTTGTGAGGGACAAGAACAAATACCAATATAGCACAGGGATCAGGCCCTTCGGCCCTCCAAGCCTGTACCGGTCAGGATACCACCTTTGGCCTAAACCCTCAGCACTTCAAGAACATTTTATGAGTACGGGGATAAAGCCAGTCAATTATTGGTTCACCAGATAGCCCAGGTTAAAGACGAGGAGTGAGAGCTGTTTACTGCCCCGGATAAGAGCTTTTGAGGTTTTTCATCGAGCGCTATACAAGCCTGAACCGCTGGAGGATGGCTCGGAGCTGGAGCAATCTTTGGACGGATTCGACTTCCTGGTGGTGGAAAGGATGAAGAGGTAGGGCCTGTAGGCACCATTGTGGTTGGAGGAAATTTTGGATTGTATCGGTTCCATGCAACCGGGAAAAGCATAGGGGGCGGATGGTTTTCTGGCGGAACTTCACTAACAGTTCATGGCATTGTTGGCGCCGCACTTACTGGGACTGTTCAATGACTCTTTGCTAAGGGGGGGGTGCTGCCTGCCACACTGACGCAGGCCACGATTTCTCGCATCCCGAAAAAGATCAAAGATTCCCTGGAGCGTGGGTCTTACAGGCCTATTTTACTATTAAATACTGATGCAAAAATACTAGCTAAAGTTCTGGCGAAATGTTTGGTAGGGTGCCTACCAGACGTGATCTCTGAGGACCAGACACGGTTTGTCAGGAGCCGACAGTTGTCATCCAACATCAGAAGGCTTTTGAATGTGATCATGCCACCCTCTGTGGAGCAGGTGCCGGTGGTAATCATCTCTATCGATAGGGAGAAGGCCCTTGACCGGGCGGAGGGGAGCTACCTCTTCAATGTCTTGAGTGATTTGGCTTTGGTCAAATATTTATTTCCTGGGTGTAACTGCTATATAATGCCCCATGGCTAGTGTCCAGACCAATGCTGTGAGCTCATGATATTTCCGGCTCTACAGGGGTATGGGACAGGTTTGTCTGCTGTCCCCACTATTGTTCACTCGAGCGATTGAACCATTGGCCATTGCGCTTAGATCATCAAGGGAATGGAGAAGCATTGGGGGGGGGGGTGGGGGTGGGATGAGGAACTTGGGGTGTCCCTTTATGTGGACCATTTGTTGTTGTATGTCTCTGATCCTCTCACAGGATGGGAGAAATTATGGAACAATTGAACAAATTCTGATCCTTCTCACCGTACAGATTGAATATGAGCAAGAGTGAAATTTTCTCGGTACATTCCCTGGGGAAGAGGGCTGATCTGGGGAGGCTGCCTTTTAAACAAGCCAAGATGAAGTTTAGGTATTTAGAATTCAGGTGGCGTATGTTTGGGTACTGTTACATAAGCTAAAATTGGCCAGTCCGATGGAGAAGGTGAAGGGGATCTGAAGAGATGGGATGCCCTCCCGCTATCCTTGGCTGGTAGAGTACATACAGTCAAAATTAACATTTTGCCGAGGTTTCTGTTTGTGTTCCAGTGTCTTCCGATCTTCTTCCCCAAATCTTTTTTCACTGGGTTTGATAGATTAATCTCTGCCTTTCTCTGGGCAGGAAAGACTCCCAGGATTAGGAGAGTCTTCCTGGAGAGAGGGCAACAATTGGGTGGGTTGGCGCTATAGGATTCTAGCACGGGATGAGATGGGGCAAGGGATGATCTCCGATATATATGGATGTTTGCTGGAGACAGGGAAATCATTGCTAGAAGAGTTGAAGGGGAGTAGGAGGATGAGCTGGGCCCAGGGCTAGAGGGAGGGGTGTGGAGTGAGATCTTGCATTGGGTGAACTTTACCTCCTCTTTTGCTAGGCTGAGCCTGATACAGATTAAATTAGTACATAGAGTGCACTTAACTACGACGCGTATGAGTGGGTTCTTCTCTGGGGTGGAGGACAGCTGTAAGCGGTGTTCAAGGGAGCCGGCGAATCACCCACACATGTTCTGGTTCTGCACCAAGCTAGTTGGGTTCTGGCTCTTGGCGATTGTTGGATCTGTGCCCACTATTATCGATCTTTGGGGTGTCAGACTCCCTGGACCTCCTTGAGTGGAGGGAAGGCTGACGTCTTGGTCTTTTCCTCCTTGATGGCGTGGAGGCGAGTCCTGCTTAGATGAGGTCGGCGGTACCGCCCAGGGCCTTGGCATGGTTGGGGGATTTGGCAGAATTCCTGTGATTGGAAAAGATTAAATATACCCTGAGAGGGCTGGAAGAAAGATTCTACCCAGTTACATGCCGTTCATCACTTTCTTTAAGGACCTGTTTGTGGCTAGCAGTTAGGGGGACAGGTTAGGATGGGAGGGGGTGAGGGAGGGAGGATAGTCGGGCTGAGGGGGGAGAGGGGATTATAGGTCATTACTGTTACTCCGTTAAGATAAAAATGACAAACTGTTTGTATTATATAGTTATATAGTTATGCCTTTGTATGTAAGAATTTGATAATGTTTGGGATAAAATATATTTCAAACTAAATTTTCAGCAGCACCGGAAAACCCCGACTGCGAACAATGGCAGAAGGTTTCGGGTGATGTCTTTTGCCCAGAAACGGCTTCCTTTCAACTCACATTACACCTACACTCTGGGATATAACTCACAGGAGGTGGTTTCTGCTGAGATGGTTTCTGCTGAGATGGTAATCAGCTTCCATTATCTCTGCATCGACAAGAGGCTACAGTATAGTTTTTGCATTGCATCGCTTCCTTTGAAGTTTCTGTCTGAAAAAGGGTGTGACATTCCGTACTCTCCAGGCTAGTTAGTCAAGTGTAATCCACACTAGAATATT
Source organism: Scyliorhinus torazame (assembly GCF_047496885.1). NCBI lineage: Eukaryota > Metazoa > Chordata > Chondrichthyes > Carcharhiniformes > Scyliorhinidae > Scyliorhinus > Scyliorhinus torazame. The sequence goes on along the minus strand of NC_092724.1, from coordinate 115,560,199 downwards.
CCCCCAAATGATTACTTTATAATCTCAGCCAGTTTCTGTCTTATGTAAATGTACAATATGCCCACAAGTAATTTGAGGCGATGATTCGTTGTCATGAAACTATCGTGCACTTCACTCTTTATTCAACAACTGTATATTGATTGATAGTTTAGGACCTTACCATGAACTTTTTGCCCTTCCTTGCCTAATACACTGCAGTTTATGGACACTATAGTAAAAAATACTGAGTAGAATCTTAACTCATAACATCTATTCTAAAAAAAGACAGGGTCCGACTAAGGGAAAATGTGAGGCAATTTAATACATAATGCCAAAGATGTGTATAGATGGTGTTACGGGGATAGGGTGGGGGAGTGGGCCTTGGTAGGGTGCTCTTGCAGAGGGTCAATGCAGACTCGATGGGCCATGTGGCCTCCTTCTGCACTTTAGGAATTCTATAGTTCGATGGTTTATAATTTACTGCACTGGTATAGAGAAACTCTTTTAGATGTGTGGCATGCCACAGTATAGTTTTCAGAAAGCCTGCCAGTTTGTAGCTTATTATGTCCTCCACAAGACTTCCTTTTGCTTCTTGTGATCTTTACAGGGGCCAGGTTTGGCCACATTTTTGAAATTAGGCAGCTGAAGTGCACTGGCTGCAGAAGCACAAAAAAAAAGAGAAAATTTGAAACAAAGACATATTATTTAATTGTACCACCCTTAAATCTCCAGATACTCCCTTGCAGCTGCTTTTTGAGAATTTCCTCCACCCTTTTCTATGGCTAATCTCCAAATTGGTTTTGATAGACTGACACCCTAAATAGGTCATTATTGGGTAGAGATATTTAAATACAGGCCCGACATCGAAACAGGATAAAGGTGGACCGAACACAATCCCCTTGAATTAAGTTTAAACACATGCTTTGTTTTTTTTCGACATCCTGGGATTTTGCCAGACAGCTCGAGCTCTCGATGCAAATACAATAGATTCTTCCCTGCTGCAAGAGAGGGATTGGACTGAGTACAGATAGAAGAGATGACAGACTCATTCAGCATGGAAAGTATCCAAAGGAAAGTATATTATGTCTTCAGGAAAGATTCAACAGGATGCATCTGAGGAACAAACAGTTTTATTAGCGTAGGCCAAGTTTGGAACCAGGGTTACAAAAGCCTAATTAAATTCAATCTTTGCAATCTGGTAAAGACTCCCAAATGATGCTTGTCAAAGAGAACATTTCCAAAATTGGACAGATACCTACTGAATCGAAAAAGAAATCCAATTTTGTATTGTCCAGAATTCTAAAAAAGGGAATCATGCCAAAACTCTTCTGCGTATCAATAATTGATTGGAGAATGTATCAAAGATACAGGTACAAATATTGAAGGACTTGGCACTTCCCGAATGTGGCTAGTGACTCTCCATCAGGCAGCACTTGAACACTATAGTTACCTGGAGGATGCTCTTCCGAGGAATCGATTTAGTTTCCCTAATGCTGCTGACTCTCTCTAATGAAATGTTAGTATGTGCATGGATTGCTGAAGAAGGCTGCAGTGGGTGACTTCTTATGCCTTAAAGAAATAAAAAGATTTTTTTGAACACAACTAGAAAGAATTTAACATTCAGACAAGTGTCTGTCAAGAACTCAGCAAATTTCAAGCTGTACACACTTTCACTGAGTTAGTTGAAGAACCCTGTGTATGACTGGCTTAACCATTTTCATTTTTCGTTGCACAACCAAAAATAGTTTATCTGCCTAAAGGGCTAAAAAATTCTGTCTACACAGCATCCGCTGTGTCTCAGAGTACCCAATTATATATTTTTCCAATTAAGGGGCAATTTTGCATGGCCAATCCACCTAACCTGCACATCTTTGGTTGTGGGGGTGAAACTCCTCACAGACAGTGACCCAAGGGCTGGGATTCGAACCCGGGTCCTCAGCGCCGCAGTCCCAGTAACCACTGCACCTCATGCCACCCTCGCTATGACTCAGTTGATAGCACTGAGTCCTAAGTTTCTGGGTCCAGTTTCTAGTCCAGGGCTGAGGCACAAAAATCAAGGATGACCCTTCAGTGCAGTGCTGATGGAAGGCTGTTCTGTCAGAGTGCAGATGAGAAAGGAAACCAAGGTCACATGGCCTGCTCGGGTGAATATAAAATGGCACCATCTTGAAGAACAGAGGTGTTATTTCCAGAGTCCCGAGTAATACGTGCCAATCTACATCACAAAAAAGGGGCGGGATTCTCTGTCGGCCGACACCAGAATCGCAAAACGCGATTGGGTGGAGAATCGATTTTGACGCCGAAATTGTGGCAGGCGCCGGGTTCACGCCAAATTGCAATTCTCCTGTGCCTTGACAGAGGCGTCAATGTGTTCCACTCCGCTTACAGTAAACGCCGTTGGCATATCATTAGCGGGCATGATCCGGTATTCTCCAGGGCCTTCGCACTCCTCCGCCTCCACTGGAGTGAATTCCCGAAGGCAAGGTTCACTTGTGCTTTCATAAATTGTGCGATATGTGCCATGGCTGATGAGGGGGTGAGAAGGCATCCGGAAAGTGTCCAACATTGCCATACTGTGCTGACAGTTGTGCTGCTGACCTGGGTGCTTTGCCAGGGAGTAGTGGAGGGTGGCTCGGAGGTGGGCTGTAGAGGAGGGGTGGATGGGCATGGAACACCATGCGGCTGCACATGCCGCTGATTACCCACTGTGAACTTAGCACTACAGGTCATATGGGTGCCCCCCGCCAGCCCCCTAGGTACCCTCTGGCCCCAGTCAACCCATCAACGGGATTGGCGCGCTCTAACGTAACCAGTGCCATTTTGTTGGCTGGGTGAGTGTGTGTGTGTGGGAGTGAAGTGCTAATATGCGGCTGCAGCTTGTTAGCCTCCCGAGTGTCTACAAACTTTCCTCCAGCCCAAAATTATCCATTGAGCATTCCTCTCCATTATACAGCCAATTTTGCATCCATGTTGCTACTGTCCCCTTTATTCCATGAGGCATAGCTTTTATCACAAGTCTGTTTTGTGGCACTGTATCGAATGTCTTCTGGAAGTCTATGTACACCACATCAACAGCATTAACTTCATTCACCCTTCCTCCTAATAAAACTCCAGCAAGTTAGTTAAACATGATTTCCCCTTGAGAAATCCATGTTGGGTCTTCATAATCAACCTACATTTTTCCATGTGACTGCTAATTCTATCCCAAATAATTGTTTCTAGAAGCGTGCTCACTACCGCTGTTAAACGGACTGGCCTGTAATTGCTAGGACTATCCTTACAACCTTTTTTGAACAAGGACGTACCATTTGCAATTCACCAGTACTCTGGAACCTCCCCTGAGTGTACAGGAGACTGTAAGATTATGGCTAGTGCCCCTGTAATTTCCACTCCCACTTCCTTCACTGCTGCTGGAGGATTTGCACATCCGATTTTCAGGGCTTGCCTGACTGCCTTGACACATTGAAAACATTTCTAACTGGCCCTTAGAGGGCCTTAACGTTCGCGTCTTCTCCTTCCTCCTACAGCCTCAGCAGTAGTCACCTCTATACTTGGCATTGCTGAGGCTACACAGCCATTGGCCCTCTGATTGGAACGGCAATTCGGGCACAGGCCTCCATTCTTAATTTGCTGCCACCAGTAAAACCCCCTCCGCAGCCTCGTTGTCCGCCCGGGTGGGCTCAGGAAAAGTATTTGGCTCTGGTGGGAGAATCCTTGGCATGCCGGTAAAAAAAATTTGACCTGCAGATACTGCCTAACCTGCTGAATACCTCTAGCACTTTGTTTTTATTTTATACCATAACAAAAATTTATTGCTTTGTGGAAAAAATCGCATGACGTACATCTGCTGTTTCCACGAGAAGTTAACAGGATAAAGGAAAAAGGATGTTTTATTTCCCATCTCTAATTCAACTGAGTGGCTTGCTCGGTCATTTCAGAGTCAGCCACATTGCTGTGGATCTGGAGTCAAATACAGGCCAGACAAGGTAAGGGTGGCAAACATCCTTCTTTAAAGTGACAATGGTGAACCAGATGGGTTTTTACTACAATGGTCTCATGGTTATCATTGGATATTTAATTCCGGATTTTTATTGAATATGAATTTGATCATCGACCGCGGTGGGATTCGAAAACCAGTCCCCAGAGCATTATCCTGGGTTTCTGGATTACTGGTCCAGTATCAGTACCACTTTACCACCACTTCTCGCAATAGCATCAAAAATTCTGTGCTGGCTAGCTCCATAACTTTTAATTGTTCTAAATTATTTTCCGTCTGCACACTCCATTCTTGTATTAATGCCTGTCAACTTCTGTTCAGAATGACAAGTACAAGGTGCAGATGAGCTGCTATCGATGGGCTGCAAAATCAACAAATTAAAAAATCTTGGGCACGATTCTCCGAAATGGAGGCAGAGTGTTTGCGCCGCCGTGAACACCGTTGCATTTCACTACGGCGCGAAACGGGCGCGGGCAGTAGCGATTCTGGCCCCCACAGGGGGCCAGCACGGCACTGGAGCGGTTCACGCCGCTCCAACCTCCCTTCCCGGCACCAAATGGACGTCGCGCCAACCCGCACATGCGCAGTTGGACCGCACCAGCCTCCGAATGCGCGGGGGACTTCCTCAGCGCGCCGGCCCCGACGCAACATGGCGTGGGGGTTCAGGGGTCAGCTGTGTAATAAAATAGGGCCGGGGCTGGAGAGGCCGGCCCGTCGATCGGTGGCCCCGATTGCGGGCCAGACCCCATCGTAGACCCCCCCCCCCCGGTGAAGGAGCGCTTTTCCCCGCCCCACAAGCCGCCTCCCGACCCTACGCACAGATTTCCCGCCGGCTGCGAGCAGGGATCGGCGCCGGCGGGACTCTGCCGTTTCCACGCGGCGGCTCGGCTCATCAAGGCCGGTAATCAACTGGTGCCGCGCCAAACATGCCAATGCAAATGGCGCCGATTCTCCGCTCCTCGGAGAATCGCCTGCTGGCGTCGGACTGGCGCCACAGGAAAAAATAGCGCCACCGGCGATTCTCCCATACGGAGCGGCATGGGAGAATCGCGCCCCAATTGTTTTCTCTTGGCTTAACAACTAAAAATATATTTACCATGTAGCTGAAAATGAGCTTTTTGTAAATTTCCGATGAAACTCTAGCATGGTGGCACATTGACTGCTGCCTCACTGCGCCAGGGACCCGGGTTCGATTCCAGCCTTGGGAGACAGTTCGTGTGCAGTTTTCACGTTCTCCCCGTGTCTGCATGGGTCTTCTCGGGATGGTCCAGTTTCCTCTCACGGTCAAAAGATGTGTGGGTTAGGTGGAATGGCCATGCCAAATTGCCCCTTAGTGTCCAGGGATGTGCAGGTCAGTTTACAGGGTTAGGGGGATAGAGTGGGGTGGGCGGGGAGTGGACCTGGGTGGAGAGCTCTTTTGGAGAGTCAACGAAACTAAATGGGCCGAATGACCTACTTCTGCACTGTAGGGATTCTATGATTCCTCAGTGCTGTGTTATTGACATCCCTGTTGGAGCTTTTTATTTTGGGTGATCTTGACTGAAAGAATGGGATTATTAAGATTTCACAGTGAAACAAATTGCTACTTTTCCTTGCAGAGGGGACAATGGGAGATGTGTGACTGAAGCAATTCTTCTGCAAATTTCAACCTTGCATCTAGTAAGCAATTTAATGAGCAGACATTTCAGAAATCAGTGCCAATTGCAGTTTGTTCAAGCCACCCTGACCTAATCTATGATCTCCATGAGGTTGAGAGTATAAATGGGATTTCAGTGTGTGCTTAAAGTTTCCCAACTCTGATTGGACATAGCCAATTCCAATATTTTTATAACTAATAAACAAAACATTAAAAGGACATTTTATTAAAAACTTTATTTAGTAGCCCTTTGATTTTTCTCATTTTTGATTTTTGATTTGCCACATCCAATTGGCTTTAGGTGAAAATTCTGGGGCTGGATTCTTCGCAGTCTCGTGCCAAAATCGCGTTGGCGCATGGGCGGAGAATCCACTTTTCCAACATGATCGGGCCTGGCGCCCGCGCACGATTTACGCGGCCCGGCTGGGGGGGCCATTGCCAGAGGCCCCCCCAGTGATGTTCCCATCGCGACCGGCCCAATTCCCGACACCGTGGTTCTAACCACGTCTGGCCGGTCGGAACGCTCGTGCCCGCTGCCGCCCTGGTGGGGGTGGGGGGATCAAGTACCGGGGAGGGTGGGGGAGGGGGCCTTATGGGTGGCCGGGGCGGCGATCGGCCGTGTGAGATGTAGCGGCGTGGGGCTGATCATTGGGATCTTCTTTCCTTGTCCAGGTCCGCCGGCTGAGTCTGCCATAGCGTTCGGTGCGGCCACTTGAGATCGCCACCGTGTGCATGCACGGACTCGCAACTGGAAGTGCGGGGGCCCGTATCCACAGCTGAAGCTGCGAGAAGCTCCCAGGGTCCCAGCCAGCCCCCTGCAGGTAAGTCAATAGCTGCTAATATTTTTAAGGAATCTCCAGAGTAAAACTCCAGCGTTTTCACACTGGCATGGGGCCATAGCCCCATTTGTGGAGAATCCAGCCCCTGAACCTTATCAGAACTGGAAGTGGCATCTCATGAACCTCTGGAGATCTTCATTAACAGCAAATTCTGCGTATGCTGGGACCCTGCTATATGTTCAGTAGGTCTCACAAAGGGCTTCTAAGTCTTGTCTGGTTGAACATTAGTGTTTATTGATAAAACATATTTACGTACATATATACAGGGCATATCCCAAGCTATGAGCTTATTTTTACACAGGTCTCTGTCCATGAAACTCTAGTTTCATATCATGTGTCTCAGCACTGTCATGATATTCAAACATACATCATAACACATACATAATGATAGACAGAGCAACAGACCAATTAGCACACATAACACGACAGCCAATCACAGACAAGAGCAGACAGAGTATAAAACAAGAAACACGACACTTCCTGGGCAGTCCATCTGGAGACGGCACAGGGCCAGGACCTCAAAGCAAGACACTCACACAGTCACAATGGGCTGAGTACCAAGTTTGATGTATAAATAGTTTAATGGAATAAAACTGCGTTGTCCCAATCGCAACCGTGTTGGTTCGTCTGTACCTCAGAGAACCCAACACTTCAAGCACATCACACTGTAATCTTTCCCCATCCCATATTAATCTTTGCTATGCCAGATATTCTTATACTCGAGTTGTGTCCTCTGATTATTGGAAGAAATTTTAGGGAGCAAGACTGATTTGCTTTCGGCACTCTTGTGATTCTCATGCCAACACAATTCCTATTTTATTTGGTCATGGCTACATTTTACAATTGCTAAAATCAGTGGAAAGGATGTTGGGCTGGATTTTTTGTTTCTGAGGTTAAGTACCGGCGCCAGCGGAGAATCTGTGGTGTTCTATGATTGGAAAATCGGTGCGAAACCCTCACCGATTCAGGGACCAGTGAGGGGCTAGCACCGGCGCCACGTGGAACATGCATGGATCTTGCGGAAAATGGCTGGAGAATCGCCAGGTTCCGGGCTGCACATGCATTAGGCTAACAAGCTGCAGCCACGCAAGCCTACACCCGCACCGGTCGCGCCAGGAAATGTGGCACCGGCTGTGCTGGGCCACGCACCCGCCCACACCGACCCCACAGCCCACCTTCTGGCCACCCCCCACCACACCCCCGAGTGCTAACAGAGACCCTACGCAAGCGGCACGGATCTCGGCCGAGTATGGCGGCACTGGACACTGTCCGCAGCCGGCTAGCCAGGCTCTCGACCACTGGGACCGCACGTGGCCCGCACCATCGGGAATTCGGCCCATCGGATGCTGAGCATTGCTGCCATCGCCGTTGAGACTGTGCGCGGCATGCGTCCCGATGACGATAATTTGGAGGGGGCAGAGAATCACCAACCGGCGTCAAACCGGCCCTTATCCGATTTCGGCGTCGGGAGCAATTTTCCGCCCGATTGCCGTTCTCGATTTCGGCGTCGGGATACGGAGAATCCCACCCTTATATTTCTTTGTTGCTGCAATGATAAAAGGTGTGAAGGTGCCACACCCTGGATTCTTGTAAAACATGATGAGAGGTTTATTAAGGGGTGTTACTCATACAATAAAGGTGGTGATCTTCCCAAAGCTCATGCAAACATTCAGCTGATGTCACTTACATATCTGCTTTCCCAGATGCATAAGTATAGTGGGTAGCACTGTTGTTTCACAGCTCCAGGGACCAGGGTTTGATTCCCGGCTTGGGTCACTGTCTGTGCGGAGTCTGCACGTTCTCCCCGTGTCTGCGTGGATTTCCTCTGGGCGCTCCGGTTTCCTCCCACGTGTCCCGAAAGGCGTGCTGTTAGATGAATCAGACATTCTGAATTCTCCCTCTGTGTACCCGAACAGGCGCCTCAGTGTGGCACCTAGGGGATTTTCACAGTAACCTCATTGCAGTGTTAATTTAAGCTTACTTGTGACACTAATAAAGATTATTATTATTAACAAAAGGTCCTTGCTTTGGCATGTAACCAGGCTGCAATTGTCTGTCTACAATAAGACAGGCACTAATGCAGGCCTGATATGTGCAACATCAACACTTAAATCTGTTTAACATTTGGGTAACCCACCATCAGGAAAGGAAAAATAAATCAAGAGCAGCTTTGGTGCCAATTCCTCAGTTTTCACATGAAATTATGTTTACACAGCACAAAAGGGGAATCAGATCCTGAAATATTTTCTTGTGTTCATTAATCTTTTGATATTTTGTATTGTAGCGTTTTATTCCAAACCTAATATATACTCAGCAGATTTTCAGGGGTGGGAAGGTGGTGGGTGGGTCGAGGAGGTTGAAGGTGAATTGTTGGTGTCTGCCATCATTACCCCTCCGAACTTGATGACAACCTCAGCACAGTTCAGCTTAGAAATCCTGAAGTTGCAGCCTGTCATTCAGAGGCCTGACACAGGCTGTGCTGTGGATCCAGCCCCCAAAGGCGGCAGTCGCTAAAATCAGCAAGAATTTTGACTCCCTCACCTCCCCCCCCCACATCCATCACCCCACATTGCTGTTTGAAACCCTTTCAATGTTACCCCTTGTTCAGTCAGGTATAACTGAGCTTTTAATACCGATAGGATTAATAAAATTTGACCATCAATAGAATTGGCCCTAAAAAAATAATCATTGAGTGCTGTCAAATGATTTATTAGTAGATTTTTATAAGCTAAATGTATCTTCTAAGTTCATCCCATGTGTATGCCCCATCTTTAATTTTCTTTGTGTAACGATTTTTAGAAGAGATTTTGTTTTACTGCACTTTGTTTCCTGTTTGGGTGTCTGTGAAAGTCCTTTACTGTGATTGGTGACATAAACAGCCTAATGAGATCACTGCTGCTCTACGTTGGGAATGACCAAGATAAAGAATGATACTGTCAGTTAGATAGAAAGGTTAGATTCTCACCACTTTCAGTGCACTCCTATGGTCAGCGAATGGCCTTGCTTCACTGCGAACTGCAAACTCCAGCCTACTCAAAATGGTGGAACAATTGAGATTAACTACTGGCTCAACATTAACCCGACATGAGTGATGGAAGCCGGGCTGGTGGGCAGTGTATGAGGTGCCCGCCCATGGTGGCACCTCATGAATTAATGCAAATCAGGATCTTATTATACCAATTTTTAATGGGGGTCAGTTTAGCTCAGTTGTCTAGACAGATAGTTTGCGTTGCAGAGCGAGGCCAACAGCACGGTTCAATTCCTGTACCAGCTGAGGTTATTCATGAACCTTGCCCCTCGCCTGAGGTGTGGTGACCCTCAGGTTAAATCACCACTAGGGAGCTCACCCCCTCAAAAGGGGAAAGCAGCCTATGGTCGTCTGGGACTATGGCTACTTTCGTAAGGGCCACAAAGAATCCAACACGGGTTTTAAGGATACAAAGTAATAACATTTATTTACTATAACATATATACATAACAGTAGCAGTAACTTCCCTTGCTACATACTCCTTCCTGCTGGCTCCTGAACTGGCCAGCTTTATTTATACTAGGAGTTTACTCGTGGTTTCTCCGCCCCCCCTCATTGGGGAAGCTCATACTCCCACAGGATTGTGGGATAGTTATTAGTCCCCAGCCAATGGTAAGTAGGCAGGTTATAACATCCCTCCCCCCCAAAGTCCAAGGAATCCACCGAAGACCTTGGTGAAGTAGGGCATCGGACTCGTTCGGCCGCAGGCCGGACACCATTTGCACGCAGCGCTGGATCAGGCGGCGTGTAACGAGACGGAGACCGGCGCTTCCGTGATGAACGGCGCAACGGTTGTACATCCACGGCCCGTGGACCCGAGGATTCCCCCTCTGATGCATCCTGTGTCTCCATCTCGGAGTCAGAGTCTGCTGCCTCCGTCATGTCAGTGTCTCTATCTCCATTCGGTCCCGTAACGACCTGTGCAGGCTTCGAGTGAGGCACCAGTGGAAGATTGTGAGGACTACCTTCCCTTGTCTCTGGTCTCTGCGGCTGTTGAAATGAGCTCCGGGGGCGGGGAATCTTTTGAGAGGATGGTCTTCTGGACCGAACGTGGTCTACATGTTTTCGCTGGAGACGACCCTGGGCTTGCACTTGGTAAGATATAGGGCCCGTTTGGCGAAAAATTACACCAGGAACCCATTGGGCACCACCAGCAAAATTCCGAACGAACACTGGGTCACCGGGCACAAACTGCCGAATCGGCCGATGCCGAGAAAATCCCTGTCCCTGCCGTTCTTGTGTGCGGCGTACTTTTGCGCCAAATGTCCGGGAAAACCATACTAAGGCTCGTGCGAAGTCTCCGGCCCATTAGGAGTTCTGTGGGAGCTACCCCAGTCACTGCATGGGGGGTGGTCCTGTACGTAAACAAAAAGCGAGCCAGTCTCGTGTCCATTGATCCAGAAGACTGCTTCTTTAGGCCTCTTTTGAATGTCTGCACTGCGTGCTCTGCCAACCCATTTGAAGCCGGGTGGTAAGGGGCAGTGCGGATATGGCGGATGCCGTTCATCTTCGTGAACCTCGCAAACTCCTCACTCGTGAATGGAGTGCCGTTATCCGCGACCAGCACCTCGGGGAGGCCATGCGTACTAAACGATAAACGCATCTTTTCAATTGTTGCGTAGGACGTTGTCCCCTGCATCTTATGCACCTCTAGCCATTTGGACTGGGCGTCAATTAGTAGAAGGAACATGGATCCTTGAAAAGGGCCTGTAAAATCTGCATGCAAGCGTGCCCAAGGCCGCCCTGGCCATTCCCAGTGATGTAGGGGCGCGGCCGGCAGAAGCTTCTGATGCTCCTGGCAAATGGAACAGTTTTTGGCCACCTTCTCAATGTCGGTGTCGAGGCCTGGCCACCAGACATAACTCCGGGCCAACATTTTCATTTTGGTCATGCCTGGATGCCCATTGTGCAAGTCTGTTAGTATCAGCTCCTGGCCTTTTTCCGGGACAATCACCCGCGTCCCCCACAAGAGGATGCCGTCTTCCACGCTGAATTCTGACAGCTTGGAGGAAAATGCCCGCAACTCGCCTGGGAGCTGTCTATGCTGCCCACCATACAGGACTATGTGCCGAACCTTTGACAGGACTGGCTCCGTCTGGGTCCACTCACGGATCTGTGATGCCGTGACAGGCAAGGTGTCCATAAAATTTAGGGTTGCAACCACCTCACCGGTCGTGGGGGTCGACATGGGGCCAGTCGATAAAGGCAATCTGCTCAGTGCGTCGGCATTTGCTATCTGCATACCTGGTTTGTGCTCCAGAGAATACTCGTATGCAGCAAGCAACAAAGCCCAGCGCTGGATCTCTCTGAAAAGTCCCAGCAGGGGCTTATGATCAGTCACAATAGTGAAATGGCGGCCGTACACGTACTGGTGGAAGCGTTTCACCGCAAAAACCACTGCCAGGCCCTCCTTCTCGATCTGCGCGTACCTTTTCTCTGCTGCAGTCAATGTGCGGGAGGCGAAAGCTATCGGTCGTTCGGCCCCGTTCTCCATCTTGTGGGACAGGACGGCCCCAATACCATACGGGGATGCATCACATGTGACGAGCAAAGGCTTTCCAGGATCATAGTGGGTTAGTAACCCAGACGACGACAATTGTTGCTTTACCCGCCGGAAAGCGGTTTCTTGCGACTGACCCCAAACCCAGGTGTGATTTTTCTTTAGCAGAAGGTGCAAAGGGGCCAGCGTAGTTGCCAGATTGGGGAGGAACTTCCCGTAATAGTTTACGAGACCGAGAAAAGAACGAAGATGCGAAGCGTCAGTCGGGGCGGGGGCATGTTGAATTGCACGCACCTTCTCTGCTATGGGGTGCAGACCTTCGCGGTCCACCCGATAACCTAGACTACTTCCTTTGCCTGAAATACGCACTTTGTGCGACGTAAACGGACTCCAGCCTCCGAAAGGCGTCTAAGGACAGCCTCCAGATTTTCCAAATATTCCTGCTCCGACGTCCCTGTAATCAAAACGTCATCTAGGTAGACAGCCACACGTGGTAAACCTCTCAAAATGCCCTCCATAACACGTTGACAAATTGCGCAGGCAGAGGATACTCCAAAGGGCAACCGTGTATATTCATACAGGCCCCGGTGTGTGTTAATTGTTACATATGGTTGGGGGGCAGGGTCCAGCTCCAACTGCAGGTAGGCGTGACTCATATCTAATTTTGTGAACGAGAGTCCACCTGCAAGTTTCGCGTAGAGATCCTCTATGCGAGGCATTGGATATCGGTCGAGTCGGGAAACCGTATTCATTGTAAGTTTATAGTCGCCACACAAGCGAACTGTGGCATCTGGCTTCATTACAGGTACAATTGATGCTGCCCAGTCAGCAAAACGGACGGGCCTGATAATACCCAAACTCTCCAAACGAGTGAGCTCCCCTTCTACCTTCTCGAGCAAGGCGTAAGGCACCGGGCGCGCCCGGAAATAGCGTGGGGTGGCTCCTGGTTCAACTTGGATACGGGCTACGGCCCCTTTTATTTTCCCCAAACCAGGCTGGAATACATCTGGGTATCGTCCTAGCACCTCAGTCAACCCTTCAGAAACTGTTTGGAGGATGTGCTGCCATTGCAACCGCAAATGGCGCAACCAGTCCCGACCCAACAGGCTGGGCCCATGGCTGCGCACCACAATAAGTGGGAAACACCCCTCCTGGCGTCCATAGACAACAGGGGTCATTGTAGTTCCTGCAATGTCCAGTGGTTCCCTCGTGTAGGTGGCCAACCTGGCCTGTGAGTCGGTTAATGTAAGGGTCTGTATACCCTACTTGATGCGGTCGAATGTCCTCTGGGCGATCACGGAGACCGCTGCGCCAGCATCCAACTCCATCTTAAGCGGGTGGCCATTGACTCGTACTGTCACCTTAATGGGGGCCACACGGGGAGCTGCCACACAATGCAGCTGCAGGCAGTCGTCCTCCGTCTCCACGTCCTCAGGAGTAGTCGCCGCAGGTTCATCCACATGGAAGGTACGGCCGCTGGGCTGGTCCAGTTACGGCCCCTGGGCTGGTCTCAGTTTCGGTCGGAACAACGGCGCCTCTGGCACCCCCAGGACCGCCGTCCGCGATGGGGTCGGCGCCTAGAACTCTGACACGGACATGGCTCCTCATCCATTGGTTCTGAAGAAGGCTCCCTTCGGGGAGGAATGTCCGACGGCCACTTGTGTCGGTCCGGACGTTGCCTCGCCCAAGGTACCGCAGGAGTGCGGGGGGACGTTCTCGGACGGAAGGGGTTGCGCCCCAAGGCATGCACCTCCATTCCCTGTAGCTCCTGTACTCCTCGCTCTGCGCTCTCTCGGGACAATACTATTTGAATGGCCTGTTGAAAAGTCAATGTTGGCTCCGCTAACAACTTTCTCTGGGTGGCCACATTGTTAATACCGCAAACCAAACGGTCGCGTAACATTTCTGACAAGGTCTCACCATAGTCACAGTACTCTGCAATCCTGCGTAGCCTGGATAGAAAATCAGCAAGGGATTCTCCAGGGGTCCTCTCAGCGGTATTAAACCGGTAACGCTGGACTATTGTGGACGGGGTTGGGTTAAAATGTTGCCCCACTATATTCACAAGTTCATCAAACTTTTTGGTGTCCGGCGCAGCTGGGTACGTAAGGCTCCTAATCACCCCAAACGTATGCGGGCCGCAGGCGGTGAGCAATATGACCACCTGGCGCTCGATTTCGGTGATATTGTTTGCCCGGAAATAGTAACGCATCCGTTGTGTGTACTGGTTCCAGCTTTCCAGCGCAGCATCAAAAACATCCAAACGTCCGTACAGAGGCATGGTATAATAGAAAACAACTTCCAACCTGTATCCAACAAAAATCCAGGGAGGTGGCTTCAGCAGTGTAGACAGCTATTCACTTTAACCTTCGTCGCCAGTTTTGTGAGGGCCACGATGAATCCAGCACGAGTTTTAAGGATACAAAGTAATAACATTTATTTACTATAACATATATAATAACAGTAGCAGTAACTTCCCTTGCTACATACTCCTTCCTGCTGGTTCCTGAACTGGCCAGCTTTATTTATACTAGGAGTTTACTAATGGTTTCTCCGTCCCCCTCATTGGGGAAGCTCATACTCCCACAGGATTGTGGGATAGTCATTAGTCTCCAGCCAATGGTAAGTAGGCAGGTTATAACAGCTACTTTACACCAATAGAGCACCAATGGTTATTAAAATATTTTTGAATAGGCGTGAACAGGTTTTCTGCCATGGCTTCACAGCCATGCGCGGGATTCTCTTGTATCCGGCAGGCGGGCCGTACCGGCGCCAAAGATTGGCGTGAACCACTCCAGCGTCGGGCTGCCCGGAAGGTGCGGAAACCGGCGCTGGAGTGATTGGCGCCGCGCCAACCGCGCTGAAGGGCCTCCACCGGCTGGCGCGAGTTGCCGCATGCGCAGGAGCGCCAGCGTGTCCCCAGGACCGCTGGCGTAATTCCTGCGCATGCGCAGTGGGTTTCTTCTCCGCACCGGCCATGGCGGAGCTTTACACAGGCCGGCGCGTAGGGAAAGAGTGCCCCCACGGCACAGGCCCGCCCGTAGATCGGTGGGCCCTGATCATGGGCCCCCCTCCCCGGGGCCAGGTTCTCCCCGCGCCCCCCCCGAGGACTCCGCAGGCCGCCCTCAGAGCCAGGTCCCGCCAGTACAAACCTTGTGTAATTCACGCTGGCGGGACTGGCCGAAAACGGGCGGCCACTCAGCCCATCGGGGACCGGAGAATCGTCAGGGGGGCCACTGCCAACGGCCCCCGACTGGCGCGGCGCGATCCCTGCCCCCGCCAAAAAACCGGCGCCGGAGAATTCGGCAGCCGGCGTCGGAGTGGCGGGGTGAGATTCACGCCGCCCCCCGGCGATTCTCCGACCCGGCGGGGGGGTCGGAGAATCCCGCCCCACATATTTAAGTCTTCCACATATCCTACTAATTGAGTGTGTGTGCATTGTTTAATATTCCCTAACCCATGTGAACTCGGGGAAAAAGCAACAAATAGACGAAAGTCCCCCTTGCCTTCACTTAGGACTATTGGATTCTCATTATACAATAAACTGAGGGAGATGTGATTGCGAGGAACACAAGCCTTTAATAAACCCCCCTCAAGCCCTCATTTTCCATTCGTATGTTTAAATGTGCATAAAAATTAGTCTTACTCCCTTACAGGCATTCGTTTCTCCTAACCTGATTTTCCTGTATTCACGGCTTCCAAATGACTCCACAGCCCTGGGCACCAACACAGTAAAAACCGCCTGAGAGCATTTTCTGCACCATGATATTGCTGGATTAATTCCAGTTTTAATTATAGTGTCAAAGTTCCAATTGCACCCATATTTGAGAAACAAATAGTTGATTAACTCATTAAGCAAAATAAAAATTTGGTACAAAATACTTATCCGCAAATCAGCATCTGGGTTATATGGGTTCTACTAATGTCAGAATATATGCCTTGTAGATATCAAACTGTCAACAAAGGAAATTGAGTTTAGTCAGAACCTCTGCTAACGTACAAGCACAATGAGGCAATTCATAGAGTGTTTAACTGATAATCTAGCGAATCGCTTAACCCAATAAACCTTCAAAGATTCAGAAACCTATAGAGTTCAATGAATGCTGAGGGAACAGTCCCGCTTGAACTTTGTCGTTGTCGATGGATTTATAATTTCTAGTGTCTTTCCCCAGTGTAACCACAGTTTATATTTGAAAGGTTTTTATTTTGCAACGGGATCACGATGATTAACATCATGAATGGCTTTGTGTCATAAATTTTATCTCGACCCATTTTGGGGTTGGGACTGACATTGTAACGATATAAAAGTAATGTATGAATTTATTGTGGACTCTTTCCAATTTATTTAATGTTCCCAGGGGAAGTGGCTACCTTCAGGTAAACCTCCCATGAAGACAAAGTTGTGTGAAAGTTCTCATGACATCCGATGGCAACCAACTGATAATTTCAGAACATCTGTTGAACATGACATGCTTTATTATTCATCCCAGACTGGGGACAGTGCATAGATAATAAGACTGAAGCAAATTTCTTTATTTTATGACACTTATGAATAAGCCCCCAGCAAAAAATCTTTCAATTTAACTTTTCCAGTGTCTTTAATGGTAACTATTTCATAAGAGGCTCCACAGTGTAAGAGAGAAAACTCCAACTACTATATCACCAGTGTAAGGAAAGCTACCATTTTTATATGAGTGCACTGACATTTTACTGAGGCTTGCATTCCTGACAAAATAATGTATTTATTCATCACTGACAGAGGCGTTATATTATAACATCCTATTCTGATGATCTCATGGACCTTTTATTGCATTTTGGATTTACATGCTTCTAGATAATTCTAGTTTGAACATGCAGCCAGCTGGTTGGAATTTCATCCCATACTGCCCCATTTAAAATGTTTTAGGCAAGTGCCTATCAGATTTACAGTAACTTCATTGCAGTGTTAACGTAAGCCTACTTATGACAATAATAAAGCTCATTATTATAAGATGCATATTGCTGATGAACGAGCACAATAATAATAATAATCTTTATTGTCACAAGTAGGCTTACATTAACATTACAATGAAGTTACTGTGAAAAGCTCCTAGTCGCCACATTCCGGCGCCTGTGCAGGTACACAGGGGGAGAATTAAGAATGTCCAATTCCCCTAACAGCATGGGCGGGATCCTCTCAGCCCGGGGCCGGGCCAGAGAATCCCCACGACCGGCGCGAATCGCGCCATGCCGCCCCGACGCCGGGACGTGATTCACCGCAGAGCCGGCGTGGTTGGTCGGGGGCCCCGCCGATTCCCGGCGCAGGATGGGCCGAGCGGCCATCGTACAAAAAAACAAGTCCCACGGCGCTGTTCACACCTGCTCTCAGCCGGCGTGAACTCGGCGTGGAAGGGTCTGGGGGCGGCCTGTGGCGGGGGAGAGGGGTTCCGACCCCTGAGGGGACCTCCGATGTGGCCTTTCCCGCGGTTGGGGCCCACCGATCGGCTGGCCGGCCTCTCTGACTGGGGGCCCCCTTTCTTCTGCGCGGCTCCTGTAGCCCTGTGCCATGTTGCATCGGGGCCGGTGTGGAGAAGGGAGCCACTGCGCATGCGTGCGTTGGCGCCGGTGCCACTGCGCATGCGCGGACGCCGTGGCGCCCAGTTCACACCAGGATCAGCAGCTGAAGCGGCGTGAATCGCTCCAGTGCCATGCTGGCCCCCTGCAAGGGCCCGAATTGCTGATCCTGGGGCCAGGTTGACGCCGTCGAGAAACACGACAGCGTTTCTGATGGCATCAACACTCGCTTCAGGATCAGAGAATCCCGCCCTCTGGCGGGTGGGCCTTACTGGCGTCAAAGAGTGGCGTGAACCACTCCGGGGTCGGCGCTGGAGTGATTGGTGCCGCGCCAACCGGCGCCGAAGGGCCTCCGCCAGCCGGCGCGAGTTGGTGCATGTGCAGGAGTGCCAGCGTGTTCCCAGAACCGCTGGCGTGATACCTGCGCATGCGCAGTGGGTTTCTTCTCCGCGCTGGCCATGGCGGAACTTTACAACGGCGGGCGCGGAGGGTAAGAGTGCCCCCACCTCACAGGCCCGCCCGCAGATCGGTGGGCCCCGATCGCGGGCCAGGCCACCGTGGGGGCCGCCCTGGGGCCAGATACCCCGCGACCCGCCGAGGACTCCACAGGCTGCCCGCAGAGCCAGGTCCCACCAGTACAAACCTTCCATAATTTATGCTGGCGGGACTGGCCGAAAACGGGCTGCCGCTCGGCCCATCGCGGAGCGGAGAATCGCCGGGGGGGCCGCTGCTAACGGCCCCTGACCGGCGTGCCGCGATTCCTGCCCCCGCCAAAAAACCGGCGGCGGAGAATTCGGCAGCCGCCCCCCAGCGAATCTCCAGCCCGCGGGGGGGTTGGAGCATCCCGCCCCAGGCCTTTTGATACTTCTGGGAGGAAACCGGAGCACCCGGAGGAAACCCATGCAGACATGGGAAGAACGTGCAGACAGTGACCCAAGCCGGGATTCGAACGTAGGATCCTGGAGCTGTGAAGCAACAGTGCTAACAACTGTGCTACCATGCTGCATACTACGACCCTTGGAGCTACATTGGCTCAGATTCCCAGTCAGCAGAGAAGTATGGTGCTTGTTGCCGATCTCAAAGGAAGCTGTCCGCAAAGATCAAACTATTTATGTGGTGTGGATTTCCCCTTTCGCGACTTTAATCTGAACCTGCAACCAAGTCAAGGGGGACTTCCAAGTGTACAACAACACTGATGTTATCAAGCAGAATAAATAGTCGATTAGATTGAAGTATTCACCCAGACAGCTACCTGGAAAGTTAATAGCATTGATTATCTTGCACTTTTTAATATTTTACAGAGAATGCAATAAAGATTCAAACATATGATGGGGAGATGGTAGAAACCGAAAAGTTTAAAACAAACTTTAAATAGATATTAAGGGGGCGATTCTCCGAGCCCCGCGCTGGGCCGGAGTATCGCTGCAACCGCGTCACAACGCCCCAACGCCGTCGCGCGATTCAATGAGGTGCGGAGGATCGGCAACATTTGCGCCGGCGCGGTAGGCACGGCACGGCCGCTGGAAGCCGTTCACCCCTGGTCGCTGCCAGCGGGAACTCTGCGGGATCGGTCGTGGGGTGGCCTGTGGGGGGGAGGGGAGTGGGGCTCCGCCCCCGGGAGGGGCCTCCGAGATGGGGTCTGGCCCGCGATTGGTGCCCACGAATCGGTGGGCCGGCCTCTCCCCCCCCCGGGCCTTCTTCCTGGCACGGCCGGCCCCTGAACACCGACCCCATATTGAGTCGAGGCCAGTGCGCTAAAGAAGTCCCCCGCATGCGCAGGTTGGCACGGCGCCGCATAAGGAGGCTAGAGCGGTGTCAACCGCTCCAGCGCCGTGCTGGCCCCCTATGGGGGCCAGAATCGGTCGTACCCTAGCCCTGTTCGCGCCGTCGTGAAACGCAAGGGCGTTCATGACGGCGCAAACACTTGGGCTCCATTTTGGAGAATCGCCCCCTAAAAATACATGGGTTTTTCGAAATCATGGGCGAGATTCTCCGACCCCCCGCCGGGTCAGGGAATCGCCTGGGGCTGGCGTGAATCCCGCCCCCGCCGGTTGCCGAATTCTCCGGCACCGGAGATACGGCGGGGGCGGGAATCGCGCCGCGCTGGCTGGCAGGCGTATACGATTCTCTGGCCCGTATGGGCCGAAGTCCCACTGCTAGAATGCCTGTCCCGCCAGCGTGGATTGAACCACCTACCTTACCGGCGGGACAAGGCGGCGCGGGCGTGCTCTGGGGTCCTGGGGGGCGCGCGGGGTGATCTGACCCCGGGGGGTGCCCCACGGTGGCCTGGCCCATGATCGGGGCCCACCAATCCGCGTGCGGGCCTGTGCCGTGGGGGCACTCTTTTCCTTCCGCCTTCGCCACGGTCTCCACCATGGCGGAGGCGGAGGAGACTCCCTCCACAGCGAATGCGCGGGGATGCCGTGAGCGGCCGCTAACGCTCCCGCGCATGCGCCGCCCGGCAATGTCATTTCCGCACCAGCTGGCGGGGCACCAAAGGCCTTTTCCGCCAGCTGGCGGGGTGGAAATCAGTCCGGCTCAGGCCTAGCTCTGCAAGGTTAGGGCTTGGCCCCCCAAGGTGCGGAGGATTCTGCATTTTTGGGGCGGCGCGATGCCGGACTGATTTGCGCCGTTTTTGGCGCCGGTCGGCGGACATTGCGCCGATACCGGAGAATTTCGCCCCATAATACAATACATTTTTCATTTTGTATATGTAAAATTAGTTGTTCAGCAGTAGTGCACTATTATAAACTCAGTTATCCCTCATTCAGCAAGATGCAATCTTTCCATGGGTTTTTACAATCAGACTGATATTAACAGTGGATGTTCTCAACACTTCATTGATTTCTACTTGACTGCAATCTGGAGGAGCATAGAATCACTGATAGCAATTTCTGTAATTTAATACTTAACTGGGCGTACACAAACCCTAGACGTTGCTGTCCATTTTAGATGCTTAATGCCAATTAACACCGAGGACAGGATTTTCTAGCCCTTCCCGCCTGTGGGATCTTCCGGTCCTGCCAAAGGCGATCCCCGCAGAGAATTCCCCGGCATGGGCGAGTCATTCAAAACACCATTAACCTCGGAGGGCCCGGAAGATCCCACCAGCAGCCAATGGCGAGCTATCTCCACCGCTGGAAAACAAGCCTTGAGGGGGGAAAATCCCGACCTGACAGTTTTTCTGCCAATGAAAAGCCCTGGTTTTGCATTGAAAAAGTCAATGTCAAACATTCATTTTGTCACATGGGTGCAGGACATTTTTATTTGTCAACCAACTCTGTGTCCCGTAAATGAAACATTACTATTCATTACTGTCTCTTTAAATTGCATATCAGTTATTTTCTAAGTAGGTCTCATTGCCACATCTTGAGAGTCTCTTTTGAATAATTTGTAACCCAACCAGTTATTGCATCATAGGCTTCCTACATTCAAACAGTGGCTATCCTTCATTTGCCGTAAAGCATCCTGAAATAGCAAAAAATTCGACAAGTCAATCATTCATGAACTGGACAACTAATTTTGAAAAAAAAATCTATCCTACTTTGAAGATGCGGTCTTCTTTATGTACCCCACAAATAGGAAAACCTTTTCAATTATGAATAGGGCTGGATTCTCCGCTCCCCGATACTGAAATTGTGTCCGGCGAGGGGGCGGAGAGTCCCCGATGACGCCAAAATTGGGGGCCGCACCACTTTCGTGATGCTCCACCCACTGATAAGCGGCGTATTCTAGGAGTACGCCACGCCACGTATCCACAGCCTGAGGCCATTGCCTGAGGCCCACCCCGTGATGCTCCATCCCCAACTGGCCGAGTTCCCGACGGCGTGGGACATATGTGGTCTCACCTGTCATGAACTTAGCGTGGTTGCTGCGGACCCAGTCCGCCGCCGCCACAGTTGGGGGAGGGCCGATCTGCGGACAGGGGGTCTTTATTCGGGGCTGGGGGCACTGTGGGCAGGTGGTCCGGGGCGCACGTGCGGCCGAAGTGGGGTACTATTTTGTGCGGTCCGGGTCCGTGGGCTGAGCCCACCGCATGCACGTCCACGACCAGGAAATGCTCAGGGCCGTATCGGCAGCTAGAGCTGGGAGCTGTATGCTGCCTCCCTGCTAGCCCCCAGCAAAACTGCGAATCGGTGGCCGTTTTGCACCAGTTTTCCTGGCGTAAAACACCACCATTTTCATGCCAGAGTGGGGACTTAGTCTCCCAAACGGAGAAGCCAGCATTTTGTTTTCATCCTCCCTGCACTGCTGTTGTGTGTTTTAGCTCAGTTGGCTGGACGGCTGTTTCATGTTGCGGAGCATAGTCTAAGCGCAAGGGATCAATTCCTGTACTGGCTGAGGTTGTTCATGAAAGCCCTGCTTTTTCAACCATGAAGTGTGATGATCCTCAAATTAAATCACAACCAGTCAGCTGTCCCCCTCAAAGAGGAAAGCAGCCTATGGTCATTTGGGAATATGGGGCGAAATTCTCCCCCAACGGCACAATGTCCGCCGACTGGCGCCAAAAACGGCGCCAATCAGACGGGCATCGCGCCGGCCCAAAGGTGCGGAATGCTCCGCATCTTTGGGGGCCGAGCCCCAACATTGAGGGGCTAGGCCGACGCCGGAGGAATTTCCGCCCCGCCAGCTGGCGGAAACAGCCTTTGTTGCCCCGCCAGCTGGCGCAGAAATTACATCTCCGGGCGGCGCATGCGCGGGAGGGTCAGCGGCCGCTGACGGCATTCCCGCGCATACGCAGTGGAGGGAGTCTCTTCCGCCTCCGCCATGGTGGAGACTGTGGCGGAGGCGGAAGGGAAAGAGTGCCCCCACGGCACAGGCCCGCCCGCGGATCGGTGGGCCCCGATCGCGGGCCAGGCCACCGTGGGGGCACCCCCCGGGGTCAGATCGCCCCGCGCCCCCCCCCCCCCCCAGGACCCCGGAGCCCGCCCGCGCCGCCTTGTCCCGCCGGTAAGGTAGGTGATTTAATTTACGCCAGTGGGACAGGCAATTTATCGGCGGGACTTCGGCCCATCCGGGCCGGAGCATCGAGCGGGGGGGCCCGCCAACCGGCGAGGCGCGGTTCCCGCCCCCGCCGAATATCCGGTGCCGGAGACTTCGGCAACCGGCTGGGCCGGGATTCACGCCAGCCCCCGGCAATTTTCCGACTCGGCGGGGGGTCGGAGAATGTCGCCCCATGTGTCCCATGTTTCCGGGTTTTGGATTAATTTACGATTTCTGACCAGGAGGTTGCCTGCTCCACCATCA
Organism: Scyliorhinus torazame; assembly: GCF_047496885.1. Classification (NCBI taxonomy): domain Eukaryota; kingdom Metazoa; phylum Chordata; class Chondrichthyes; order Carcharhiniformes; family Scyliorhinidae; genus Scyliorhinus; species Scyliorhinus torazame. Next base: position 115,537,420 of record NC_092724.1, on the reverse strand, counting down.
AATCAGATCATGGCTGATCTGATTGTAACCTCAGCTCCACATTCCTGTCTACCCCCGATAACCTTTCACCCTCTTACTTATCAAGCATCTATCTACCTCTGCCTTAAAAATATTCAGATTCTGCTTCCACTGCCTTTTGAGGAAGAGAGTTCCAAAGGCTCACGACTCCCAGAGAAAAGAAACTCCTCATCTCTGGCCTAACTGGGCAAACTCTGACTTTTAAACAGTGACCTGGATGGTTTAATGCTTTTAATTTTAAACACCTATCCATTTTTTTAAATGGCCTATGCATATTGCACTCTCCTTGTTTGGGCAACACCACAACAACAACACTGTCAGCTCGGAAGCTACTCGCTTCCACCATTAGATGGAGCTTCAAATGCTTAAAGACCCATTGTATAGTTTTAGATTCTTCACACTCCCAGGAAAGAATAAAACTCTCTATCTACATGTGATGAACGGTTATTGTATTACTGTACCCTTATCATCATGTAAGGTGATGTCCCCTTTAAGACCGGGCTTGGAACCCTGGGGGATTCCGCCTCTGGCTCCGCCCACCTGGGAGCCGTATACAAGGGGCCGCCTTGCAGGCGGCACCCAGTAAGCACCCGTCTCGGCACCAGGCTAGTTCTTAGCTTATGAAAGCCTCCTTTACCATTTTACTCTCTAGAGTTGTTATTAAGGGTACAACACTACACATTGTAGAAAGGCATGTAAATCTAGCTCTGCTTCCTTTCCCCATCACATCAATACTCTACATAAACTATCCATCTACATTATTCCAACTCCATCACTCTTACCTTCTTTCATTAACATTTAAATCATCCCAGGCAGACAGTCGTGGTAAAACAGTGCTGAAAGTCAAATTGCATCTTTTTAATGAGATATCTCAGATTGCGTTTTCACCAAGTCAGGACAACTCGTGAACCCTTTCAAAATAGCTGGCAGTTCAGCAATTCCTCACCCCATTCCCAGGTTGTCTGACGTTTGGGGTGTGCTTTTAAAGGGAGCAGGCTGGTTCCTGTCAAAATCTAGCTGCTGTCACCCCCGACCTAGCTGGCTCCATAGCGGAGATAGGCATGTTCATCTCCTCCGCAATTCTAATTGGAGCTGGGCCAGGTTTTTAAAGAGGGGTTCACGGCCCCTCAGAGGAGTTCAGAACCCCAGTCTGTGTGAGGGGGCTTTTAAAAGGTAAGTTCAAAAGGTCCTCCTCATATCCCCTGCCCCACGTCCTGCCATTCCACCCACACCCGATGACCCCTCATCTCCCCTGTGCCAAATTACGCCACTTCCACGCCCATTGACCCACTATACACTCACTGGAACCAATTAGCCCAAGAGTGTATATTGGGTTGTGTGAAAAGAAAGCATTGAAAATAATTGACTGGCATAGGGGTCACAGGAAGGGGTGAAAGGGCAGAGGCACCACAGAGAATGGTTGTGTGGTAGTATGCATTAGGGGTCATGTGGGACTGTGAAGCCGTGATGTCATTGGCTGACAGATCCCGGGTCCTGGTTGGCTGTTGACCTCTAGCTCCGCCCTGAAGGCGGAGTATAAGAACCAGGAGTTCTCCCCTGCAGGCCAGTCTGTTGCTGAACTGCGGGGAACAAGTCACGCTTAATAAAGCCTCATCGACTTCATCTCTATTCGTCTCTCGTGAGTCTTTGTGCGCTACAATTTATTAAGCATGACTTGTTCCCCGCAGTTCATGTGCGCTACAGGTTGGTAGGGCAGAACTTGGCCTACTGAACATGAGGAGTATGGGGAGTGGCTGAGGGCAGGAGGTGGCATTGTTCGGGGGGTAAGGAAGTATGAGGGATGGAGGACCTTTGTGTTTTCATTTCAACTGTGGCAAGTTCCACAGCACCGAAGCAGGCCTTTGAAACAGCCCATTTCCACACCCGGCAACCTGGCTGCAATCAAAACCCTGGTTGGCCGGCCCGACTCCAGCCCACACACGCCCCCTCAAACAATGAACAGTCCGCCTTTGCGGTCACTTTACCCTGAGGCAGGCGGGCCGAGCTGGAAATTTGCCTGATTCCTACTACCCACCTCGAGGATGAAATTCCATGTCTGTGCACATCCACCCACACACTCTCACAAAGACAAAAACACAACAAAATCTAAATATCTAAAATTGGGCCAAATTTAAACTTCATGAATATATTTAAAATGGCCCAAGTCGTGACTGCAGTATCTGTTAACACTTAACACTTCCTGTTACTTCACAGCAGTTTTCATAAGCTGAACCAGATGTGATAGGAATGTGAGGTATTACATTTTTAAAATCTATAACATATGCCAACCAATGTTAATTCGGTTGCACAGAATGGCACAAATTGTAGCAAAGCAGCAGTCCTTTCAAATGAACAAAAGGTTGCCTGGATTATCACAAACATACTCCAACACAATTAGGTCGCCGAGGATTATAAATAAATGTTATTGCGATTGTAAATCATTCAGCATTTTGAAATCATTTATAATAATGAGCACAGCTTTATCAAAGAGCCATGCATGTATTTTGTACATTTATTTATTTAAAAAATAAATTTAGAGTACCCAATTCATTATTTCCAATTAAGGGGCAATTTAGCGTGGCCAATCCACCTAGTCTGCACATCTTTGGGTTGTGGGAGTGAAACCCACACAAACACGGGGAGAATGTGCAAACTCCACACAGACAGTGACCCGGGGCCAGGATCGAACCTGGGACCTCAGCGCCGTGAGGCTGCAGGGCGAACCCACTGCGCCACCATGCTGCCCCATACATTTATTTTTAAAGGGTATGCATTTCAAAAACCATGGTGCGAGTAAACTCGCCTTATTTATTGTTTATTTAGGGGCTGGAGAGAAGTGGCCTTCGTTTATTTTCACAAACTCAGGAAGTCGCAAATATGGCCAATTATCTACTTCTGGAGAGGGATCACCAATCATGTCGTTGAGGCCAAAATAAAGAGAGAGAGATTTTGTGGTCTGTTATGTTCCAGGAAAATGTCATCATTCATACTCTGGAATTTCCTCAATATCACTTATATGAAAAATACATTGAAATTTAAGCCTCTCTATACCTACCTGGTCAACAGGAAGCCATGTCTAATTTTTCAGCGAAGAACAATGGAGTCAAGTCAAACTAATGGAAATGAAACAAGATACGGAGACAGAAAGATAGCAGCTGAATAGGTTCATTGAAAGTATGTCGCAAGGAAGAAGAAGAATGTTGCTCTTTTCATTGTTTCTTATCAAATATTTATAGTTTTGAGCATTGCTGAATAAAAACACATGTTGTTGAAGCTGTTTGGCTGACACAAACAAACTAGGACATTGGCAAGAAAGCCAAATGTGCAGGGTATAACAATTTATGCGCCATGAGAAGTGAATGCTGATTGGTTATGAAGTGGATTCCAATTGTTAGAGGCTTTGAAGAATGCACCAGTTAACTGATGAATGACAATGAACTGCCAAGCTTTGTTTAAATTCAAACTCCACAGGTTGACTCTGATTGGTCAAGATATTGCGTTGGGGGATGAACCAGAGAATGGCTGTTGCCTACTTTGTTCAGTTCAACCAGGGGCCACACACTGGGCAAAACTTTCCATTTTCTGCACAAAGTGCTGGCTGAGGTGAGAAAACAAGAGTGCACCTCACAGACTGCATGGTCGACTTTTCTCGCCAGATAATCCAGCAGAATATGTGCAGAAAAGATCTTCAGGCATGGCCCACGGCATTTTACTGGGCGTGTAGGGGTGAAAAATGATGGCAGCTGGGAATCACGAGATAAAGGATGCCCTGATCTCCGATAGAAATCAAAGGAACCCCCTGCACACACACACAGTGGCCCTGGCACTGTCAGGGGGCAATAGCAGAGGGCAATGGCAGGGTACTGCCAAGGCATGTCCCTTTCTCCCTCATGCTATACTTACCTGTACACCCCCAGTGGGTTCCCTTCACTTGGTTATCATTAAAAAAAATTGTAAGCCCTGTCGCTGTGACGTCGTGTTGGTATGGGAGGGGGGGCACGTCCTATTTGGGGGACGCCACGGTAGAGAGGTCCACTAATTATATGTAAATGCATTGAAATTAGGTTCCGACCCTCCTGGTTGGGGTCATCATTATGTCACCAGTGGGGAGGCAGGGAGAATTGGAAAATGAGATCTGTGGGTGAGATTCTTAATTTCTGAGTCTCAACATTTTGCTCTAACATTGTCATTTGCACTGACGGTGATTGCAGGCTCAAAGACGCGGCAACAGAACCTGTTTGAATTTAAACACAGCTCGGCAGTTAACTATCAGTCATCAATTAACTGGTGCATTCTCCATGGCAATGCCTCTATCAATCAGAGTCCAATTGTCCACCAGTCAGTACTCTCATCTCATGAAGTATAAATTGTTGTTCCCTTTACATTTGACATTCTTGTCCTGTTGAGTGTAAAAGCTTCGACACATGTTTTTTTTCAGCAATCCTAAAAATTATGAACAACCAACTGACTAATTATACTTTTGTTAAATATGCAGTGTTAAGGATTTTTTAATATGCAAATTACTCTGGTAGTATTGATCATCTATGTTTTTGTTATGATTATTGTAACAATGAGCATGCAATCCATTCTGTCAAATTTCAGCTCTGCTGATTTTGCGTCAGCCACGCTGAACATAAGAGCATAAGAACAAGGAGTAGGAATAAACAATTCAGCCCCTTGAGTCTATATTATCAATGGCTGATCTCCTCTCGGCCTCAACTCCACTTTCCTGCCCGTTCTCCATAACCCTTCAACCCATTGCTAATTTAAAATCTGTCTATCTCCTCAAATTTGCTCGATGTCCCAGCATCCCCCGCACTCTGGGGTAGTGAATTCCACAGATTCACAATCCTTTGAGTGAAGTAATTTCTCCTCATCTCTGTTATAAATCTGCTGCCCCTTATCCCAAAACTATGACCTCTTGTTCTAGATTGCCCCACAAGAGGAAACATCTTCTCTACATCTACTTTGTCAATACCTTTTATCTCTTTATATACCTCAATTAGGTCTCCTTTCATTGTTTTAAACTCGAGAGAGAATAAGCCTAAACTGCTCAATCTATCTCCATAAGACAAATCCCTCATCTCTGGAATCAATCAATTATATTATGGAAAATTTAGAATATGTGCCATTTTACATTTTGATGTATAAGCTGTTTTTTTTAGAGTGGGGGGACGGTAGTGCAATGCATTGTAGGGCCTTCTCTGATGGGGAAGAGTAAATAAAGTTAGTTCAACAATTGTTGCTTGCAGGAAGTTCACATTCTGAGTCTTTTTTCAATACAGAACACAGCCGGACTTCACCGGTTGTTGTGATTCAATTTTCTAGTCAAATAACAGGACCGGACCCTAGACCCCAAAAGCAGTACCGATTCCCCCTAGAAGCAGAGGGAGAAATCCTCAAGGTTATAGAAAGTTTATTAGAGCGGGGCGTCCTAAGATCGGTAGCCTCAACTAATAATGCCCCGATTTGGCCAGTAAGGTAGCCCGACGGATCATTGGCGCTTGACCATTGATTATCGGGAACTCAATAAAGTCACCCCCGTAGCAGACCCCACCGTTGCAACAAGTCCCGAGACCATGCTCAAACAGGGACTCCATGCTCGATATTTTACGGTTTTGGATGTCAGTAATGGGTTCTGGTCCATTCCATTGGCAAAGGCATGCCAGTATAAATTTGCCTTCACTTTCAAAGCGCAGCAGTACACGTGGACATGCCTGCCACAAGGCTTCCACAACTCCCCCTCCATTTTCCACCGACAGCTGGCAAATGGACTAGCAAAATTTTCTCGCCCCGAATGTCTGGTACAGTATGTAGACGATCTACTACTGCAGACAGACACGAAGGAAGAGCACATTGAGCTTCTGTCCGAACTCCTGGAATTACTACATTCTATTGGCTGTAAAGTAAACCCTAAAAAGGCCCAGATATTGGAAGAAAAAGTGGTATATTTGGGTACTATTATCACACATGGCATACGCGAGATCGAGCACAAAAGAATTGACTCGATCGCTAAATTGCCCCTTCCCCAACACGTTTCAGCCCTCCGGTCATTTTTAGGACTGGTTAGCTACTGCCGAAACCACATTGACGGTTTCGACAGCAAGGCAGCGCCCCTCTCAGACCTCCTAAAGAAAGGAGCCCCCTGGGAATGGCTTCCGCAGCATACGGATGCTGTGGAATCATTAAAACAGGCGCTCATAGCCGCCCCCGCACTACAAGTTCCCGACCCGGTTTTCCCTTACGCAATAGAGGTAGCGACCACAGACCGCACCCTTTCAGCCGTGCTCCTGCAGGAACGCCACGACCAGCTAAGACCCGTGGCTTATGCCTCCCGAATTTTAGATGCTGTGGAGCAGGGATTCTCAGCCTGTGCGAGGCACCTGTTCGCAGTTTTCTGGGCAGTCCAGTACTTTTCATACATTACCGGACTGAACCCCATCACCATTTTGACCGAGCACACCCCCACCCAACTTTTACTAGACGGACGACTTAAAGACTGTACCGTCAGCCAAATCCGCGCTGCTAGGTGGACCCTTCTCTTACAAGGACGGGACATCACAGTCAAACGGACCAAAACACACACATACTTAGCGGACAATCTACAGTACCCCGGAACCTCCCATGAGTGTGAAATCATCTCGCCCCACCATAATACAGGCCCCTTTATAGCTAAAACACCCCCCAGAAAACTAGCCACTCCATCTCAGAACCCCCCTCATCCGGACACGTGTAACCCCATTAGGATCTATGTGGATGGATCTTCCACAGTCCTGGATGGGCAACGCATAACAGGTTGTGGGATTTATGTGGAGGATGCGCAGGGACGCGCCCTCGAGGAAATCGCATTAAAATTACCCGGACACTTAGGCGCGCAGGCAGCAGAGCTTGCGGCCATCGCTTACATTGTAGAGCACCCAGATTCCTTCCCCAGCCCAGCAGACATATATTCAGACAGTCTATATGTGTGCAACAGCCTCACTGAATTTCTGCCCCTCTGGGAAACGAGAGGATTTGTTTCCGCGGATGGGAAACCCCTCCCCTCAGCCCTATTACTCCGCCATATTTTGAAAAAAGCCAAGAACCGGACCTTTGGCATTATAAAGGTCTGCAGCTACCATCGTTCCTCCCCCCCTGGAAATGTAAAAGCCGACGCACTGGCTAAGGCAGGATCCAGGCATGGGTATTTTTGGAAGCCCCCCGAGTGCGGCCCAGTGAGTGCGCCAGTGAGTGCAGTTCAGGTCGCGCAGACTAGGATCGAAGATCTAGTAGAGGCCCAGAAGCAGGATAGCGCTCTCACTGAAATCGTGAAAGGGAAGTTTCCAGCCTCATACGAGAGGTACAGAAATACAATAACCACACATGACGGTGTGGTGCTAAAGGACACCCTTTATGTAGTTCCTGAGAAGGATAGGAACCAAATAATCTGTTTATTCCATGATGGTCATGGACACCAGGGAATCAAACCCACCGCAGCCCACCTCAAACAGCTTTGTTGGTGGCCTAATCTCAAAGAGGATGTATCCCATTACATTGAGAATTGCCTCATCTGCGCTCAGAACAACCCAGATAGATATGCCAAAAAGGCACATCTCAGCCACACCCGACCCGTTAACGGCCCCTGGACTAACCTCCAGATCGATTTTATAGGTCCATTGCCCCCTTGCAGGAATGGCTAGAAATATGTTCTGGTGGTCATAGACACTTTTACAAAGTGGGTGGAAGCATTTCCAGCCCGCACCAACACCGCGAAAACCACCGCCAAAATCCTAACCCACCACATTTTTACAAGATGGGGACTCCCCCGCAGTATTGAATAGGACCAAGGTTCTCACTTTACGGGACGGGTCATACAGAACGTCCTCTCGATATTTGGCATAACCCAAAAATTTCACATTGTGTACCACCCTCAATCGAGTGGTATAGTGGAGCGCATGAATCGGACCCTAAAAACCACCCTTAGAAAAATGGTCCAGCAGAACAACACCACTTGGGATTCTGTCCTCCCTTTTGCGCTGATGTTTTTGCGTAACACTGTTTCCACCTCCACAGGTTACACCCTACACACCCTCATGACCGGACGCCCCATGAAAGGGACAGAGTACTTGTTGGGTTTAGACCTGACCAGCCCTGAAGTTACGGCCCTCACCCACGAGAAAGTCGTTGAACAATTACTTGTAAATGTAAAAACGGCTCAGTTAGCAGCCGCTGTTAAACTGGGTACTAAAAGAAAACAGAGCAAGGCCTGTTTTGATAAGGCAGTACATGCAACGGAGTATAATATAGGACAACAAGTGATGTTGTCTGTGTATAACCACAGCACATTTCTGTCTCCGAAATACTCGGGTCCGTACTCCATTACGGATAAAGTAAGCCCATCGGTATATAAAATCAAATACCAAAATGGTAAGACTGCGTGGTTTCACATAAACCAGCTAAAGGCTTATGGAGCACAGTCAAACCACGCCCACCACGTCATGCTTGACGCAGCAGACCAAACCCTGCCCACAGCCAACGTGACCACACCAACCCCCTCCATGTCCAGCCCAGACACGGACTCGCCCCCGACTCCACCCACAAACTTTACACTCCGCCCCGGAACGCCCACAGACTGCAGCAGCAGAGACAGCGACTGTGACTCTGACGACAGCCACAGCACGCCTCCCTACTATCCTGGTCCCACACCCAGTGACTCCGAGTTCGACTCCAGTGACCCCTTCCTCATCACTTTCTTAAACAAACCACACCACCGACCACCGAACCACACGGACGACCCCGACTTTATCCGCACTCAACTTGACGAACGCCATTGGCGTCCGCAACGACGAGAGCAACCCCTACTCATACCACGCAACCCTCTCAACATTACTTCACTCCAGAATTTGGCACCCGGGAGAAGGGGACGACTCCGACTCTGACCCCCAATCCGCCAACCCCTTTGCGACCCTGTTCGCAACAGAGAACTGAGGTGTCCACATGATGATTTAAAGGTGACACTTGGGGAAAAGTGTTGTCCTTCCTGATGGAACCTGCAGGATGTTTTGCGTTGTTTGTATGTTTGTTTAAATGTTGTTCGTCCAACAGGAGAATGGGTCTCACTGTCACACACCCATTCACCTGAAACTTTTTAGCTCTTTCCAAAACCCCACCGCGGCCAGACGCCTGTTCAGTGGCACCAACTTATCTGCAGATACCTGGTCAACAGACCAGACGCTTGTTCAGAGGAACTAGCTTTTCAGCTGATACTTGTTCGGGTATCAGACGCCCGATCGTAACTGCTCTTTTGATTTGACGGGAGAATCAAAGCAGCAACCCCACCATGATGACTACATTTTTGCCCGCTCTTGTCGGTTGCTCAGGCAGTGGAGAAACGGCGTGAGACCCGCACTGCCTGGGGACCCCCTCCGTTGGTCAAAAACGCTCGGGTAGGGGAGATACGGTATTGGTAGCCGTCCTACCCGGGGACTCCATCCAAATCTTACCCGTCGCGGCCCATACGCACCTCATTCGACCTTTCCCTTTCAAAAACAGTTTTATTTATTTAGGCAACCTTTGGGTTGCTGCCAAATGCTATTTACATCCTAGAACATTTGGATGATAAATCAGCACTGGTCCACTATTGGGAAGTGTGCCGTGTCCTAACATTTGTTTTGAAAAAAAAAAAATGAGGGAGTCACATAGAGTGACCAATTATAAGGGAATAATTGGCCCCGCAGGACAGACACACTAACATACCAGATATTATACCAAGGTTGTTACAGATACTATGCTTGTTTTACAGAACTCCAGAAGCTCCAGGACCGGAGAAAACAGAGAACACAAAGAAAGAAAAGAAAGAGGACAGCCATGAGGACTTCTTTCATCGTGATCAAGATTTTTATACTGGACATTTGGTTGCACGGGAACGCGGGCCCCATTACTTCAAACCCCCCTGCCGTTAATGTTTCACTGCCCCACAGTACCGAGGGCCCAGTCACCAGCCACGCTGCATTATCCTAGTGTGCCAAGTTCATAACTTGGTACTCCCTGCCGTACGTTATTGAAGCACTATTAGCGTTGGCCATGCTCTGCTGTGCAGTACAGACTATGCGCCTCCGCAAGTGGAGAAGGAGAGCGTACCGCGCTCGAACCCCGGTATATCGGATCCAATCCCCTATGTTCGGGTATGACCAGACCCCAGACCCCCGCGACCTATAATACAAAAAAAAAGAACAAGCACTTGCGTTTTCCTGTAAATAAAAAGATGTACAAAACTTTCATGAAAAAAAAAGTATGATCCTGAGCTTGACTGCCAAGCCAGGAAAGAATATATGGAATGTTATGATTGTTGTTGTATGTTTTAGAGAGAGAGGATGATGCAATGCTGGATGAGGGTATTTAGGTAAAATTAGAGGTTCCAAGTTTTTATTTTGTAGATACATGCCCCTGCCTGACATAGCGCCCTCAAGAATTGTTTAGGTAAATTTTTGTGCATAGCTAGGGTCAGAGGAGTGGCCATGTAGGCGGTGTCCCCCCCCCCCGGTCAGGCAACGGAAAGGACAAAATTTATGTGATCCTTCCCGCTTCGCGTTAGGATCACAAGGGCGGACTGTAGCCACCTAAAATGGCTGATTCCCTATTAATTTGGCCAAAACCCGATTTAAAATGGCTAACCGAAAAGGCTGATGGGAAAAGCAGCCAACAGGACACAAACGGACAGCTGTAGACAGAATAGCATATTCGGCTCTGGGGAAGTCGGCCCAGGTTGATACTCAAGACTATTAGCGGCACATCAACCCAGACATCTGCAGTTTAATCGGCTATCCCCTGGAAGAATTGCAACATATTAGCAATTGAATACCGGGCCAGACCTGTCAGCACCTGCAGTGGCCGAAACAAAGACAGGTGAACGACCACCCCCCGATCGAGGAATCGCCCCGTTATTGGACATATCGAACCCAGTGATTGGGAACAAGTCCAATCACTTGGGACTCAGGGTCAAGGGCCGTCCCGAGAGGCGGGAAGCCCCTGGGCCCTATAATGTGAGGGGCCAAGTTCAGATCTCTCTCTCTCTCCCTTCTTCACCTGCTCGCAGCCTTCGCAAGAACCTTCAGCAAAGAACCGTAAGTTTGACTCCAGCGATCGCTACCCGATAGAGATTCCTAGCCATCGACCCGTATCAGCCTTTTTGAATCCCGCAGGCCAGATCCAATTCGATAAGCCATTTGTTTCCCTGACCTGGTGGGCCCTTCCTAAAGTTAAGTATTGGCCAGGTTTCGATATAGATAGTAGGATTATTGTGTAAGCATTAATTGTTGTATATAATAAATGACCGTTGATTTCAATCTTACTAAGCGGTGTGCTGACTTATTAATCATAACTTGAGCTTGAACCACGTGGCGGTATCAGAAAGATACCTGGCGACTCGTGAGCAAAGGTGACATAATCAGAGCTAATAAACTAAGGCTAAAAAGAGCAACAAACCCACGCCGCTCCAGCTGCCGATCCCGTCGTCAACTGGGCGCCGCGGGGTCCACACATGTGCAGTGGGACTGACACGCCCATGCGCAGAGTCACCCTTCTCCGCGCCGGCCCCGACGCTACTTGGTGTACGGTTACAGGGGCCGGCGCGGAACAAAGGTGGTCCCCAGCCCGAGACGCCGGCCCACCGATCGGTGTGCCCCGATCGCCGGCCAGGCCACTGCGGAGCCACCTGGGGTCGGACCCCTCCTACCCCCCCCCCCCCCCCCACAGGCCGCCCCTGGACCCTTCCACGCCGATTTGATTATTCATCCTGTTATGTGAATATCATCAAGCATTGAGAACACAACAACCTTTGCACTGGCAATTGGCAAGAAAACTACTTGCATAAAATAACCTATGCTACAAACCATAATCAATGTCAGAATGTAACTTCAATAGTGCAATTTAATCGTGGGCTCAAATGTTGGTTGTAAACTCCTCAAGGTTCAGTCTCACAATATAGTTATCCAGTGACCATTTCAGTGCATCCATTATGCAATCTGCAATGTATGTAAGGCATCTAGCACAATAATGGTTGACCATCACAAGCATATGTAAAAGTGTTAATGGAAAATTTTAACCCAAGAATGTTGCGCAAAATCACTTTCTGAAGCAAGGAACAATGTTAGTCGTCAGCAAAGTTTAAATATGCCGATCTGAATCACGCCCAGTGAGAGCCCTGTGACAACTCCTGATTGAGCACGAGTTCACACATAGATCTCATTCTACTCGGAAATTAATATAGCATTCCAACCCTCTTACACTCATTTTGATACCAAGAAGCAAATGTATGGATGTGCTTATCGCCTGTGTGTGTCAGTGGAAGGATCAATAAATTTAGTTACGATAAATGTTCTTGTTATTCCCCTAACCAGTATATACTCCAGCAGAGAAAAGTGGAAACTGGATAAGGCCTAAAATAAATCAAAAGAAAATGAAAACCCATGCCATGCTCTTGAACAAGTTTGATCATGTAAAGTAAATTAATAAGCATTGTAAAAGACCACAATACATTCTGTTGTATAATGAATTACATATTTCAGCAATAATCAAAGGAAAATACTGCGGATGCTGGAAATCTGAAATAAAAACAGAAATTGCTGGGTTAACGCAGAGGGACTGGCAGCAAATGTGGAGAGACACAGAGGGCGCAATCCAGCGGCTATAAATTAGTCAGCTTTCGGGCACGTTTGGCGGGGTGTTTCTCAGCGGTTGCAGGGCCGAGATTCACCTTGCTATTGCCGCTTTTTGGGCCTTGGGGAATTTCTCCCCATGGAGGCCACACTTTAGTAGATTTTCTGCACTGGCGACAGCAGAACCAACTCCTCGGAGATCAGGGTACCATTTTGACTGGCTGCCCTGATCTCCACCCCACCCCACCCTCCACCACCCCCCTGCAACCGCTGGGGAACACCCCGCTTTCAGGACCCCCCCCCTTCACTCCTGCAACCTTTTAGTGGTCCCCTGAACCCCCCCTCTAATGGGCAAGCTCCCCCAGCCCGACCCCTGGTAGTGTGAACCTGGCACCCAGGCACATTGACATTGCCAGCCTGGCACCGTAGCAATGCCCTTGGCACCCAGGCAGTACCCAGGTGCCATGCTGGTAGTGCCAATGTGCCTGGGTGCAAAGGGTGTTGTGTTCCCAATGCTTGATGATATTCACATAACAGGATGAATAATTAATTGCAGCACATTTATCAAAAGATAGTCTGCAATTGATCACCAAGTGCCAGGGTGCCCTGGTTGATATTCTCATTGGCTCATTGAAAACTGAGAGTTGGTGATTGGAGGAAAACACAAGTGGCAACAATTGAAAAGGAGACTATTGTGAAGTATAGACCAGTGAGTTTAATGTCTGCAGTGAAAGTGGCCACAGAGAGACATTTAGAATGTTTGATGGTACAGGATGGGTGTCCAAATACCTTTCAATTGAAAGGGCTGAGGAGTGGGACTGGTTAAATTGCTTTTAAGGGCACGATGGGCTGAATGGCTTCCTTTTGTGCTGCAACAATTCTTCGAAAAAAACCCAAAAAATCTCTATGAATTAGATCCTGTGACCTTAAAGAGACAGGACATGTTGTACATTAGCGCCTTTTAAGAACAGAATGATATGTGGTATCCTTATAAAGCAGCATATCCTCTGGGAGTAGTGCCAAGTAAGAACTTGCTCTGTTGCAACATGCATTCATCACAGTTGAAAACACAATAATTTCCAGCATTACAGTACAGCCAAAAATATAATTATCAGGCTTAGACATTTTAGTGCAACAAATATAAGCACATTAGTTCAAAGAGGTGGATCAAATGTTTTGTCATTTGTGGCTGCTCACTGCATCAAATTAAGAGATTTCCCTTAACACAAGTGTAAGCATCTTTAAACTTCACTTCTCTTTTGAAGGTTACTAAGCATAACATTCAACTATTACCATATAAACAAAGGTTACTATTGTTTGTAGATTATGGTATTTTTAACTGTTCTAGTGAGAAAGGTACAAGGTTATTTTTGGAGAATGTTTGCCTGCACTTTTATGTCAGCCTGCAGTGCTGTTGTTTAAACATGGTGATAACTAGTTCCTTTCACACACTAGGGAACAGTGTCTAACCAATGACAGCTTCAGCACATTTTCAGGTATCACATGTCGGCACAATTCAACCACGTTGTGCCTGGCGCCAAGTTGGACAGATCCATGCTGCAGCTTCTCTCCTGAAAGTCAATTTCACTCCCTTTGACTGTGAGAAGCCTCTAGCTTCACAGCTGAAGGCTATCTCAAAGGAGGGCTTTGCCTTGTTAGTTGTGATAGCACTTCACACTCCTGAACTCTCAAGTGCCTCCTCGAAGGAAGAGGTGCCGTGTCTGAGGGGATGACTAGTGGACTGGATGTCCTGCAACCTTGGATGCCTGAACAGTGTGTCTGTACTCTAGGAGCGACAGTGCCATGGAGTCAGCTGCCAACAATTAAATACTAAAGAGCAGGGCTTCAACACTGAGGACCCTCTCAATGGAATGAGGGGTGTTATTTTGAAAAATAACAGTTCAGGGCATGTGGAAAAGGCACACTCCTTCTGCAGTGTAATTTGATGATTTTATTGTGTGTTTTTTTTAACAGTAATTTGAAACTATGCAAAATTGGGGTAAACAAATTTGACCGATTTCCCCCCCCAAAATAAAAGGTTAAGTGTCTGGCTGAGTGGAGGGCCACTGAGCACGGCCTTCCTAATATTGCTGGCAGAGATCTGGGGCGGGATTCTCCCGCAATCGGCGGGGCGGCCGGTACCTGCGCCAAGAGCGACGGGAACCACTCCGGCGTTGGGCCGCCCAGAAGTTGCGGAATCCTCCTTACTTACAGGGGCTAGGCAGGTGCTGGAGAGGTTGGCGTCGCGCCAACCGGCGCCGAAGGGCCACCGCCGGACGGCACGAGTCGGTGCATGCGCAGGACTGCCAGTGTGTTCTGGCGCATGCGCAGAACCGCCGGCGTGTTTCCTGCGCATGCGCAGGTGGTTTCTTCTCTGCGCCGGCTATGGCGGAGCCTTACAGAGGCCGGCACGGAGGGAAAGAATGCCCCCATGGCACAGACCCGTCCGCAGATCGGTGGGGCCCGTTTGCGGGCCAGGCCACCGTGGCAGCCCTCCCTTGGGCCGGATCCCCACACCCCACACCCCCACCCCAGGTCCCGCCGGGATGGACCATGTCTATTTTACGCCGGTGGGACTGGCTGGAAACGGGCGTCCGCTCGGCCCATCGGGGCCCAGAGAATTGCCGGGGGGGGGGGGGCACTGCCAACGGCCCCCAACCGGCGCGATCCCCGCCCCTGCCCGAAAACCGGCGCTGGAGAATTTGGCAGCCGCAGTTCAAACGGTGGGGCGGGATTCACGCCACCTCCCGGCGATTCTGCGACCCAGCGGGGGGTCAGAAAACCCTGCCTCTGGGGTCTACGGGTTCTTGATCTAGCCAGGAGTGAGTGGGCAGAGCGAGGTTTGCCAGCACAACTGGCTAATTGGGGGAATAGTCATGGCAAGGAGGGGAGATGCTTGGGGGATTTGAGGGTCCCAGGGTGAAAGCACTAATTGATTGTCAGTCTGTCTTCTTCTACAATCCCCCCAGATACAAATACATTTGCTGGTGTAGATCCTACGGACGCTGCCCTCGCTGTGTTTGTCGCAGTTGAAGTGGACAGATGCCAACAATATTAGGCGGGAACTGAAGAACATAGATTGGGGGCGGATGTTTGAGGGTAAATCAACATCTGACATGTGGGAAGCTTTCAAATGTCAGTTGAAAGGAATTAAGGACCGGCATTTTCCTGTGAGGAAGAAGGATAGATACGGCAAATTTCGGGAACCTTGGATAACGAGAGATATAGTAGGCCTCGATTAAAAGAAAAAGGAGGCATTTGTCAGGGCTAGAAGGCTGGGAACAGATGAAGCCTGTGTGGAATATAAGGAAAGTAGGAAAGAACTTAAGCAAGGAGTCAGGAGGGCTAAAAGGGGTCACGAAATGTCAAATGGAGTATAGTGTTCAATTCTGGTCGCCACACTACCAGAAGGATGTGGAGGCTTTAGAGAGGGTGCAGAAGAGATTTACCAGGATGTTTCCTGGTATTGAGGGCATTAGCTATGAGGAGAGGTTGAATAAACTCGGTTTGTTCTCACTGGCAAATAGGGGGTTAAGGAAAATCCCAAGGCTTTTTACACGTACATAAAAGCAAGAGGGTAGCCAGGGAAAGGGTTGGCCCACTGAAGGATAGGCAAGGGAATCTATGTGTAGAGCCAGAGGAAATGGGCGAGGTACCAAATGAATACTTTGCATCAGTATTCACCAAAGAGAAGGAATTGGTGGATGTTGAGTCTGGAGAAGGGTGTGTAGATAGCCTGGGTCACATTGAGATCCAGAAAGACGAGGTGTTGGGCGTCTTGAAAAATATTGAGGTAGATAAGTCCCCAGGGCCTGATGGGATCTGCCCCAGAATATTGAAGGAGAGAAGAAATTGCTGAGGCCTTGACAGAAATCTTTGGATCCTCACTGTCTGCAGGTGATGTCCCGGAGGACTGGAGAATAGCCAATGTTGTTCCTGTGTTTAAGAAGGGTAGCAAGGATAATCCAGGCAACTACAGGCCGGTGCACCTTACGTCAGTGGTAGGGAAATTACTGGAGCGAATTCTTCGAGACAGGATCTACTCCCATTTGGAAGTAAACGGACGTATTAGTGAGAGGCAGCACGGTTTTGTGAAGGGGAGGTCGTGTCTCACTAACTTGATAGAGTTTTTCGAGGAGGTCACAAAGATGATTGATGCAGGTAGGGCAGTCGATGTTGTCTATATGGACTTCAGTAAGGCCTTTGACAAGGTCCCTCATGGCAGACTGGTATAAAGGATGAAGTCACACGGGATCAGAGGTGAGCTGGCAAGATGGATACAGAACTGGCTAGGTCATAGAAGGTAGAGAGTAGCAATGGAAGGGTGCTTTTCTGATTGGAGGCTGTGACAAGTGGTGTTCCGCAGGGATCAGTGCTGGGACCTTTGTTGTTTGTAGTACATATAAATGATTTGGAGGAAATGTAACTGGTCTGATTAGTAAGTTTGCGGATGGCACAAAGGTTGGTGGAATTGCGGATGGCGATGAGGACTGTCAGAGGATACAGCAGGATTTAGATTGTTTGGAGGCTTGGGCAGAGAGATGGCAGATGGAGTTTATTCCGGACAAATGTGAGGTAATGTATTTTGAAAGGTCTAATGCAGGTAGGGAATATACAGTGAATGGTAGAACTCTCAAGAGTATTGACAGTCAGAGCGATCTAGGTGTACAGGTCCACAGGTCACTGAAAGAGGCAACACGGGTGGAGAAGGTAGTCAAGAAGGCATATGGCATGCTTGCCTTCATTGGCCGGGGCATTGAGTATAAGAATTGGCAAGTCATGTTGCAGCTGTATAGAACCTTAGTTAGGCCACACTTGGAGTATAGTGTTCAATTCTGGTCGCCACGCTACCAGAAGGATGTGGAGGCTTTAGAGAGGGTGCAGAAGAGATTTACCAATATTTTTCCTGGTATTGAGGGCTATGAGGAGAGGTTCAATAACCTTGGTTTGTTCTCACTGGAATGACAAAGGTTGAGAGGCGACCTGATAGAGGTCCACAAAATTATGAGGGGCATAGACAGGGTGGATAGTCAGAGACTTTTTCCCAGGGTAGAGGGGTCAATTACTAGGGGGCATAGATTTAAGGTGCGAGGGGCAAGGTTTAGACGAGATGTACGAGGCAAGTTTTTTACACAGAGGGTAGTGGGTGCCTGGAACCTGCTGCCGGAGGAGCTGGTGGAAGCAGGGATGATGGTGATGTTTAAGAGGCATCTTGACAAATACATGAATAGGATGGGAATAGAGGGATACGGACCCCGGAAGTGTAGAAGATTTTAGTTTAGACGGGCAGCATGGTCGGCACAGGCATGGAGGGCCGAAGGGCCTGTTCCAGTGCTGTACTTTTCTTTGTTCTTTGTTCTTTGTTCACTAACCGATGAACAGCCGTGTGTATCATCTACAAGATGCACTACAGAAACTCACCAAGGTTCCTTCGGCAGCGCCTTCCCAACTCATGACCACTACCATCTAGAAGGACAAGAGCAGCAGATACATGATCCCCACCACCAGGAGGTTCCCCTCCAAGTCACTCATTATTCAGACTTGGAAATATATCGCCATTCCTTCACTGTTGCTGGGGCAAAATCCTGCACCACCCACCCTAATAGCATTGTGGGTGTACCTACACCTCACAGACTTCAGCAGTTCAAGAAGGCAACTCACCACCATCTTCTTGAGGGCAATTAGGGATGGGCAATAAATGCTGACCTTGCAAGTGATCCCATGAAAGAATGAATAAAGCCTAGCAGAAACTCTAAGCCACTAAACTTTAAAAATTCTGAGTACAAAATACATATAATTTATGGAAAGAAAAACAGGTGAGGAGAAAAGAGAATTTATTAACTCAATTTTAATTGAACAGAATTTACGCTTTTTGAACTTTCTTCATCTAGTTTTAAACTCACAGCATAAATTTAAATCGTTGAAAAATGCTTGCAGAAGAAAATGCATGGCCGCAATTTAACGGACTCGTTGCGCCTGACTTGGTGTCGGGACAAGGCCGTTAAATCTTGTGAGGTTTGCGACGCTCGAAACACATTGCGAGATTTCATGAAAACTCACAAGACGTCGCAATCTGGATTTTGTCTTTACTGGGTGTGATCCACAGTGCCAGAGTGGCACTGCCAGGTGGTGCTGCAAGGGTGCCGGTGCACTGCCAGGGTGCACTGCCAGGGATCGGGCCCAGGGGCCTTACCAGGTGGAGGATTATTCTCGGAGGCCTTCCTGAGGTTGGGGGTGAATGGGGGGGTCGAACCCAGGGGAGAAATGCTGAAAGGGGGTGGGGAGAGATCAGGGCAGCATGACAAAATGGCGCCCCGATCTGCCAGGAGCCTATCTTGCTGGGCCCGCCAGCAGGAAATCATTCCTAGTGTGGCCTTGGTGGAGAGAAACTCCCTGAGGCCAATAAAAATGGCAAAATGCTGGTGAATAGCGGGGTGTTTCTCGACGCTGCAGCCAGTGAAGAACAACCCGCTAAACGTAGGTCATAGGCCCAAAACCGGTCATAGATTTTTTTTTTCTGTTGAATCGCGTCCCATATCTCTGGGATTCATTTTTTGGAAATCTGGCAAAAGAAAAATGACAGACGAGTGGTCGTAAGAGGAAGAGAAAACAAGGGAGAAAATCCTTGTGATTGGTGCTATCTACCAATATTTCGCTGTTTTTAAACAGCTCTGGGGCTGGAAATTCAGCTGCCCCGTGCCAAAATCACGTTTGGCGTGGGGGTGGAGAATCCAATTTCACTCCAAAATCGGGACCGCCGCCGGTCCGGCGATTCTCCGGGACCCGAGAATCGGTTTGTTCGCGGAGTACTCCGCGTGGCTCGGGCCCATTGACAGAGGGCAGCCCAGCGATCCTCCGCTTCTGACCGGCCGAGTTCCCTATGCCGTGAAAATAATCTCCTATTGCCGGTCGGGCTGCTCTCGTGGCGGCTGAGGACTCAGTCCGCGGCCTCCTTGATGGGAGGCGGGGGGATCGGACACTGCGGGGGGGCCTGATAGGGGCCGGGGTTAATATCCACGCGATCAGATGCTCGGGGACTCTAATTTCTATGTCTGCCTCCGAGGTCCGAGTCCGCCATGGCGCATACGTGGACTCAAAACCGGAGGTACAGGGGCCCGTATCCGCAGCTAAAGCTGCGTGAATCACTCTTGTGTCCCTGCTAGCCACCTGCAGGTCATTGAATCTGCTCCACTTTTTCCCAGGAATCTCCGGAGTAAAACTCCAGCGTATTTACGCCGGCGTGGGGACATCGTCCAATTTTGGGAGAATCCAGCCCCTAATCTACTATTTCAAACGCTTGTGCTTCGCAGAAAAATTCCCTCCCTTTCCTTTCAAACTCGCATAATTGTGCATGCACATTTTTAACATTTCTTAAATACTTTTCAGACCACGCTTAACATTCCGAAGGCTGCTCGCATCCAATCTGAAATCTCCAGACAATACGGAGTGACAGCAATGCCCCAGCATTCTACTTGTAAATAAAAGTTACCGATCTCTCTCTGGCTGCACTGCACCGATCCTCCCACCTGTCTCGCAATGCATATAATAATGAAAAACTCCACTTTTATTACCGCCTATTATCACATCGGAGTGTATTGCTATTCATCAAGCCTAGAATAACGATTCCCTGTGTTTTACAAGCAGAAGCATTCATATGTTAGAAGGCAGCGTTACTCTGGCAGATTTCTCCTACTTGTGTTTATTTGTTATTGTTCTCTTCAATTTCTGGTGAGGTTTCCTCACCAAAGTTACCAGAGAATTTTTTTGTGTGAAAATGATTGAAAAATAGATTTACAAAGACATTTGGTCCATTTCTGACAAGTAATTGGAGTGAATGAGGTATAGCATCTGGTTGAGACAGTAATTTCTGATATGGGGAAATCTGAGTTGAAATGAATTGCCCAGTGTACATTGTTGAAGGAGCTCAGGATGAGCTCATACAAACATATAAAATTGATGGACAGGAACAGACCAACTAGCCCATCAAGCCAGTCCTACACCCCATCGATAGAATCCCGACAGTGCAGAAGGAGGCCATTCAGCCCATCGGGTCTGCACCTGAAAGAGCAATCGAACCTCGGCCCACTCCCCCATCTTGTCACTGTAACCCCACCTAACCATTGGACTAAGGGGCAATTTAACTGTTCGTCATGATGCTGTGTGCCTGCCCAGGTACCCGACCACTGGCCAACTAGCCCAGGTTGAATCAATTGTAATGGCAATTGAAATAACTGGCCCATTTGAACTAACCCCAGGCGGCCAGTACAGTTGCTTCCAGTTGGCCAGTTAAATCGGTTAGCAGTTGAGCATGCCAAGCTGGTTCTGGTGTTAACCAGTTAGCCTGGTTAAATTTACCCACACAATCATAGAATCATAGAATTTACAGTACAGAAGGAGGCCAATCGGCCCAACAAGTCTGCACCGACCCTTGGAAAGAGCACCCTACTTATGCCCAGGTTTCCACCCTATCCCAGTAACTCAATCTAACCTTTTGGACACTAAGGGGCAATTTAGTGTGGCCATTCCACCGAACCTGCACATCTTTGGACTGTGGGAGGAAACCAGAGCACCCGGAGGAAAGCCACGCAGGCACGGGGAGAAAATGCAAACTTCACACAGACAGTCAACCAAAGCCGGAATTGAACCCGGGTCCCTATGTTAATCCCCAAATTTCTTTCTCTGTCAGTCTGGCCTCAATAAAAGTTGAGACGGATTCGCACGTAAACAGAAGTTATTTATTTAGCTTGCAAGCTTGAATCATCTTACAGAAATGTAACAGGACATCCTGCCTCTTACACTCCAGAAAACGACTGAACTAACAGACAAAGGGATCTCTGCAAAATCAGTTCAAATGGTATCAAGTTTCACATACTCGACGGACATAGGTCAGCCTATGTCCCTCCTGACCTGTTCGATCTATTCTGATTGGCTCACTTCCAATCCCTTTCTCTGGCCCCTATCAATGCAGTCTCACTCTCATAGACACACCTCTTCCTGCTTTTTCCATGCGGTCTCAAATTCCTTTGTCCCTAACTGCAAGAATCAAAGTGGCTTATTTCTACATTACATTAACTAGTAACTCTAAAGTAACTATTTTATATCACATTCGTCATTCCCTCCTTTTATCATTCCATGATAACCGAACTATCCAATCTATAGCTACGGTTCCTCATCTAAAAAGATCCGTCGCTGCATTTCCAATTCCTGTCTTAGCCCCCCTTCATCTGCTTCACCCTCATGGATTTTAACAGTTAAATTTTTTTTCTCGGTGATTGGGGCGGTGATCTGATCTAGTGCACCCCACATTCTACCCATCACACATTTAAGGATGGCCAGGCCCACAAAGATGCAGCCGATAGCTACCACTAGATACATGGCCATATTTATCAACCAGTCCTTCCATCCTCCAGATCCCCAGTTACCCCAAGAGTCAGGATCCTGCATCCCGTCCAAGTGATCCCGTATGCGATCCATAAATTTAGTAATGTTAGCGGTCAAGTCCTGAACACCCATGATCCACTAGCCCTGTACTATGGCGCATACCCCACCCTCACGGGCCAGAAGATAGTCAAGAGCATACCGGTTCTGCATTGCAAACAACCCTAGCTGAGACAACTCCTTGGTTATTGCCCCGAGGGCTCCCAAGGTTTCATTTCCCAAGATGGCAAGGCCGCAAATAAAATAATTCCGATCACTAACAGCCAAGGAACCCCCCACACCTCCCAGTGTCAATACGCTCAGAATGCCCCACCCGGCTGAGTGGCCCCGGTTGGGTGCAAGAACCTGAGGTTTTTTCCAGTTCTCGCAAAATTCAGCAGAGACTGCCCGGCGTGCTAACTGATTATGCAGGTTCCACGCCGAAGGGCAGGGGACTGTGGTAGGGACTAGAGTCCCTATAGCAATTCGGCGGGGAAATGGGGGTGACAAAACGTTGGTCGCCGTACCATTAAATAAAAAGTAGTATCCTTGTTCCGTGTGGAGACTAGCATCACAATCAGCATATCGGTTGCGTAAGGACCTCCCAGTAGCCCAGTTTATCCAATTTTGAAATGCCCATTCGGGCCGCCCAGCAATGCAGAAAGCCCTATTCCCAACAGTGATATGAGAGACATTCGCCCAGCCACAAAGGAGCTGGAGGCCAGCGTTCAATGGAACGCAAGTGGTGCTATAACAAACGCATTGGCCAGACGCCTGGGTGATATGGCACCTCCTGTCCGTACAGGTGGGAAACAGACATGTTATATTTGTGTCCACCTCTACCAGCAAACAGCCGTACCCTTCACTGCTGAAGCAATTCTCGTACGACCGGGAATCCCTATTGGGAGTGAAGTGGCTAGGTATGTACGCCCTCCACCGTCGCAGCCTATCATACTGTGAATGGGAATTATCCCGAGGGAGGGGAAGGCAAATAGCCGGTGGTGCTGAATCCGGATCGTAAGGAAGAGTGACGTGCTCGGGCAATGGCTCGGAACGCTGACAATGAACCACCGTTTGGGGAGTGCCCCAAAGCGGTGAAACAGAAAATAACCTAGACACCGCTGCGGGGTTTGGGTAGCAGACAACCCGTCCCTGGCCATACAGACGGTGGTAAATCTGGTAGAAGAGATTCATACTACCCGGGTTTTCCTCAGTTTGGCCTTTAATTAACTTAAGTGCATCTCCCGGTAACCTACGTTCTAGCTGTACTTCCCTTCTCACACGCCCTGTCCTCTCTCTAGTCCCTTTCTCTTTCTCATGGTCTCTTCCTACACTCTTCTGACAGCCTGATGTTACCTTTATTGTACCACTTTTAACACATCCAAAATCAAATTTACATGTATTCCAAAAACAAGGCAATGTCCATATAATGTTCCCTTCCCATCGCCGGGACCGGTGCAGCTGCTTCATGACTCCCGCATTCTCCTTAACTTTGATGACCTTCCATGAGTCGATACCATGTCCTCGTATATGGGGGCAGTGAAGAACATCACCTTTGCATAGGTGATGTATCCTTGTAGATTGGTTGGGGCTACACAGATACATAATATTCCCCTTTTCCATGTCCATCGCCAATAACACGCCAAGCGAAGTGAGGCCAAATATCAGACAGACGATGCGTAGCCACTCCATCATGCTCCACACCTGTAAAATAGCACTGGAGAAGGGAGGCAGGTTAGTATCCGACCTTTTACAGTAGTGGAGATGGACTCAATTTTTTTAGTTTTGAGGGTCTGATTGTGTCTCTCAACCACCCCGGCTGCCTGCGGTCTGTAAGCACAGTGTAACTGCTGGCGTATGCCCAACTGGGAGCAAAACTCCTTGTTAATTTGTCCAATAAAATGAGGCCCATTATCAGAACTTAACTGAGCTGGTATACCGTACCGGGGAATGATTTCCCTCATCAAGACTTTAACCACAGTAGCAGCTTTACTATAGATAGTCGGATACGCCTCACCCCATCTGCTGAACACATCCACAATGACCAAAACATATTTGTAACATTGACACCTTTCCAACTCAATGTAATCCATTTGGAGCGTCTCAAAGGGACCACTGGGCAACGGGGTTTGCCCCTTCCCACAAGGGATACCTTTTCCGGTGTTATATTGCTGACAAATCAAACACCGATTACTGATACTTTGGGCCAACCCCTGCATTTTAGGGTGCCACCAAGTGTCCAGCAACAAATCACTAGTCCCTCGAGCCCCACAATGAGTTGCAAAGTGTACACATTCGATGACCCATAAAGCCAGTACATCAGACATACAAGTCTGATGTGCAGGCGTGGTCCATAAAGAGGAAACAGAATCATATGTACAACCTAACCGTTTCCACATTTGTTTATCACTCTCAGGAGCGTCCTCCTGTAACCTTATGACGTCTGGCATTGGCTTGTCAGAAGCAGACACATTCATAGTAGATCGTTTAGTCTGACTTAACATTTTAGGCACCATCACTTGCTGAATTTGTGCGGCTGTGCGCGCTGCACAATCTGCTCGTTCATTACCAACGTCAACTGGGGTTGTACCATTCGTGTGGGCAGCGCATTTAATAACGGAAATCTGCGCTGGCAGAAGGAGGGCCTGCAGTAGGTCATTAACTAAACCCCGGTGGGATATTTGACCACACATAATCATGTCAGGTTGTTCTGACGAAATGTCACTCAAATCGCCCCTTATTGTGGTAGTTTCCTGAATCAAGGCTAAACAGTCGTGGCCAGGTGCGTCTTCATGGACAGGGGGACCACTAAGAAAACAGGCTGGATTGATAGTGGTACAGTATTTAAATGTCAGACGTGGATTGTTCAAAAGGTATATCTCATACCTATTCTGACGAGCTGCGGTAAGATGCTGACCATTCGCCCCATATCCCTGGCATGGTACTGGTCATGGACCTGACGTGTAATATGAGGGCTTACCGAAGCTGACTGTGGCCATAAATGTGGTGATATTGTAACAAAATCGGCTGTACCTTCTTTTCCCGTGACTGTGGCTGTAACCTTGACTGGCCATTCGGTCTCAAGTAATGGCCGGTATTTGTCCTCCAACTCCCTGTTTCGTCCAGTTCTGTCATAGGCCAGGGTAACGTGATGCAGTGATAGTGGCTGTTCAATGTCTAACGTCCACCACTGGGGGGTGATAGAAATATAGCACTGTTGTCTCATCCTCCTCTTCGCTGATCCACCCACCCAAAGTCACTATATTGGAGCTCCTGCTGGTAAACTACCATTTCTGCCGCTTGTTGGGATCGCAGATCATCCTTTTTCATTACATACTCAGTCTTAACCTTTGTAACTGAGCCTCCTTCTTGGCCTACACCCTCCTTCCAGTAAAATCTGACTGCCCTTGCCATCTGGGAAGGGTCGTTCTCTGTCCAATTCATGTTATTACATTTCACAGCAGTAACCACAGAAGGTGGTAGGCAATGCATTAACATAGCACAGTATTGAGGGGAATTCTGACCAGTTTGATACAGCAAATCGCCTGACTGCCCCCGGTAGATTTCATTAAAACGCCCCAGACATTCCTATGGCTCGTCAATCTTCCTAGGTTTTAGGTCTAAGATAACAGAAAGATTTATGGGCCTTTGAAATGTGCTATTCAACGCATTCAAGATCTGTGTCCTTCTTTTCTCTATTTGCTCTCTTTTTTTTTTAAAACTTAAAAATGTTTGAAAATTCCAATTGAATTACTGCAACTTGCAAGCTTAGCTCTGATCTCAACTCAGAACTAAATTTACAATTTGCTTAACACAAACTTGTATAACATTTACAACTTAATTATTTCTTTATCTTAACAATTTTTCTTTTAACAAGTTTTTTTTTCTGTTACATACACATAAGTATTAGCAAAATCAACTATCATAAGTATTAGCAAAATCAATTATCATCTCCAGATTGACACTTTTTAAAATGGTGTCCATGATCTTCTTTAAGTTTTATTAATCTCCAGATAAAATGAGATAAACCTTATTTCAAGGAAGTAAAATTTAAGATTCTGGCAATTTCAATCAATTGCTTTCGAAAATAATAACTTTTATCAAAGAGGTGGAGAAACCCACTGGTTTCCTTTAATTAATTCAAAACGTAACTTTGCTGGTGTTCACTGACTCAAAGGAAAGGTATCCGATTACACTGCAGACTGGTGCTGTTATCTCAAGGCCTGAGTGAGAAGCACTGTCTGTTTTCAACTCCGCCTGCTGCTGTTAACCCTTTGAGAGACTTCTGCTTCAACCTCACAATCTCAACTAGACCTCGGATCTTTACAGTCCAAGGAGACAATTTTAGCTTAATCAACTATATATTTAAAACACTCACACATAGAGTTGAACCATCTTCAGATTTAAAAACAGTTATACTGGACTGAACCCCCATCTATTGAAGTCCCATCAGCCCCTGAACCCATATAATAGACTGAACCTTTATTATTTAAAGTCCCATCAGCCTCTGAACCCTGATAATAGACTGAACCTTTATTATTTAAGTCACATCAGCCTCTGAACCCTGATAATAGACTGAACCTTTATTATTTAAAGTCCCATCAGCCTCTGAACCCCGATAATAGACTGAACCTTCATTATTTAAAGTCCCATCAGCCCAAAACCCTAACCCAAGCCGAAACAACAATATGAAATCCCATCAATTAAAGTGCTAATCCCCAGACTGACCTGTGATTTCGTCGAGGCGGTCTTTCTGTGCCAACCGCGAGTGACCAGACTAATCAGACGATAAGAAGAGGGGAACAATCAATGCTGGTCGTTTTCCATTTCTACATTGAGGGCCCTTTGTTCCCGTCCTCCTGTTCATAATCAGTCTAATTCTGATTTCGCAGTTGGATCAGGATCGCCCAGAGAAATCCCGGGTTTCGGCACCAAATGTTAATCCCCAAATTTCTTTCTCTGTCAGTCTGGCCTCAATAAAAGTTGAGACGGATTCGCACGTAAACAGAAGTTATTTATTTAGCTTGCAAGCTTGAATCATCTTACAGAAATGTAACAGGACATCCTGCCTCTTACACTCCAGAAAACGACTGAACTAACAGACAAAGGGATCTCTGCAAAATCAGTTCAAATGGTATCAAGTTTCACATACTCGACGGACATAGGTCAGCCTATGTCCCTCCTGACCTGTTCGATCTATTCTGATTGGCTCACTTCCAATCCCTTTCTCTGGCCCCTATCAATGCAGTCTCACTCTCATAGACACACCTCTTCCTGCTTTTTCCATGCGGTCTCAAATTCCTTTGTCCCTAACTGCAAGAATCAAAGTGGCTTATTTCTACATTACATTAACTAGTAACTCTAAAGTAACTATTTTATATCACATTCGTCACCTAGTGCTTTGAGGCGGCAGTGTAACCACTGTGCCACTGTGCCATCCTCACCACTGCCTCCTCCGCCTCCCAAAAAGCTGAACTATAGTTCCAATTTTGTAACGCTGTAAAAATAGATGGGTTTTCAGTGTATTAAAACTTTTCCCATATAAATAAAAAGATTGGGCGTTAAGTCTGTGGCAATTATTATCTTAGCATGGTGTAACCTGTACAGTACAGTTCTGACCACTGTGACACAATGGGGACATATAGGAGACTGTTCATGAGAAGCACCATGTGTTTATTATTAGAGCACTGAGTTATAAGAAAAGATAGAAGATGCTTCAGAATTTTGACCCTGAAATGAAAGGTAGTGGATAATTCAGAACAGGTCAGAGCGCAACTTCAGATTTAATAGCAACAGTAGAAAATGAAAACATATGTTCAAACTAATAAAAGGAAAATTTTGGATTCAGGTCAAGGCGATCTTGATAAAAGGAGTAATCAAAAATGGAAAGGACTTCTGTGTAAAGTAGTGGATTTGAAAAAGCTGTCGGGCTGGATTCTCCAATTTGCAGACTAAGTGCTGGAACACAACATAGACATAGTAGTTAAAGTGCAGAAGGAGGCCATTCGGCCCATCGGAGTCTGCACCGGCTCTTGGAAAGAGCACCCTACCAAAGCCCACACCTCCACCCTATCCCCATAAATCCATAACCCAGTAACCCGACCCAACACTAAGGGCAATTTTGGACACTAAGGGCAATTTTGCATGGCCAATCCACCTAACCTGCACATCTTTGGACTGTGGGAGGAAACCG
Organism: Scyliorhinus torazame; assembly: GCF_047496885.1. Classification (NCBI taxonomy): domain Eukaryota; kingdom Metazoa; phylum Chordata; class Chondrichthyes; order Carcharhiniformes; family Scyliorhinidae; genus Scyliorhinus; species Scyliorhinus torazame. Next base: position 115,509,157 of record NC_092724.1, on the reverse strand, counting down.
GAGCACCCGGAGGAAACCCACGCACACACGGGGAGAACGTGCAGACTCCGCAAAGACAATGACCCAAGCCGGTAATCGAACCTGGGACCCTGGAGCTGTGAAGCAATTGTGCTACCGTGCTGCCCATGATCCTCTTTGCAGCTCAGCAGCGTATCTTATTCACAGCCTTTCCATAAGATGCCTCTGGCTCCATAACAACCTGTCCTTAGAGAATGTTGTCAGATTCTGAATTCTGCTTCATAACAGCCTTGTTTTGAGAGACAGAGAACTCTTACACTGGATTTCTGGAGAGAATTTGTTAGATCTTTAAGAGTGAGAGTTAGAACTCTTCCATTCAGGCCTCAGAACAAAAGCGAAACTAGAAAAGCAGCCTTATGACTGTGAGAAATGTATCAGTGGGACCAGGGATAGTCAGCATGGCTTTGTGAAGGGTAGGTCATGCCTCACAAACCTGATTGAGTTCTTTGAGAAGGTGACTGAACAGGTAGACGAGGGTAGAGCAGTTGATGTGGTGTATATGGATTTCAGCAAAGCGTTTGATAAGGTTCCCCACGGTAGGCTATTGCAAAAAATACGGAGGCTGGGGATTGAGGGTGATTTAGAGATGTGGATCAGAAATTAGCTAGCTGAAAGAAGACAGAGGGTGGTGGTTGATGGGAAATGTTCAGAATGGAGTACAGTCACAAGTGGAGTACCACAAGGATCTGTTCTGGGGCCGTTGCTGTTTGTCATTTTTATCAATGACCTCGAGGAAGGCGCAGAAGGGTGGGTGAGTAAATTTGCAGACGATACTAAAGTCGGTGGTGTTGTCGATAGTGTGGAAGGATGTAGCAGGTTACAGAGGGATATAGATAAGCTGCAGAGCTGGGCTGAGAGGTGGCAAATGGAGTTTAATGTAGAGAAGTGTGAGGTGATTCACTTTGGAAGGAATAACAGGAATGCGGAATATTTGGCTAATGGTAAAGTTCTTGAAAGTGTGGATGAGCAGAGGGATCTAAGTGTCCATGTACATAGATCCCTGAAAGTTGCCACCCAGGTTGATAGGGTTGTGAAGAAGGCCTATGGAGTGTTGGCCTTTATTGGTAGAGGGATTGAGTTCCGGAGTCGGAAGGTCATGTTGTAGCTGTACAGAACTCTGGTACGGCCGCATTTGGAGTATTGCGTACAGTTCTGGTCACCGCATTATAGGAAGGACGTGGAGGCTTTGGAGCGGGTGCAGAGGAGACTTACCAGGATGTTGCCTGGTATGGAGGGAAAATCTTATGAGGAAAGGCTGATGGACTTGAGGTTGTTTTCGTTGGAGAGAAGAAGGTTAAGAGGAGACTTAATAGAGGCATACAAAATGATCAGGGGGTTGGATAGGGTGGACAGTGAGAGCCTTCTCCCGCGGATGGATATGGCTGGCACGAGGGGACATAACTTTAAACTGAGGGGTAATAGATATAGGACAGAGGTCAGAGGTAGGTTCTTTACGCAAAGAGTAGTGAGGCCGTGGAATGCCCTACCTGCTACAGTAGTGAACTCGCCAACATTGAGGGCATTTAAAAGTTTATTGGATAAACATATGGATGATAATGGCATAGTGTAGGTTAGATGGCTTTTGTTTCGGTGCAACATCGTGGGCCGAAGGGCCTGTACTGCGCTGTATTGTTCTATGTTCTATGTTCTATGTTCTAACTCTCAGAGTAACTATCAGGGTCAAACTGGCAGAACCTTCCAAAGTTAACAATTTAAATCGCATCTGTCGATGGCTCCCAGCCCAGCGTAATTGTTCAGAGGAAGGCAGCACTTCTAGGCAATTAAGTGGCAACTTCCCAGAGGGATTCCCTTGTGTATCACTGGGGTACCCCCCAAATGTGACCCTGGGTTATGGGCCAGTGTAAGCTAATCAGATGCCTCTGGATCCAAATTTGGAAATTATCTCAGCTTTTGGAACCTTTACCACAATATAAATCCTTTCTCTGATATGTACAGTCTTGGTGACCATGTGAATATGTTCATTGACCTGCAAGTCTTCCCACTTGGTATCATGAATGGTATGAGCAGAAATGTTCTCAAGAAATTTCCCATTCCATCTGGTCAAGTTCATCACTACCATGAAATGCAACCTCTTGTTTCCTTGGCAGTACTTCCGAGGCAAGCTCTTTTTGTCAGAAGTGCAAAAGTGAATTAGCAGAGGTGAGTCAGATGCATGTGACTAAGCCCAGCCACCATCCTAGCCCACAATTATACATAGACAGGACAATGCTACACATAGAACCATGCTATTATTACCCCATTACTATTATTGTGACTGAATACCATTTTCAATTATTTCCCTTTGTGCTTTCAGTGATTTAACTCATAAAATCATGGAACCTTACAGAACAAAAGACCATTTGGCCCATTGTGTTGTACTGAAACTTGGAAAGAGCTGTCCAATTTAGTCCCACACCAGAGCTATTTCCTCATAACCATGCAATTAATGCATGTATAATGGTCTCTTGAACGTTCTTAAGGTTACTGACAGCACCACCCTTTCAGATAGTGCATTTGACATCTTGACAAAACTTGTTGTGGAAAAAGAATTCTAATTCCTCCTCTTGTTCTCACACAAATGATTTTAAATCTATGACCTCTGGTTACTGATTTACTTGCGAGACCAAACAGTTTCTCCCTACTTGCTCTGACAAAACACTTTGTCATTCTATTGGTCCTCATCTTAACCTCTTCGATTCTAAAGGAAATGGGCTCAGCTTCTCCAGTCCTACCACATCATTGAAGTCCTTTATTCCAGGTATTAACATGATAAGCCTCCTCTGTGCCATCACCAAGGCCTTGACATCTTTCCCGAAGTGTGGTGCCCGAAAGTGAACACAGTACTGCAGCTAAGGCCTAACCAGCAAAGATAACTATTGTAAAGATTTTTTAAAATTTATTCAGTGACAGGATGTGGGTATCGCTGGGTAGGCCAGCATTTATTGCCCATCTCTAATTTCCCTTGGGAAGGTGATAGTGAACTGCCTTCTTGAACCGCTGCAATCGCTGCGGTGAAGGTAAACCCAGAGTGCTATTAGGGAGGGAGTCCCAGGGTTTTGATCCAGAAACAGTGAAGGAACGGCAATATATTTCCAAGTCAGGATGGTGTGTGGCTTGCAGGGGAACTTGGAGGTGGTGGTGTTCCCATGCTTCTGCTGCCCTTGTTCCTCCAGATGGTAGAGGTCATGGGTTTGGGAGGTGTTGTCAATAGCGCCTTGGTGAGTTACTGCAGTGAATCCTGTAGATGGCACATACTGCTGCTACTGTGTATCAGTGATGGAGGGAGTGATGATTTAAGGTGGTGGATGGGGTGGAAATCCAGTGGGCTGCTTTGCCCTGGATAATGTTGAGCCTCCTGAGTACCATTGGAGCTGCAAGTGGAGAGTATTCCATCACACTTCTGACTTGTGCGTTGTTGGTGGTGGACGGACTTTGAGGAGTCAGGAGGTGAGTTGCTTTCTGTAGAATTCCTAGTGTCTGGCCTGCTGTTGTAGCCACAGTATTTATATAGTTCAGCCAGTTCAATTTCTGGTCAATGGGAACCCCCAGGGTGTTGATAGTTGGCATTGCTGAGAAACCCAATTTGGTAGGAAGAACAATGAAAGACAATATAAAACAAAGGGTACAGCTGTAACAGGAGTGCAGAAGCAGCGTGACCTGTATGTGTATGTGCATACGTTGATGTTGAAAGGTTTGTCATGGCCTCCTTAGTTGTCATCCAATCATCTCGAACAGGTATACCCCTTTGGATACTGTCGGGGGGGATAGCCTATCAGGGGAAAACAGCAGCAGCCAGAGCAGTGGCACCACGGCTGGCTCTGATGTTCAGAAGGGAGGGTCAAAGCGCAGAAGAGCAATAGTAATAGGGGACTCTATAGTCAGGGGCACAGATAGGCGATTCTGTGGACGTGAAAGAGACTCCAGGATGGTATGTTGCCTCCCTGGTGCCAGGGTCCAGGATGTCTCTGAATGGGTAGAGGGCATCCTGAAGGGGGAGGGCAAACAGGCAGAGGTCGTTGTACATATTGGTACTAACGACTTAGGCAGGAAGGGGCATGAGGTCCTGCAGCAGGAGTTCAGGGAGCTAGGCAGAAAGTTAAAAGACAGGACCTCTAGGGTTGTAATCTCGGGATTACTCCCTGTGCCACGTGCCAGTGAGGCTAGAAATAGGAAGATAGAGCAGCTAAACACGTGGCTAAACAGCTGGTGTAGGAGGGAGGGTTTCCGTTATCTGGACCACTGGGAGCTCTTCCGGGGCAGGTGTGACGTATATAAGAAGGACGGGTTGCATCTAAACCGGAGAGGCATACATATCCTGGCCGCGAGGTTTGCTAGTGTCACACGGGGGGTTTAAACTAGTATGGCAGGGGGGTGGGCACGGGAGCAATAGGTCAGAAGGTGAGAGCATTGAGGGAGAACTAGGGAATAGGGACAGTGGGGCTCTGAGGCAGAGCAGACAGGGAGAAGTTGCTGAACACAGCGGGTCTGGTGGCCTGAAGTGCATATGTTTTAATGCAAGAAGTATTACGGGTAAGGCAGATGAACTTAGAGCTTGGATTAGTACTTGGAACTATGATGTTGTTGCCATTACAGAGACCTGGTTGAGGGAAGGGCAGGATTGGCAGCTAAACGTTCCAGGATTTAGGTGTTTCAGGCGGGATAGAGTGGGATGTAAAAGGGGAGGCGGAGTTGCGCTACTGGTTCGGGAGAATACCACAGCTGCACTGCGGGAGGACACCTCAGAGGGCAGTGAAGCTATATGGGTAGAGATCAGGAATAAGAAGGGTGCAGTCACAATGTTGGGGGTTTACTACAGGCCTCCCAACAGCCAGCGGGAGATAGAGGAGCAGATAAGTAGACAGATTTTGGAAAAGTGTAAAAACAACAGGGTTGTGGTGATGGGAGACTTCAACTTCCCCAATATTGACTGGGACTCACTTAGTGCTAGGGGCTTAAACGGGGCGGAGTTTGTAAGGAGCATCCAGGAGGGCTTCTTAAAACAATATGTAGACAGTCCAACTGGGGAAGGGGCGGTACTGGACCTGGTATTGGGGAATGAGCCCAGCCAGGTGGTAGATGTTTCAGTAGGGGAGCATTTCGGTAACAGCGACCACAATTCAGTAAGTTTTAAAGTACTGGTGGACAAGGATAAGAGTGGTCCTAGGATGAATGTGCTAAATTGGGGGAAGGCTAATTATAACAATATTAGGCGGGAACTGAAGAACATAGATTGGGGGTGGATGTTTGAGGGCAAATCAACATCTGACATGTGGGAGGCTTTCAAGTGTCAGTTGAAAGGAATTCAGGACCGGCATGTTCCTGTGAGGAAGCAGGATAAATACGGCAATTTTCGGGAACCTTGGAAATCGAGAGATATTGTAGGCCTCGTCAAAAAGAAAAAGGAGGCATTTGTCAGGGCTAAAAGGCTGGGAACAGACGAAGCCTGCGTGGAATATAAGGAAAGTAGGAAGGAACTTAAGCAAGGAGTCAGGAGGGCTAGAAGGGGTCACGAAAAGTCATTGGCAACTAGGGTTAAGGAAAATCCCAAGGCTTTTTACACGTACATAAAAAGCAAGAGGGTAGCCAGGGAAAGGGTTGGCCCACTGAAGGATAGGCAAGGGAATCTATGTATGGAGCCAGAGGAAATGGGTGAGGTACTAAATGAATACTTTGCATCAGTATTCACCAAAGAGAAGAAATTGGTAGATGTTGAGTCTGGAGAAGGGTGTGTAGATAGCCTGGGTCACATTGAGATCCAAAAAGACGAGGTGTTGGGTGTCTTAAAAAATATTAAGGTAGATAAGTCCCCAGGGCCTGATGGGATCTACCCCAGAATACTGAAGGAAGCTGGAGAGGAAATTGCTGAGGCCTTGACAGAAATCTTTGGATCCTCACTGTCTTCAGGGGATGTCCCGGACGACTGGAGAATAGCCAATGTTGTTCCTGTGTTTAAGAAGGGTAGCAAGGATAATCCAAGGAACTACAGGCCGGTGAGCCTTACTTCAGTGGTAGGGAAATAACTGGAGAGAATTCTTCGAGACAGGATCTACTCCCATTTGGAAGCAAATGGACGTATTAGTGAGAGGCAGCATGGTTTTGTGAAGGGGAGGTCGTGTCTCACTAACTTGATAGAGTTTTTCGAGGAGGTCACTAAGATGATTGATGCAGGTAGGGCAGTGGATGTTGTCTATATGGACTTCAGTAAGGCCTTTGACAAGGTCCCTCATGGTAGACTAGTACAAAAGGTGAAGTCACGCGGGATCAGGGGTGAGCTGGCAAGGTGGATACAGAACTGGCTAGGTCATAGAAGGCAGAGAGTAGCAATGGAAGGATGCTTTTCTAATTGGAGGGCTGTGACCAGTGGTGTTCCACAGGGATCAGTGCTGGGACCTTTGCTGTTTGTAGTATATATGAATGATTTGGAGGAAAATGTAACTGGTCTGATTAGTAAGTTTGCAGACGACACAAAGGTTGGTGGAATTGCGGATAGCGATGAGGACTGTCAGAGGATATAGCAGGGTTTAGATTGTTTGGAGACTTAGGCGGAGAGATGGCAGATGGAGTTTAATCCGGACAAATGTGAGGTAATGCATTTTGGAAGGTCTAATGCAGGCAGGGAATATACAGTGAATGGTAGAACCCTCAAGAGTATTGAAAGTCAAAGAGATCTAGGAGTACAGGTCCACAGGTCATTGAAAGGGGCAACACAGGTGGAGAAGGTAGTCAAGAAGGCATACGGCATGCTTGCCTTCATTGGCCGGGGCACTGAGTATAAGAATTGGCAAGTCATGTTGCAGCTGTTTAGAAACTTAGTTAGGCCACACTTGGAGTATTGTGTTCAATTCTGGTCGCCACACTACCAGAAGGATGTGGAGGCTTTAGAGAGGGTGCAGAAGAGATTTACCAGAATGTTGCCTGGTATGGAGGGCATTAGCTATGAGGAGCGGTTGAATAAACTCGGTTTGTTCTCACTGGAACGAAGGAGGTTGAGGGGAGACCTGATAGAGGTCTACAAAATTATGAGGGGGATAGACAGAGTGGATAGTCAGAGGCTTTTCCCCAGGGTAGAGAGGTTAATTACTTGGGGGCATAGGTTTAAGGTGAGAGGGGCAAGGTTTAGAGTAGATGTACGAGGCAAGTTTTTTACGCAGAGGGTAGTGGGTGCCTGGAACTCGCTACCGGAGGAGGTGGTGGAAGCAGGGACGATAGTGACATTTAAGGGGCATCTTGACAAATACATGAATAGGATGGGAATAGAGGGATACGGACCCAGGAAGTGTAGAAGATTGTAGTTTAGTCGGGCAGCATGGTCGGCACGGGCTTGGAGGGCCGAAGGGCCTGTTCCTGTGCTGTACATTTCTTTGTTCTTTGTTCTTTGTTCATTGTGCCTGTTTCCTTAGCTGCCTTATCAACTTGCTCTGCCACCTTCAACGATTTGTGAATGTGTAATTACAGGTCTCTCAGCTCTTGCTCCCCCTAAAATAGTATAATTTAGATTACAGTACTTCACCATGTTGTACCTTCCAAAATGCTTTATTTACAATTATCTGGAAATTAATTGGAATTTCCCATCTTTCTGCCCATTTCACCAACCTGTCTATCCATCTCCTCCTGAAGTCTACTTCTATTTTGCTCACAGCTTTACTAAGTTGCCCAGTTTTATATTGCGTTGATATGCCTATGGGCAATATCATAGTTGGATGGTGTGCAACCTCCAACCAGCAGGTGGCGGTATAAGCACACCATGCGGTCTCCAGACCAAGGTCATGTGGCGTGGGACCCGGATATAAAGGGAGACACATCTGGCCATCTTCAGAAGAAGATTGAGAGGGTAATAAGACATACATGTAATTGGTCAGCGCTAGGTGTAAGTTCCAGAGGAGTAGCAAGACTGCATGATAACATGCTCTGTATCAGATTGCCATTTTACCACACGAGACACGATAAAAGGATCCTGGATTGGGCAGATCGACGTGTTTGATGAGTCATTTCATAAAGTACACTGGGTCAAACATAACATATATCATCCTTCAAAATTGTACTCCCTAAACCCAGGCCCAGGTCATTTATAAATAACTAGAATTGCAATGGCTCTAAACTGATGGGGCCCTACTGCATTTTTCCTTCTAGTCAGAAGAACATGCGTTCACCATCACTCTCTGACTCATATCCCTTAGCCACATACATACCCGAGATATCATTGTCCCTTTAATACCATGTGCTTCTATATTCAATGTCTGTTATGTATTGCATTATCACCTACCTTATTAAAATTCATATATACAAAATCTATTGCATTGCCTTCATCAACTCTCTCTGCTGCATCAAGAGAGATTGCAATCAGGTTAGTCAGATTTGCCGTTAACCATCTCCAGTCTGGCCATTTACCACCCATCATGCAATTCTCAATCATCAGAAATTACCAGAAAGGGTCAATCAACAATGCTATCAAATGGCACTTACTCACCAATGACCTGCTCACTGATGCTTTTCACCACTTGTTCTCAGATCTCGCTATCGCCTTGGTCCAAACGGAAAGGCTATTTCCAAGAGATGAGGTGAGAATGACTGTCCTCAGATCAGAAGCTGGGTATTCTGCAGGAGCAACACAATGTCTGAGAGGCCTCCTACCTACAACACACAAGTCAGGCGTGTGGTTGAATTTTCTAAATTTGCCCGGATGAGTGCAGCTCCAATAACACTCCAGAAACTTAACATCATTCAAAATACACCAGCCCACTTGATTGGTACCAAGTTAAATATTTACTCCATCCGACAGCACACAATGGCAGCAGTGATTCACCAAAATAACTTAACAATTCTTTGAAAGCACCAAACCCACAATTTCTACTGCCTAGAAGGACAAAGACAGTAGGAACATAGGAACTCGACCACTTGCAAGCTTCCTTCCAAATAACACAATTCTGACTTGGAAATATATTGCCATTCTTTCATTGTCACTGGGTCAAAATCTTGGAACTCCCTCCATAACAACACTAGATGTAACTATACCACATGGACTGCAGCAATTCAAGAAAGTGGCCCTCCTCCACCTTCTCAAGTGCAATTAGGGATGGACAATAAACACTGTCTTTGCCAGTGAAACCCACTTCTCGTGAAAGAAGAAATAAAAAAGGCAGGATATGATGGAGTGCACGCCACTTGCCTGGATATTGATAGCACCAACACTCTAGCAGCTCAACACCACTCAGGAGAAAACAACCCACTTAATCAGCACCCAATCCATCAACTTAAATCTTAACTCCCGCTCCCACCAGTGCACCATGGCTACATTGTGTACCATGTACAAGAAATGCTGCAACAACTCCCAAAGACTTCTTTTGTAACATTTCCCAAACCTACAACTTGTATGGCCTGGAAGGACAAGGACAGCAGGTGGTTGGGAACGCCACAACCTCTAAGTTATACACCATCCTGATTTGGAAATATATTACTATTCCTTCATATTTTCTGGGTCAAAATCCTGGAATTTCCTACCTAACAGCACTTTGGCAGTTGCTTCACTATTGAAAATTTCAATGCTTTAAGAAATCACTGCCATATTTTAATGTACAATAAAACCTGGCCTTGCCAACAATGTCTGAATCCCATGAATGGATATGTTTCTCTTGGAAGTTAATAGTTATATTTGCTCTTCCTAACACAAGAACCAGAGCCCAATACAAACTGTTGGAAAATATTTTCTCCTTTTTCCCAAAAATGTTTTCCCAGTATTTTAATATATATCTACCTAAGGATGAATACAAATCAGGACTTTGCCAGTGAATACAAATCTTTGCATGATATTATTTTTGCCCTAAGTTAGAACAATGAGCATTTAGGTGAAGAACACTTTTCTCCATCTTTCACTGTGTCATGATATTCAGATAAACATCATGGTGCAAACATACATACACACTGATGGACAGATCAACGGACCAATCAATACACACACAACATCACAGCCAATCGCAGGCAAGAGCATACACACTATAAAACGGGGAACACAACACTTCCCGCTCATTCCAGCAGGAGACAGCTCAGGGCACAGAGCTCACAGCAAGCCACTCAGACATTCACCATGTGCTGAGTGCTTCTCCAAGATAGTGTTAGGGCTAGGTCCACAGGTTAGAGGGTAATGAACAAACCACAGTAACCAGTTTACAGATGTTATTACTGTTAGTAATAAAACTGAGTTGTACCATCCGCAACCGTGTTGGTTCGTCTATGTAGCAGAGAAACCAACACGACACACTGCACAGCCAATGTTTCTTTGTATCACTTTCTAAAGTTTATTCCAAATAACATTGAAATATTTAGTTTATAATCTTTTATTTCAAATGTATCATGTGTACAATTAATCTTACCCATCTAACTTTAAATTTAGTGTTTATGAGGGACAGCACGGTGGTTAACACTGCTACCTCACAGCGCCGAATACCCAGGTTTGACCCCGGCCCCGGATCGCTGTCCGTGTGGAGTTTACACGTTCTCCCCGTGTCTGCATGGATCTCACCCCCACAACCCCAAAAGATGTGCAGCGTTGGTGGATTGTCCATGCTAAATTGTCCCTTAATTGGAAAAAAGAACTGGATACTCTCAATTTATATATTAAAAAAATAGTGTTTGGAGATTTTTATGCTCCCACTCGGCAATGACACTTTTGAAGTGTTATCTTTTCATGCTTTAATCTTTCAATTGAATCTCCATGGTAGTTGCCAACAACACTTTGGAAAATAGTCCGACATGTTAGAAGGATCAACCATTGAACTACAGTTTAAATGAATAACAATGTCATATTCACCATTTAAGGACAGTGACAAATATTTGTACGTCTGACATTGACACACAGTCTCTTATCATTCATACTTATGGGAATAATATAGCTCCAACGGCCCTTAAAATGAATCACCGGCTTCTATTCACAAAGAGTGTTTATGTTCACTGAAATACAAATATTTTTATTTGAGAAACTTAGCCTACAAAAACCTCCATCAGAGAGCATGATTGATTTTGCAATGTGTTACCAAAATGTTTTGTGCAGTCTGCACCTCAATCTCCATGTTTGACGAAGCATTGATATTTCCTATAGTCTACATCAGGACTTCCAAAACAGTAGGTAGTAACCCCCATTGGGGTTTGGAGACTAAGATCTTGAGATTGTGACCTCTGAGGCAGCTATGGTGGCTATGAAACTCGCACTAAGTCCTGGCAGCTGCGAGCACCATTTCCCTGTTGGTGAACCTGTCTAACGGACTGATCTCTGAGGGCTGATTGTTCCGATAAAAGATGGCCCGTGAGGTAGTTGCACCTTTTGTTGGAGAAAATCTGCTGCTTCATCAGCTCCCCCCAACCCTTTATCTCTCTTCCTAACCCCTTCTCAACATCTAAAGCCTCTCTTCCCACCAGACTTTCACTCCAAAGTCACACGCAGCTTGATACATTAAAATGGGGTCACATTCCTGTTAGTGTGGGTTCATTTTGGGATTTGTTGACTTCCTACTGTGTAAGAGATCTTTCTGGAGGCAATGGTCTTTTTTTCAAATTCATTTATTTACATGCCAGTTTTTTATAAAAGTTAAATAAGACTGAGACATATCCTCTGAGGTGCTTCACACTCATCTCCTCACAATGAGTGACAAAGCTATCATTAGCGTTAACCCTTTACTCTATATCTTTCCCGAGTCTATCCCCACACTATTTTATATACATTCTCCTACACCTCCTCCTCACAGTCTTTTGCATTGGTGGTATCAATCTCTGAATGTGTTCTCGTCTGTCTTTGAGGATGTGTAGGGCGAATGCTCCCCAGAACCTTCTGCTTGGAATTACGTACCTCCTCAGACAGAGATTTATGCTTCTGCTCCACAGTAGGTTGGGCAGCATGGTAGCACAGTGGTTAGCACAGTTGCTTCCCAGCTCCAGGGTCCCAGGTTCGATTCGCGGTTTGGGTCACTGTCTATGCAGAATCTGCACGTTCTCCCCGTGTCTGTGTGGGTTTCCTCCAGGTGCTCCGTTTTCTGCTCACAGTTCAAAGATGTGCAGGTTAGGTGGATTGGCCAGGATAAATTGCCCTTAGTGTCCAAAAAGGTTAGGTGGGGTTACTGGGTTACGGGGATAAGGTGGAGGTATGGTTTAAGTAGGGTCCTCTTTCCAAGGGCTGGTGCAGACTCGATGGGCCTCCTTCTGCACTGTAAATTCTATGATTCTATGATATTAAGGTGATGAACAGGGATTTTCCTTTTCTTCTCTTGTGTTGTTCTTTCTCTTCTTCCTGGTACTTTGGGGAAAGGTTGGATCACTGGCTGAAATATTGCTTGAAATACTGAAGCCTGTTCACCTCCTGTGAAGATTTGTATAGTTGTAGGAGGCCAACAAACTAGTACTGCTGAAACAAATGAAATATCGTACAATGACTCTGTGGTAGTCACCACTGTTGTATTATATTGTATATATAGGTATTACGGTAAGGCCCCTGTACTACAGGTACGGGGGCAGATCCCTGCCTGCTGGCTCCGCCCAGGAGGCGGAGTATAAATGTGTGTGCTCTCCGAACAGCAGCCATTTTGTAAGCTGCTGTAGGAGGCCGCACATCTCTGTGTAATAAAGCCTCGATTACATTCTACTCTCGTCTCGTTGTAATTGATAGTGCATCAATATATTACACACAGATTTTTCAGAGATGGACCTCCGCATCAAGCCAGATCGCCTGCAGCTGCATCCTCAAGCAGACAACGCCAAAAAGGACTTCCAACATTGGTTAGCTTGCTTTGAAGCATACATCGTGTCTGCGCCAGACCCAATCTCAGAAGCACAGAAGCTCCAGATTCTGTACACGTGGCTGAGCTCCAACGTTTTCCCCCTCGTCCAAGACGCGCCTACCGACGCAGAGGCCATGGCGCTACTGAAGGAGAATTACGCTCAGCAGACCAACAAGATCTACGCGAGCACCTCCTATCCACGCAGCACCAACTTCCTGGTGAGTCTGTGGAAAATATTTGGCGAGCACTGCTCGCCCTGGTGGGAGATTGTGACTGCCAGGCCATTTCGGCCACTGGATATTCAAACTTGCTAATGAGAGACGCTTTCGTTATGGGCATAGAGTCTGACTACATCCGCCAGCGCCTCTTGGAAGGGGCCACGCTTGACCTCGTGGCGACCAAGAAACTAGCGCTGTCGCTCACGGTCACCTTACGCAACGTACCTTATGCCGCCGACCGCACGGCCCACCCCTCCTGGGCATCGTGGACCCCGCCAGTGGCCGCCCCATTGTGGACCCCATCAGCGACCGCCCTCAGCCAACCCCACACCTGCGCCGTGTGGCAGCCAACCAACCCCGGGGGACCCAAGTGCAACTTCTGCGGACAGACAAAACACCCCCGGCAGCGCTGCCCGGCGCGGAGCGCGCTCTGCAAGGCCTGTGGCAAGAAGGGATATTTCGCTGCAGTGTGCCAGACCCGCTCAATCGCCGCTATCGTCCCGGCAACCACCATGTGCGGCCAGTGGGCGCCGCCATCTTCCTCTCCTCAGACCACGTGCGGCCTGTGGGCGCCGCCATCTTGCTCCACTCACAACTCCCTGGTGAGCCCAAGTGGTAGTGGTCAAAACCGGGGAGAAAGACAGGATGATCGTTGACTACAGTCAGACCATCAATCGGTACACGCAGCTCGACGCGTAACCCCTCCCACGCATATCTGATATGGTCAATCAGATTGCACAGTACCGGGTCTTCTCCACAGTGGACCTGAAATCTGCCTACCACCAGCTCCCCATCCATAAGGCGGACCGCCCATACACAGCATTTGAAGCAGTCAGCCGCCTTTACCATTTCCTTAGGGTTCCCTTCGGTCTTCCAACGGGAGATGGACCGAATGGTTGACTGGTATGGGTTGCGGGCCACTTTCCCGTACCTGGACAATGTCACCATCTGCGGCCACGACCAGCAGGACCACGACGCTAACTTTTCCAAATTTCTCCACACCGCCACACTCCTCAACCTAACTTACAACAAGGAGAAGTGTGTGTTCAGCACGAACCGATTAGCCACCCTCGGCTATGTGGTTCAGAACGGAGTTCTAGGGCCCGACCCCGATCGCATGCGCCCCCTCATGGAACTCCCCTTCCCCCAATGCCCCAAGGCCCTCAAACGATGCCTGGGGTTCTTTTCATTTTACACCCAGTGGGTCCCAAACTATGCGGACAAGGCCCGCCCACTCATTCAATCCACCGCTTTCCCACTGACAGCACTTCAACCGTATCAAGGCCGTCATCGCCAAGGCCGCGATGCACGCGGTCGACGAGACGCTCCCCTTCCAAGTCGAGAGCGATGCATCAGACGTCGCTCTGGCCGCCACCCTCAACCAGGCAGGCAGGCCCGTGGCATTCTTTTCCCGCACCCTCCATGCCTCCGAAATTCGGCACTCCTCCGTCGAAAAGGAGTCCCAAGTGATCGTTGAAGCTGTGCGACATTGGAGGCATTACCTGGCCGGCAGGAGATTCACTCTCCTCACTGACCAACGGTCGGTTGCCTTCATGTTTAACAACACACAGCGGGCTAAGTTCAAAAATGATTAAATCTTGAGGTGGAGGATCGAGCTCTCCAACTACAATTACGAGATTTTGTATCGCCCTGGTAAGCTCAACGATTTCCCCGATGCCCTGTCCCAAGGTACATGTGCCAGCTCACAAGTGGACCAACTCCGGACCCTGCACGACGATCTCTGTCACCCGGGAGTCACCACTTTTACCACTTCATTAAGGCCCGCAATCTGCCCTGCTCCATTGAGGAAGTCAGGGCTATCACCAGGGACTGCCAGATCTGCGCGGAGTGTAACCCGCACTTCTACCGGCCAATGCGCGCCCGGTGAAAGCCTCCCGCCCCTTTGAACGCGCGTGCATGGTGAAGGCCTCCCGCCCCTTTGAACGCCTCAGTGTGGACTTCAAAAGGCCCCTCCCCTCCACCGACCGCAACACGTACTTTCTTAACGAGTATTCCCGATTCCCCTTCACCGTCCCATGCCCCGATATGACGTCTGCCACCATCATCAAAGCCCTCAACACCATCTTCGCTCTGTTCAGTTTCCCCGCCTATGTCCGCAGTGACCGGGGGTCCTCATTTATGAGCGAGGAGCTGCGCCAGTACCTGCTCAACAGGGGCATTGCCTCGAGCAGGACAACCAGCTACAATCCCAGGGGAAACGGGCAGGTGGAGCGGGAGAATGGGATGGTCTGGAGGGCCGTCCAGCTGGCCCCACAGTCCAGAAATCTCCCGGCCTCCCGCTGGCAGGAGGTCCTCCCCGACGCACTTCACTCCATTCGGTCGCTCCTGTGCACCGCGACCAACGAAACCCCCCATGAACGTCTCTTTGCCTTCCCCAGGAAGTCCACCTCCGGGGTTTTGCTCCCAACTTGGCTGACAGCTCCAGGACCCGTTCTCCTCCGCAAGCACATGCGGCTCCACAAGATGGACCCGTTGGTTGAGAGGGTACAGCTACTCCATGTGAACCCGCAGTATGCCTACGTAGCGTACCCCGATGGCCGCCAAGACACAGTCTCCCTCAGGGATCTGGCACCAGCTGGGTACCCACACCCCCCCCCCCCTCCGCCCCGGTGCCACCCTCCCCTCCCCCGGTGCACCCCACCGCAGCCCCCACTCCAGGACAATCCGTCCTCCCCTTGCTCCCACCTGGGGATGAAGAGAATTTAGACACGCTCCCGGAGTCACCGAAGACCAAGCCGACGCCTGAGTTGCCACCAGCACTGCGCCGCTCTCAACGACAGATCAAGGCGCCCGATCGTCTAAATTTGTAACCTTCTCTGTAATTTTAAATCCAATCTGTAATGTATATAGTTTTCCACCATCCCCGCTGGGCTCATTTTTAACAGGGGGTGAGTGTGGTAGTAACCATTGTTGTATTATATTGTATATATGGGTATTACGGTAAGGCCCCTGTACTACAGATACGGAGGTAGATACCTGCCTGCTGGCCCCACCCAGGAGGCGGAGTATAAATGTGTGTGCTCTCCGAACAGCAGCCATTTTGTAAGCTGCTGTAGGAGGCCACTTATCTCTGTGTAATAAAGCCTCGATTACATTCTACTCTCGTCTCGTCATAATTGATGCATCAACCTCATCCATGAACAAACTAGATAGATGAAGATAAGGAAGAAGAATATTCTGAAGAAAAATATGATGATTGTCCATCTACTACTGTAGGAATGTCTTTTTCAGTTGGCAGTGGTTCAACTCGCATGTTCTCGTCAGTGTGAGTTTGCTTCTCAGTGGTCTTGAACATCTCAGGAACATCAAAAAGTAAAGCAATTTCCTGTCAAATTAACAATATCAGTGGCATCTTGGCATCCTCTTCCAATCTTTCCCCAAAGAGCAAATTAAGATCTAGAATGTCATCTTGCGGCTGGTCAGCCTGATCTTTGGTGCTCCTGTCTCCCGCTGCATCTAGCCTCCCCTCACAGAGGATTGAAAGATCTGCAATCTCCTCTGTGGTCATAGGGATGGAGTTTTGTCTATGGAGACTGGTTCACAACATGCTGAGTCAACTTGCATTTCTTGAATGGAGGTTCCTTTGACAGATTTCACCTTCAGTCTGGTCTATAGAGTTCCTGGAATGGCAGATCACTTTAAAGTGGCCCAGCTTGCCACACCCATGGCACTGTGCAATTTGAGTGGGGCATTCTTCCCGCCACAGTGGGGATTTTGAAAAATGGCAATAGGCGCCTTTTTGGGGTGTTTTCCTGGTTGCTGCCTTGCTGTACATGTAGTTTTACAACTCACAAACTGAACAACTTCATCTGGCTGTTCATGGGAAACTTCCCCTGCATCTCAAACAAAATTCTTATTCTTCCTTTACTATTTATTCAGTCTGTACAGCTTTGCTTAAATTTAAGTCTTCCCAATATTGTATAAAGTCAGAGAGATCATCATCTAAAATTTCAGCGACTGTTCTATCTGATCTTTTATATGTTCTGAACTTACAATTTTTGACCAGGCAGTACAATTTGCTGTTGAATGAGTTAATCCCTTCACCCTATTTTTTTAAATTAAGGGGCAATTTAGCGTGGCCAGTCCAGCTACCTGGCACATTTTTGGGTTGTGGGGGTGAGACCCACGTGAGGAGAATATGCAAACTCCATACGGACAGTGACCCGGGACCGGGATCGAAGCCGGGTCCTCAGCACTGTGAGGCAGCAGTGCTAACCACTGCACTACCATGCTGCCCCCTTCACCCTGTTTTTATAAAAAATAATTATTATTAAAGGTTTTCATAAAATATCAATAACAAAATGAAAAAGGAACCCAACAGGGTTAAGTACAAAACACAGTCCAGAAAAACAACACTCCATACCCCCCTTCCCCCCTGTACATAAATAATAAATTAACATTAACACCCCGACTTAATACAACAAGTATATACACCCCCTCAGACCCTCCAGTGTAAATAATAAAAACAAAAAATAATAAAGTGACCCCCCACCCCTAGTTGCTGTTGCCATTGATCAATGTCTACCGCTCTGCCAGGAAGTCTAAGAACGGTTGCCAACGCCTAAAGAACCCTTGTACCGACCCGCTCAAGGCAAATTTCACCCTCTCCAACTTACATCCTTCCACTGAAGAAGAATCCTTCGCTGGTCTACCAGGGACGCAAAGGCCAGAATTCCGGCCTCTTTCGCCTCCTGCACTCCCGGCTCCTCTGCCACCCCAAATATTGCGAGCCCCCACCCCGGTCTGACCCTGGATCCTATCACCCTCGACACCGTCCTCGCTACGCCCTTCCAAAATTCCTCCAGCGCTGGGCATGCCCAGAACATATGGGTGTGATTTGCTGAGCTCCCTGAGCACCTAACACACCTGTCCTCACCCCCAAAAAACCGACTCATCCTTGTCCCGGTCATGTGTGCCCTGTGCAGCACCTTAAACTGTATGAGGCTGAGCCTCGCGCACGATGAGGAAGAGTTCACCCTCCCCAGTGCATCTGCCCACGTCCCTTCCTCAATTTCCTCTCCCAACTCCTCCTCCCACTTTCCTTTTACCTCCACCACCAAGGCCTCCTCCTCCTCCTGCATCACCTGGTAAGTTTCCGAGATCTTCCCCACTCCCACCCACTCCCCCGAGACCACCCTGGCCTGTACTGTGTGTGGCAGTAGCCGCGGGAATTCCGCCACCTGCTGTCTGGCAAACACCCTTACCTGTAAGTACCTGAAGGTGTTCCCCGGGGGGGAGCCCGAACTTCTCCTCCAGCTCACCCAGGCTCGCGAACTTCCCGTCCACAAACAGGTCCCCCAGCCTTCATATCCCTGCCCTGTACCATCCCGCAAAGCCTCCACCTGTTCTTCCTGGGGCGAACCGGTGGTTCCCCCGTAATGGGGTCCCCGCCAAGGCCCCCACTTCCCCCCTGTGCCGCCTCCACTGCCGCCAAATTTTGAAGGCAGCCACCACCACCGGGCTCGTGGTATACCTCCTTGGAGGGAACGGCAGCGGCACCATTGTTAGCGCCCCCAGATTCGTATCCACACAAGGTGCCATCTCCAGCCTCTTCCATGCAGTCCCCTCCATCAGCCACTTGTGCACCATCGTCGCATTGGCGGCCCAGTAGTATCCACAGAGGTTGGGCAGCGCCAGTTCTCCCCTATCTCTACTCCACTCCAGGAACACCCTTCTCACCCTCGGAGTCCCTCGCGCCCACACAAACCCCATTATACTCCTGTTAACCCGCCTGAAAAAAGCCTTCGGGATAAACACGGGGAGGCACTGGAACAGGAACAAAAACTTTGGGAGCACCGTCATTTTGATTGATTGCACCCTACCCGCCAAGGACAGCGGCAACGCGTCCCACCTCTTGAACTCCTCCTCCATTTGCTCCACCAGCCTTGTAAAATTAAGCCTATGCAGGGCCCCCCAGCTCCTGGCCACCTAAACTCCAAGATACCTGAAGCTCCTCTCCGCCTTTTTTAGTGGGAGCTCGCCAATCCCCCTCTCCTGGTCCCCTGGATGAACTACGAACAGCTCGCTCTTCCCCATGTTGAGCTTGTACCCCGAAAAGTCCCCGAATTCCCGAAAAATCATTATTACCTCCGGCATTCCTCCCACCGGGTCCGCCACATACAACAGCAGGTTGTCCGCATAAAGTGACACCCTGTGCTCCTCCCCACCCCGCACCAACCCCCTCCAGTTCCTTGACTCCCTCAGTGCCATAGCCAGGGGTTCAATCGCCAGTGCGAAGAGCAGGGGGGATAAGTGACACCCCTATCTCGTCCCTCGGTGCAACCGAAAGTACTCGGACCTCCTCCTGTTTGTGGCCACACTCGCCATCGGGACCTCATACAACAGCCTAACCCACCTGACAAACCCCTCCCCAAACCCGAACCTCTTCAGCACCTCCCACATGTACCCCCACGCTACCCTATCGAAGGCTTTCTCAGCGTCCATCGCCATCACTATCTCCGCCTCCCCCTCCCTCGCCGGCATCATGATAACGATCAAAAGCCTCCGCACATTCGCGTTCAACTGCTTCCCTTTCACAAACCCCGTCTCGTCTTCGTGGATTATCTGCGGCACACAATCCTCAATCCTCGTGGCTAAGACCTTCGCCAGCACCTTGGCATCTACGCACCCTGTTTTTAACTGCACCAATTAAATTTTATCTTCTCCAAACGATATTTGTAGGAAGACTGAAGTGTGAGTCAAAGGTTCCGATGATATCCACGTAGGGGGTTGTTACTTCATTCACCCCTGCACCCCAGTTTGGTCAGCACATCATCTGAACTGCTCTCAACAGCATATAACAAAGTGCTAACTTTATCTTTGTTCTTTTTATTCTTAAGACCTGTGGCATTGTTGTACCGGATAAAAGGTTTTTGCCATTGGTCAGCCTGTCTGGGGTCCTGTCTAATTTGCAAGGATTTGCAAGGTAGGGGCAAAGTAGTAGCCATTTACTTTTTTCATAAATTTAGAGTATCCAATTCATTTTTTCCAATTAAGGGGTAATTTAGTGCGGCCAATCCACCTACCCTGCACATCTTTGGGTTGTGGGGGTGAAACCCACACAAACACGGGGAAAATGTGCAAACTCCACACAGACAGTGACCCGGGGCCAGGATCGAACCCGGGACCTCAGCGCCGTGAGGCAGCAGTGCTAACCACTGGGACACCGTGCTGCCTACATAGTAGCCATTTCTCACCCTGGTTCAAAGTTG
The DNA here is from genome assembly GCF_047496885.1 of Scyliorhinus torazame. NCBI lineage: Eukaryota > Metazoa > Chordata > Chondrichthyes > Carcharhiniformes > Scyliorhinidae > Scyliorhinus > Scyliorhinus torazame. The sequence continues at coordinate 115,488,928 of NC_092724.1, read as the reverse complement.
TATTTTCCCACACTGCTTGTGTTGCTGGTCCCTGGGCTGCCCATGTTATCTAGTCATCTCCAGTGTGGTTGCTGGATTGGCCTCAAAGTCCTTCACCCACTGCTCTGCACGGTTGCCGGGCTTGATTTGAGGCTTCTCCTGCCCTTCTCTACTGTTCCTCTGGTGGGTGTAGCCACTTCTACCACACTCATCCCCTCTGAGTGAGTGGTATCAATGTGACATGACTCCATACTGCACATGCCCACTAGTTATTATTAGAGTTAACCCTTTACTTTATAACATTGGGGAGAGGTTTAGGTTGCACTGCTTATATACAGGTTAAGATTTTCTACTGGGAATGTCAAGAAGCTGCAAAAAATGTTGTGTCAGCCATTATTCAGTTGGTATTACTCTTGCCTTTGAATCAAAAGACTGTGGGTTCGGAGACTTTGACATGTAACCTAAGCGATACACCAGAGTAACACTGAGAGGCTGCTGCTCTGTTGAAGGTGCCGTCTTTTGAAAAGAAATGTTATAGCATGTTCCCATCCCATCAAAGGATGCCTGCTGATGATTTTGCAGTGCTCAGTATCATTTTCAATTCCTCAGATACTTTAGAGAATCAAACTATTACCCTTCGATGTTCGATCGACATTACCATAATCAAATCCCCAACCATCAACATCCTGTGGGTTGCCATTGACCATAAATTGAACTGGACGAGCCATATTAATACTGTGGCTACAAGGGCAGGCCAGAGGCGAGGAATCAGGGCCGAGGTGGAGATGGTTGACAGCTTCAAATTCCTCAGTGTGGACATCACCAACAATCTGTCCTGGTCCACCCATGTCGACACCATGACCAAGAAAGCACAACAGCGCCTATTGAGGAAACTTTCTCAGGAAACTACGGGAATTCGGTATGTCCACATTGACTCTTGCCAACTTTTACAGATGCACCTGAGAAAGCATCCAATCGGCCCAAGACCGTAGGAAACTACAGAGTCGTGAACACCGGCTGATCCATCGCACGGACCTGCCTCCCATCCACTGACTCTGCCTACACCTCCTGCTGCCTTGGGAAAGCGGGCAGCATAATCCCTCCCACCCGGCTTATTCACTCTTCAAACTTCTTTCATTGGACAGGAGATACAATAGTCTGAGAACACGCACTAACAGATTCAAAAACATTTTCTTCTCCGCTGTTACCAGACTCCTAAGCGGCCCTCTTCTGGACTGATCTCATCTCTTCACACAAGTTCTCTACTGTATGCTTCACCCGATGCCTGTGTCTATGTATTTACATTGTGTATTTTATGTTTGCCCTATGTATTTTCTTCATGTACAGAATGATCTGTCTGAACTGTATGCAGAACAATAATTTTCACTGTACCTCGGTGCATGTGACAATGAACAAATCCAATCCAATCCAATTATGTGGAAAATAATTCCCCTCCTGACTCCCCAAAGGCTGTCTGCCATTTACAAGTCACAAATCAGGAATCCATTGGAATTCTCTCCATTTGACTCCATGAGTACGTCTCCAGCAACACTCAAGAAGCTTGACGCCATCCAGGACAAAGAAACCTGCTTGATTGGCACCCAATGCCCTGGCCTTAAACATTTACTCCCTCCATCACCAACGAATAGTGGCAACAGTGTGTACCATCTATGGCTTGCACTGCAGCAACTCACCAAGATTCCTTCAACAGCACCTTCCAAACCTACAATCTCTACCACATTGAAGGACAAAGAGGTAGTCACATGCGAACACTATCATTTAACAATCCCCTCCTAAGCACACACCAACCAGACTTTTAGCAATATCACCATTCCTGCACTGTTTCTGCGTCAAAGACTTGGGGATTTATTCTTTTTTTTTTTAAATATAAATTTAGAGTATCCAATTATTTTTTTTCCAATTAAGGGGCAATTTAGCATGGCCAATCCACCTAACCTGCACATCTTTGGGTTGTGGGGCTGAAACCCATGCAGACACGGGGAGAATGTGCAAACTCTACACGGACAGCGACCCAGAGCCGGGATTCGAACCCGGGTCCTCAGCACCGCAGTCCCAGTGCTACCCATTGCGCCACATGCCGCCCTGGAGATTTATTCTTGGCTGCACTATGGACTGTAGTAGTTTAAGAAGGCGGCTTGCCACCACATTTGAAAGGACAATTAGAGGTGAGCAACAAAGGCTGGGCTTGTCAGAAATGCTCACATCCCATCAACAAATAAAAGAAGCAGTAAGGCCGCGGTTCCCCCCCTGTACTCCCCCACCGAGGCCCCCATCCATGGAAGGTTCAGCCAACCACCCCCGCCCCCTCCCCGCACCACCCTCTCTCCCCCCCCCCCCCCCCCCCCCCCCCTGGCCCCAATGCTCAGGCCTCTCATGTCTGCCAGCATTGTCTAGCTATGAGCATGCCAAAGGCGAAAACATGTGAACATCTGTCCACCTCTAAGTTTACTGATGAAAGAATTAATGGTGTACTGCAGCTTTATTCCTTAGCAACCTCAACTTTGATTCAGTTAGCAGAGTGATTAAAATCAGCTGATTTATGTTTTTATTTCTCCATGTATGTTGGTTGCTTTTTATTTTCCATCTCTGCTCAGCCTGTGTTCATTCAATCGTGGCGAGAAAGATGAGGCAGCTTAGTTAGTGGTCATCTCCGTGGATACCAGTCCTTCAAACTGCCAGGAGGATCACTTGACTGCCCAGTGAGGGATATACCTCCCTGGTTTGTGTCTTTCCCTCGACAACCCAGCTGAACTTTGAAAACCAACACTCCAGGAGCAGACCAAGTGAGAGAATGAGTCACGGATGCAATAGAACCTGGGCCTCCTGTCATGAGAATGTCGCTTTAAGAAATGGTTAGCTGCTCATGTTACTGCAGTATGAAGCTCTCAGAGAAATTATACTTTTGGAGGAGTTTAAAAATTCAATTCCTGAGGTAGTGAGAACTCATGTGGAAGAGCAGAGGGTTGAAACGGCGAGATTAGCAGCAGAAATGGCAGATGATTACGAATTAGTTCATAAATCAAAGTTTGGTTTCCGACATCAGTTTCAGCCTGTGAGGGATAGAAACTGGGGACATGAGAAATACTCAAGTGGTAGAGGTAAAGGAGATCTGATGGGAGATAATAAGGAGAGTGTACCTCAGACTAAAAAATAAATCCAGGAGGGTGGAAGAGACATGAAAAGTTTCAAATGTTTTCACTGTAATAAACTAGGCCATGTAAAGTCACAGTGTTGGTGGTTGAAGAAAAGCACTGGGAAGGCTGATGTGGTAAAACAGGATAAGACAGTGGGGTTTGTTAAAGTGGTGAAGGAAAGCCCAAGCGAAGCGAAGGAGGTGCAAAAGATTGTACAGACTGATCAAGAGGTGATTGATAAGAAGGTGCCAGATCTCTTTAAAGAATTTACTTGTGTGGGTAAAGTTTACTCATGTGTACCAGGAGGAGCAGGTAAAGAAGTTACAATTTTAAGAGATACGGGAGCTAGTCAATCTTTAATGGTAAGAGATGAGGAGTTATGTAGTTTTGGAAGAATGTTACCAGAAAAGGTGGTAATATGTGGAATTCAGGGTGAGAGGAGCAGCATTTCATTATGTAAGGTAATGTTGGAAAGTCCAGTGAAGAGTAGTGAAGTGGTAGTAGGGGTAATGGAGAAACTATCTTGTCCAGGAATACAGTTTATCTTGGGTAATGATATAGCTGGATCACAAGTAGGAGTGATGCCTACTGTGGTTGATAAGCCAGTGGAAAATCAGACAACTGAAGTGTTGAAGGATGAATATCCTGGGATTTTTCCGGATTGTGGTAGTAACAAGGTCGCAAAGTCACAGGTTAAGACAAGAGGAGAAATCGAAGAGTGAAGATGAAGTTGAAGTGCAATTATCAGAAACGATTTTTGATCAGATGGTTGAAAAAGAATAAGTAGAGGTGGAGGATGAGGCGGATATTTTTAGTTCAGGAAAATTGGCGGAGTTACAACAGAAAGATGTAGAAATAAAACGGATGTATCAGACAGCATATACGGAAGAGGAATCTGAGTGTATACCAGAGTGTTATTACCGTAAAAGTGATGTCTTGATGAGAAAATGGAGACCTTTACATATGCAGGCGGATGAAAAGTGGGCAGAAGTTCATCATGTAGTATTGCCGGTAGGGTCTAGAAAGAAGGTGTTGCGAGTTGCACATGAGGTACTAGTGGGAGGTCATTTGGGAATAAGGAAAACTCAAGCTAAAATCCAAAAACATTTTTATTGGCCTGGACTACATAGAGATGTAGTTAAATGTTGTCAATCATGTCACACGTCAAGTGATAGGGAAACCTCAAGCAGTGATAAATCCAGCGCCCTTAATACCCATTCCAGCATTTGAGGAACCTTTCACAAGGATCCTAATTGATTGCGTAGGACCGCTTCCTAAAACAAAAAGTGGGGATCAATATATTTTGACTATAATGGATGTTTCTACTAGGTTTCCAGAGGCCTTTCCAGGTCGTAATATTACAGTTAAAAAGATTGTGGAGGAGTTACTTAAATTCTTTACTAGATATGGACTACCCATAAAAATACAATCAGATCAAGGATCAAATTTTACCTCAAGGTTATTCAAAGGAGTTATGGATAGCTTCGGAATAAAACAATTTAAATCAACTGCACACCATCCAGAATCGCAGGGTGCATTAGAAAGGTGGCATCAGACATGAAAGACAATGCTGAGGGCTTATTGTGAAGATTATCCAGAGGATTGGGTTAAAGGAATTCCATTTGTACTGTTTGCAATTAGGGATGCACCTAATGAGTTAACCAAATTTAGTCCTTTTGAACTAATTTTTGGTCATGAGGTAAGAGAACCACTTAAATTGATTAAGGAAAAATTGGTGGGTGAGAAATCAGAACTTATATTATTGGATTACGTGTCAAATTTTAGGGAACAATTAAATAGAGCAGGTGAATTGGCTAGAGAACATTTAAAAGTTGCACAAAATGTGATGAAACGGGTTCTGGACAAGAAATCCAAAGTTTGTAGTTTTGATAGTGGAGATAAAGTTTTAGTGTTGTTACCAGTGGTAGGTGAATCTTTAAAAGCTAGGTTTTGTGGACCTTATCAGATTGAAAGGAAATTAAGTGAGGTGAATTATGTGGTAAAAACACCAGATAGAAGACTCACCGAGTGTGTCATGTGAATATGCTTAAAAGGTACTTTGAAAGGGAAGGAGAGAAAAAGGAGGAGATTTTAATGATTCTAACTCAAAGTGACAAACCAAATCCAGATGACTGTGAATTTGACGTACCTCAAATTAAATTGGAAAATGAGGATATTCTTAAAAATTGGGATGAATTGTTGAGTTATCTTCCAGAGGAAAAACAAACTGACCTGAAAGAGTTATTGATATCACATGGGCAAGTTTGTGGAGATAAATTGGGAAGTACTAAAATGGCTATACATGATGTAGATGTGGGAAATGCTGTTCCAATCAAAAAACATCCATATAGACATAATCGTTTAAAATTGGCACAGGTTAACAAAGAGATTGAGAGTATGCTTAAAGATGGCATAATTGAAGTGGGTTGCAGCCAATGGAGCTTACCCATAGTGATGGTACCTAAACCAGATGGTACCCAATGGTTGTGCGTGGACTATAGAAAGGTTAATGCAGTTACAAGAATGGGCTCTTATCCTATCCCACGTTTGGAGGATTGCATTGAGAAAGTGGGACAATCAGCTTTTATTTCCAAATTGGATTTACTTAAAGCTTACTGGCAGGTACCTTTATCCGAAAGGGCAAAGGAGATTTCAGCTTTTGTGACTCCAGATGGTATATACCAATTCAAAGTTATGCCATTTGACATGAAAAACGCCCCAACCACATTTCAACGGTTAACTAACAAAGTTGTTTTAGGATTACCCAATTGTGCGGTATACATCGACGATCTGGTAATTTTCAGCCAGACATGGACAGAACATTTAAAACATCTGATGGAGTTAACGATCGACTTCAGGAGGCGGGTTTAGTGATAAACCTAGCCAAAAGTGAATTTGGAAATGCCCAAGTCACTTTCCTTGAGGAGTTTCCGATAACCTCAAGACAAAGGGAAATAATGCGATTTCTTGGCACAAGTGGATTTGATCGAACATTTGTGCAAATGTTTTGTAGCGTGATTGCTCCACTGACGGACTTGCTCAAGAAGCGTAGCAAATTTCAATGGACAGCGTACTTCCAACAGGCATTTGACTGCCTGAAAGCTGTGATAACCAATGCTCCTGTGTTGGAGAATTACAAGGGACTCTGTGTTCAGATTCAACTAAAGTATCTGCCTTTAAAGAGAAATTCCGAGGCGTAGAGGGATGGATGGATCGTGCAGAGACTGTCTTGTTCAAAGAGACTGTCATTCGAGAAGGATTCCAGTTGGAGGAAGAAGAAAAAAAAAAGAATGGACTATATTATTATACCTGTTTGCGTGTGTTGTTTTTTGAAACGATAAAGTATATTTACTGTGTGCATTTCTTAAAGGATGGTGAAAAGGTGAAAAATGAAACCATCTTGAAGTTGATGGGGTTTTTTTCTTGGGGGGGGGGGGTAGCATGAGAATGTCGCTTTAAGAAATGGTTAGCTGCTCATGTTACTGCAGTGATGTCAGAGTGTGGGTGGAGCTGAGCTCTGGGTCTGCTTTATAGTTTCACTTTGAGAAAAGCTTGTGTGCGTCTGTCTTTTTGGTTTTGTGTTTCAGAGTGTGTTGCAGCTGAAGTCAGCCAAAGCAGCTGTATTTTAGAGCTCTCTGCCATGAAGGACTACCTCTTAATCATTTGGTGAATTCAGAATTATAAATGTTTTCAGTATTGAATGTAAACTCTGATGTGCTTCTGTTTAAAGGTTTGTTAAGTATTTTGGGTGTAAAAGGGACAGCATACGGGTTATTTAGTGTTGTATTCTTTGGGGGTTATCTTTGAATTAATGGTTGCTAAGATATTCACTGTATGTTTTAAAAAGGTTAATTTGAGTTCATAGAATAAACATTGTTTTGCTTTAAAAAATAACTTTTCCATTTCTGAAGTACCACACTTGTAGAGTGGGCCGTGTGCTCCCCATACCACAATCTATTAATAGTTGTGGGTCAGGTGAACTCCATGATACACTTTGGGGTTCTCTAAACCCTGACCCATAACACTCCCAACAGAGTCTCCAATAGTTGTGACGACCAAACCATTATTATTACATTAGCTTCATGTTGTACAATAATAGAAAAATGAGACACTTCAAATACATTTGTAAAGGCATAGATACAAATTATTTCATTAATTATGAACCTTGTGTTTTCCAAAAATGTCTTTTTCCTTTTTGTCTTCTATTCAAGGTACATTCCTAACAAAGAGCAAAGTAATTTCCACTTGATTAAAATGTGACATCTGCACATTTCGAAGTCTAAGCCTCAATTAGAGCAACCGTCTGTTTTGAACTCCATAATAAACATGTTTTGTCATTGTTAATGAGGGTTAGTAATTTTACTAAGAGTAACCCACATGATGGAAATAGGCCAACTAATGTTGTCTCTACACAAAGGTTGTAGGTTTCAACTTCTGACTTAAAATAATACCTATTATTATTTCTGGCTTTACAATAGAGGTTATGTCATGAGAGGCTGTTTCTCCTGGCTGGACAGTCTAGAACGAGGGGGCACTGCTTCAGGATAAGGAGTCGGCCATTTAGAACTGAGATGAGGAAGATTTGGTTCACTTAGAGGGCTTTCAATCTTTGAAGTTCTCTACCCTATAGGGCCTTGGATGCTCAGTCGTTGAGTCTATTAAAGGCAAATATCAATAGATTTGGAACTCTGAGGCCCTTTGTCTAAGATCAAGTGCAAGATGAGATGCAATGCCTTTTCTTGTCAGCTGGGATCTCGTATGTCTCCCTTGTGGAGGCCATGAATTGGGTTCAATTTGAATTTGAATTGGTTTTTGAGCAAGCAATGAGATAGATCAAGGCTTTACCCTGTCCGCTCTGCGCATTGACTTTGTAACTTTAAGGATGAGATTTAAAAAATCAAAGAATATGGGGATCGAGAGGGAAAGTGGAGTTGATATAGAATATCAACCATGATCATAATGAATATTGAAGCAGGCTGGAGGAACTAAATTGTCTACTCCTGATCATATTGCTTCTGCTTTTAAAATACATGGAACAATCTTAATCTGTTCATCATTGGGTCCTGATTGGAAACTTTTGGCTCATTTTCAAAATCATAAATGCTAATTGCAGGAATGATCTCAACACGTTGTGAGGGAGTGCTGTGAAAAGATTTAAATTAACTCCACATAATATTTGTATCATTTAGGCAATTCTTACTAGAATATTACAGTGAATGTTGCTACATGTAGGGTTTAAGTTTGGTAAACGCTTTCTGAATATTACAGAATTGAATTTGTCGCGTTTTCAAGGAAAGGAATCTGTTACTAATTCATGGAATCATAGAAACCCTACAGTGTAGAAGGGGGCCATTTGGCCCATTGAGTCTGCACCGACCCTTTAAAAGAGCGCCCTAACCAAGCTCCCGCGCTATCCATGCAACCCCGTAACTCACGTAACCTACACAACCCTGGACACTATGGGTCAATTTATCATGGCCAATCAACTGAACCTGCACATCTTTGGACTGTGGAAGAAAACCAGAGCACCCGGTGGATGCGCACGCATACACGGGGGGAACATGCAAACTCCACACAGACGGTCACCCAAGGCTGGAATTGAATCTGGATCCCTGGCGCTGTGAAGTAGCAGTGCTAACCACTGTACCACCATGCCGCCCTCCTTATGCCACCCAAATTGTGCCGTTCTCCTCCCAAAGTAATACATGTAAGAAAAGCTGGTTAAAAGTTCCCCAGCTGTATTACTGCTAAAATTTTGCACGTACGCTTATCAAAGAAAATTATATAAGGACTGTCAAAACAAGTGTGGCATGGAATGGCAGTTCCAATGAATGTGCACAAATCATCCTATTTTACTGGAAATAACATCAGGAATTTGTATACGGTATGTTTTGTAATCCATCACTTCTGCTGGGAATTCCTAATTATTGGGAGTGCAGATTAACAAATCAATTTAGTTCATAGAATCTGACAGTACACAACAAATCCATTCGGCCCCTTGCCGCTTCGAAAGAGTTGTCAAAATTAGTCCCACAGCCCAGCCTTTTCTCCATAATGGTGCCAGTGAACCCTCTTCAAGTACATGTCCAATTACCTTTTGAAATATACTATGGAATCTGATTGCATCATCCTTTCAGGTAGATTATTCCAAGCCTTAGCCTGACATTCCCTAATATGGGCAGGAAGGTGGAAAGAAAACAGAATCTCCAGAAACAATTCCATAGCAACGAAAGCATGACGGAGTGTTCCGGCCAAGGAACAAGGTATACGTCCGGAATTTCGGAGACAGGGCCCGGTGGGTACCAGGGACTGTACTGGAGAAGACTAGACTGGTCTCCGATATGGTATTTTTAAGGCTGAGCTAGATAAATTCTTAAATTGACAATGGAGTCAAAGGTTATCTGTGTGCACAGGAATGTAGAATTGAGGCCATAATTAGATCAGTCATGGATCTTATCAAATGGGAGAGCAGGCTCAAAGGGCCGAATGGCTTATGCCTGCTCCTAGTTCATACATTAGTATATTGGTACCAGGGAATAATAGCCTGTGGAAGCACTCATTGGAACATTGAGGATGTCATACCCATGATTCTGTACTGTGTCAGGTAAAGACGGCCACTAGCTCTTATTCTGAAAATGAAAAGCATCCCACCAGGTCAGTCACTGCATTTTGAAAGGTGGCTGTTTGGTACCCAAGTAAAGAGATCTTCACCTCTAGAATGTAATAGATCCACTAAGAATTGTTTACAGTGTTTTTTTAAAATGCAGAATAAGTGTTTAGAGCTCTGGCAGGCAGAATAACGAGCAATTAATCTGATTTATAAACCAAACTAAGTTTATACAGTCCCAAGGTTCTTGATAGCAAGGGAACACGGGCTGTAACTTTCATTGAAGAGTTTGGTTCTGAGGATGTTTTAAAAAGGAGAGGCAGCAACGGTTGACAGGAAATTCCAAGTGGCTACTGAATCAAACAACTTGTACAATTATAAATATGTTAAACAATACTTCATCAGATATTTAAAAATCCAACAATTTCAATATCCTGCGTGTTTGGTATTGATTGTTCCAGCTCACTCATTCAGCCATTTTGTTTTTTGTAAAGCAATTCAAATTAATTCTTTTGTTTTCAAATCTTTCAATGAAGGAATCATGATTTAGCAAACGTCCATAGATATCGGGCGGGATTCTCCGACCCCCCGCAGGGCCTGAGAATCGCCGGGGGGCAGCGTGAATCCTGCCCCGCTGCCCGACGCCGGCTGCCAGATTCTCCAGCGCTGGTTTTTCGGCAGGGGTGGGAATCACATCGTGCCAGTTGGGGGCCGTTGGCAGTGGCTCCCCCGGCGATTCTCCAACCCGCGATGGGCCGAGTGGCCGCCCGTTTTCGGCCGGTCCCGCCGGTGTAAATTACACCGGGTCCTTACCGGTGGGACCTGGCTCTGCGGGCGGCCTGCGAGGTCCTCGGGGAGGTGCGGGGGGATCTGGCCCCAGGGGGGGCCCCATGGTGGGCTGGCACACGATCGGGGCCCACCGATCCGCGAGCGGGCCTGTGGCGTGGGGGCACTCATTCCCTCCGTGCCAGCTGCTGTAACAGTCCGCCATGGCTGGCGCGGAGAGAACCCCCTTGCGCATGCGCTGGGATGACGCCAGTACACGCTGACGCTCCCACGCATGCGCCAACTCGCACCAGGCAGCGGAGGCCATTCACAATGTAACACAATAGCGTTTATGTGTAAATGTGTAATACTACCCTCAGAACTAAATTTCTACTGAATGAATGAGGCTGCAACTGTTATTCTGGATGTCACAGCAATGGCAGACCTTGTTTCCCATGGGTAGTGTTGCTCTTTTTAACCTTAGTCTATTTGCTCTGATTACGTCACCTTTGCTCATGAGTCGCCAGGTATCTTTATGATAACGCCACGTGGTTCAAGTTCAGGTTATGATTAATAATACAGCACACCGCTTAGTAAGGATTAAAACAACGGTCATTTATTATATACAACAAGCAATATTAATACCCTAATACTACTTTCTATATAATAAACCTATCACTACTGGCCAATACTTAACTTAGGAAGAGCCCACCAGGTCAGGGAAACAAATGGCTTGTCCAATCAGATCTGGTCCGCGGGATTCAAAAGGCTGCTACATGTCGGTGGCTAGGTGTCTCTACCGGATAGCAATCGCTGGATTCAAACTTACAGTTGCCGGTTGCTGTTCTTGCGAAGGTCTCGAGCAGGCGAAGAGGAGAGAGAGAGAGATCTGAACTTGGACCCTCACTTTTATAGGGCCCAGGGGCTTCCCGCCTCCCGGGGCGGCCCTTGACCCTGAGTCCCAAGTGATTGGCTCTGTCCCCAATCTCTGGGGTCGATGTGTCCAATGGTGAGGCGATTCCTTGATCGGGGGGTGGTCGCTCACCTGTCTTTGTTTTGGCCACTGCAGGCGCCGACAGGTCTGGCCTGGTATTCAATTGCTAATATGTTGCAATTGTTCCCAGGGATAGCCGATTTAACTGTGGATGTCTGAATAGATGGGCTGCAAACAGTCCTGAATGCAACTGCGAATACCTGGGTTGATGGGCTGTTGATAGCCCTGAGTATCGATCTGGGCTACCTTCCCAGAGCCGAATATGCAAAACTGTCTGCAGCTGCCTGCATGTGTCTTCTTGGCTGCTTTTCC